>NC_042621.1:114461567-115106280 GCF_901001135.1 Rhinatrema bivittatum
GGCAGCTCCCCCCTGTCTGTGAAGCCAGCCTCTCACTAGTAATGCAGGGAGGGAGCTGTCTCAGACTTCACCATCCTCCCCCCCCCCCCCCCTCACCCACACACCATTCACTAGCTGGGACATGGGGGAAGTCAGGAGGGAGGGTCAGGCAGCTCCCCCCTGTCTGTGAAGCCAGCCTCTCACTAGTAATGCAGGGAGGGAGCTGTCTCAGACTTCACCATCCTCCCCCCCCCCTCACCCACACACCATTCACTAGCTGGGACTTGGGGGAAGTCAGGAGTGAGGGTCAGGCAGCTCCCCCCTGTCTGTGAAGCCAGCCTCTCACTAGTAATGCAGGGAGGGAGCTGTCTCAGACTTCACCATCCACCCCACCCCCCCTCACCCACACACCATTCACTAGCTGGGACATGGGGGAAGTCAGGAGTGAGGGTCAGGCAGCTCCCCCCTGTCTGTGAAGCCAGCCTCTCACTAGTAATGCAGGGAGGGAGCTGTCTCAGACTTCACCATCCTCCCCCCCCCCCTCACCCACACACCATTCACTAGCTGGGACATGGGGGAAGTCAGGAGTGAGGGTCAGGCAGCTCCCCCCTGTCTGTGAAGCCAGCCTCTCACTAGTAATGCAGGGAGGGAGCTGTCTCAGACTTCACCATCCTCCCCCCCCCCTCACCCACACACCATTCACTAGCTGGGACATGGGGGAAGTCAGGAGTGAGGGTCAGGCAGCTCCCCCCCTGTCTGTGAAGCCAGCCTCTCACTAGTAATGCAGGGAGGGAGCTGTCTCAGACTTCACCATCCACCCCCCCCCTCACCCACACACCATTCACTAGCTGGGACATGGGGGAAGTCAGGAGTGAGGGTCAGGCAGCTCCCCCCTGTCTGTGAAGCCAGCCTCTCACTAGTAATGCAGGGAGGGAGCTGTCTCAGACTTCACCATCCTCCCCCCCCCCCCCCTCACCCACACACCATTCACTAGCTGGGACATGGGGGAAGTCAGGAGTGAGGGTCAGGCAGCTCCCCCCTGTCTGTGAAGCCAGCCTCTCACTAGTAATGCAGGGAGGGAGCTGTCTCAGACTTCACCATCCTCCCCCCCCCCCCCCCCCTCACCCACACACCATTCACTAGCTGGGACATGGGGGAAGTCAGGAGTGAGGGTCAGGCAGCTCCCCCCCTGTCTGTGAAGCCAGCCTCTCACTAGTAATGCAGGGAGGGAGCTGCCTCAGACTTCACCATCCCCCCCCCCCCCCCCACCCACACACCATTCACTAGCTGGGACATGGGGGAAGTCAGGAGTGAGGGTCAGGCAGCTCCCCCCTGTCTGTGAAGCCAGCCTCTCACTAGTAATGCAGGGAGGGAGCTGTCTCAGACTTCACCATCCTCCCCCCCCCCCCTCACCCACACACCATTCACTAGCTGGGACATGGGGGAAGTCAGGAGTGAGGGTCAGGCAGCTCCCCCCCTGTCTGTGAAGCCAGCCTCTCACTAGTAATGCAGGGAGGGAGCTGTCTCAGACTTCACCATCCTCCCCCCCCCCCCCCCCCCACCCACACACCATTCACTAGCTGGGACATGGGGGAAGTCAGGAGTGAGGGTCAGGCAGCTCCCCCCTGTCTGTGAAGCCAGCCTCTCACTAGTAATGCAGGGAGGGAGCTGTCTCAGACTGGTATCAGGGTTAGGGCACTGTGTGCAGGAAGATCACAACACTCCTGGTATTAATAGGGATAGGGCACTGTAAGAGATGACTGTAGTAGATTGAATAAAGATCTGATGTTTCTGCTCTCCTCACACCAAACAAAAACAACACACAAGCAGAGAAGCCCTTCTTACAAAGCTGAGCTAGTGAGTTAAGTAGGAGGAAAAGTAAACATACTGGTGCCAGTGTGGCTACTTAAAAAATACACTTACCAACAATCAATTACATATATTTGAACTGTGTACAGTTCCAGCCAGGACCAGCTTTCTAAAATGCACAGTGATTGGCAAATTCAACATGCACTAGCATTTCAGGTGCCTGCTAACAAAAATAATAAACAAACAAGTTCTAGTCAGGTGAGTGCTGATCATTACATTACTTTTTTTGTCAAGCTTCCAACTGTTTCCATTTCACATCCCCCCAACCATATTGGTAACATCAATAGATAAGAGCACAGCCAGCCAATAGGAATACATACATACATATTCATTCCTAAGTGACCTTTACTGACCTGGGAAGTGTGAACACTTTGTTTCATTTTCTGTTGGTGTTCGTTAGTTTCCAGTTCCATTTCCCATCCCCCCAACCATCACCTCAGTGGTAACCTTGGTAACATCAATAGATAAGAGGGCAGCCAGCCAATAGGAACACATATTCATTCCTAACTGACCTTCAGTGACCTGGAAAGTGTTTATTTGTATCATTTTCAGTTAGTGCGCACTAACTCGAGTTAGTGCGCACTAACGGGGAGTTAGTGCGCACTAACTCGAGTTAGTGCGCACTAACACGATTTAACGATTTTTAACGATAAATCGTTAGAATTTCTATTGTATCGTGTTCTATAACGATTTAAGACGATATAAACATTATCGGACGATAATTTTAATCGTTGAAAAACGATTCACATCCCTACAATCTATGTGGAGTTTGGGAAGGGGTGTATCTCGAGTGAAAATTGCAGGCATTGGGTTTATATTTGTCATCTAGATGGAGACGCCCCCATGGAGTTTTCAGTATGGATGGTTGGCAGAGCACAACAATAGTTACTGTATTTGATAGTGGGCTGCTGTAAGTGTTAAGTGATTAGAGAGCTGACTCTCTTTGTTTTAATATATGTGTTTATGTGGGTTGCACTATTATCTTGTTTTTGATTGTTGTATTGTACACCACATTGGACAGCTGGTTTAGCTGGGAATCTGGCCAACAAGCAAGTCCAAATAAATACAAAAATAAATAGATAAATAAATGAAAGGTACATCCAAAAACTCCTAAATAGTGCTTAAAAATGATTGACTGCTCTGAATTTCTAATTAATATTCAACTCTGAAACACCATTCTTACCATCAATGTTTGAAGACAACACATAAAATATATCAACCTGCTGAAGAAACTGCAGGCAAATGCAAGAAAATTATGCAGATGCTATGAGACCCCATAAATTTCAGTACCAAACACTGCAGGTCTTCACATGTTCAGTTGTCCATAGAAACATAAAAATGACGGCAGAAGAAGACCGAATGGCCCATCCAGTCTGCCCAACAAGCTACGCACTTTATCCTTTTTTTTTTTTTATTTTTCTATCACCCACCTGTTACTATTGGCTTCCAGTACCCTCCAGCCCTAATTCCCCTCCACCCCACCACCAATGTAGAGAGCAGCGCCGGATCTGCTTCCAAGTGAACATCCAGCTCAATTAGGGGTAGCAACGCAAGCAGGCCACACCCCTGCCCCATACTCTTACCCACCCCTGTTTTTTTTTTTTTTTTGGAGATGGCAGCCCTCCATCCTTCCGCTCCGTGAAGGTGGAACACCAACCACTGGCATCCCGCTCAATGAATGCCTCTGTGGCTACTGCCGCTCCGTGCAGTGTTTTGCTGCCTTTTTATTCACGTCCTCTAGACTTGATGGACCCACAGTGTTTATCCCACGCCCCTTTGAAGTCCTTCACAGTTTTAGACTTCACCACTTCCTCCAGAAGGGCATTCCAGGCATCCACCACCCTTTCCGTGAAGAAATACTTCCTGACATTGGTTCTTAGTCTTCCTCCCTGGAGCCTCAGCTCGTGACCTCTGGTTCTGCTGATTTTTTTCTGATGGAAAAGGTTTGTCGTAGTCTTTGGATCATTAAAGTTTTTCAAGTATCTGAAAGTCTGAATCATATCACCCCTGCTCCTCCTTTCCTCCAGGGAGTACATATTTAGATTCTTCAATCTCTCCTCGTATGTCATCCGATGAAGACCCAAAAAAACAGCAGGGTAGGCGATCCAGTGAAACCGTGGGTAAGCAACAAACGAAAGGATGCCACAAGAGTGTCTTTATCAAATTTTAATCAAGGAGACGTAAAAAATATTTTAAATCAAATTGCCCGACTCTGGCCGAGTTTCACTATTCATCCAGAGGAGACGTACACTGTTGGCGGATTCAAGAGATCTGACTTCCAATACAGATGAATATTTATTGTTGACTCTATCCAGACCATCGCCTGAACACTGTTTTCAGATTATTCAGCCCCTGAGGCAGCCACCACATGTGGCGAAACTCGGCCAGAGTCGGGCAATTTGATTTAAAATATTTTTTACGTCTCCTTGATTAAAATTTGAGAAAGACACTCTTGTGGCATCCTTTCGTTTGTTGCTTATCCGATGAAGACCCTCCACCTTCCTGGTCGCCCTTCTCTGTACCGCTTCCATCTTGTCTTTGTCTCTTTGTAGATACGGTCTCCAGAACTGAACACAGTACTCCAGGTGAGGCCTCACCAAGGATCTGTACAAGGGGATAATCATTTCCCTTTTCTTACTCGATATTCCTCTCTCTATGCAGCCCAGCATTCTTCCGGCTTTTGCTATCGCCTTGTCGCATTGTTTTGCAGACTTCATATCATTAGACACTATCACCCCAAGGTCTCTCTCCTGCTCCGTGCACATCAGCCTTCCCCCCCCCCCCCCCCATCGAATACAGTTCATTCGGATTTCCACTCCCCATATGCATGACTTTGCACTTCTTGGCATTGAATCTCAGCTGCCATATCTTCGACCACTCTTCCAGTTTCCTTAAATCCCGTCTCATTCTCTCCACTCTTTCCGGCGTGTCCACTCTGTTGCAGATCTTAGTGTCATCCGCAAAAAGACAAACCTTACCTTCTATCCCATCCGCAATGTCGCTCACAAAGATATTGAACAGGACCGGTCCCAACACCGATCCCTGCGGCACTCCGCTCAACACCACTCTCTCTTCAGAGTAAGTTCCATTTACCATCACACATTGTTTTCTGTCCGTCAAACAGTTTGCAATCCAGGTCACCACCTCGGCACTCACTCCTAAGCTTCTTATTTTATTCACCAGTCTCCTGTGCGGGACCATATCAAAAGCCTTGCTGAAATCCAAGTAGATGACATCGAGCGCTCTTCCTTGATCCAATTCCTTAGTTACCCAGTCAAAAAAGTCAATCAGATTTGTCTGACAGGATCTTCCCCTGGAGAATCTATGCTGCCTCTGGTCCATCAATTCTTCCGACTGTAGATAGTTCACTATTCTCTCTTTCAACAGTGACTCCATTACTTTTCCCACCACCGAAGTGAGGCTGACTGGTCTGTAGTTTCCAGCCTCTTCTCTGTTCCCACTCTTGTGAAGCGGGACCACCACTGCTCTTCTCCAGTCACTCGGCACCACTCCCGTTTCTAAGGATCTATTGAACAGGTCACACAGCGGACCCGCCAACACATCTCTAAGCTCCCTCAGTATCCTTCAATGAATCCCATCAGGTCCCATGGCTTTGTCCACTTTCAGTTTTCCCAGCTCTTCCCATACATTCTCTACTGTAAATGAAGTTACAACTACTCCATTCCCCTCCAGTTTCTTGTTAACTAGCAACGGTCCTTCTCCAGGGTTCTCTTTAGTGAACACCGAACTGAAGTATTTGTTTAATATTTCTGCCATTTCTTCGTCTCTCTCCACACATTGATTCTTTTCATCTTTCAATTTCATTATACCACTTTGGACTTTTCTCCTTTTACTGATGTATCTGAAAAATGTTTTATCACCTCTCTTTACCTCTTTGGCAATCCTTTCTTCTGCTTGACTTTTTGCCATCTTGATTACTTCCTTCGTCTCCCTCAGTACTACCAGATATTCTTCCTTGTGCTCCTCCCTTTGGGATCTTTTATATTTCTTGAACGCTGTTCTTTTAGCCTTTATTTTGTCAGCCACCTCTTTGAGAACCAGATAGGTTTCATTTTTCTTTTGCTTTTCTATACTTTTCTAACATATAGATTAGTTGCCTTGGTAACTGCTCCTTTTAGATTGGTCCACTGTTGATCCACATCTCTCTCGTTCTCCCAGCCTTTTAGTTCTTCCTCCAGGTACTTCCCCATTTCATCAAAGTCCGTGTTTTTGAACTGCAAAACTTGGGTCTTTGTGCTTCTTTTCCGTATCCTTTTTGTGATATTAAACCATACCGTTTGATGATCACTGCTGCTGAGGTGGGCGCCTACATCAGAGACATTATCTCCATTAGTGAGCACTAAGTCGAGTATAGCTCCTTCTCTCATGGGTTCCATTACCATTTGTTTGAACAAAGCTACTTGCAAGGCATCCACTATTTCTCTACTATTATTAGATTCTGCAGATGGGATTCTCCAGTCTACATCCGGCATATTAAAGCAATTAAGCTCTGGAATTTGTTGCCAAAGAATGTGGTTAGTGCAGTTAGTGTAGCTGGGTTCAAAAAAGGTTTGGATAAGTTTGCAATTTGGATAATTGCGATGGAGAAGGTACAGAAAAGGGCTACCAAAATGATAAGGGGAATGGAACAGCTCCCCTATGAGGAAAGACTAAAGAGGTTTTGACTTTTCAGCTTGGAGAAGAGATGGCTGAGGGGGGATATGATAGAGATGTTTAAAATTATGAGGGGTCTAGAACGGGTAGATGTGAATCGTTTATTTACTCTTTCGGATAGTAGAAAGACTAGGGGGCACTCCATGAAGTTAGCATGGGGCACATTTAAAACTAATCGGAGAAAGTTCTTTTTTACTCAACGCACAAACTCTGGAATTTATTGCCAGAGGATGTGGTTAATGCAGTTAGTATAGCTGTGTTTATAGAAACATAGAAACATAGAAATGACGGCAGAAGAAGACCAAATGGCCCATCCAGTCTGCCCAGCAAGCTTCCCTCATTTTTTCTCTCATACTTATCTGTTTCTCTTAGCTCTTGGTTCTAATTCCCTTCCACCCCCGCCATTAATGTAGAGAGCGGTGATGGAGCTGCATCCAAGGGAAATATCTAGCTTGATTAGTTAGAGGTAGTAGGGGTAGTAACCGCCGCAATAAGCAAGCTACACCCATGCTTATTTGTTTTTACCCAGATTATGTTATACAGCCCTTATTGGTTGTTTATCTTCTCCCCTGCCGTTGAAGCAGGGAGCTATGCTGGATATGCGTGAGGTATCAGTTTTTTTCTTCTCCCCTGCCGTTGAAGCAGAGAGCTATGCTGGATATGCATCGAAAGTGAAGTATCAGGCACATTTGGTTTGGGGTAGTAACCGCCGTAACAAGCCAGCTACTCCCCGCTTTGTGAGTGTGAATCCTTTTTTCTTCTCCCCTGCCGTTGAAGTTATGCTGGATATGCGTGAAGTATCAGTTTTTCTTTTCCCCTGCCGTTGAAGCAGAGAGCTATGCTGGAAATTCGTGATGTATCAGTCTTTCTCCCATGCCGTTGAAGTAGAGAGCCATGCTGGATATGCGTCGAGAGTGAAGTATCAGGTACATTTGGTTTGGGGTAGTAACCGCCGTAACAAGCCAGCTACTCCCCGCTTTGTGAGTGTGAACCCTTTTTTCTTCTCCCCTGCCGTTTAAGCAGAGAGCTCTGCTGGATGTGTGAAGTAACAGTTTTTCTTCTCCCCTGCTGTTGAAGCAGAGAACTATGCTGGATATGCATTGAAAGTGAAGTATAAGAATGGAGTGATCAAGCTAGTTGAAAGGCATCAGGAATAGAGGAAGGTGGAGGTAGTAATTTGGATATTTGGTTTGGGGTAGTAACCGCCGTAACAAGCCAGCTACTCCCGTCTTTGTGAGTGCAAATCCTTTTTTCCACATTTCCTCTTGCTGTTGAAGCTTAGAGTGATGTTGGAGTCACAGTAACCATGTGTATGTTTATTGAATAAGGGTATTGTCTCCAGGCAGTAGCCATCATTCTGGCGAGTCACCTACTCTTCATTGGCGGCCTCTTGACTTTATGGATCCACAGTGTTTATCCCACGCCCCTTTGAAGTCCTTCACAGTTCTGGTCTTCACCACTTCCTCCGGAAGGGCATTCCAGGCATCCACCACCCTCTCCGTGAAGAAATACTTCCTGACATTGGTTCTGAATCTTCCTCCCTGGAGCTTCAAATCGTGACCCCTGGTTCTGCTGATTTTTTTCTTATGGTAAAGGTTTGTCGTTGCCTTTGGATCATTAAAACCTTTCAAGTATCTGAAAGTCTGTATCATATCACCTCTGCTCCTCCTTTCCTCCAGGGTGTACATATTTAGATTCTTCAATCTCTCCTCGTACGACATGCGATGAAGATCCTCCACCTTCCTGGTTGCCCTTCTCTGTACCGCTTCCATCTTGTCTTTGTCTTTTTGTAGATACGGTCTCCAGAACTGAACACAGTACTCCAGGTGAGGCCTCACCAAGGACCTGTACAAGGGAATAATCACTTCCCTTTTCTTACTCGATATTCCTCTCTCTATGCAGCCCAGCATTCTTCTGTCTCTTATTGGTGAAGTTCCTGGTGTTAGCAAAAGTCCATGAAGAGGAGCCGCTTAGGCAGAGACAGATTAGGCGTGAAGCAGAGGTGGAAACAGCGGGCACTTCAGAGAGTTGTGCTGCTAGCCCAAACAGGAGCAGCACTCTGTCAGCAACAGATAGTACCTCCTCCTCCACTTCAGAACGCCAAAGGCATATTGCCCATAAAGATTCATCTGTTGTTCGACGGGAGAGAGAGAAAGCAGCTGGCATGAGTGACTCTCAGCCCACCCAAGCAAAGGAGATACCAGCACAGCTGTCAGTGACATGGTATCTCTCAGAGCCGACAGAGAGCATGCAGACAGATCCGCTGGCATATTGGGCACACAAGTTCACTGTCTGGCCACACCTAGCCAAAATGGCTCAGCATTATCTGTCATGTCCACCAACCAGTGTGCCCAGTGAACGTGTCTTTTCAATGACAGGGGATATCATGAGCCCTCACCACTCAAGGCTGGCAACAGAGATGATGGAAATGCTAGTGTTTTTGAAAGTAAACCTGCCTTTGCTTGGGTTTCCAAATGTTCCCTGTGAATGGCAAGATGAAAAAAAGCAATTGAAAGCCTTATAACAGCTCCAACTACCTCCTATGCTCCAGATAATATAAGCACTGCAGCACATGTACCTGACCTGAAATGCTGTATCTGTCTGTCCACTGTCCAGGCCGTACTTCTCTATAAGGGCCTGACCTCTAACGCTGTACCTGACCGTCCACTGTCTAGGCCAGGGGTGGGCAATTAATTTTCTCATGGGGCCACATGAGAAATTGGGATGGTTTTAGAGGGCCGGACTAATATAATTAACTCAGTTCTCAATAGCCCTACTTATGAAAAGACAGCAGTTTACTACCAATGTATGTCCTCTGAGAAAACACAACAAATAAGACCGATACAAATGCTTACATGCTAGCAAAATATCTAATCTCGGTAACAGACACAGAACCGACCTAACATACTCCCAGGATCTGTAGTAATGCACATAAACTAATCCGCACACAGTTACACATGTATTATGGAATACACTCAAACAGGAGCAACCCTATCTATGAAAAGGCAACACTACAAATATTAAATCAGGTTCTAAAAACCAATACACCTCTTATTAGGAAAACAGAACTAGCAAGCACTATAGATCCCCACACAGAAATAATTGTAAAACTATACTAATAAGCAGAATAAATGTTTCAAAACAGCTATGAACAGAATAACATCCAACAATTAAAAACTCATAAAAACTATTAAACATTCTCCAAACACCAATAAAATATTTCAAAACAGCAGACATCACACAATTAAAATGGCAGTCAAGAAAAATAAACTTAAAGCCACCTTTACTTAAACCCTCCAGCAGCTCTCCTACTCCCCTTCCCTGCAGGCCGTGGCACACACCAGAAGCAGCAGTAGAAGTGTTTGGGTAATTGCCATGTCCTTGTGGCTAAGCTCTATACTTATGGTCCTCTTCCTTAGTGCCCATGTCTCTCTCACACACACACCATACCAGTCATGCCCCCATGACCAGTTTCTGTCTCTCACACACCAATCATCTCCCAAATAGTCTTTGGCACATACACACCAGTCACCTTCCTGAACAGTTTCTCTCATGCCATACACACACACACACACACAGGCTTCCCACTGCCGTGTTCTACTTACATATATGGGCTTCTCACTCTCATAATCACTTTCTCTGTCTCTCTCTCTCACACACACACACACCCACACACTCACTCACCAGTCTCTCACTCCCATGCTTGTTCTCTCCACATGCACAGGCTTCTCATTCCCATAATCACTTTCTCTCACTCTCTCACACACACACACACACTCACCAGTCTCTCACTCCCATGTTCTCTTTCAGATATACAGGCTTCTCCCTCCCATGATGTGTCTCACACACACCCAGGTTTCTCACTCCCATGCTCACTCTTCACATGCACAGGCTTCATTCCCATAATCACTTTATTTCTCTCTCTCTCTCTCACACACACACACACGCACACACACACACACCAGTCACCTGATCTCACTCATGCATACACACTCATGCATAAAAAAGGATTGGATACGTTCTTGGAGGAGAAGTCCATTACCTGCTATTAAGTTCACTTAGAGAATAGCCATCGCCATTAGCAATGGTAACAGGGAATAGACTTAGTTTTTGGGTACTTGCCAGGTTCTTATGGACTGGATTGGCCACTGTTGGAAACAGGATGCTGGGCTTGATGGACCCTTGGTCTGACCCAGTATGGCATTTTCTTATGTTCTTATGTTCTTGGTGAAGAAGTCCATTAACTGCTATTAATCAAGTTTATTTAGGGAATAGCCACTGCTATTAATTGCATCAGTAGCATGGGATCTTCTTGGTGTTTGGGTAATTGCCATGTCCTTGTGGCCTGGTTTGGCCTCTGTTGGAAACAGGATGCTGGGCTTGATGGACCCTTGGTCTGACCCAGCATGGCAATTTCTTATGTTCTTAAGTAATAAACCAGGCTTTTGTTATTTAGAAGATAGTTCAGCTGCTGTAAAAATATGCTGGAAGATATTATATTAGACAGGCATTTAATGGAACATTTGACTGGTTTCCTATTTGCTTTTCATCATTCCAGTCCCTGTCACCCTGAAGCTTTTTATCACTCTCTTTCTGTTATCCATCTTTAAAAATGGTGCGGGCCATCCAGTGCTCCTACCATGTGACAGGGGCCGGCCAATGGCACGGATACCCTGTCACATTGTAAGGGCAAAGGGCCATCGGCGCCATTTTTATTAGTGGCAGCCGACAGCCCAAGAGCGGGAGATTGCTCTTGGGACCCCCACTGGACCACCAGGTAATTTGAAAACGTTTTGGTGGGGGAACCTAAGGGAACAGTTTTAAAGGGTCGGGTGGGTTTTTTTTTTTAACGGCTCGGGAGCAGCCGATAAAAAAAAAAAAACCCGATCGGACCGCACGAAGGAAAAATCACGATGTGAATCGGAACCGGATTCTGATTCACATCCCTACTATTGGATACCAGGATTCACCCCTACCTTGATTTGTTTCAGACAATCGAATCCGTATTTTCTTTCCTACTGCATTTTGTCTCAGAGGCATTTTCTATTACTCTGCAAGCAATCTGTTCAATGTGCTCTCACTCCTCTATCTCCCTCTATTATAAAGACAACCCGACCCGACACCCCCCCCCCCCCCCCCCCCCCCCCCCACACACACACACTGTTTACTCTGTTTAAGTTCCAGAGCTATATACCCTTACCTGCTTCCAACCTGTGCTAAGCTTTTGGCTGCCTCCCAGATTGTTATCATTTATACTGATTCCAGATAGCTTTTCTTCATTGTTCATGTTTTTCAGGCCTTTAGAAAAGCTCTGGTTTTCTTACCTCTGCTTGGATTCTGATTAAAATTGTGTTTTACATATGCCCTATTACAAGTTCTTTTCTCTTCCTCACAAGTTGCTATTGTTAAATGACAGCTCATTCCACAGGAGATTTTTTTTAAACTTGATGACACATTATTGCTACTGCTGTCACGAAGGCAGCTGCTTTATCCATGTCCTCTATTTACTGGTTTTAAGGTGGATGATAATTTATTTTGTCTTTCCATTATGTCTTTCCAGCTTTTTCTTTTAGATCTCCAAGAGTGACAGAAAGAAATCTCACATGAACATGGAACTTAATTGGCCCTAGGTTGTCAGTATAACCCAGCCCCAGATTTATGACATGGCTCAAATGCTGTCCCTGTTGTTCCCGCATTGCTTCTGCCCTATCCTAGTTTCCTGGCAGATAGAATTGGCCATGCAAGCAAACGGAGGTGATAGTTTATGAAATACAATTATAAAGTGATTCAAAGTAGTAATGTATAATGTTGGGAAAGGTTTATGGGTGGTACTCTCATATCTGTGAGGTTGCAGATGGATTTCATTCAGTTACCAAAGGTATACGTATTGGTATTTAATAGAAATACATATTTTACAAATAAAGTAGTATAACATGTGGGAAAGCTTTAAGTATAAAAACTGCATTATCATTGCCTTCATGGGCCATTGTTATAATCTGGTATGGCTGTTGACCCTGGATCGTAGTGAGAGCTGACTCCACCCACAGGGAGGACTCACTACAATAGGCGTGGCCTCAGCTGAGATGGACACAGATAGAATGAGACTTTATTATACTGGAATGTAGATGAAGTACCCACCAAGTGGGAGAAGAGACACAGTCCAGAGTAGTAAGGTTGCCCAGTGATGATGTCCCCGGTAGTGGCCCGCTGAGCGGAGTACGCCGGGGAACTCCTCCTTCAGATGGTGCACCTCTCAGGTAGATCCAGTAGTGGCCCGCAGAGTGGGGTACACCGAGGATCACAGTGTCGTTGGTAAGAGAAGTGCAGGAGGTCAGCAGAGCTGGGTAGATGATGGTACTCACTCTGAAGTATAGCAGAAGGTTTTCTGAGGCAAGCACGGTAGTGGCCCGAGGCATGGGGTACACCGAAGGTTTCGTCAGCAGGATGATAGCAAACTCACAAGGCTGAACAAGGCAATGTCCTGTAGAGGTATCTCCAGGCAGGAAGGCCCTTCGAGGAGCAGATAGCCAGAACATAACAAGGCCTCCGAGGAGTGGGTACCTAAGGCGTTCAAGTCCTAGGAACAGGAAAGTGTTCAGCAAAGCAGAAGCGATGTATCTCCAAGAAGAGTGGAATTCAGCAGGAAGGAATCCTTGCTAACTCGTAGGAAGCCTAGGCCGGATAGTTTAAATACACTGGCGGGTGATGTCATGCAGAGGGGCGCCCCCGAGATTCCCGCCTTGACGTGTATAAGGAGGGGCCTAGTGCGCACGTGTCCGCACGTCCTGGGTAATCCCCAATTCAATGGCAGACGGGATCACCCACGTCGTCCCAGGAACATCGAGGAGAGCGGCATTTAGAAGCAGAGGCCGCCATCCTTCCAAGAATCGCTGGTGCAGGGAAAAAGAAGGTGAGCAACAGAGGTCATTTGTACAAATTCATTTGTACCTGATATCCACCTGAAGACTTAGCGCTATTAAAGGTATCTCAGTGAAAGAACTGTTTGAAGCTTACTATGTGGGTAGTATTGCTTATTACCCACATTGCAGTAAAGTGGCAAGGCTTCCAGACCTGTATTTATGCCTCCCATAGCAAGAAGGCCACCTCACCCCAAAATTCTCCAACCGAACCACCTGCACCAGCTTCACCTCCTGGCAGTGCCCAACTCAGGAACACCACCTAAGTTATTCAGGCAATTACCTCACAGCCTATTCCAGGAATGCCACCTGGGTAGTTCAGATTAGAGGTACTGTTACACGTGCCGCCCGCAACAGCCCCATGGTTCGGTCCTCTTACCTTTCCAGACAGACTCCAGCTGCTGGCTCCTCCTTGCTGGCGGCCATGGGCCGCCAGCTCTGACCTCAGGTCCCCTCCAGTGCCTTCAGCCCTGCCACACTACCCAGTGTTGCCAGCCAAGATGTCCCTGTTCATCGGGCCTCTCCACGTGGTCCGCGGAGAGACGCCGCCATCAGCGCCATGCCCCTTCCTAGGCGGGTGCGCGTACATCACTGGCCATGGACCCAGATGCTGACGTCAGACTCTTCAGCGTATAAAAGCTCAGGCCTCGCTCCATAGCGTTGCCTTTGCAACAGGTCTTCTCGTACTCCGAGTACTTGTTGCTATTCCTGAATTCGTCTCATCGCTGTGTTCCTGTCTTCCTGGTTCCCGGTTCCTGTTCTCCTAGTTCCTGTTCGTCTATGTGTTGGATTGACTCCCTGGTTTGACCACCGCTACGCTTGACTACTCTTCAGCTTCTCTCCAGCCCCGGACCTCTGCTACGCCTGACTACTCTTCAGCTTGTCTCCAGTCCCGGACCTCTGCTATGCCTGACTACTCTTCAGCTTCTCTCCAGCCCCAGACCTCTGCTATGCCTGACTACTCTTCAACTTTTCTCCAGCCCCGGACCTCTGCTACACCTGACTACTCTTCAGCTTTTGTCCAGCCCCAGACCTCTGCTGCATCTGATCATGCCTGCCTTCTCCGTGCCCTGACCATCACTTCGCTTGACTACGCCTGCCTTCTCTGTGCTCTGACCATTGCCTGGATTGACTACACTTGCCTTCTCCATACCTTGACTATTGTCTGGATTGACTACGCCTGCCTTCTCCAGGCCCAAACCCTTGCTTTACACAACTATGCTATAGACTTTCCTGTGTCCAGAGTTCAACGTTGCTTGCCATAACTTCCACTCACTGTCAGCTCTGAGCCTAGCCTGTCAGTGATGCCTCTCCTCGCCTATCCTCTGGACGTGGACTTCCAAGGCTTAGGTCTTCCTTTGATTGGGTGCCTTCAGTTCACCATTTTTCCTTTGGCACCCAAGCCTCCATACCGAATCCAGTCCAGGATAGAACTGTGCCATCTATAGACTGCTGTCTCTGGGCTGAAGTACTATTCATCTCTAGCTAACATCAAGGCCCACCTAAGTCTTGCCGGCCCCGGCCCCAAAGGCTCAACTCAAGGGGAACGAGGGCTGGAATAGGTGACACTCCAGCGGCCTCTAGCTTCAGCCCACTCCACCTGCTGATGGTGGGGACCTATAGGTCCTTGCCTACGGGTTCTGTCAACCCCACCTCAGCCCAAGGGTCCACCTCCAACACAACAGATACTGTCAGCTTTCTACTGTTACACCTGTGACCATGGATCTTCAATTCTGAATGAGAAGTAAATAATAATTCTTCATTTGCAGAACAAACAAATAATTAATGTAAAAAGTGACACTGGAAGTAAGTCCCTGGATTTGCAAAATAACCAAGAGTAGTTTAGAGCCTTCTATGGTATTTCTACTTGTTCCACTTGCTTATAGGTTTTTGCCAACACCTACAAACTTATGTAAATCTCACCAGGTACGGGGCTAATTCCTTCAACTTATCTAGTTGCTGGGTGTGTATGTAATATGGAAAAAATAATCTGGGCTATTCTTCCTATACTTACATCAGAGAACAAATGTGACTTTGCTGTTACTAACATTTCTCAGTGCCAATAATTTCCCTTCTTGCTTCCATTTTCTACATCCAATATGGGGCGGATTTTCAGACTCCGCGAATAGGCCTACTTTTGTTTGCGCTCCAGGCGCAAACAAAAGTACGCTGGATTTTAGTAGATACGCGCGGAGCCGCGCGTATCTGCTAAAAACCTGGATCGGCGCGCGCAAGGCTATCGATTTTGTATAGCCGGCGCGCGCCGAGCCGCGCAGCCTACCCCCATTCCCTCACCTTCCCCTCCCTTCGCCTACCTAACCCACCCACCCGGCCCTGTCTAAGCCCCCCCCCCTTACCTTTGTCGGGGGATTTACGCCTCCCGGAGGGACGTGCAGGAGGCCCGCCTCCTGCACGCCGGGACGCGACCTGGGGGCGGGTCCGGAGGGCGCGGCCACGCCCCCGGGCCACCCCGGGCCGTAGCCACACCCCGGGCCCGCCCCCGGAACGCTCCCGACACGCCCCGAAAACGCCGCGCGGTTTGAGCCCGCCCCCGACACGCCCCCTCCGAAAACCCCGGGACTTACGCGAGTCCCGGGGCTCTGCGCGCGCCGGTAGGCCTATGTAAAATAGGCTTACCGGCGAGCAGGGCTCTGAAAATCCGCCCCTATATGTGTACAATGAATTTCTGGAAGTACTAGCCCTAGAGGACTCATTTGTAAAGTGACCATTATATTACATTCCACTAACACAACATGAAGGCCAAAAATGTGGATCCACTCATACTATAAACTAATGTTTGTTTGTTTTATTAATAAAACTCCTTATTTACACCTCACTAACCAGTTCTCTCCTACTAAGAATTGTAATCTAGATAGCAAAAGAGAATTTCAGGTTTTATCCCTTACTTTTGGGTATCGGATCATGGTTTGGTATCTTAGGTAAAACATGAATTTACTTTGTAGTTATGATAACTGTTTGTTTAGTATTTTGCATTGTTTTATGTGTAAATTGTCAATGTATGATTTCCTTGTGCAGACAAATTATAACTAAAACTATTGTAATGGCTGTGATTGTTTCCCCAGAGGAGGGCTCACAGCTACTGCATATAGTTTTGTACTATTATTCCTGTTTCTCAGCCTGGCTTATGAAAGAAACTTCTCATGGGAGATATGAATTATGGAAGAAAGGCTTCATGAAAGTTAATTATGATAAGTTCTCTAGATTTTAATGTAAATTGGCCTGAGAAGTCCAAAACAAGAGACTATAAGGGTTATGGTAAGTTCTAGGACCTGTGAGTGCACCTCTTATTTCAGTTTAGCTTACTATAGCAGATCAATATTTCTGAGTTATCCCATCACAAGACTACTATTTCAGTATGTTTTCCTCTTAGCTAATCAGGGGAACAGGCATCACTCAAGGTCTCAGAGATTAAGCAAGAATGTGTAGCCCCTCTTATCTTTAATGACAAGTGTTCTATAGCTTACATTAATAAGCCAAATTTAAGGCTTGTGCCAGTTTGTGTAATCAAAATTTTGCATGTCTTTTCTGTGTAGAAAGAACATATATTTCTAATAGATTGTAATGAAAGCCAGAATACCCACTGAGAGCTTACACAAAGTGTGGCTTTCTCTCTGTAATATTACTGGCAAAATAAAGATAGAGGCGTCAGCCATCCATTGCTCCTACCATGTGACAGGGGCTGACCAATGGCACCGGTAGCCCCTGTGACATAATAGGTCAAAGGCTATCGGCGCCATTTTGAATACCAGCAGCCGAGGGTTGAGTGCAGGAGATGGCTCCCGGTCCACCCGCTGGACCACCAGGGAGTTTTGGTAAGTCTTGGAGGGGTCAGGAGGGTGGGGGGTTTGTTTAAATTTGCTCTTTTAGGCAGCCGAATAATTTGGCGAAGATTCATTGTATTCGTGGGGAATCGCGAAACGTTTCGCTTCCCCACGAATACAATGAATATGGCCCTATACGTTTTGGATTACCAATTCGTAGGGAACGAATGCACACCCCTAGTACCTGGTGATTACTACCCTTACTCAATAAGCCTTCGCACAGTTAATGCAACTCCAACATTACTCTCTGCTTCAACGGCAAGGGGAAATGTGGAAAAGAGGATTTGCATTCAGTCAACAACCAAGGACTGAACTTCACAATCTGGGTAAACAAATAAGCATGGGGGTAGCTTGCTTATTACGGCAGTTACTACCCTAAACCAATTAAGCCTGATACATCACTTTGAATGCTTATACAGCATTGCTCTCTGTTTCAGTGGCAGGGGGAAATGTGGAAACCAGGATTTACATTCAGACAACATCCAACAAGGCATTGATCTGTGCAGTCTGGGTAAACAAGCATCGGGGTAACTTGCTGGATGCGGTGGTTACTACCCTTAACCATTAAGCCTTATGCTCACCTTTGATGCAACTCCAACATTATTCTCTGCATCAATTACAGGGGATGGCAGGAAATTTGAATCAAACAGTTACTAACAAGGGCCCTGAAATTTTGGGTTGATGAAACAGATAAGTATGGGAAAATAAGTGTGGGAGCTTGCTGGGCAGACTAGATGGGCCAATTGGTCTTTTTCTGCCATCATTTCTGTTTCTGCATACCACTACACCACCCTATATCTGAGTTCAGTTGAAGAAAAATTTCAAAATTTCCATTTAAATTCTAACCAGAATATTAGCATATCAGACTAATCTTGTTATTGTAGAAAACTATATTAGGGGTGTGCATTCGGATTGACCGCATTAGTAAAACGCAACTCATATTTTTTTTTTACTTAAAAAATTGATTCGACATAAACGATCGGATTTCCCACATATCGAACATAGATATGTTCGATATGTGGGAAATCGCGATTGTTGAGCCAAAATAAAAATATAAACCCCCTCACCCTCCTTAATCCCCCCCCCCGACTTACCACAACTCCCTGGTGATGGAGCGAGGAGTGAGGACGCCATTTCTGCAATCCTTGGCGAGAAGCATGTGACATCGGCGGCACGTCGAGTGACGCCGGCGTCACGTGATTCCCGGCTCGTTCGCGCCGGACGGCTCGTTCGGCCCAAAAAGAACTTTTGGCCAGCTTGGGGGGGCCTCCTGACCCCCCCAAGCTGGCCAAAAGTTCTTTTTGGGCCGAACGAGCCGTCCGGCGCGAACGAGCCGGGAATCACGTGGCGCCGCGTCACTCAGACGCGACGTCACGTGATTCCCGGCAAGTCAGGAGGCCCCCCCAAGCTGGCCAAAAGTTCTTTTTGGGCCGAACGAGCCGTCCGGCGCGAACGAGCCGGGAATCACGTGACGCCGCGTCACTCGACGTGCCACCGACGTCACATGCTTCTCGCCAAGGATTGCAGAAATGACGTCCTCACTCCTCGCTCGATCACCAGGGAGTTGTGGTAAGTCTGGGGGGGGGATTAAGGAGGGTGAGGGGGTTTAAATTTTTTTTTTGCACATATGTACATATACCCAACTCATTGGATTTTTTTTATGTCCATATTGGCCGCAAGTGGGACCCCCTTTCGGACATAAAAAATATGAACATAAAATTTTGCTCTGCACATCCCTAAACTATATATGAACTTCTCTGCCATCCCGATGGTTGATGAAGCAGTTGCAGATGTTTGGGGATATTTCAAGCACTCCACATGAATTCAGAGTCAACTTGCTTCATGGAGATCATGTCCAAACTCTCACAATGAAAATAACATTTCCTCTGTATTCTAAATAAAATTGCAACAAATCTTCCAAAACTTCCCTGAACTAAATTAGTCTAAACAAAACAAAATTTAGCTAAAACATTACCTTAATTTTCTTGCTATAAATAAAATACTACAAAATATATACTTGTTCTTGCTGCCAGAATAGGAAAGAGAAACAATTTACTTTTTTTTCTCAGTCTGCAGACAAGCTACAGATATACCTCTCATCTTATGGCTACATCCCTGTATCTCTCCCTCTGTCTCTGCCTTTAAACAAAAGCAGCTGTATTTTTTATATTTAATTACAAAACCTCATTAATATTCATTCTCCTGTATCTCAATAACTCCATAAAGTTATTAACCATCTGAGCTATAATGCAAACATATTTCATTCATAATTTCCATGGAAAGTTATTTATAGTACATCCTAGCATCTTCCTTTCTAGTAATGTCCACTTGTATCTCTGTTGACCAAACAAACCAGAGCACTGGTTTCCAGCCAAAGGTGCCCCCCCCCCCCTGCTGATATCAAACAAAGGTTTTTATGACCCTTCCTTTGACTTTCATAGGAACATTTAACATTTGCATTCCTCTGTGACTGATACAATACAGATTTCAATGTTACCATGGGGTATTTCCCGAGTTCAAAAGAAAGTGGCCAGGGGCCTTTTTAATTTAATTTATCCTAGCCAGACAAAGAAACAAACAATAAAATAAGCCACTAGCTTGCTTACATTCATTTATATATGTATAATCCTCCTGGAATTCAGGTGCACACTATTGTCTCTAGGGCCAATTCTCTCCCAACTATCTGTCTTTCTCCATTCTCAATCTATTTGTTCCACTATAGGCTCCTTGGTGTCAAGGTTCTTTCTGGTGAGGAGGAGGATTATACTTCTAGAGCCCTAGGCTCACAGGGCTGGGTACTAACACAGTCTCTCAATTCCTATAGGTTTTCTTTCTCCACTCTTTTCCTACTTAGGATGTTCTTGCATTAGCGCACATCTGAATCTTAAAGATGTTGGAAACTGGTGAGGTGTTCAATAAAGTTTACTGCGACCAAAAATATTTGAAGTACAGGTCAGAACAAAATTCTCCATTTTATTTTGTCACAAAAATAAACAGTCCAAAAGTAACTCTTTCCTCGGTTCTAACAATTGAATCAGTGTCCCTCAAGTGGCAGACACCAGGCAAGACCCAATTTTCCAGATGTTAAAGGTAGGCTCCCAGTGGGGACTTGGTTCTCTCTATCTGATATTATAACCTGGAATTTTGGTGGTCAAAAGACCCAAAAATTATTCAAAATCTTTTACGCTGAAGGTGGACCCTTGGCTTGGTGCAGGATTGGTACGGCCCTCTGGTCAGACCCAGAGAGCGCCTGCCACCAGGAGGTGGAGCACACAAGGAGACAGAGGCTAGCTGGAGCTTCACCAATAACAGTCTGGGGTTTCCGCAGGTTGAGCCCTTGGGTACCCAGACTGCCTGGACTTAGGTGGGCCTCTGGTGGTCTCCCAGAGAGGTATTGGAGAGGTGTGCCCACCGTGAGCAAGGGTGCATGGCTGATGCAGAGTGGAGAAACTAGACCTGAACTGGTAGCTCCGGAGACCTGGGAAAGGCAACAGTTCAGAGAGGTCCTCCAAATGAGACAGGCAGCACCTGCAGGTCTAGCCACATGGAAGCTGCGGTTGTTATCCAAGTACGTTGGCCCGAAGGTCACCGGGGGCCAGAAGAGAGCGTCCGAGAGAAGTGCAAGGGTCAGAGCCAGAGTATCAGTCCAAGAGAGGTCAGACAAAGCGAGGGTCAATACTAGTATCAGTCTGTGCGTAGTCGAACAAGCGAGGGTTGGTTCCAGGTGGCTGACAGAAGAATGGTCAGGCAGGCAGTGGTCAGTACCAGTCAACAGACAGTAGATTGGTCAGGCAGGCAGTGGTCAGTTCCAGGCGGCAGACAGTAGAATGGTCAGGCAGGAAGTGGTCGGTTCCAGGCGGCAGACAGTATAATGGTCAGGCAGGCAGAGGTCAGTACCAAGAAGTCAGTCCGGATAGGTACTACCTGGAAAGAACACAGGAGACACTGGGACTGGAGACACTGGAACAGGAGACACTGGAACAGGAGACACTTGGAACAGAGGCAAACTAGCACACCAACTGTGTTGACCCGATTGCCAAGGCAAAGAGCAGTAGTCTGAGCCCTGCTTATATACAGGGCTCAGGTGATGTCATGGGGGTGCACCACGGATGGGTTTCCCGTGTTTGGCCCTTTAAATGTCCGGGAATTCCACACGCGCATGCTAGGGGGTGGGGCCGATGCCATGGAGGATGCCAAGCCCCAACGCGAGGAGTACTGTGAGAGGGAAGGCCCCGATGGGCCTGGAGATGCTTGGTGATGTTGCAGATGAGCAGCGCTGGCGGAGGTTGCAAGTGAGGATCTGGTAGACGGGCTCGCCAGGTGAGCAGGCCTGACCGCGACACCAATGCGGCCGGGAAGAGCAACAGTACCCCCCCCCCCCTTCTAGGCCTCCCCCTTACTGGCCTGGGCTTCTCAGGATGACTCTGATGGAAGGCAGCAAGGAGATCTTTGTCGTAGATGTGGTGGGAGGGCTCCCAGGAGTTCTCTTCCGGACTGAAACCCTCCCACAACAGGAGATACTCCCAATGGCCTCTATGACGTCGAACATCTAAGACTTCCTTCACCTGTAGGGTGTTCTCGGGCTCAGCAGGGTGTTGAGTAGGCAGAGGAGGCTTTCGGGAAGGCCAGGACAAAACCAATTTTTTTAGCAATGACACGTGGAATGTGTTGTGGATTTCCATGGAGGTAGGGAGTTGCAGTTGATAGGTGACAGCACCGATGCATCGCAGAACTGGAAAAGGTCCTATGAATCTGGGGGCTAGTCGTTGGGACGGTAGAATCAAACAAATATGTTTAGTACTCAGCCGAACCTTCTGGCCAGGTCGGAACAGTGGTATGGCCCTGCGATGAGCATCGGTAAAGCGTTTGGCCCACTCAGCAGCCTGGTTTAATTTCTCCTTTACCTGATCCCAGAATCTATGTATAGTTTGCACCGTAGATTGAGCTGCTGGTGAAGGTACCATAAGTGGAACTGGTAGAGGTAGGTGTGGTTGGTGGCCAAAGACCACCTCAAAAGGTGAAACATCCGTGGCAGAGGCAACATGAGTAATGTGGGAAAGTTCCATCCAAGGCAGGAGGTCAGCCCAGTTATCCTGTTGGTCATTGGCATATGATTGTAGAAACGACTTTAAGGAGAGATTTGTCCTTTCGGCTTGGCGATTAGCTTGCGGGTGATAGGCAGAGGATAAGTTTAATGTAATATTAAACTTCTTGCAAAGGGATTTCCAATATTTAGCAGCAAATTGAGGACCCGGACGGAGACGATTTCCTATGGGAGTCCATGCACATGACATACATTGGTCAGAAAGAGTTTGACTAGTTCTGGAGCTGAGGGGAGACCAGGCAGTGGGACAAAGTAGGTCCATTTTAGAAAAACGATCAATGATTACCTAGATGACAGTGTTTCCTCTTGAGGGAGGCAGGTCCACTATAAAATCAGTAGCGAGACTTGACCAAGTTTCAGTGGGTGCAGGCAGAGGTTGGAGGAGGCCCCATGGGCGGACAGTCGGAGGTTTTTATTGTGCACAAACTGGACAGGAGTCCACATAATTGCAGGAGTCCTTTATCATACTAGGCCACCAATAGTGCCTTTGAAGCATCTCTAGAGTCCGGGCTCAGCCAGGGTGACCAGCTATAGAGTCGTGAGCCAAACAGAGTACATGCTCCTAGAGACGGCGGGGAACCACTGTCTTCCCAGCTGGTACCATGGTGGTGACTGCAATGGATATGCAGGCCAGGTCGATGATGTGTCTAGGAGTCTCGGGTGTATCCTCTGGCTCGACGGAGCGAGAAAGTGCATCAGCCGAAGTGTATCACCCTGCTGGGTGATAGCGGAGCTTGAAGTTAAAGCGTTCAAAAAACAGGGCCCAGTGGGCTTGTCTGGGATTGAGTATTTGGGCCTCCTTTAGATACTCTAGATTCTTGTGCTCAGTAAATATTGTGAACTTGTGTTGTGGCCCTTATAACCAAGGACGCCATTCCTGGAGGGCTAGCTTCACAGCTAGGAGTTCACGGTTCCCTATAGTGTAATTTTGTTCCAT
This sequence comes from Rhinatrema bivittatum, assembly GCF_901001135.1. Lineage (NCBI taxonomy): Eukaryota > Metazoa > Chordata > Amphibia > Gymnophiona > Rhinatrematidae > Rhinatrema > Rhinatrema bivittatum. Next base: position 114,484,890 of record NC_042621.1, read on the forward strand.
AGGGGAAAATTTGTGTGAGTAGAAAGAGCATGGGACTAAAGTTCCTTTAATGGAGTACTGACTCAGGACTGCTCCAGCTCTGATGGCGGATGCATCAACTTCAACAATGAAGGGACGGTTAGGGTCCAGATGACGTAAACATGGACCAGAATAGAAGGCTTCCTTCAAGGCGTAGAATGCTGACTGGGCTTTGGGACTCCACACTCAGAAGTCACATCCCTTCCTAGTCATGGTGGTAAGTGGAGTGGCTAGGCAGGAGTAGTTAGTAATAAAGTTCTGATAGTAGTTTGTAAATCCAATGAAACATTGAAGAGCATGGAGGCCCACTGGTTGGGGCCAATCTTGAATACCCTGAAGTTTATCAGGGTCCATGGTGAAGCCATGGTTGGAAATGATGTAGCCTAAGAATGGAAGACTGGGTTGTTCAAAAATACACTTCTCTAATTTCGCATAGAGATGATGGTCACTGAGGCGTTGAAGGACTGTTTGGATGTGGGAACGATAGGAGTTTAGGTCATTGGAGAATATTAGTATATCATCCAGATATACCACGACAAAGGAGTATAAAAGGTCCCAAAATATCTCATTCATTAAGTGTTGAAACACTGCAGGGGAGTTGCAAAACCCGAAGGGCATTACTAGGTACTCGTAGTGGCCGTCTCTTGTGTTGAAGGCGGTCTTCCATATGTCTACTGGTTGGATTCATACAAGGATGTATGCCCCTCAGAGATCCAATTTCATGAAGATTTGTGCACCCTGCAGATGGTCAAATAATTTGCTACTGAGTGCCAGTGGATAGCGATCCTTACAAGTCACTGCATTCAAGCTTCTGTAGTCTATGCAGGGTCTCAAGCTGCCATCCTTCTTTTTTATGAAGAAGAATCCGGCTCCTGCCGGGGAATTAGAGGGTCGGATGAAACCTTTCTCTAAGTTCTCCTTAATATATGCAGACATGGCTTTTGTTTCTGGAAGTGATAGGGGATAAGTTCTGACTTTGGGAGGCATGGTTCCAGGTAGTAAGTCTACGGGACAATTAAATTCTCAAAGTGGTGGCAAGATATCTGCATTAGTCTTGGAGAAGACATCCTTGAAGTCGGAGTATGGAGCAGGCAACCCAGGAAGTGTTTTAGTATTGAGTACGGTCAAGGATGGAGACACTTGCTATAAACATCGGTTCTGACATTGAGAGCCCCACTGGGTTAGTTGTAGAGACTGCCAAAGTGGGGCGCATTTAACTGGAGCCAGGGAAGTCCAAGGATTACAGGGCGTGTAGACCATCTCAGAATCAGAAGAGAGATTTCCTCGTCATGGAGGGTTCCAACGGTGAGGCGAATGGTCGTGGTACAGTGAGTAATATGACTGGGGAGGTGCTCCTCCTGGATCGAAGTGATACGGAGAGGTACTGCTAGAGGTTGGGTCTGTATCTGGAGAATTTTAACGATATCTTCCATGATAAAGTTTCCACTTGCCCCAGTGTCTATGAGGGCGGTAGTAGCAAAGGAATGTGTCTCCCCTAGGAGGGAGATGGGAGCAATAGTTGAGGACCAGAAACAGTTGCGCCCAAGCTCAGGACCCCCATCAGGCTCAGGCTTTGGAGTTTCCCGGATGCACAGGACAGGCTTGAAGGAGGTGTCCTGAACCACCACAATAAAGACAGAGGCCTGCTGTTCTGCATCGGAGATGTTCCTCAGGGGTCAAACGGCCACAATTGAATTGCATGGGTTCCTCGGGCGGTTGAGGAGCTGGTAAAGCTTTCAATGAAGGACTAGCTGCACTTGGTGGTCGTGGAGTAGGAGTTCGGAGGGCCCTCACCTCCTGATGACGCTGTCAGAGACGATGGTCAGTTCTACCCACCAGAGAGATCAATTCTTCCAGAGAGATGGTAATCTCATGGGCGGCCAGCTCTCCTTAAGAGCCAGGCACAGTCCTTCAAGGTAGAGTGCCCTTAAGCAATCTTCCTACCAACCTAGTTCATTGGCTAATGTTCGGAACTCTACCATGTACTCAGCCAGTAGGTGCGACCTTGACGGAGGTGGAGTAGGTGATGGCCAGCGACTGACGCCGTGGAGGATGCCAAGTCCCGACGCGAGGAGTGCTGCGAGAGGGAAGGCCCCATTGGGCCTGGAGATGCCTTGGGACGCCACAGACAAGCAGCGCTGGCGGAGGCCGCAAGTGAGGAGCTGGTAGACGGACATGCCGGGTGAGCAGGCCTGGCCGCTGCACCAACGCAGCCGGGAAGCACAACAAATCCAAAATCTCTCCTTCTTATCAATGGTCAAGAACTGGTGGCAAAAGAATTCCTCCCCAAACTACAAGAACAAAACTCCCTGCAAAAATAATTATCTCTTCTTCTCTGTCAGGTCACTGCTGTCCCTCTTTACTTAGCTGAGCAGCAAGGAATCACAGATCCTAATTCTAACTTCTGAAGGAAGGGGTGAAAATTCTCCTTAGGAAGGACCAGGCTTCCAGAAAGCAAAATTCTGGGGGGGGGAAAAAAAGCTCTCCTAAAACTCCTCACACAAAGACAATCCCTTCCCCTGGATCAGGTTGGGGGGCCCAAAATGCAGAACCAAACATACAACTCCTCCAACTTTAAAACCTGCTTTTAAAGAGCTGGCTGACCAATCCAGGCAAGCCTCTGTGGAGATGCCTGCAAGAGATGATCTACAAATTAATGAATACAAGCCTAGGGCTTAAAATAGGGACAATTTGGAAGCCCCAAACTCTGGAACACCCTCCCAATAGATATCAGATACAAGAAAACTTAAAAACTTTCAAAAAAGAGCTAAAAACATGGATGTTTATCAAAGCCTACCAACTCACCCACTGACTCAAAACTCCGCTCCCATCCTTTAACACTAGGAAAACAGATGGACCCAAGAAACTTCTGATTATTACTCAGGTCTATAATATGTTTTGATTAATCTACAAACCTAGTTCATAAATGATATCCTCTATGTTAACAACCATATGAACCATTTTTTGAAACTCTGTTAAACATCGTAACTTTGTAAACTGTTGTGATGGCGAAACCGAACGACGGTATATAAAACTCGATAAATAAATAAATAAATTTAACTAGTGAGGTGCCTAGGTGGTCCCATACATGCCTACTCAGGAATATCTATTTTTTTTTAGTAATTTAGTGTGCACATTTGGCCTGGAGAGGTCAATATTCAGTAAACTGGCAAGCGTTCAAGCTATCTGGCATAAGGTTATACGAGTAGTTTGCCCCAGATATTCAGCAGGAAAAGCATCCTGCTGTCTATCCATGATTCTGCCAGATACTTGTGACCTGGATTAGCCACTGTTGGAAACAGGATACTGGACTTGATAGACCTTTGGTCTGACCCAATATGGCAAGTCTTATGTTCTTATGTTATGTTCTTAACTAGGGGGTAAACTCACAGCAGCTGATGGTCAGGATCAAGGCACAAGAACAGAAACAGGAGGCAGAAGTGTGGTCAGACAAGCAGGGTTGAGGCAGGCAGAGTTCATGGAACATCAGGAAGCTGGCCAAAGTCAGGGCAGGCAGAATTCAATCACAGTCAGGATGCAAGCAACCGTTCAGGACAGGCAATGGATAAGGCAGACTCAAGGAACAAGCCAGATCACAGGAGAAAGGCAGCAATAATAATAGCGATGCATGGAATCAAACCTGTTGCTCAGGCATTGGCTCCGAGGACTGAGCTTCCTTTTAAAAGAGAGTAGTGATGATGTTATCAGGGCATGCCCACATGGAATCCTGTGCACAAGGCCTATAAAACTACTAAGTTGGATTGGACCCTAGACAGAGCTGCAGGATACATCAGAGGGTCATGACTGGGACTTTGAGGTACAAAATGCTGGACTCGGGACCTTGAGCTACAAAATGTTATTCGCTGCGCAGCACCCCAAGGTCAGCAGCATACTACATCTGGATATAGTTGAAAATCAGCTAAGCTAGCTGGGTAACATTACTCTACTTTTAAATGCCTTCAGAATGCCTCTTTTTTATCTGCCTAGATATAAGCTGAATAATACATTATCTGGCTAAAAAAGAGCTGGAAAAAGTACCCCAATAGTCAAAAAGTTGCCATTTAGCCTTAGTGATAGCTATGCATGCAATTTAGTGTGTGTAATAAACAGCATGCCAATTTTTAGTGCATAGGGTGACTGTTGAACTTGGTAGTGCACCGAAATTTCTGCTGCCGCCCTGCGACCGACCCTCTTAGCTGCCTTCCCAGCCTGAAGTCATCAACAAAGGCCACGACCAAAAATGTCCCCTTTGATGCGCTAATACACACAACATCGAGTCGGCCTTTTGTGATGATGCCAGACAGGGGGAGCCTCAGTTTAGTGTGTCAACAGCCCAGAGTGGGGGTAGAGCTTTACTTTATCGGTAACCGATGTTAGCAGTCAGGGGTGGCTCAAAGCAATCTCTTGCCTGAGGTGAAGAATGAGATGGGCCCCCCCTCCCACCACCCTGCCAAAGTGCCCAAAAGGGATACACTCTCCAAGAGATAGGCCCTCACTAACTCACCACAGAAAAATAATTCAATGTTTGGTGTCACCTCGGAAACAGCCACACAAACACCTTCCACTGCCAGAAATTTTGTGAAGTAATACAAAACCCTGCAAAAAAAAGACACTCAGAACCCAGAGCAAACCTGCCATAGTATAACCTGCTAACTCCCAGGACTCAAACAGCAGCAACTGTACCTGGGAATGTTATTCTGTGATTGAGTTGATCCTGGTCTCTCTTCGCAGTCTTCTTCATTCCCCTTTCCATTTTTTCTCTCTCCCTCTCTTCTTCCTTTCCTTCCCTACATCTACCTTAGACATTGATCCTAGCCTTTCAGCTTTTTCTCCATTTCTTTCCAATCCTTTCTATCAATTCTTAGTTAATTTTCTCTTCTCCCCTCTCTAATCTTCTAGTCCTCAGTCTCCTATTTACCTCTCAGCCTTCTATCAGCTTTCCTCTCTCCCACTCTCAGCATCCTCAGCCCACCCATTACCTCTTTCTCTCACTCCTACTGCAGCGTTCTCTTCCCTCTCTTTCACCCAATTCCTAGCCCTCCATTTCCACAATCCTGTGTACTCACCCTATCTTCATCTATCTGTGTCTCTCATCCTCTCACCGACCCCTGCTCCTTCTCAGTCACTCATTCCCTCCCTGGCATCTGGCCCATTCTCTCTTACCCCCCTACCCAGCCTCCTTTTACCCCTCTTTCACCACGTCCCCAGTCACATTCCCACCCTCTCTCACCCCCTACACATTCCCTTTCCTCTCACACCCCTCCACAGCACCCCAATCTTTTCCCATTGTCTTTCACCCTCTCTCCAGGCCTCCAAGCCATTTATAACATTTTTCAGTCCCTCCCCAACTTTCAGCCCCTTCTCTTTCCCCCATCTTATGCCCTCATTCATACTCCCTTTAGCCAATCCAATACCTCTTACCCACTCAATTGTCAAATCTCCATTGCCCTCCCTCCCCCCCAGGTTCCAGCTCAGGTCCCACCATTCATGACTCTGTTCTGCCCCCCTGCTCTTCCCAAGTCCCCAAATTCCATTCTTCCCTGCCACTATCCTCCAGTCTTTGCTTCCCTTTCCTCTTCTGTTTTCTCTCCATCGATCCCTGCTTCCAGCTTTCCCCTTCAGTGCCATTCTTCCTATGCTCCCCCTCCCCCTCCATTACAATGTCCCTTCTTTCCCTCATCTGGCACCTCTAAGCCGCTGGCACTGCTGTTTGAACACCAGTGCCTCCTCAATCCTGCAGCCCCGCTGTGAAACATTCCTTGTTTGAGCAGAGCCCCGCATGGATCAAGCATTGTTCTAATAGCAAATGTGTGAACTATATGGGGCTCCATAGACACAGTGCCTTGCGGTTGAAAGAGCCATGTTTCACCACAGTGCTGGAGGAGGAAGGAGGTGCTGCTGTTTAAGATGCAGCTTCGAAAGGCTTAGTGGTGTTGGTTGTGGCAGGGGATGTGTAGGAGAAAATGGGAGGCAAGGACTACTAGAAGGGGGAAGGGGTGACGGCATGGAAAGTCAGTGGTGCACAACACCACTGTGCACTAGGGATGTGAATCATTTTTTGACGATTTAAAATATCGTCCGATATATTTTAAATCGTCAAAAATCGTTAGAGCCGCGATACAATAACAATTCCCCCGATTTATCGTCAAAAAAATCGTAAATCGGGGGAAGGGGGATGGGAAGGGGGAGGGCGGGAAAACCGGCACACTAAAACAACCCTAAAACCCACCCCGACCCTTTAAAATAAATCCCCCACCCTCCCGAACCCCCTCCAAAATGCCTTAAATTACCTGGGGTCCAGAGGAAGGGTCCCGGTGTGATCTTTTACTCTCGGACCTCCGTGCATTGTAGAAATGGCGCTGGCGCTACCTTTGACCTGTCAAAGGTACCTGTCAAAGGTAGCGTGCATTGTAGAAATGGCGCCGGCGCCATTTTGTTTTTTTGTCCCCCGACATCAGGAGCGTAGGAGATCGCTCCCGGACCCCCGCTGGACCCCCAGGGACTTTTGGCCAGCTTGGGGGGGCCTCCTGACCCCCACAAGACTTGCCAAAAGTCCAGCGGGGGTCTGGAACGATCTCCTACCGCGAATCATTTTCCGTACGGAAAAATTATTCGACTGCAGGAGGTCGTTCCGGACCCCCGCTGGACCCCCAGGGACTTTTGGCCAGCTTGGGGGGGCCTCCTGACCCCCACAAGACTTGCCAAAAGTCCAGCGGGGGTCTGGAACGATCTCCTACCGCGAATCATTTTCCGTACGGAAAAATTATTCGACTGCAGGAGGTCGTTCCGGACCCCCGCTGGACCCCCAGGGACTTTTGGCCAGCTTGGGGGGGCCTCCTGACCCCCACAAGACTTGCCAAAAGTCCAACGGGGGTCCGGAACGACCTCCTGCAGTCGAATCGTGTTGCCATACGGCCGGCGCCATTTTGCGCAAAATGGCGCCGGCCATACGGCAACACGATTCGACTGCAGGAGGTTGCCATACGCCGTGTTGCCATACGCCGTATGGCCGGCGCCATTTTCCGTACGGAAAAACGATTCGACTGCAGGAGGTCGTTCCGAACCCTCACTGGACCCCCAGGGACTTTTGGCCAGCTTGGGGGGGCCTCCTGACCCCCACAAGACTTGCCAAAAGTCCAGCGGGGGTCTGGAACGACCTCCTGCAGTCGAATCGTGTTGCCTTACGGCCGGCGCCATGTTGCGCAAAATGGTGCCGGCCGTACAGCAACACGATTCGACTGCAGGAGGTTGCCATACGCCGTGTTACCATACGCCGTATGGCCGGCGCCATTTTCCGTACGGAAAAACGATTCGCGGTAGGAGATCGTTCCGGACCCCCGCTGGACTTTTGGCAAGTCTTGTGGGGGTCAGGAGGCCCCCCCAAGCTGGCCAAAAGTCCCTGGGGGTCCAGCGGGGGTCCGGGAGCGATTTCCTACGCTCCTGCCGTCGGGGGACAAAAAAACAAAATGGCGCCGGCACTACCTTTGCCCGGTCAAAGGGAGCGCCGGCGCCATTTCTACAACGCACGGAGGTCCGAGAGTAAAAGATCACACCGGGACCCTTCCTCTGGACCCCAGGTAATTTAAGGCATTTTGGGGGGGTTCGGGAGGGTGGGGGATTTATTTTAAAGGGTCGGGGTGGGTTTTAGAGATGTTTTAGTGTGCCGGTTTTCGATTTACACGATATTTAAAAAACCCAAACTGCGACGATCCGATTCCCTCCCAGCCGAAATCGATCGTTAAGACGATCGATCACACGATTCACATCTCTACTGTGCACTATGGGCACTGTGCTTTTGCTTAGGCCCCATATATGCTCAAGGAAATATATCTAACAAGTTTATAGACATTATATATAAGGAAGGAACTGTAACTATAGACAACAAGAAGGAGCTATAAAAGCTTACAAATATTTTTTTTAAATGACAATTGACCGAAAAAATTAAGAGCTCTGATAGGCTTTTAGACAATTTTAGTGCCTTTCTGTTACCTATAAATAGTTCTCATTCAACTTCCTTCCTCAGTGAATTTGAATACATGTCTCAGACCACTTTAAAACTGCAGTTCAATCCCATTATGTGTTAATTGCAAAATAAATTGATTTTTGGTATCCCTTTAAACTGACGTGAAACCAGCTTCACATGTATCATGAGAGAAACCAATGAGGAGGGAACTGAATGTTATACCCAAAATCCACATCACAAAATCCACCACTTATACCAGTTTCTCTGCTATACAATAATATGGGAAGAAAAAGGAAACCTATCTGATAATTTTTTATTTATTTTTTTTACTTTGATATTAATCCCTTTCCCTTTCTGGAATGAAAGAAAAACAAAACCCCACTAGCATGCCTAGGAAAGAATATGCCAGTTTAATGACTGACAGTTTTTGAAAGAGCCAGGCTGGGAACACAGCAGAGTCCAGTTCATGTAAGGGTCAGGGACAGTCAGGCATAGCCTCCACCAAGGATCTGCTACACAAAACTCCCAGTGAGACTGACAGGTCCCACTATTAGCTGCCAACACCTTCAAGCACGGGGACACATATAACAATGCAAGCTTGTGAGCACGAGCAGCGCAGGGCAATAAAGAGATGGGAAGGGAGAGGTTGGGCAAAGGCTATCCATTGATATAATTGACTGGTCTACTAATTAAAATTCTTGTCATTTAGGGTAGACTGCTAATTGGTCATGGACTCTGTATGAGATGTGAACTTGGCAGTTTTGTCCAGCATGGCAAGCTGGGGGAGGGGGGGGAGGAGCTGCATGGAAAAGAGGATTTGTCGTTTCAAGGGAACAAGGGCGCCCACAGAAGGTGGGAGTTGAGGACATTGTTGTCTTTAATCATAACAAGTCGTCAAATTACTTTTGACAGGTGAAGGGGATTGGAAATAATGGGGTCTTTTGCAAAGGACAGATTGAAAATGAGGGAATACTATGAGATAATGAGTAAGAGAAAAACGATGCCCAAAGGCATTGGCTAAGCACCCCTCCACTCCCTTTCCCACAGAAGGCTCCCAGTTAGGTTTAAAATGGGATTTTTTGGTTGCCCAAGCAGCAGAACCTTGGGGAGGTGCCAATTAAAGAAGCGGAGGAAAGGGGGCAAGTTCAAACCTAAATTCTAAGTGTACACATGTTGCTTAAGAAAAGAAAGCTCTCCCTAAAAATTCACAATTAATATCACTGTAGCTATTTGTAAGCAAATGCTATGTGTTACGAGCCATATTATACATTCCACATCAATATGTTCTCTCTGATATAAAATATTTTTGCAAGGTTTCAGAGGGTTGTTGTTAGGGATATTTACTGCACATAGCGATCTAATTTCCATTAACTCTTTCAGGTCAGGTCAGAGAACAATATTCTTCTTTCATACAGTGGTTTCGGTTGTCTGGAAGATGCGTTGATTCATAGTAGACTATGCTGCTGTTCCTTCTGTATTTGCCTTGCCATCTGGAGCTTGAAAATTGTTCCATTATCTAAAAAAAAAAAAAAAAAAGGCTGACTAACTTATTCCTCTTCTTGTGTATGAATTTGCCGCCAAACTGTGTTTTAACAAGCATTGGATGGATCATCTGTGACTTAGGGGGTCATTTTTGTAGTGTATCGCAGGGGAAAAGCTTTTCACGTGCGATAGCTAGATCGGGGCGGAGTCGGCCCTGGAAGAGGAGGAGTCGGGGCGTCATCGGGGCGGACGCGCAGACACTTTGTTGGCGGCGAAAAGTTAAGAACCTTTTTCACTGCCAGTAGGGCGCCCAATAGCACCACCTTTTACGATGGCACTATGGGTGCGAAAGCCGGCAGCGATTGCACCGCGGAGGTGCAATCGCTGCTGGCTTTCGCAGGCCCGCCTCCCGTTACCACCAGATTCTCTAAGGTCTGCGACCTTAGAAAATCCAGGCCTTAGTTTTTATCTTCTCCTGGATGATCTAGAGCGAAAGTTTAATAGACAGACGAACTCAGATTGCCTAATAGCATTTTGTTCTAAGCAATAGGGGTGTGCATTCATTTGCAGCGTATTGGCAATCCACAACATATATGCCATATTCGTTGTATTCATGGGGGTCACAAAACGTATAGCAAACCTCCATGAATACAATGTATTACTAACGAATAACCCCCCACCCTCCTGACCCCCTCAAGAATTGCCAAAAGTCCCTGGTGGTCCAGTGGGGGTCCTGGAGCAATCTCCTACATTCGGGCCGTTGGCTGCCAGTGTTCAAAATGTCGCCAATAGCCTTTGCCCTTACTATGTCACAGGGGCTACTGGTGCCATTGGTCGGCCCCATCACATGGTAGGAGCACAAGATGGCGCCAGCCGTCCATTGCTCCTACCATGTGACAGGAGCCGACCAATGGCACCGATAGCCCCTGTGACATAGTAAGGGCAAAGGTTATCAGCGCCATTTTGAATACTGCCATTTTGAATTCCCTGATGTGTCAAGAATGACACAAAAGAAAAGGAAGCAATTTTTACTTCTAAGATCACAGGTCCTACAGATAGGGGCCAATTTCCTATTGAATTTCCCCTGCAAATGTCACATTATATATAATGGGTCGACTTATCTCTTTTTCCTACCTTCACAGTTAACACAATTTCTTTGCGATAAAGATATTATACAGGAAGTTGTAAAAGTCTAAAATCCAGTTACATTCACGACCCCATTTTAGGCTATGAGTATCTCTCATTAGGAAATATTCCTCCTAGCAGCATGATGGCATGATGTCTTAAAAATATTTTCTTTCAATAAATGAATGAATATTAGAGTGCTGGATCCTCATTGAAGTATAGAGGATCTTTTGGTTGGAGTATGTTAAAATTATAATGATGCAAATAATTGTACTGTTGCTTTATTTTTATTTTTAGAATGATACTTCAATGTTCTGTGTCAAGAATATTATCTTGGTATGTAATTTAAAAATCGCAATAAAAAAAATAATAAAAAAGTCCATTGTACCAGAGGACTGATAGTAGCCAATGTACCCCCAATATTTAAAAAGGGTTCCAGGGGTGATTTAGGAAACTATAGACCGGTGAGTCTGACTTCAGTGCTGGGAAACGTCATGGAAACTATTCCAAATATCAAAATCACAGAACATAGAGTCTAATGGGAAACAGTCAGTATGGATTTACCCAAAGGAAGTCTTGCCCCACAAATCTGCTACATTTTTTGAAAGAGTTAATAAGCATGGGATAAAGGTGAACCAGTAGATGTAGTACATTTGGATTTTCAGAAGGTGTTTGATAAAGTCCCTCACAAGAGGTTTCTAAGAAAACTAAAAAGTCATGGGATTGGAAGTTATGTCCTTTAGTTGATTGTAAACTGGTTAAAAGATAGGAAACTGAGAGTAGGATTAAATGGTCAGTTTATTCAGTGGAAAAAGATAAACAATGGAGTGCCTCAGGGATCTTTACTTAGACTGATCCTTTTTAATATTTATAAATGATCTGAAAAGGGGTATGATGAGTGAGGTGATAAAATTTGAAGATGATACTAAATTATTCAGAATAGTTAAATCATTAGTGGATTGTGATAAATTGCAGGAGGACTTTGTGAGACTGGAAGATTGAGTGTCTGAATGGCAGATGAAATTTAAATTGGACAAGTGCAAGGTGTTGCATATAGGGAAAAATAACCCATGCTGTTGTTACATGATGTTAGGTTCCATATTAGGAGTTACCACCTAGGAAAAAGATTTATGCATCTTAGTGGCTAATACAATGAAATCATCATCTCAGTGTTCTGTGGTGGTCAAAAAAGCAAGCAAAATGTTAGGAATTATTAGGAAGGGAATGGTGAATAAAATGGAAAATGTCATAATCTCTCTGTATCGCTCCATGGTGAAATCGCACCTTGAATACTGTGTGCAATTCTGGTCTCTGCATCTCAAAAAAAGATATAATTTCACTGCAGAAGATACAGAGAAGGATAACCAAAATGATAAACAAAAACCAAAGAGTGGAATGGGAGGGTGGAAAGAAACTCCCATCCAAGTGAAAGAAATCCATGGTCAAATCTATATAAATAAAAATGTTAAATAGTTTGTACAAAATCGCTAATCTCGGCAACCACTTAACCGATTGCGTTCAAATTTGCACACAACCTTCAGTTCCCATACGGGAAGGATCTTATACACTTACATTACATATATGTCACACCTGTGACAGGTAAAAAAGTTTTAAAAATTGGTTCCACAAAACAGCGACATCTGGTGGACGTCAGCGCAAGTGTCGATGATCAATGTGTCCTGCAATTCACACTAATTCTCGCAGCTAGCTGCGTTCTTCATCGACAACCTCTTACACCTTTCACAAACACTCACACCCCCCCCACACACATGACAAATGTATTTAATTCACACACCCTCATAACACACAGAAATCCACACTCCTCACACCCCCCCCCCACACACACACACACATGCCAATTGGACTTACTTCACACACCCTCCCAAAACACACCAAAACGCACAAAATTCCAGGCTGCTACACTGGGGGGGCCACACAATTCCCACACCCTCCGAACTCACACAAAAACACTCTCTTCACACCCCCCAAGCACATGCCATCTTCTACTTATTGCCCACACCCTCCAAACACACACAAAACCATAGGTGAAACTGCATATTTTTTCTTTTAAATATTTTTGTGCCAAAAATTATTTAAAAAGCATGCTAGCATTTAATAAGCATGCTTTTTAAATAATTTTTGGTACAAAAATATTTAAAAGAAAAAATATGCAGTTTCACCTATGGGTGTATCTGACAATTGATTAAAATACTGGATGCAGGAGATTTGGTTAATGATTATGCATGGAATGAGTTCACCCATGGGGGTTTAATACTCTAATAGATGAAACCCCTCCTCTGTCCTTTCAAAAATGTTTTCTTGTTAAAAAGGTGGGCTCTAGGAGTCAGAAGAGACTCCAGAGCCTTTTGTGAAATTATTTTGACCAATATGTGACTCATTGTCTTGAGCATACACAGTGAGTTTTGATTACATGGATAAAAGGTATCTATGGGGCATCATTCCCTGCTACACATTCTAAGTCTCCCATCTTACTTAGACTTCTGGCATTAGCATGCAAACATTTCAAAGTATGTTTTTTGTTCATATTTACATTCTGCTTTTCAGTTGACATGGATAAATTGGAATTTTTTTAGCTCAGGTGAGTTTTTAATTATAGGCACTTGGACTACTTTTCTTAATATTGGAACCTCTCTGTTGGGATGCCATAACTCTAATGCTTCATTAGTATCCTTTGAATATACCTCTCTTCGAACCATGCACTGCTGAGCTACCATCAACGTTCCCCTTTGTTCTAGTTTAAACGCTGCTCTACTTCTTTTTAAAGGTTAGCGCCAGCAGGCTGGTTCCACCCTGGTTAAGGTGGAGCCCAACCCTTCAGAAAAGACTCCCCCTTCCCCAAAAGGTTCCCATTTCTTTACAAAACTGAATCTCTCTTCCTTGTACCATCAACTCATCCATGCATTGAGAGTCCGGCGCTCAGGCTGCCTCTGAGGACCTGTGCGTGGAACAGGGGGCATTTCAGAGAATGCAATCCTGGAGGTTCTGGATTTAAGCTTTTTACCTAAGAGCCTAAATTTGGCTTCCAGAACCTCCCTCTCACATTTTCCTAGGTCATTGGTGCCCACATGTACCACAACAGCTGGCTCCACCCCAGCACTGTCTAAAATCCTATCTAGCTGACGCGTGAGGTCCGCCACCTTTGCACAGGTAGGCATGTTACCAGGCGATCCTCACGCCCACCAGCCACCCAGCTGTCTATATTTCTAGTAATAAAATCACCAACTATGACAGCCAACCTAACACTTCCCTACATGGCAGTGGCCCTGGGAGTCACATCCTCAGTGCAAGAGGACAATGCACCACCTGGAGAGCAGCTTCTTGTACAGGATCATTTCCTGCTTCACCAGGTTTATGCTCTCCAATCATGAGACCTTCTTCCTCCAAGACAGCAGCAGGTTTTCCAGACTGGAGTTAAGACTTGGCTACTAAGTCCCTAATGGGCTCATCTATGTACCTTTCTGTCTGCCTCAGCTCCTCCAGGTCTGCCAGCCCAGCCTCCAGAGATCGGACTCATTCTGTGAGAGACAGGAGCACTTTGCATCTGATGCACCCATACAGGGGTAGATTTTAAAAGGTGCGCATGCTACCCGGTGCGCACACATGTACACCAAATTTTATAACTTGTGCGCGCAGGCATGTGCAAGTTATAAAAACAGGAGTCGATGCATGCAAGGGGCTGCACAATTGTGCACCTTGTGCATGCTGAGCCCGCACCAAGCCACGCTACTTTCCCCCATTCCCTACCCCCCCACCCCACCTCCTATTCCCTTCCCCTACCTCCCCCGCCCTTTCCCCCTACCTTTTTCTTTTTTTCTTGTTTTAAAACTTATTTCAACCCTGGGGCTGAAGTAAGTTGTGCGCGCCAGCCGACTGCCGGTGTGAGATCCCCTGCTCAGCGGCAAATGGCCGCTATGTCGGGAACCTCTGACCCCACCCACTCCCTTGCCCCTTTCCCTCCCCTTTAGGAAAGCCCCGGGACTTACATGCATCCCGGAGCTTTATGTGCTTCGCCGGGCCTTTTGAAAATAGGCCTGGTGCGCATGAGCCCGGTTACGCGCATAAATCCTCCGAAAATCCATCCCACAATTTCTCACTGATGGGTAAAAAATCATACATGTGAAACTAAATCCAAAGATTGGGAGGCCCCCCTCTTGCTGCTGGACTGCTGCCTTCATCTTAAATTTGTTCAGTTCCTAGTTAAGTTTTAGGTTGCTATGGGTGTAGGATTGTGTACAATTAAGGTCCTTTAAATGTATTAGTGTATTCACTATATATCTGGTAGAGACCTACAAGGGGTGATCAACTCTTGATAAGGTATGGGGAATTTCTGAGTAAGTTGAAAGGCTGATTTTTAAAAATAAATTTAAGTGTGAAAGTGACACCTGCCTATAAGGGATGAGTTTTGGATGGGTAGGAGAGAGGTGCATGTGTGTGTTGGGGGGGGGCGGGTGGGGGAGAATACAAACACACAAACTTCTGTTTGTTGCCTGCCTTTCTGACTACCTATTAGAGATATGCTTTGGGTAAAAATTTCTTGTCAGGCTTTGTTTCAGGGCCCCCCGTGGGAATTTCATTTTTCCCGTGGTTCGGGTTTTTTGGGGGGGGGCCCCGATTTTCAGGTTAGTGCGCACTATCGGGAGTTAGTACGCGCTAGCTCCCGATAGTACGCAGTAACCTGGCAGAGTTACTGTGCGCTATCAGGAGTTGGCGCACACTAATGTGAGTTAGCATGCACTAACTCCCGATAGCGCACACTAACTCAAAAATGAATTTTTTCTGAAATTTCGGAAAAATTCAATCATTTTTCAGTTCTCCCGAACCATTCAGAATTAGGCAATTTTGTTGACATTGCCTAATTTGGGGAAAACAATTGCACATCCCTACTACCTATTTAAAACAAAACACATGAACACAGTAAATAATATACCTCAATAGTTTCTTCTCCACAATACTTTTAAGTTTTAAAATTTTTTCCAAGTAGTACTTACTGATTCTTTCTAGCCACCAGCATGGTGATCCTCTCCTCTCAGTGCTCCCACTGTTTAATTGTTCATTGAGTGAAAAAATACTTTCTCCAATGTGTACTAATTGAAAGGGTAAATAACTGTTCCCTATTTACTGTATCTTGTCCATCCCACTCATGATTTTATAAATTTCTATCATATCTGCTTTCAGTTGTCTCTTCTCCAAGCTGAAGACCACTGATCTTTCTTCATAAAAGAGCTATTCTATCCCCTTCACCATTTTTGTCTTTTCTGATAGGGCAACCAGAATTCATATAATCTTCAAAATGTGGTTGCACCATACATCTATACAGAGGCATTAAAATGTTCTCCATTTTATTTGCCATTCCTTTCTGATTGATTCCTAGCATTCTGTTTGCATTTTTGCCCACTGCTGCACATTGAGCTAGGGAGCTCTTCATTCAATTACACTAACTGCAAGATCCTTTTCCTAGAGGTTACGCCTAATATAGAACCCAGCATTATAAATTTAAAACTGGGGTTATTTTCCCCTATGTGCATTGCTTTACACTTGTCCACATTAAATTTCATCTGCTATTTAGATGTCCAGTTCTCCAGTCTCACAAGTATTTTCTGTAAAGTCTGCCTGTTTTTTAATTACTTTGAATATTTTTGTATCTCTGCAAATTTGATCACTTCACCCATTGCTCCCTTTTCCAAATCATTAATGAATAAGTTAAACAACACAGGTCCAAATACAGATCTTTGGGACACTCCATTATTTATATTTCTCTGCTGAAGAACTGTCCATTAAGTCCTACTTGTTACGCTCCATTGGTTATCTATAGTGAACAGATGTAAATTTAAGATCTTGGTTCTGGCTTTCAAGATTCTGAAAGGTTTTGGCTCTCCTTCATTGAAGGGTTCTCTGAATAGTATGAAGCTAAAATAAACTTACGATGTGCAGGGAAGTGGTATCTCCAGCTTCCGCCGGTAAAATAATTTGGTCATTCCTGTTTGTGTAACAGATCTTTCTCAGCTGCAATTCCAGGTTTATGGCATAGCCTTCCTTTGGAATTGAGAGAAGAAATACATTTAGTAAAATTCTATAAAAAGTTAAACATGGTTTATGTCTGTTGACAATTAGATCATTTTGTTATACAGATCTTTGAGTCTGAAATTCATGCCAATTACAGAATATCCTATAAGTGATTGATAACTTGCTTTTGTAAGCTGTGGGGGGAGAACGAATTAGATGGGGGTTGGGATCAAATATTTACTGTTAGGGGTTTTTTAATTTTATTATATTTTAATTTAATAATGATTATATTTTGTATTTGGTTTTATTTGTTAACTTTGTTCATCATTTTGGGCGATTGTTTCAATCTATAAATCAATTCACAAATGCTCTTAAATAAATAAATGCCTTCTGAAAATCCAAATAAACTATACCTATCAGCTCACCTTTATCCATATGCTTATTTACTCTTTCAAAGAATTCTAATAGATTAGTAAGGCACAACTTTCCTTTGCTAAATCCACACTGGTGGATCACCATTAAGCCATGTTTATCCAAATACCAGTAATTTTGTTCTTAATTATAGCTGTCACCATTTTGCCAAGCACAGATGTTAGGTTCACTGGTCTGTAGTTACTCAGGTCAGTAGCCTCCTTTGTTGCAAATTCTAATGACTTGCACCATCGTCTGATCCGTGCATTGAGACCCAGAGCTCTGCCTGCCTCTGGGGACCTGTGCGTGGAATAGGGACAATTTCAGAGAATGCTAACCTGGAGGTTCTGGATTTCAGCTTTCTACCTAAGACCCTAAATTTGGCTTCCAGAACCTCCTTCCTACATTTTCCTATATTGTTGGTGCCCACATGTACCTTGACAGCTGGCTCCTCCCCAGCACTGTCTAAAATCCTATCTAGGTGATACATTCACCTTCACACCAGGTAGGCATGCTACCAGGCAATCCACATGCCCACCAGCCACCCAGCTGTCTACATTCCTAATAATCAAATCACCAACTATGACAGTTGACCTAACCCTTCCCTCGTTGGCAGTAGCCTGGGAAACACATACTCAGTGTGAGAAGACAATGCACCACCTGGAGAGCAGGTTCTTGCTAAAAGATCATTTCCTGCTGCACCAGGTTGATGCTCTCTCTTCATAAGACCTTCCTTCTACAAGGAGGCATCAGGGATGCCAGTCTGGAGTTGGGACTTGGCTACTATGTTCCTTAAGGTCTCATCTATATACCTCTCTGTCTGCCTCTACTCCTCCAGGACTGCCACTCTAGCCTCTAGAAATCGGACTCATTCTGAGGCCGATACAGTACAGTGTGCTCCGATGGAGCGTAATGTTAACCTGCCCTTGGACGCGCATTTTCCCTTACCCCTTATTCAGTAAGGGGAGAAAAATGCGCGTCCAACCCGTGGCACCTAATAGCGCCCTCAACATGCAAATGCATGTTGCTGGCCCTATTAGGTATGCCCGCGAGATACAGTAAGTAAAATGTGCAGCTAAGCTGCACATTTTACTTTAAGAAATTAGCGCCTACCCAAAGGTAGGCGCTAGTTTCTGCTGGCACCGGAAAAGTGCACAGAAAAGCAGTAAAAACTGCTTTTCTGTGCACTTTTCTGCTTGGATGCTCAATTTTGGCACCGGAAAAGTGCACAGAAAAGCAGTAAAAACTGCTTTTCTGTGCACTTTTCTGCTTGGATGCTCAATTTTGCCGGCGTCCGGTTTCCGAGCCCGTGGCTGTCAGCGGGCTCGAGAACCGACGCCGGCAAAATTGAGCGTCGGCTGTCAAACCTGCTGACAGCCGCCGTTCCGGGCTAAAAGGAGGCACTATGGATGCGCTAGTGTCCCTAGCACCTCCTTTTGCCCGTTTCTACCGCACCACCTAATTTGCATACTGAATCGCGCGCACCAGCGAGTGGCCGGTGTGCGCGCCGGGAGAGAGGGTGTTCGTCCGCTCTCCCACGGACTTTACTGAATCAGCCTTTCTCTGAGAAACAGGAGCTCCTTGCATCAGATGCACATGTATAATTTCTCACCGGTGGGTAAAAAATCATACACTCGATGCAAAGGACTGGGAAGCCCTCCTCTTGCTGCTGGACTGCTGCCTTCATCTTAAATTTGTTCAGTTCCTAGTTAAGTTTAAGGTTGCTATGGGTGTAGACTTGCATACAATTAGGGTCCTTTAAATGTATTAGTGAATTCACTATATATCTGGTAGTGACCTACAAGGGAATGATCAACCTCTTGATAAGGTGTTGATAAGGAGTTTATGTTATAAGGCTGATTTTTTTTATTTTTATTTTTTTAAGTGTGAAATTGACACCTGCCTATAAATTAAAGGATGAGCTAGGGGTGGGTGGGAGAGGGGTGGGAGGGCTGTGAAAACAAACACAAACGTGTTGTTGCCTGCCTTTCTGACTAGCTATTTAGAATAAAACACACAAACACACTAAATAATAGGGATGTGAATCATGTGATTGATCGTCTTAACGATCGATTTTGGCTGGGGGGGGAGGGAAATCTGATCGTCATGGTTTTTTTTGTTAAAAAATCGTCAAATCGTAAATTGGCGGGAAAACCGGCACACCAAAACAATCCTAAAACCCACCCCGACCCTTTAAAATAAATCCCCCACCCTCCCGAACCCCCCCAAAATGTTTTAAATTACCTGGGGTCCAGTGGGGGGGTCCCGGCGTGATCTCCCGCTCTCGGGCCACGGCTGCGTTAATAGAAATGGGGCCGGTGGCCCTTTGCCCTTACCATATGACAGGGCAAAGGTAGCGCCGGCGCCATTTTGGTTCCTGTCACCCGACATCACGAGTGCAGGAGATTGCTCCCGGACCCCCGCTGGACCCCCAGGGACTTTTGGCCAGCTTGGGGGGGCCTCCTGACCCCCACAAGACTTGCCAAAAGTCCAGCGGGGGTCCGGGAGCGACCTCCTGCACTCGGGCCGTATTGCCAATATTCAAAATGGCGCCGGCGCTACCTTTGCCCTCACTATGTCATACGACCCCAATAGTTTACTTTTCCCCAACACTGTTAAGTTTTAAAGATTTCTCCAAGCAGAACTCACTGATTCTTTCCAGCCTCCAGCAAGGTGATCCTCTCCTCTCAGTGCTCCCACTGGTTGCCCATTCCTTTGAAAGAAATGTGCAATCTAAACTTAAAAAGCCTGTTTTTTGTTTGATTCATTTCAAAAGAAACAAATCCATAATGGCTCAGAAAAATATGAACATTTTCAGGTTTTTCATTTTGGCAAATAGCATGCATCCCCTCCCCTCCTCACATCCCCACAGGTCTCCACAGCCCCCTTTTCCTTTTGCTAGATTTTTAAGGGTAAAAGGGGTAGAAGCAATTCCCAGTCACTTCTGTCTCACAAGTTTCACTGTAAAAATGGCAACAGTGTCAGGGCCAACCAACACCAAGTTGTTTTATAGCCATAAAGTAATACATGACTACACTTCTAGAGAACTACACACATCATATCACATCACAACAATATTCAATTCTACAAAAATATTTATTCAAATCCACATGATAAACTCCTATCTAGACAAATAAATACTAGCTACCCCATTCACACCTGTCTCATCCATACACATCCAATCATTTAAAATAATTCAATATAATAATCCCCAAATGCAAAAAGCATCCCCCCAATATTTTAGTCGAAAGCAGCAGTGAACCGTTACCCAACAAGATAATTATTCATACAATGTTATCAATACATTCAACAAAATATTACAATATCGCTACTCTTCCCTATATCACACTGATACTCAATTAATTTCACTGATAACAATGTAAATTTTAATAATAATACATTGTAACTACCACTTGTAACAATGTTAAATCATTTCATTTTCTTATCTATCTTCATAGTATATGCATGCTTTTGATCTTTATAGTCATTAATCCATTGTCGTCAATCAAGTTTCCACTCGATCCACTCAGCTGTTTTTAATCCACAATATCCACACCATCTGACAAAGATCTTTTTTTCACCCTGATAATAGGGCTTCATCAGGGACCCATTTGCGCCAATATTCCACTTTCCAACACTATCAAATACTCACTGCCTGAAGCTCGCAAATTCTAAATCACATTACAAAGACTTGAAGATGGTCATTGCATTTCAAATCTTCTCAAGTATAATCCAATCCGATACATTTCACAAATTCATCCGGTTACACTGGAAATGACGAACTCACCAACGTATTCCAATGCCTCCATAAAGTAATACAGCCATAAAGCAATGAACCTGTAAAACTTTGATATCAGCTGTAATGCTGGTTTTAAAACTGTAAAACAAGTTGAGGCAGGCCAGCCCTGAGACCAATGCCATTTTGTAATGGAAGCCAGCAAGGCAGGAGTGGTTGGAGATCACTCATGTCCTTTTTACCTTTGGAGAGACACTGAATGGTAAGAGAGTAAAGATAATGTGGATGGACAATGGGGGAGCCATGGGGGGACTGTGGGGGAGACATGGGGGACTAAGAAGGGGTATTTCTTTTTGTTTTTGTTTTGTTAGTTTTTTATTTAATTTGTATTTCAGTTCAACAAAGTAACCAAACCTAAATAAACATTAAACAAATAGAATCCTGAAACAAACAAACAAAACTGAAACGAAAAACAAAATAAAACAAAATATTTTCCCTAATACATTAGGAATTCTTTGTTTCTTCACAGTCTTTATACTGAGGGCAATATTCAAAGACATTTAGGGGTAGATTTTATAAATCTGCACCCGCGCGTACTTTTGTTCGCGCACCAGGTGCAAACAAGAGTACGCGGGATTTTAATAGATACACATGTAGCCATGCATATCCATTAAAATCCAGGGTCGTCATGTGCAAGGCTGCCCAAAATCGGCAGCCTGCGTGCACCGAGCCACACAGCCTGCCTCCGTTCCCTCCACCTCCCCCAGCTTTCCTACCCTTCCCCTCCCTAACCCATCCCCCCAGCCCTATCTACCCCCCCCCCCCACCTCTTGTTGTACAAGTTACGCCTGCCCGAAGCAGGCGTAGGCGCGCGATTCCCAGGCCCGGGAGCCTTTTCGGAGGCCTTGGCCATGCCCCCCAAATGCCCCTGGGCCGGAATCACACCCGCAGCCCCGCCCCCAAATGATGTGCCGCCGCAACTCGCCCCCCGACAGGCCCGCCCAGGAAAACCCCGGGACTTACGCACGTCCTGGGGCTTGCATGCACCACTGAGCCTACTCAACATAGGCTTGGCGCGCGCAGGGGGTACTTCGGCCAGGTTTTCGTGGGGTATGCGTGTATCTTACGTGCGTACCCCTTTGAAAATCTGGCCCTATGTCAAATGACTCACAAGTTTACAATGTCGCCAGTTTTTATCCAACTAACTTTTAGCCAAATAAGTTATCTGGCTAAGTTAGCCAAATAAATAATGGGCATAATGAGGGGCATTCCAGGGAAGGGATGAGTTAGCCATTAAACCTTTCCAGCTAACTCTGATTCTAGGAGCTAGACAAAAAAGCTTTTTGGCTAACTCTATCCATCCCCTGGAGCAGGTCTAAAGTTATCTGGATTGTGGTCCCTGATGACTTCAGATTTAACTGGATATATTTAAAGAG
Source organism: Rhinatrema bivittatum (assembly GCF_901001135.1). Classification (NCBI taxonomy): domain Eukaryota; kingdom Metazoa; phylum Chordata; class Amphibia; order Gymnophiona; family Rhinatrematidae; genus Rhinatrema; species Rhinatrema bivittatum. The sequence continues at coordinate 114,507,085 of NC_042621.1, forward strand.
GACAATATTCAAAAGCCATTTAGATAATAGCTCACAAGTTACTGTCTAAAGGGCAAATGTGGTATAGTCAACCACTTATCCTGGCTAAAAAAAAAAAAAGGGGTGTTGTGTGGCTGGATAATATGCTACTTAACCAGATGTCTTTAAAGACATCCAGCTAAATAGTGTTGCATTAAATGAAAACAAAAAATAAAGAAACTGTGCCAGCAGGCCATCCCCTCCCTCCTGCCCACCTGACCCCCAAAACGTTAACATGTCTCTGAGACCCCCATCCCCATCTTTTACTAACACCCAAATCAGGCTGCCCCCTCACAATGATTTAAAAGATCATGGCAACCCCCCTTCCTCCAACCCTCCCGATTCCCCCCCCCCCCCCCCCCCCCCCAATACCTTATAATTTTGTTTGCCGGGAACAAGTGAAGGGATCTTCTGCTGCTCACTGGCTGCAGGCAGTGCTGGAAGCGCAAGCTTAACGTAAGCTTACGCTTCCAGTGGTCTCTCTCTTAGAGCAGGGCTAGGCACCAGGAGGAGCACACGGTATAAATGATTGTGCAGTTTCTGATGTATATGTTGGTAAGTCATATGACCAATTCTAGTTTATCACCGAGCGAGAAATGTCTCCACTTTTGAAACCTCACAGTGCACTTTTTTTTTTTTACTTTAGCCTCCAGGCGTATGGTCTTAGTCTGACACGATATCATCAATCAGTTTTGGCCATTGTAATCATCGGGAAATATGACAAATCAGTGGTGCAAGGTCCCTAATTGCAGAGGAAACAACAGGGAAGAGACTCAATCTCTGATTCTTTAGCTTACCTCAGCTATAGCACCTCACCCAAGTGTTAAAGGAGCAACTCATTAATCAACCATGGACCATTCCCTCCCATAACACAACCCTTCCCTTTCCCCATCAAAAGAAAGTGGTTTAGAGGTTAATAAGAAGAAGAGATCACGGTACAAATGAAGGGTGTCTGCGCCTTTTCATTTTGAAGAAAGGGAAAGGATTTGTTGACAGTCCATCAAAAATGAAGGACTTGACTTAAAAAAAAAAAAAAAGAGGCAAAGGTTAAGCTGCAATCAAATATTTTCTATGAAGAATGAGACAGAACAGTTATAGAGCACCTTCTCTATAAACGGGATCCCCATGTGTGTTGCAAGCGTAAGCTATCAGAACATTCGTGCTGACACACGGTGTGGATGTGGCTATGCAGTGTCTGTGGGTAGTGGGGCAGCTTCTGAAATGAGAAAAAGATGAGGCATTGCTATTGGTATTCGATTACAGAGGGGGAAACTGTGGTCTAGGAACAATGACTTGCTTAAGTTTATCCAGTCAGTGGCAGAGCAAGGGATTATAGGAAAGAACATAAGATTCAGAAGCAGTAAAATGCTTTCCCCATCTGCTGATTTAGCAAAGAGATTCAGAAAGGTTTAAGTGATACTTCCTGTGACGCAGGGTTTCCCTGAAGCCTTACAATGCTTTTCTACGACAACTGAAAAGTCAATGTGTGGGCTGTCTAATCTCTTCAAAGAAATGCACACTGCCAGTCATAATTGCAAAAAGGGCACTGAAGAACATTCTGTAATAGCCATAACAATATGATTCAACCCTAAACAGTTTCATGACTTTCAGAGTGTGTATTTTTCTCTAGCTTTCCAGTTTATGCAATAGAATAGTGAGAGATTACGCATCCAGGACAAGTGTGTCATTTGTAGTCAAATACTGTGGCAGGCAGTGTCATAAACAAATATCTTCAATACCACCCCTACTAAGATAAATGGGCCAGATAGCTCAGAGTTCTAAACTCATTGAAAAATGCAACAGCAACCACCTCCATGTGCCCTAAAAGCCACTTTTGACCAGTTTATCAGAAAAAGCATTGCCACCATTTCTGTACTATCTCAGAACTCCCAGCAAAAGCAGTTTGGAGATTGAAACTCATATACAGCATCCCATGTGCAAATACAAGTAGCAGAGTTTTCAGTCAGTGGGGTCTGCAGACAGAGATAAATCTATCCGGCTAACTTTAGGACAGGTCTTCAGTAAATGAACTCCTCCCAGTTGCACCCCCACCCCAACTTAGCTAATATGGTTATCTAGCTAAGTGGTGGCCACTAATCCCAGGCAGATATTCAGCTGTCACCATTTAGCCAGATAAGTTTCAACTTATCTGGCAAAGTGGCCCTGAATATGTACTGACTCAGTCTGTCATAGATAATGTGAAATGAACAGTTGACAATGCAAAACCTGATCAATCTACTTCTGATGAAACTAATAAAAGTAACCCATGGATCAGGCACAAAATATACAGATTATTGCTATTTGTAATGGGCATACATGTATGTGCTTCAAAATTGTTCCAGTGGGAACACTGAGAGGAGAGGATCACCTTGCTAGTGGCTGAAAGAAATCAGTAAGTTTTTTGCTTGGGACATTGTCTTTCTTAATAGTATTGGGGCAAACTTAACTTTTTGGGAATATTATTTAGTGTGTGTGTGATTGTGCTTTTAATAGTCAGTAAGACAGTGAATAAACAAGTTAGACTGTATTTTTAAATAGTCAATAAGGCAGCTAGAAAGCAGTAGGTAGTGTGTTTATTTTTAAAAGTCTGTAAGGCAGCTAGTAAGCAGAACTGAGTTTTTGTATTAAAAAAAACAAACAAAAAAAAAAAGTAGCCAGGAGCAGTGTATAAGTAAATAGGTTGAAAAGTTCAGTCCAGTTACTCACCTTTGAAAGGTGTTGAGGTAGTGTGACTTGATTTGAATAGGTGCTAACATTTGTTAATCAAGAGAGCAGTGAGTCACTCTGGCTGACTAACTGAAGTTAGACTGTATTTCCCAACCCTCCACCACCCACCCCTAGCTCATCCTTTAATTTATAGTCAGGTGCCACTTTCATTAAAAAAAAAAAAAACAACAACAAAAACTTTATTGAGAATTTGATCAGACCCCTGAAGGCCACTACCAGACATATAGTGAATTCACTAATACATTTGAAGGACGTTAATTAGACACATTCCTACTCCCATAGCAACCTAAAACTTAAGTAGGAACTGATTAAAATTGAGATGAAGGCAGCAGTCCAGCAGCAAGAGGGGGGCTACCCAGTCTTTTGCATCGAGTGTCACATGTATGAATTTTTACCCACCGGTGAGAAGTTGTACATGTGCATGCGATGCAAAGAGCTCCTGGCTCTCAGAGAACGAGTCCGATCTCTGGAGGCTAGAGTGGCAGACCTGGAGGAGCTGAGGCAGACAGAGAGGTATATAGATGAGACCTTCAGGGACATAGAAGCCAAGTCCCAACTTCAGACTGGCAGCCCTGGTGCTGCCTTGGAGGAAGAAGGTCTCATCATGGGAGAGCATCAACCTTGTGTAGCAGGAAAGGATCCTGTAGCAAGGACCTGCTCTCCAGGTGATGCACTATCCTTTCGTACCGAGGACATCTCCCCAAGGCCTATTGCCTAGGAGGGAAGGGTTAGGTCGGCCGTCATAGTTGGTGATTCGATTATTAGGAATGTAGACAGCTGGGTGGCTGGTGGGCGTGAGGATCGCCTGGTAACATGCCTACCTGGTGCGAAGGTGGCGGACCTCACGCGTCACCTAAATAGGATTTTAGACAGTGCTGGGGAGGAGCCGGCTGTCGTAGTACATGTGGGCAACAACGACATAGGAAAATGTGGGAGGGAGGTTCCTGAAGCCAAATTTAGACTCAGGTAGAAAACTTAAATCCAGAACCTCCAGGGTAGCATTCTCTGAAATGCTCCCTGTTCCACGCGCAGGTCACCAGAGGCAGGCAGAGCTCCGGAGTCTCAATGCGTGGATGAGATGATGGTACAAGGAAGAGGGATTCAGTTTTGTTAGGAACTGGGGAACCTTTTGGGGAAGGGGGAGTCTCTTCCGAAGGGATGGGCTCCACCTTAACCAGGGTGGAACCAGACTGTTGGCGCTAACATTTAAAAAGGAGATAGAGCAGCTTTTAAACTAGAACAAAGGGGAAAGCCGACAGTCACTCAACAGCGCATGGTTCGGAGAGAGGTATCTTCAAAGGATACTAATGATGCCTTAGAATTAGGGCATCCCGACAGTGAGGTTCCAATAATAAGAAAAGTAGTCCGAGTGCTTAAAAACTCACCTGAGCTAAAAAACTCACCTGAGCTAAAAAGTTCTAACTCATACCTATCAATTAAAAAGCAGAATGAAAATACAAACAAAAAACAAGCTTTGAAATGTTTGTATGCTAATGCCAGAAGTCTAAGAAGTAAGATGGGAGAATTAGAATGTATAGCAGTGAATGATGACATAGACTTAATTGGCATCTCAGAGACATGGTGGAAGGAGGACAACCAATGGGACAGTGCTGTACCGGGGTACAAATTATATCGCAATGATAGAGAGGAGCACCCAGGAGGCGGTGTGGCGCTTTATGTCCGGGATGGCATAGAGTCCAACAGGATAAACATCCTGCATGAGACTAAATGCACAATTGAATCTTTATGGGTAGAAATCCCTTGTGTGTCGGGGAAGACTATAGTGATAGGAGTATACTACTGTCCACCTGGTCAAGATGGTGAGACTGACAGTGAAATGCTAAGAGAAATTAGGGAAGCTAACCAAATTGGTAGTGCGGTGATAATGGGAGACTTCAACTACCCGCATATTGACTGGGTAAATGTATCATCGGGACACGCTACAGAGATAAAGTTCCTGGATGGAATAAATGATAGCTTTATGGAGCAATTGGTTCAGGAACCGACGAGAGAGGGAGCAATTTTATACCTAATTCTCAGTGGAGCACAGGATTTGGTGAGACAGGTAACGGTGGTGGGGCTGCTTGGCAATAGTGATCATAATATGATCAAATTTGAATTAATGACTGGAAGGGGGACAGTAAGCAAATCCACGGCTCTCGTGCTAAACTTTCAAAAGGGAAACTTTGATAAAATGAGAAAAATAGTTAGAAAAAAACTGAAAGGAGCAGCTACAAGAGTAAAAGGTGTGCAAGAGGCGTGGTCATTGTTAAAAAATACCATCCTAGAAGCTCAATCCAGATGTATTCCACACATTAAGAAAGGTGGAAAGAAGGCAAAATGATTACCGGCATTGTTAAAAGGGGAGGTGAAAGAAGCTATTTTAGCCAAAAGATCTTCATTCAAAAATTGGAAGAAGGATACAACAGAAGAAAATAGGATAATGCATAAACGTTGGCAAGTTAAATGTAAGAAATTGATAAGACAGGCAAAGAGAGAATTTGAAAAGAAGTTGGCCGTAGAGGCAAAAACTCACAGTAAAAACTTTTTTAAATATATTCGAAGCAGAAAGCCTGTGAGGGAGTCAGTTGGACTGTTAGATGATCGAGGGGTTAAAGGGGCACTTAGAGAAGATAAGGCCATTGCAGAAAGATTAAATGATTTCTTTTCTTCAGTGTTTACTGAAGAGGATGTTGGGGAGGTACCCGTAATGGAGAAGGTTTTCATGGGTAATGATTCGGATGGACTGAACAAAATCACGGTGAACCTAGAAGATGTGGTAGACCTGATTGATAAACTGAAGAGTAGTAAATCACCTGGACCAGATGGCATACACCCCAGAGTTCTGAAGGAACTAAAAAATGAAATTTCATATCTATTAGTAAAAATTTGTAACCTATCATTAAAATCATCCATTGTACCTGAAGACTGGAGGATAGCTAATGTAACCCCCATATTTAAAAAGGGCTCCAGGGGCGATCCGGGAAATTACAGACTGGTTAGCCTGACTTCAGTGCCAGGAAAAATAGTGGAAAGTGTTCTAAACATCAAAATCACAGAACATATAGAAAGACATGGTTTAATGAAACAAAGTCAGCATGGCTTTATCCAAGGCAAGTCTTGCCTCACAAATCTGCTTCACTTTTCTGAAGGAGTTAATAAACATGTGGATAAAGGTGAACTGGTAGATGTAGTGTACTTGGATTTTCAGAAGGCATTTGACAAAGTTCCTCATGAGAGGCTTCTAGGAAAAGTTAAAAGTCATGGGATAGGTGGTGATGTCCTTTCATGGATTACAAACTGGCTAAAAGACAGGAAACAGAGAGTAGGATTAAATGGACAATTTTCTCAGTGGAAGGGAGTGCGCAGTGGAGTGCCACAGGGATCTGTACTGGGACCCTTTCTTTTTAATATATTTATAAATGATCTGGAAAGAAATACGACGAGGGAGGTAATCTAATTTGCAGATGATACAAAATTGTTCAGAGAAGTTAAATTTGTGATAAATTGCAGGAAGACCTTGTGAGGCTTGAAAATTGGGCATCAAAATGGCAGATGAAATTTAATGTGGACAAGTGCAAGGTGATGCATATAGGGAAAAATAACCCATGCTATGGTTACACAATGTTAGGTTCCATATTAGGTGCTACTACTCAAGAAAGAGATCTAGGCGTCATAGTGGATAATACATTGAAATCATCAGTTCAGTGTGCTACGGCAGTCAAAAAAGCAAACAGAATGTTGGGAATTATTAGAAAGGGAATGGTGAATAAAACGGAAAATGTCATAATGCCTCTGTATCGCTCCATGGTGAGACCGCACCTTGAATATTGTGTGCAATTCTGGTCGCCGCATCTAAAAAATGATATAATTACGATGGAGAAGGTACAAAGAAGGGCTACCAAAATGATAAAGGGAATGGAACAGCTCTCCTATGAGGAAAGACTAAAGAAGCTAGGACTTTTCAGCTTGGAGAAGAGACGGCTGAGGGGGGATATGATAGAGGTGTTTAAAATCATGAGAGGTCTAGAATGGGTAGATGTGAATCAGCTATTTACTCTTTCGGATAGTAGAAAGACTAGGGGGCACTCCATGAAATTAGCATGTGGCACATTTAAAACTAATCGGAGAAAGTTCTTTTTCACTCAACGCACAATTAAACTCTGGAATTTGTTGCCAGAGGATGTGGTTATTGCAGTTAGTTTAGCTGAGTTTAAAAAAGGATTGGATAAGTTCTTGGACGAGAAGTCCATTACCTGCTATTAATTAAATTGACATATAATAACCACCGCTATCATTAGCAATGGTAACATGGAATAATAGACTTAGTTTTTGGGTACTTGCCAGGTTCTTATGGCCTGGATTGGCCACTGTTGGAAACAGGATGCTGGGCTTGATGGACCCTTGGTCTGACCCAGTATGGCATTTTCTTATGTTATTACCTGAGGGACTACAGCCCTGCCGGGCATATCAGCTCACTATTGCTATCTCTGGTGGTTTCAAAAACCTGCTTAATAAAAGAACTAATGTGTGACTGTCTCATACTCAAGCCTAGCCGGTTGTCCCTCTCGCAATATCCTCCCGGGGGCGTGGTCATCTGCCACCAGCCCAGGGATCCACCCACAACTATATCAGATTCATTACAGATTGTTATTCCTTAGCAAGACGATATCTGAGACACTACAAGATTGCTGACTCCTCCTTCTTTAGGAGCCATTAGATGACCAAGGGGTTAAAGGGGCTCTTAGGGAAGATAAGGCCATTGCAGAAAGACTAAATGAATTCTTTGCTTCCAGGTTTACTAATGAGGTTGTTGGGGAGATACCGGTTCTGGAGATGGTTTTCAGGGGTGATGAGTCAGATGAACTGAACGAAATCACTGTGAACCTGGAAGATGTAGTAGGCCAGATTGACAAACTAAAGAGTAACAAATCACCTGGACCGGATGGTATGCATCCTAGGAACTGGTATGCACTGAAGGAACTGAAAAATGAAATTTCTGATCTATTAGTTACAATTTGTAACCTTTCATTAAAATCATCCATTGTACCTGAAGATTGGAGGGTGGCCAATATAACCCCAATATTTAAAAAAGGCTCCAGGGGTGATCCAGGTAACTATAGATCAGTGAGCCTGACTTCAGTGCAGGGAAAAATAGTGGAAACTATTCTCAAGATCAAAATCATAGAGCATATAGAAAGACATGGTTTAATGGAACACAGTCAACATGGATTTACCCAAGGGAAGTCTTGCCTAACAAATCTGCTTCATTTTTTTGAAGGGGGTTAATAAACATGTGGATAAAGGTGAACCAGCAGATGTAGTGTATTTGGATTTTCAGAAGGCATTTGACAAAGTCCCTCATGAGAGTCTTCTACAAAACTAAAAAGTCATGGGATAGGAGGCGATGTCCTTTCGTGGATTACAAACTGGTTAAAAGACAGGAAACAGAGAGTAGGATTAAATGGTCAATTTTCTCAGTGGAAAAGGGTAAACAGTGGTGTGCCTCAGGGATCTGTACTTGGACTGGTACTTTTCATATTATATATAAATGATTTGCAAAGGAATACGACTAGTGAGGTTATTAAATTTGTGGATGATACAAAATTATTCAGAGTAGTTAAATCACAAGCGGACTGTGATACATTACAGGAGGACCTTGCAAGACTGGAAGATTGGGCATCCAAATGGAAGATGACGTTTAATGTGGACAAGTGCAAGGTGTTGCATATAGGGAAAAATAACCCTTGCTGTATTTACATGATGTTAGGTTCCATATTAGGAGCTACCACCCAGGAAAAAGATCTAGGCATCCTAGTGGATAATACTTTAAAATCGACGGTTCAGTGTGCTACAGCAGTCAAAAAAGCAAACAGAATGTTAGGAATTATTAGGAAGGGAATGGTTAATAAAATAGAAAATGTAATAATGCCTCTACATCGCTACATGGTGAGACTGCACCTTGAAAGCTGTGTACAATTCTGGTTGCCGCATCTCAAAAAAGATATAGTTGCGATGGAGAAGGTACAGAGAAGGGCAACCAAAATGATGAAGGGGATGGAACAGCTCCCCTATGAGGAAAGGCTGAAGAGGTTAGGGCTGTTCAGCTTGGAGAAAAGATGGCTGAGGGGAGATATGATAGAGGTCTTTAAAATCATGAAAGGTCTTGAACGAGTAGATGTGACTAGGGGGCATTTCATGAAGTTAGCAAGTAGCACATTTAAGACTAATTGGAGAAAATTCTTTTCACTCAACGCACAATAAAGCTCTGGGATTTGTTGCCAGAGGATGTGGTTCGTGCAGTTAGTGTAGATGGGTTCAAAAAAGGTTTGGATAAGTTCTTGGAGGAGAAGTCCATTAACAGCTATTAATCAAGTTTACTTAGGGAATAGCCACTGTTATTAATTGCATCAGTAGCATGGGATCTTCTTAGTGTTTGGGTAATTGCCATGTTCTTGTGGCCTGGTTTGGCCTCTGTTGAAAACAGGATGCTGGGCTTGATGGACCCTTGGTCTGACCCAGCATGGCAATTTCTTATGTTCTTATGTTCTTATGTTAAGTGTGATTACTCTAGGTTTTGTTTGATTTTTTTCTTTTGGCTGGCTTGTTTTTTAAAGGACTGGGAACTGGGAAGCGTTACCTGCAGCACAACTGAGGGGAGAAGGGGCATGTTGTGCTACTGCCTAGCAGGGTGGTTCGATTGCCGGAAGGCCAAGCTAATTTTTCTTCCCCAGTGAACTGAGGAGATTTATAACTTGTGTTGTTTTCATTTTTGAACTGTGAAGCAGATCCTAATCTGACCTGGGCTGGACACTGGGGTGTTGAGGAGTGCATTGAGGCAGAGTTGTTTGGACTGGCAGGTGCAGGAAGGAATCAATTCAGGTCCTAGGTATCGCTAATGTGTCTTGGATACAGACTTCTTTTGTTCTTTCATTGCTTCGGAGCGGAGCTTGTGTGGATCTGCTACGGGGGACATTAAAGCAACTGGCTTGAGGAATGTGAGCTCACCTGAGGACACTTCTGAGTTGGGAACCCTAGTGTGGTGCATAGAGTCCTGCAGGGTGAAACTGGCTAGGGAAGACAGATCTGCTGACAATGGAAGCTTGGGATTCTCTCTGGCCGTTACATTGGGACACTATTTTAATACTATTTAATAAATAGACAGGACAGGAGGACAGTAGAATGCAGCAGTAGTGCGGCACTACTAATTGTCTTTAGTTTGGAGAAAGGAAGTTGCACTGCGTGGGACTCAGATGATATCAAAGTGAAGCAGGATGCCAAATCCACAGATGTGGGAATTACAGAGGGAGAAGGAGAGTCAAACCCAAGCCCCAAAGACAGGCAGGCAGGCAGCATCTGCCTAGGAAACAATCAAGGCCTGATCTGAAAGGGTACAGAACAAGAAGCCAGGGGCAGGTGCAGGACATTCAACCTTCAAGTCAGTGGAGAGAGAAGAATGGGCTAATGCTTGCAGCCCAGGCTGTGTAAGCATGCTTCTTTCCATCTTGTTCCTGTGGCTGTGCCAGAAAATAGCAGACAGGTGCTTGGAGAGCTGCCAGGTTGCCAACACTGATTGTCCCCTGACCTTGCCTGACCGGGTTTTACAGTGTCCAGTAACCTTTGTAACTGGATACTATAAAACAGGCTGGAAAACTGGGCTGTCCAGTCCAAAACTGGGCAGTTGTTAGTTACCCTAAGCTGTATGGGAGGTCTGGGTGAACTGGGGAGCTCAGGCTGAGGATCGAGGAGGATCTCGATGATCTGGAGAAGGACTGGGTGAACTGGTGGAGTAATTGATAAACTGGTTCATTTAATTATGTGTGCATGTTTTAAAGTATGCTGATCTATACAAGAGCTACTTTATTTTCATAATAAAAAATACATATGCATATTTTTTAAAAGAGTAGGACAAGTATACGTGTTTAAGGCACTGAAATACTCATTTTCATGCTTTGCATGTATTAGTGCATGTATGCTCTGGGGTAAAGATACACTTGTTTTCTAAAATGTGTGTGGGTTATAAAATACTATCATAGATCTACGTGCAGCCATATATGCGTGTATTTGCAACTGCACATAGTTGTTTGAAAGCTATCCTCAATGTAATGAGGGGAAAAAATGTAAAGAAGAAGCCAAAGGATGTCTAATTATGATGATGTGTAAAGTTGTTTAAGATAGCAGGTTTTTAAAGAATAGATGTTTGAAGTTAGAGCTAGGAAGATATTAAAGATAAATTGCTTATAGGTGAACTTTCTTTACGGCAAATCTAGTGAGAATTTCAACAGGCACTATCTTCTAATATGCATGAATTTGCCTTCCTAGTACATGCCAAGTCACTTTAATTACTAATTTACTTAATGAGCCTAATCACCAATTCCTGATGCATAATTCCAGCCATGGAGAGGATCAGGTGAAGTTTTCAGTGTTCTGGTACATGTATTTCCTGTCCTCGATTCACTGCCCCTTTCAAACAGCGGCCACACAGCCATGTTTGAAAGATAATACTTCTTATATTTGTTTTAATTTGTTTAGTTTATTAGATAATTTGTCTCTAAATCGAGAACTAATTAAAGGAAGTGGATGCTTGGCTGAGAATGGGAATTAAATGTGGATAATTACCATAAAAGCAGCGTTTGTTTAAAGATTGCTTATTATTATTGGGGTAGGGTGGGGATGCTATATTTTTCTCTTCTTCTTCTCAGACAGAATGTTCTTCTGAATGTTCAGGCTTCTTTTCATGACTTTTTCTTTGCCTCTTAATTGTTTACTTGGCAATCAATGCCAAATTCATGCTGTATTGTGGACGATGTTACATTTAAAAAAAAATCATTCATTCAGGCCATGATTTCAAAATGCACAAAATGAGTGTTGTTACACGCCGTAAGCCTATAATTATAAATTCAATAGTGGTGTTCCTGTTCCAGAGGTTTAAAAATACATTTAAAAAACATCTGTAATTAGTCTTTATGAATGTGACGGGGACTGACAGACTGCAGTAGATCACCGTGTTTGGCCTAGTAAGGAATCGTACCAGAGCATACTCAGAATCTCTCTCTCTATAATTTGCTAGATGGGCGAGCATTACTGTGTTTGTGTCACACTTGAAAAAGCATATTTGTCATAACTTTTTGGGACAAGTGTGATTGATTTTGTTTGTTTCAACTTTCTTTTTCACATCCCACCCCATGTCTTCCCTCAGGAATGTGCATTAAGGGTCACATCCACTTAAAACTGATTTAAGTCATTTGGCACATTTGCCATGGGTCTATTGGGATGAAAGCGTGCATTCTATAATGGAGAAATAAGGTAAAACTATGCATGCTGCAATGGAAAAATGGGGTGAAAGAATGCATGCTGTACAGAGAAATGGTGTAAAAGTATGTTCATCATGATGAAAATCACACAAAAAAGGCCCTCAAACACAAACTGTGTATTCCAGTAACCAGAGTTGTAAGCAATGTATCACAAAGTATGGTTAAACCTGGTATATCATTCATATAATCGTATTCAAGCTTTCCGGCTTCAAAAATATACAAATTTTGTAGGACCGTTACTCATGGAGTCAATGGAATAAACCAGACTCTTCTTGTGGTATCAGGTCCCTTTACTTTGTATATATCTTTTTTTATCATTTTTATCATTTTATCATTTTTATCAATTTTCTATTTCTTTATATAAAGTCCAAAGCTGATGGAAACTCCAAGATTTGAAAAAACTTAATGGTTCCTTAATCCAGCTGACCTGGTAAACACAGTCACAGTATGAAATAATAATGATGTCACACATTCAGATATAAGCACAAGATTATAACGGTGATACTCATCTACACTCAGTCCCAGTCCTAGTCCCGACACGATCGCGTTTCGGACCCCCAAAACCAGGGTCCTGCTTCAGGGGAGTGACTACTGATTTAAAATTCCAGCACATGTGTGTTTGCGCTAACATCCACACGTATATGGGTGCATGCACTTGTTTTAAAGTTACCGTCTATGCTAGCAGATATCACAGAACCTCCATAGTCACCCACTTGGAAAAAAGACTCTACATAAAGAAATCCTGCTCATGCTCCTCCTCTAATGTAGCACACACATTTTTAAATGCAGAAAATATGGAAAAGCATTCGTGAGACAGGCCAGGTGTTACGGTAAATGCAAGAATGAACTCGCACAGACACAAAAATCAGACACAACAGAGAAAACTAAAATGACCATACCACTGCACAGTATATTTAAATGAAAATTTAAAACAATCCTGGGACATAAGAGTTTTGAAATAAATATCATCAGACACTTGGGAACTGACAAAATAGGACTTATCAACGGCTTAGGTTTTCTAACCCATATTGAAGGTCAAATACATACACAACAAGGGTTTTAACTCAGGAAAATTAGCAATAGGCAATATATCAGAAACAAAACCTGTGTATCTGTAATATTTTAAATTTTATTTTAACAATATCAAAAAAGACACTTTGTTAAAACGTATTCGTTAAATACAATGTCATACAAAATACAATACCCACAAAACATTCACTCACCATTCTTACTATCGTGTTGTGAAATATCCCAGGTTACTCATCGGTGACAACTATTAAAAATATCTGTTTCTCAGATATGAATATTTGGAAAGAGTAATCTCTTGGAACAGTAGTTGGTTGTTTGGTGTGAAGTAATCTGATGTGAAGCAGATGTTACATCCCCTGATGAAACCATATGGTGAAACAGGAGTCTCTTGTCGGGAAGAAGATTTCAATGGGAAGGAAAATGTAATTAAATAATATGAAATAGATATATTTGGAGATAGTATATTGAAAGGATTACACCACCATAAAAGAAGAAGAAAAGAAGAAGTGGATAATTAGAGATTGTGTTTTAATTGATTTGTTATCTGTAACATATGAAAAAAAATTTTTGTAATGTTTTGTTGATTAATATGAATGGTGAGTGAATGTTTTGTGGGTATTGTTGTATTTTGTATGACATTGTATTTAACAAAGAATTTTTAACAAACTGTCTTTTTTGATATTGTTAAAATAAAATTTAAAATATTACAGATACACAGGTTTTGTTTCTGATATATTGCCTAACAAGTTGTGAGCCATAAAATTATTCTGCCTGCCACATTCTTATCACCTTAAACTCCTCCCCACCCCAATCCCTTTTCCCCCTTCTCACTTTCATTTCAATACTTTTTATGATTCACACATATTTTCTGACAATAATGAGGCTCATATTCAGAGGCATTTAGCCAGATAATTCACTAGCTATCTGATTAAATTAATATTTGGGCACTTATCTGGCTAAATGGTAGCTAGATAACTTATTATCCGGATAAATTTTAAGCAGATAAAGTAGGGGCATTCTGGGGGCATTTCGGGGAGGAGTTATATTAGGTGGAAAAGTTATATGGCTAACTCCAGTATTCAGAATTAGCTGGACAACTTATCCAGCTAGATCTGGTCATACCATAGAGCTGTCCTACAGTTAGCTGGGTAAAGTTATCTGGCTAATCTTAAAATAACTGGCTATATCCAATAGTGTGCCTGCTTTACTGACTGTACCTCCAAAGTTAGCCAGATAAGTTTATTCAGCTAACTTTGCTATTCGGACTGTATCTGGACCTCCCTATCTTTTGCGCATCCTGTTCTGATGAAGAGAGTAATAGCGCCTGAAAGCTATCAAGAAAAGTATTGTTTGCACATTTAAAAGGTATATTTTCTTGCTGTTTTGTTAACCTTTATTTCTGTGATTTCATAGCCAGATTGGAATTCGGTAAAATACTCAAATCCTCCTCTGATATTGTATAGTGACATCACCCATGCGTGAGCAATCCAGTGGCTCAGCCTTCCAAGAATGCTTTATCAATAGTGCCATCTTCCTTCAATTTGAATATTAATTATTGAAAGATTGTAGATATTTAAAATGATTAGTTATGAGGTTAAAGGAGTTTTGACTTATCAAAGCATTGATATGTATCACTTTACGATGGCTTCAATATTACTCTTGAGCAAAACAAGTTTCTTCCTCAATAAATTACCAATTTTGCAAAGATTTTATGAAGAGGATTTTTGTGTCCTTTTCACAAAAAATACAATACTTAAGTTAAATACATAGTTTTCTGAACTACTCTGAAAAGTAAGTAGTTTAAAAGTATAGGGAAGGCATCATTGTAACTTACAAAATAAGGAGAGGAATTTTGTAATAGTTGTTGCGGTCTCTACCGCTTCCCTCCGCTCAGGGCTCAAACCTACCTACCTCCGCTTCAGGAATCACCGCATTCCGCCCGCTCTGGACCCCGGGGGCTTCTCTCACTCCACGTGGTGGCCGCCATTACGTGCCTGCTTCTCGTCAGTCTCGCGCGCTGAACTCCCGGAAGCCTGGCCCCGCCCGTGCTGCTGACGTCACGCCCAAGCCCCGATATAACCAGCGCTCAAACTCTCTCTCATCGCCTTGCAACGAGGTTCACAACTCCATAGCTGTTCTTAGTTGCGTTCCTGGTGATCTCCACGTTTCCTGCTTCTGACGCCAGTTTGCTTCCGACTCCGTTTCAGCCTGCTGCCTGCCTCTGACTCCGATTTGCCTCTGACTCCGCTTCTGCCTGCTGCCTGCCTCCGACCCCGGTTTGCCTCTGACTCTGCCTGCTGCCTGCCTCCGACTCCGGTTTGCCTCTGACTCCGCTTCAGCCTGCAGCCAGCCTCTGACCCCGGCCTGCTTCTGCTTCAGCCTACAGCCTGCTTCAGCCTCCGGTTTGCTACTGACTCCGCTTCAGCCTACAGCCTGCTTCAGCCTCCGGTTTGCTACAGACTCCGCTGCCGCCCACTGCCCTGCCTTCAGCCGGCCCTCAGCCCTGTACAGCCGGTCCCCAGCTCCCCAGGTACCTTGGACTTCCTATCCATCCTGTTTGCTGTGGTCCCGGTGTAGCCTATCTCAGCCCCTGGACTTTCTGCCTCTATTCCAAGTCCCAAGGTCCCAGTGCCCTACGGGCTCCTCCTGGGGGGTTCCTGATTCCCGGGTGAACACCTCCTGCTTGTGGCTCCGCCCCCTGGCCTACCCTGTCACCCTAGGTAGGCCAGCCCAAGGGTCCACTATCTCGCCAGCAGTGTCCAACTGCAACAATAGTATCATAAATAAGATAGCAAATATGTACATGACTTCTAAATAAGCCCCATTATTAAGTGAGAAAGCAAAGTATGAACTAAGACTGAACATGGGTAGGAACATTTTCAAAGGTTTAACCAACTGACTTCTGGACAGCTGGTTATATCTAATTGATTAGAAATTTCCCCCCTCTGACCAGTTAAAAAGAACTGTCTAAAATTGCAAGGCGATCAAATTTAGGGAAAAAGAGGTAGCTCTAGGGTGTTCCCAAGATGGGTTTACAGCAAAATTTAGTTAGGAAACCCCGGTCACACTAATAACTATCCTAAATCTAGCCAGGCTAATTTTTGATTTAGGTTAATTTTCAGCCAAAAACCTAGTCAGTAAGGTTCAGCTGAAAATGTATCTAAAGATAATTGGGTAAAATTAGTCAGTTATCTTTGCCACTCAGTGATAATTGACCTGGATAAGTTAAACATTACGAGCATAATCCATCAAGCTAAAATCCAACTCAGATTCAGCTGAAGGTGCTACCAGCTCCTGTAAGATAAATATTTCACTTTCCTAGAAAGTATCGATGTAAAGGAAAGCTTGGAAGAGTGAGACCTTAAGAATGCCATTGATCAGGAATATAACAGTGGCATGAGAAATACTACAATAGAAGCAGAGTGTCAAGTTGGGAATTTACAGGAGATTGAATTACAGTGCTCCAGCTTTTCCAGATACATAGTGTTCAACTGATATCCCCAGGTAGACTTTCCTCCAGAGGACCTTTTCTCCCTTTGATTATATCCCGAGGGCTATTCCTCTCAGGTTGTATGACTGGTAAAGAAATTTCTCAGTCTTGTAACTAAGCAATTATCTTTATTAAATAAAAGTAGGAACTAAGAGGCAATTAATAATGTGAGAAGTACAGTCAGATCTCGGGAGTAGATTGAGACAGTTCTAATAATGACGTGTCACAGAGTCTACTCAAATGTTACATGGCATACAGCTTTCTTATATACAAACATTGATAGCAAAGTGCTTTACTATTTTTTTCTTTTCCGGGACTTCCCATATTAAGGATGGAAAAGTACTGACTCTTCTCTAAAACTTTGGCTAATGTTAAAGGTTTTTTAATTCTTTTTTTTAAATACTATTAATTGCCCTCATTAACACATTAATAGGAACAAGCACCATCAGTAGTAGTGCAAATAGGATTTAACCCATCGCCTCTCGCCACGCAATGGGCCGCAGGCAAATTCAGTGATTAGTCAAGCACTAGATATGTAATCATTTGGTGCAGTTCATTTACTCAAAAACATTTTTTAATATTATTTAATAAATTTAAAACCACTAATCTATTTTTATTTTATCCCAAAACACAACACTATTTAATAATTCCTAGAATCAATGCAATTAATTTACTAATATCACTATCACCATGAATTTTATTTTTATATCAAAAATGTCCCTGTCATTAATGTTCTATATTTTACTTAACCCTATTGGTTTTATCATTGGAATCCTGAGATTAATTATACTTAGCCCCACTGTAGATGTTTATTTCACAACTGTCCCAAAACTGTCCCGACATGGGCCATGTTTCGACTGTTTCCAGTCTTCTTCAGGGGATGCCTTGTATTTATAATTTCAACTCCGAAATCAATTTTGCCTTTCCAGCACTAGTCATTCAATTTTACCTAGGACATATAAAAATAATGTTAAAAATTTTTAAAAACATCCTTCACCACAAGCACATATCAGCACACACTTCCCAAAAAGTCTCACATCTTTGAACTGATTTCTTTTCCATTTCACAATCTCTAATTCTAACCAAGCCTTACTCACAAGATTATTTCTGCTCGTTTTCTTTCATGCAGTAATGGCGCCTCGGCGTTCAATTTTGTATCTTCACTTCCTGCCCAAGTATTTATACACCTCCCCTCCCGGAACTTACTGCTGTCAATCAACTTCAAAAAATCTTCTTCAAAGAAACTTTATTCAAAATACCGACCAGTCAATTTCTTTGTTCAACCCACTAGGGGTCACATTTTGAAATAATGAATCCATTTCTGCTCCTTTTGTAAAAGGGTTAAATCAAAATTTCCACCCCTCTGTGGATGTTTTGGCCATTCTATAACCGCAAATCTGAAATCAGAGAAATCATGTCCTTCTGTCACACAATGTTGAACCAATGGTGCTTCAATTTTTTGTCTTACTATAGAACTTCTATGTTCTATCATTCTTGTCCTCAAACATCTTTTGGTTTTGCCAATATAAAGTAAAGGACACGGGCACCAAATTCCATAAACCACCCCCACTGTAGAACAATCTGTACGTGTCTTAAATCTAAACAAACCACCTTTAAAGAAGGGTAATGTTTGGCCGACTCCGGGATCATCAACACAGAGGCCCACCCAAGGGCTGGTATTGGCAAAGTCCTTGTTTGCCTCTGCTTCCCGTCTGGCCTTGCCTCCTGACAGTGGGGACCTATGGGGGGGGCCTTCCCTCACAGGTAGTGCTAACCTCACCTCTGGTCAAGGGTCCACCTCCACAACATAAATGACCCCTATGCTTGCTAAGTGAGTAGGGATGCTTATTCTAATATAAGTCCTTGAAATGGATTTGGTGCATTAATGTTAGTTTCGTAACAGTTAATCTGTTGATAAGAATTGGGTTACTTGCTTATCTAATTTCCTGATTGAATCTTGTTGTGAAAATGTTCTTCCTCCCATCTTAATTGGGATTAACAGTCTGTAAATCAAAGAATGGGCTTGGAGTGGGTAGAAGGAAAAGAAGAGGTTCATATTCAGTCACTGTCCAGCTAGCAAAGTTAGGGGGTCATTTATCAAAATGCGATAAGGCGTTTTCGCATGTGAAAGCACCATATCGTATGGTGTGATGCAAATTCAGAAAATAGGAGGAGTTAGGGGTGGAGAGTGGGCTGGGTTAGCCTGTCTGTGAAGAGCTATTGGACAGCTGTATTGCTGATTTTAACTACACCTTTTGAATTGCATTAGCTGCTGTGACAAGGTTTCATTGCCTTTTGTGATGTCTCCTGTGAGGCCTATTTGAGGGGGGGGGAGAGAGAGAGAGAGAGAGAGAGAGAGTGCCTGGCCATAATATCATCCCCAGATGTAGGTATTTATATCCCTATGGTAGACCCACCTAGTAACTCGAGGTGGGGTTTAGGTATGAGTGTAGGGGGTTAGGGGCCACTTTTACATTCTATGTGACATGTACGAACAGAACAGTGGTCTCTTGTGAAGATCTGATGACCTTCAGAGTGATGAAACTCACTCCAAGATGAGATTTGGGCAATATTCTCTCCATCTAGCTTGATGTTACCCAGGTAGAGAGTCCATCAAGCTAGGCTGAGAGAACACTGCACAAATCAGGGGGGATTTGGAGGACCTAGCTCTTTACCAGGCAAACTGATAGACGAACTGGTGAATGTAGCAATGGCATGGACCCATGCCCGTTATAACATATCCTGATGAATGCGCCTAGGCATGCACCCACTTAATATTGAGAGCACATATGCGCACAGCCAGGCTATTTTAGATTGTGTGCACAAGTTATAAAACGGTACATATCTGGGCTCGTGCTGACACACATGCACCAAAGTGTGCCCACGTGCCAGTTTGAAAGTTACCGTCTAACAGGCTGATGTAGTATGGTGCGCTGGCCACAGCGCATGGCTCAACGCGTGGTTGGATGCGTGTTTTTGATATGCAGCCATAAGCCCTGTTGCAAAACAGGGGTTAGTGAGTCCAAAACGCGCGCCCAACTGCCCATGTAGATAATAGCGCTTAACACATGTAAATTCATGTTGATGAACGCTATTATGTATTCCCCTCAATGCAGAAAAAAAGTATGCACCCAATCCACATGTTTGTATGCTCAGAAATTAACACCAGCACTTAATATCCTAGTGGTTAGAGCAGTGGACTATGAACCAGGAGACCAGGGTGCGAGTCCTGCTGTTGCTCCTTGTGACCTTGGGCAAGTCACTTTACCTTCCATTGCCTCAGGTACAAAAACTTAGATTGTAAGCCCTCCGGGGATAGAGAAATACCTACAGTACCTGAATGTAAACCTGTGTGATATCTCAATTGAGATCAAATGTTGGTATATAAAAATAATAAATAGAATAATATTAATTTATTCACTCCTTCACTTATTGCCGATTGGTCCCTTCACTGTCACATGTTAGTGAAAGGACCAATCACCTTTCAGAAAGCTGTCCTGAAAGGGGAATGGTCCTATAACTGACAAATGTCAGTGAAAAGGACCTATCGGAGGCCAGACCTTGGGGGGAGGGAGCTTAGGGCGGGTCAGACATGGGTGGCCAGCCATGTCTCCTAGGTACCCGAGGCGCTAGGGACATGCTAGGGATGCACATTGTTCCCTAGCACATCCTTTTTAGCATGGCAGGTCATTTGAATATAACATCGGGTCCCCGGGAGAGGTGGTTAGGTGTGTGTTAAGAAAGCGGACGCTCTCCATGTTGAGTGCCTGCTTTCTACGCACCGATACTGCATCGGCCTGTAAGAATTTACCTTCCTCTTTTTAAATCAACACACAGAATATCAATTTACTCCACAATATATTTTCTGCCCTAAGCTTTAGGTCACTGAATTTCCCAGCAAAGCAATATTTAGAAATCCCCCTTCAATCACCAACAAAATTACCTCATGCTCCCTCAGGCGTCCTTTGTCTTGGAAGCACTTGGACCAGAGCCACCACCAATAAAGAAAAGGTATCTCTAGCTCTACTCAGGTCAGCAATCTGTTGGTTGGAAAGTTTGGATGTTTATGGGGATCTGGGGATGCTGCTGGGCAGGGTGGGAGGAGAGAGATGCTGGGCAGGGACGTAGGGTAGAGTGAGAGAGACAGGGATGCCGGCAGAAGGTGAGGGAAGAAACAGAGAGAAGGATGCTGCTGCTGTCTGGGAAGGGAAGGGAAGGAGGGAAAGAAGAGAGAGGATCCTGGGCCTGGAGGAAAGAGGGCAGGGGTTGGAGGATATTAGTGTTGGAGAGAAGATGGGGAAGAGATGGGATAAGCTGGGGAGTGAGCTGTTAGGTTGGGGCCACTAATCTCCTGTTGTGAGGAAATGGACAGGCCAAAATTCCTCAAGGCAATGCAAGGGACCAATCAGCAGTTGCAAGAAATATTTATTTTAAGTTCCTGCTGCTCAAGGAGGTACCACCAATTATTGCATAAAGGACTCCCAAGCTTTTTCACACAAGGATTCTTTTGTGTGTGAGGGGGAAGGAATTTTGTTAGAGTGCCAAGCCCCCATCGCTGTTCTTGTGGAAGGGAGATGTTATTTTGGGGCCTAAAATGTATGAGCAAAGGTAGGAAAAAAACCCCAAGTTTTTTTCGTTTAGTGATCTGAATATGTAAGCGTTTGAAATGTGAATGTGCATCTGTAATATCTTTGCACAGTTCAGAAGGAAATACATTTCTTTTCCTATTTCTCTGATGTTGCATTGCTTGCAGAGTCTGGTTTCTTGGGGTTTCCAGTTCAGTTTTTGTCTGTACATTTCTATTTCTAACTTGTGCTTACTTTCTGTACTTAATGACAATCTGTCTGTGTTGTACGTATGGGACTGAGGTGAGAGTTTCTGCTAGCCCATTCTTTCCTTGTAGGGATCCATAGCAGTCTAGCTTAATTTGTTTTAAGGAATTTTATTGTGTTCTAGGGACCAGTGTACTATTTACAATATGGTCCTTTCATAGACTTTGTGACCAGTTGCTAGGGGCTCTGGAGGGTCAGAGCCCTGGGCGGTTACCCCAATTTGTCCCCCAACCCCTGGAACCTTTATTCTACTAAAAAAGAAAAAAAAAAAAGATCTAGGCATAGCAATGATTTTTACGGGAATTCCAACATAAGACACAGGGCTGCTCAGTAGACCACATCACAAGTGTGATGTATATTATGTCAGCAGCACCTCAGGTAACAACAGCGCAAAATATAGAACAGCAGATTTATCATAGGTGACTGCAGATTCAACCCAGCAGATTCAGCAGGCTGCTTTAACATGTAACAGGCAATATTCACAGGCACATTCATAACTATGTTGAAGTTAAGACTACAGTTTATAGCTCTGAGGCAGTATGGAGCACCACCACTTAAAAACCTACAGTAAGTGTGTCCAGTGAAGGGAGCTATCAAATATTTTTAGCTGAATTTGTTTTCTTTTGTTGCCTTCTGTCCTCCTGCTCTGCGCTGCCTACTCGCTCTCATTTGTAAAGTGACGCCCTTAATGGAAGCTGGTTACCTTCCTCTCCAGATTATTTGCTTCCACAGGCTTTGGTGGTATCATCCTCATTAGTATTAGGATTAATCTTGTTAGACTATGAAAATGAATCTGTTTGCCAGGATTTGGAGATGAGCACAAATCAGAAGTTCTCATCACAAGTGACTCAACAAATTGAAAGTTTTGCATGTGGAATATCTAAACAAAAGCTCTGTATTGAGAAAGCAGATGTTTCTGATCATATGACAAAATGCTGATGCTAAATATTTAAACTCCATAGTAAAATTCAATGTAAAAATAAATGGCTTAACAAAACTCTTGGATTTTTTTTTAGGGGATCAAGTCAAACCTGTAGGAATGTACTCGCCAGAAATAGTAGAATTAGCCTACAAATTGACTGACTCAGCCGCTCCCAATAAGTATTAAGTAAACCCCAGAAACACAACTGCAGAAAAGGTTTCACTTGGTTACCTAGAGATCCATTTTCAGCTGCTGTTCAACTTATCTAGCTAACCTTGATGGAATATTTTGTAGCACAGCTGTACCACTGAATATACCCAAATACCTTAAAGTTGGCCAGACAAGTTTATCCAGCCTTCTTTAAGACTACTCTATAGGGATGTGAATCGTTTTAGGACGATTAAAATTATCGTCCGATAATTTTAATATCGTCTTAAACCGTTATGGAACACAATACAATAGAGATTCTAATGATTTATCGTTATAAATCGTTAGAATCGTGAGCCGGCACACTAAAACCCCCTAAAACCCACCCCCGACCCTTTAAATTAAATCCCCCCACCCTCCCGAACCCCCCCCCCCAATGACTTAAATAACCTGCGGGTCCAGCGGCGGTCCGGAACGGCAGCAGTCCGGAACGGGCTCCTGCTACTGAATCTTGTTGTCTTCAGCTGGCGCCATTTTCCAAAATGGCGCCGAAAAATGGCGGCGGCCATAGACGAACACGATTGGACGGCAGGAGGTCCTTCCGGACCCCCGCTGGACTTTTGGCAAGTCTTGTGGGGGTCAGGAGGCCCCCCCCAAGCTGGCCAAAAGTTCCTGGAGGTCCAGCGGGGGTCAGGGAGCGATTTCCCGCCGCGAATTGTTTTCGTACGGAAAATGGCGCCGGCAGGAGATCGACTGCAGGAGGTCGTTCAGCGAGGGTTCCGGCGCCTCGCTGAACGACCTCCTGCAGTCGATCTCCTGCCGGCGCCATTTTCCGTACGAAAACGATTCGCGGCGGGAAATCACTCCCTGACCCCCGCTGGACCTCCAGGAACTTTTGGCCAGCTTGGGGGGGGGCCTCCTGACCCCCACAAGACTTGCCAAAAGTCCAGCGGGGGTCCGGAAGGACCTCCTGCCGTCCAATCATGTTCGTCTATGGCCGCCGCCATTTTTCGGCGCCATTTTGGAAAATGGCGCCGGCTGAAGACAACAAGATTCAGTAGCAGGAGCCCGTTCCGGACCGCCGCTGGACCCGCAGGTTATTTAAGTCATTTGGGGTGGGGGATTTAATTTAAAGGGTCGGGGGTGGGTTTTAGGGGGTTTTAATGTGCCGGTTTTGCGATTTTACGTTTTTTTGATTTTTCACGATTTTTCACGATTTTTTACCCCCCCAAACGGCAACAATACGATTCCCTCCCCCTCCCAGCCGAAATCGATCGTTAAGACGATCGAGGACACGATTCACATCCCTACTACTCTATGGCATGACCAGAGTTAGCCAGATACGTTATCTGGCTAACTCTGAATATGGAATTACCTGGATAATTTATCCAGCTAATAGCTCTGCCCCTGGAATGCCCCCAGAACACCCCTAACTATGTGGATAAAAGTTAGCCAGCTAGTTATCCTGCTAAAATTTAGGAAGAGAAGTGGTAGCATTTAGCCATATAACTTACAAGTTATCCAGTAAATGCCATTGAATATGGACCCCTGCATATTTATATTTGAGCAACTAAATAGCAAAAACAATTTCATTTAGTTTCCAGAGTGAGCTTTGAGATATTGCATTTAAGAGAAAATAACTGTAGGATAAGCACCATCTCTTTACTAATTTAAGGGATCAATTTAAAGAAAACACCCTTGGTTTTTCACTTAGGCACCTAAATTTGGAAATTTTCAGTTAACTTAGGTCCCTACATTTTCAGCTGAAAATTCACCTAAATTTAGTTGCAAAAACATTTAAGAACATAAATTTAGAATCGTATATCAGTCACCAAGATTTGGGTCCTAAGTTAACTAGGCACCTATTTTTCCCTACCCTTACTGCAGCCCCATAGCCACACACTACTTAGTCATCTAGATTTAGCTTCCTAGTGAAAGTAGACACCTACATTTATGTGGATAATCCTAGTACATTTTTAAAGGGGCTTGTTTAGGCACCTAACTCCCTAACTTACCCACCAAAAAAAAAAGGGGGGGTGGGGTGATAGTGAGCAGGCGGCTGCATCGTGGTGATGTGTTTTCACCCGTCACAGTTGTGGCCGAGCTGCACACTATCATCCCATAGCGCCAATGAATAGCTGTAGCTATTTCCGGCACTAATGCAGGTGGCAATGTGCGATACAATATCGTCCACAGCGCTACAGGACCCAAATTTTCCCAAACTCCGCCTAAACCCTAACGCACATGATTGATAACGGTCCATCGCAATTTGAAGAATGGCTCCCTTAGACATCAAAACCTTTTGAAAATTGATCCCTTAGCAGTTTAGTTCTTGCCTTTATCATTAACAGCTATAGGTGGTCCTTACAGGTCTGGTGACCACTGTGAGCCTGATCCATCAAGGTATTTTCTCATAGACAAAAAAATGGAGAAACATGGAAGGAACTTCACTCCTCGCTTACTTGTAGATTTCATCTATGTTGCTGACCTGCAGAACACCAAACTCTTACACAAGAATGGAAGAACACTCAAGTCAGCAAAAGAAAAATTCACAAGTGGTTCTTTCATTGCTGAACTTTTATTGAGGGTTGACTGAATTACAAATGAAATGGCTTTCAGGTCCCTTGATCCTTAATAGAACTTTCTATGGCTGGGATCACATGGGTGCCCTGAAAGGGTGACATTCATGGCTGAAGGCATAACAGTACTAACTGTGCAAAGTAATAAAATTTATTAGGATATTATTGTCAAGGCTTTGGATGTACGTAGCAGTAGTTTCTACATCACAGACCCCTTGGACCTGCAGATTATACTTAAGTCTACAATGCACATCACAAAGTGTTAAAAAATTGTACAAAGATTTAACCCTTCAGTTTTACAGATTTCCTATGGGACACTGAAATAACACTGTATTTGCTCATTACCCGCAGTGAGGAGCACTAAATTGATGCACTATGTAGATGGTAAAAGGGATGCTAAAGTAGTATATATATATATATATATATATATACAGAATTGATAACACGGCGCCATTTTGTACGGCAAAACGATTCGAGTGCAGGAGGTCGCTCCCGGACCCCCGCTGGACTTTTGGCAAGTCTTGTGGGGGTCAGGAGGCCCCCCCAAGCTGGCCAAAAGTACCTGGGGGTCCAGCGGGGGTCCGGGAGCGATCTCCTACGCTCCTGACGTCGGGGGACAAAAAACAAAATGGTGCCGGCGCTACCTTTGCTCTGACAGGGCAAAGGTAGCGCCGGTGCCATTTCTACAACACACCGGAGGCCCGAGAGTAAAAGATCACACCGGGACCCCCCCTCTGGACCCCAGGTAATTTAAGGCATTTTGGGGGGGGGGTCGGGAGGGTGGGGGATTTATTTTAAAGGGTCGGGGTGGGTTTTAGGGATGTTTTAGTGTGCCGATTTTCCCGCCCTCCCCCGATTTACGATTTACACGATATTTAAAAAAACAAAACCGTGACGATCCGATTCCCTCCCCCCCCAGCCGAAATCGATCGTTAAGACGATCGATCACA
The DNA here is from genome assembly GCF_901001135.1 of Rhinatrema bivittatum. Classification (NCBI taxonomy): domain Eukaryota; kingdom Metazoa; phylum Chordata; class Amphibia; order Gymnophiona; family Rhinatrematidae; genus Rhinatrema; species Rhinatrema bivittatum. The sequence goes on from NC_042621.1 coordinate 114,533,093, forward strand.
CGATTCACATCTCTAATAAATACCGACCTAGGATAAAGGCTTTATGGCTAGGTTCTCTCTCCCTCTCTCTCTCATTCATTGTAGAAGGGCCCTGACAGCTAGGCTGGCTCTCCAGGAGCTTAAAACTACTAAACATGGTCCCCCCAATGGTTATATGTAGGAAATACAATTCTGATACTTATCACAATTTGTGTTATCATAGCACTTCACATAGCTATTAGCACAAATTGCAATAAACTGCCCATTACCATAAAACACACCTGTTTTCCTATCACATGCGATGTTTAGTGCATTTTGATAAATCCAGGCCTAAGTTCCAGGATTCCAAGTTGGGAAAGAACAATAGATGTAGCACACATTTCTTGCAATGCAAGACTTTCTCTGTCCTATGTACACAGCAGCACTAATAATTAGGGATGTGAATCATTTTTTGACGATTTAAAAAAATCGTCCGATATTTTTTAAATCGTCAAAAGTTGTTAGAGTGCGCAATACAATAGAAATTCCCCCGATTTATTGTGAAAAATTATTAATGGGTTAGTGTCCACTAACGGGAGTTATTTGGGGGGAGGGCGGGAAAACCGGCACACCAAAACAACCCCTAAACCCACCCCGACCCTTTAAAACTAAACCCTTACCTTCCCCCACCCTCCCGAACCCCCCCCCCCCCCAAACATTTTACGAGTACCTGGTAGTCCAGTGGAAGCCCCGGGACTGATCTCCTGCTCTCGGGCCATCGGCGCCATTTTGACTGCCACTAATAAAAATGGCGCCGATGGTCCGATAAATAAAAAACCCACTGACCCTTTAAAAATGACCCCTTTGCTTCCCCCACCCTCCCGAACCCCCCCAAAACCATTTTAAAATTACCTGGTGGTCCAGTGGGGGCATGGGGAGCGATCTCCTGCTCTCAGGCCATCGGCTGCCACTAATAAAAATGGCGCCGATGGCCCTTTGCCCTTACCATGTGACAGGGTATCCATGCCATTGGCCAGCCCCTGACACATGGTAGGAGCACTGGATGGCCGCTGACCATCTTTAAAATGGCCGGCGCCATTTTTAAAGATGGTGCCGGCCATCCAGTGCTCCTACCATAGAAGCAGGAAGGGTGGGGAAACTTCCTGGTTTCCTAAACTGAGAAGATAATCCAAAAAAGATAATTTAAATTTGTAACTGCTATGCATCAGGTCACTGTCACATCTATCCTCTAAGGGAGAAATAGCACACTGTAGGTCTTCTCTACCCTATGATCCATCCTTGAACACAAGGACGCCCCAATCTACTGCAACAAAGGAACCAGACTCTCACTGGGAATTCTCCAACAATAGATTAAAATAGTCCAAAGAAGCCTAAATCAGGTGAGATAAGAAGCTGACCCCAAAAGGGAAACTCCCCAACTCCTTTTCAATAAATAAGTGAAAAATAAAGAGGCAGAAGACAGCAAGCTCCTGTTTTCTTGAAAGGCTAACTCCAAATCCATGAGGATTGATGCTGTTTGGGATGACAAACAGTTAGGTCATGCCATCTGCAGCTCCCATATGGGGAAGTAAACCCCAAACCTCTCTTTACTAGTTTCTGCAATGAACCTCCCCAGCAAAATGGTGCACTCCTCTTAGTAAGGGAAACCAATGGTTCCCTACAGTTAGAAAGGGTAGGTGGGGGAAAATGTGACTAGGGACTAAAGTTTGCATGTACCTTTTACATGCAGAATCTGCCCTAAATCTTCAAAGCAAACTTATGCACAAAATTTCACTTTGACAATTCCCAAATAAGTGAACAGATAAGTGCACAAACTCACCTGCACAATGTTATGCCTGATCTCTCAAAGACATAATTTGTGAGGGTGAAGTTATACACATACTACAAAATTATGCATTTAAGTACCAACTCTATCCCAACTTTGCCTCTCCCTCAGAGTATATAAAAGTATAGTACACGCAAAATCAGGTAATGTGCATACTTTTATGAGAACTGAGCCCATGGCATTTTTATAACAATCATTTACACATATAAAACCATGTTTTATGCTCACAAATGGCTTTGAAGATTCAGCCATAAGAGACCAATGTACTTAACTGTGCTGACATTCACAAATGCATTAGCATCCACTAAGAGGCACATAACATGTGCTATTCAATTTGCAAGTATTTGCTCATGCAATTAATCATTTTAGCATGCGTTATTGAACTTTTGCAAATGTTGGCAAAGGAATAGAGAAAGGTGCAAAATATTTAAAAAGCTGTCCAAAGTCAAAATCCAAAAAAATTAAACCATTAACTTTTTATTCAAACCATCCTATATAGACATATAGGGGTAGATTTTAAAACATGCGTGCGCGCGTTCATGTGTGCACAATTCCCGGTGCGTACACTTGGACATGCTGATTTTATAACTTGCGTGCACTAGCACGCGCATGTTAAAAAATCCATGGGCTACATTCACATGTGCGCCGTATTTTATAATCTGCACGGGCATGTGCGGGCGGTGCGTGCAGGGGGGCCGAATTTTGTAAGAGTACGTACGGCGAAGCAATCGGGCCTCCCCAAGTTCCCTACCTCCCTACTTAACCTTCCTTCCCTTTCCATTTTCCACCCCGACTCTTAACCCCCACCTAGCTACCCCTACTTTCTATCTATTTTTTTACTTACTGCTCCTTGGGAGCAGAAGCAATTTACATGCAGGATGCCTGCCGTTGCGCGCTTCCCTGGGTCAACGTACAACGTACACACAGATCCCCAGAGGCAGACCGAGCTCTGGAGTCTCAATGCATGGATGAGACGATGGTTCAGGGAAGAGGGATTCAGTTTTGTAAGGATCTGGCAACCTTTGGGGAAGGGCAAGACTTTTCCGAAAGGACGGGCTCCAGCTTAACCAAAGTGGAACCAGGCTGCTGGCGCTAATTTTCAAAAAGTAGAGAGAGCAGCTTTTAAACTAGAACAAGGGGGAAAGCCGACAGTCACTCAGCAATGCATGGTTTGGAGTAATGTATCTTTGAAGGATACTAATGAAACAGGAGAGTTAGGGTATCCCAACAGAGAGGTTTCAATAAATGCAAAAATAAGTAAAGAATGACCAAAGCTAAAGAATTCCAAATTATCCATATCAACTGAAAAGAAGGTTGTTAAACATAAAACACACTTTACAATGTCTGTATGCCAATGCCAGAAGTCTAAGAAATAAGATGGGAGAGTTAAAAAGTATAGGAGTGAATGATGAGATAGACATAACTGGCATCTCAGAGACCTGGTGGAAGGAGGATAATCAATGGGACAGTGCTATATCAGGGTACAAATTATACCACAATGATAGGAAGGATCAACTTGGTGGGGGTGTAGCACTTTATGTCTGGCAGGGTATAGAGTGCAACAGGATAAAGATCATACAATAGACTAAATGCTCAGTAGAATCTATGGGTAGAAATCCCATGTGTATTGGGTAAGAGTATAATGATAGGAGTATACTATCATCCACCTGGCAAAAATGATCAGACATATGATGAAATGCTAAGAGAGATCAGGGAATCTAACTAATTTGGCAGTGCAGTAATAATGGGAGATTTCAATTACCTCAATATTGACTGGGTAAATGTAACATCAGGACATGCTCGAGACATAAAATTCCTGAATGGAATAAATGACTGCTTCATGGAGCAATTGGTTCAGGAACCAATGAGAGAGAGAGAGCTATTTTAGGTTTAATACTTAGAGAAATGCAGGATTTGGTGAGAGAGGTAACCGTGGTGGGGCCACTTGGCAATATTTATCATAACATGATTAAATTTGAACTAATGACTGGATATAACTTATTATACTAATTGTTTGCTTTCGCTCTCTACTCTCCCATCCTGTAAACCCCTTGTTCTTTGTAACTTTATTTATTTATTCTCATAGTTAATTGGTTACCCCTTGTTTCAATGTAAACCGGTACGATAAGACACCAGTCTTGAGTATCGGTATATCAAAAGTATTTTTAAATAAATATGGAAATCTACAGCTCTAACACTAAATTTTCAAAAGGTAAGTAAACTTTGATAAAATGAGGACAATAGAAAAAACTGAAATACAATCTTACAAGCGCAATCCAGATGTATTCCATGCGTTAAGAAAGGTGGGATGAAGGCAAAACGATTACTGGCATGAATAAAAGGTGAGGAGAAAGAGGCTGTTTTAGCCAAAACAAATCCTTCAAAAATTGGAAGAAGGATCCATCTGAATAGGAAAAAGCATAAGCATTATCAAGTTAAGTGTAAAATATTGATAAGGCAGGCTAAGAGAGAATATGAAATGAAGTTGGCCGTAGAGGCAAAAACTCATAATAAAAACATTTTAAAATATATCCAAAGCAAGAAATACATGAGGAAGTTGGTTGGACCATTAGATGACTGAGGGGCTCTTAGGGAAGATAAGTCCAAAATGATCATAGTTACCTCCGCAACTTAACCCCACCCCAAGAATACCTACAGAAACATACAGATAAAAGTATGCATGTTATTGATATAAGTGCATATTTTTACCTGCATAGAAGGTGGGCAATAATCAAACAGTTCATATACCCATGGAAACAGCTTTCATCAAAGCCCTCAGAGACAGAGTAATTTTCAAAAGCATTTCTGCAATGAAAACAGGAATGGGCTTTTGTAAAATTGGCTGCCATATACGTGAGTATTTCATGTCTGAGTTAAAGTTTAATCCCAAAAAACCCACCAACACCAAATGTGTAATCCAGTACACTAATTTGTAAACAAAATATAAGCAGCAGTGTACTGGTATTTGTTTGTAACACACCCTACTGCCAACAAAGTTTGTCGGACCCTCTAATCTCGAGTCAGAATTTGTAACAGACTCGTTTATAATATTGGGTTACATTACTTTTATTAAGGTAACATTTCCATTTTGTCCATATTTTTATATATTTTCTATTTTCCATAAAAACCAACGTCACAAGAATGCTGATAAATTTCAAATCCTCCAAATGGACTATACGTCCTACAAAATGATAAGACGAAATATTTTTCCAGTCACCATCTCAAAGGCTTGGTTTAAAGTTTATCCAGACTGAGCATAGGAGTTCCTGGGGCAGACCTGGGAAGGGTTTTAAACTTAGCATATACTTTTGTATTTTAAAAGATAGACTAATTTTCAAAGGGAAATGTAAATGTACATACTATGATATCATTAAGTGCACATAATGCAGGTAAAACCTATTGACAAAGTCTTTTGAAAATTGCTACAATATATACTATTGAATTGTCAATAGTTTTTACCTGTGTTAAAAACATTCAAGTAAATAGGCTTTTGCAAATTGCTTTGATAATGTTACCTTTACATTTTCCTTTGAAAAGTACTCGGTATGCATATAGGTTTCATGGAAAAATTGTATGGACATTTTATTAGGTATCACTTGTGCGAGTAGATTTGGTGGGATAATTTTCAAAGCTGACTTGTGCACATAAATCCACTTTGAAAACTGGTATAACTTAAGGGCCAGATTTTAAAACCTACGCACGGGCATAGATTTGTCCACGCAACCCCTCCCTTCCCCTACCTAACCCGCCCCCCAGCACTACCTAAACCCCCCACCATCCTTGGTTCCATACATTGTGCCTGCCTCCGGGCAAGTGTAGGGTGCCGGCGAGCGATCCCCCGGCACAGCCATTGTGCCGGAGGCCTCGGTCCCGCTCACTCCCCGCCCCTTTTTTCAAGCCCTGGAACATACATGCATCCCGGGGCTTACGCGCATCGCCGGGCCTATGCAAAATAGGCTCGGCACGCGCAGGAGCAGGTACTCTTGGTTACGCACGTAATATACATGCGTAAACCTTTTAAAATCCACCCCTAAGTGCATATTTGCTGACTTAGGGGGTTATTTTCCAAGCCACGATAGGCCCTTATCACGGCAGTAAGATTTAAATTAGGGGGAAGGGAGGAGTCGGGGTAGAGTTAGGGAGGGAATTATGCTAAGCGGTGGTGGCACCGCTGCTGGTGATAATGTTTCAAACATTATCGTTGGCACTAGCGCGGGGAATAGCACCACCTTTTACAGTGGCGCTATGCCTGTAATAGCCTGCAGCTGGCCACACCACAGTGATCGCCCGACCGCCCCCTGCCTCCTGTAGCACAGGATTCAGCATTCCACACGGAATGATGAATCCTGGCCTAAGTTATATGCCAAGTTACAATATTATTATTTCCAATTGTCTGTTTCAGAGAATGGCACACTCAAAACATCTTACCATTTACTTTATAAATTTTGCACCGAATTCATCTCCACTTGGTTACTTAACATTCTAAACCAATCAGAAACCAAATTTCCTCTCTTATATAGTGCTTAAAGAGTACCTATCAATACCCTAATCTTTAAATAATTTTACTATTTTTCAAAGTACTGTAAAGTTAGTGCATGGCCTGCACATAAGCATGATATTGTTTATGTAGAACAATAATTTTTCTTGAGGCCTAGCAAAGGTTAATACCATTTGATTATTCTTTTCACACAAATTTTAAATTCTTCTAATGCATTTCTGATGCAGTTTTCTGAAATCTTGATTGTACACCCCTAGCTGTAAATTGTGTACTATTTAGAGGAATAATGAGGATACCTGTGCATTAAATTTTAAGTTTTTTATATTACATCCTCCATGCCCTACTATCTTCTGCCAGCAATGGATTTGCATTAATACTACCAGGCAACTTGGCATTTGAAATATTCAATTTTCCTGGAATGAGTAGGGCATGACACACTCCTATTCTATTTGCAGTGCACTAAATTTACTATAATTACTACCCTATCTATTAAGTGACGTTTTTGAATTGCCATATTATATAGATTTATGTCTGACAAAGTTAAGTCACCTCCACATTTGGGCAATATCAAGCATACAAATTTGATTATCAGTTTTTATTCCTCCATATAAATTCAGAGATAGTGCTATTCAACATGTTTAAATCTTCTCTCAATATCCATATTGGGAGCACCTGAAGGGGAGTACAATTTTGGAAATATAGTAATTTTTAAAAAGTACCACTCACTCACTCCATCATAGACTGTGAAATATCACACCAGGTAGTCAATATAAGTTAGAGCTTGAATGACTGCATTAATATTCATTTGGTAAAATCTGTTTAACTCAGAAGGGATATTAACTCCTGGATATGCTATTCTTTCCTGGAAAATTATCCCCCAACTTATTTTTCATACCTGCAAATAGGAAGGGTAATTTTCAAAGGTACTTCTGTGGGTAGAACAGTGTTTAGCACACAGACATGGCCTTTTACAAAACTACCCACCCAATGGCATGCGCAAGTTTACCCAGTGTAAGTGGAGACTGTTGCGTCCGTCGCTGCCCGAAGTCTCCACTACGCTCACCTTACCTCTTTGGCGACTCCCTTTGCCTGATAGAAGTTTGGCTGCCGTGGCGTCATTCTGCCGTTCTCCTCTGGCGTCCCCAGACTGGCTAGACGCTGCACTCCGCCATGTTTCCCAGCAGCCTAAGGGCGCGTGCGCGGCGCAGCCCCGGCTCAAGAACCAGCAGTGGCGCGAAACTCAGGGGCGTCCCCCTGAGGTGACATCATCCTCACCGGATATTCAAGGTCTCTGAAATCGCTAACGAATCGAGTTAGCAAAGGTTACAACCAGCGGCGAACTCACAATGTCGGACCAGCCCGGGTATTCGCCGCCCAGGCCAGCCCAGGGCACATCACGTGGTCTGCCGAGCATGGCTCTGTCAGGACCACGCAAGGCAGACCACGTGACTGGAGCGATCAGCCCACCGGGGGATGCTCGATCCCCCGATAGGCCAATCTGCCCCTGGTTACTACGGCTTTCCTCCAGGTATCGGCGGATGGGATTCGCTCTCCGCATATCTTGCTACTCTGCCTCCTCGGACTTACCAGGGGTACTCGCTCCTCGGGGGCCTCACTTTCTCTTTTGATTTTCAGGTCGCAGTCTGGAACCGGTACTCGCTCCTCGAGGGCCCACGTTCCCAGACTTGCTACTGCCAGGAAGTTATCGCTGCCTACAACACCAGTGAGTTATCATCTCTCTTTCTCAGAGCGTTCCCTGGAACCAGGGACTCGCTCCTCGAGGGCCTACTTCATTCCAGCTCCTGGGCTGCTTCTATTGTGTGAGTGTTACCATCAAGGTTCTGTTCCTGAACTCTGCATACCCTGCCTACTCACTATATTCAGTTTCTCTACTGCTCAGTTATCCAGGATCGCTGTTCCAGTATCTGAGAGTCTACAGCCCAGCCGGGCACTTCTAGCTCACTAATGCTACCTCTGATTTTTTTTCATTTCGTTTATTAAAATTTATTAATCGCCTAACACTAGAAAGGCCTAGGCGATGTACATAATATACATACATAATAAAAACAAAATTGACAAAATACAGACAATAAATTTTTGGTTTCACAGAAACCAAATGAGAGAGTACCATATATTAATGGTAAATACATATCATGATAATACGAGTACTATCAAACAACAATTGATATTTTTGACATCATAACATGTTTTCCAACAGGAGAATATCCACTTTATGGCCCATCATATTCACTTTATGAAACGGATTGAAACTCATTCATACCGCATTATCAATCATTATACGCACGATGAAGCAGAAATTCCTTGAATGACATTTTAAACTTTTTAACGTCATCCAAAGACCTGAGGTCAAAAGGAATAAGATTCCATTGAATAGGTGCTTGATGGTTCAATATACTGTTTAATAAAAGAACTAGTGTGTGTCTGTCTCCATACTCAGTCTGACCGGTGGTCCCTCTCGGGATCTTCCCCTGGGGCGTGGTCATCTGCTACCGGCCCAAGGATCCACCCACAGCTATCATGAACACTAACAGATTGCTAACTCCATGGATCCGGCACAATTCAATGCCTTGCAGGCCATACCGGGCCTGGCCCAGCGCATTGTGGAGCAGCAAGACACCTTGGAGAAACTTACTTCTGCGTTTCATTAGCTACACACACAGAAGGTTCAAGGCACAGCTTCCAACCATGAAGGTCACTTACAGGAGGTAACTTTAAAAACTGCTGTACTGCTGGCGGCTCCAATCTGCTTTTCCGGAGAAATCCTGAAGGCCTGGGGCTTCTTAAACCAGAGCTGCATGCATTTTGCCTTACAGCCATCTTTATTTCCTACGGCTCTTTCCAAGACTACCTACATCCTTTCATACCTGGATGGTAGGGCCTTGTCTTGGGCATCTACCTTATGGGAGCACAAGGACCCCATTTTGCAGGACATAAAATGATTTATGGACTTGTTTAAATCTGTTTTCAATGACCCTGCTCGAACTGCTGTAGCTGGTACTAGAGATGTGAATCGGAACCGGAATCGGTTCGGATTCCGGTTCCGATTCACATGTGGGTTTTTTTCATCGGGCCTGATCGCGGTTTTGTTTATCGGCTGCACCCAAGCCGATAAACAAAAAACCCACCCTGACCCTTTAAAACTAATCCCTTTGCTTCCCCCACCCTCCTGACCCCCCCAAAAACATTTTACAGCTACCTGGTGGTCCAGTGGGGGTCCCGGGAGTGATCTCCTGCTCTCGGGCAGTTGGCTGCCACTAATCAAAATGGCGCCGATGGCCTTTGCCCTTACCATGTGACAGGGTATCCGTGCCATTGGCCAGCCCCTGTCACATGGAGGGAGCACTGGATGGCCGGTGTCATCTTTAAAAATGGCGCGGGCCATCCAGTGCTCCTACTATGTGACATGGGCCGGCCAATGGCAAGGATACCCTGTCACATGGTAAGGGCAAAGGCCATCAGCGCCATTTTGATTAGTGGCAGCCAATGGCCTGAGAGCGGGAGATCGCTCCCGGGACCCCCACTGGATCACCAGGTATCTGTAAAATGTTTTGGGGGGGGGGTCGGGAGGGTGGGGGAAGCAAAGGTATTAGTTTTAAAGGGTCTGGGAGGGTTTAGGGGTTACTTTTGTGTGCCGTTTTTCCCGCCCTCCCCCAAAATGATAAGAGAACCCCCACGATCAATATCGTGGGGTTTTCCTATCGTTTCGGGGGAGCCCCCGATTTCTGACGATTTTGAAAATATCTACGATATTTTCAATCGTCCGAAGCCCGATTCACATCCCTAGCTGGTACTGCTTTGGTGGAATTGAAGCAAGGCAGCAGATCATTGGCTGAATTTGCCATCGAGTTCAAAACTCTTGGGGCAGAACTCCGCTGGGACCCCAAATGTCTCAAGATACTCTTTTGCAGAGGCCTGGGAACCCATTTAAAGGACGAGCTGGCTGCTCACGAAACACCGGACTTGCTGGATGAATTAGTAGCCTTGGCCACTCGGATTGATCACCGGCTCTGGGACAAGGTGAAGGAACTCCAGCCTAAGGTGTTACCTGGGTTAAAACAGGCTAGTTCTATATCCGCACCTCAGATGGTTCCAGTAATTTTTGCTGCTGATAAAGAAGAACCGATGCAACTTGGTCATGGACATTTAACTTCCAAAGAAAGAAGATTTCGGAAAAAGCGCGGCCTTTGCATGTCTCTACATGCTCCAGTCATCCGGAAAACAGATGGGCCTAAGTCCTGCAGGAGGACTGTTCTTAGGCCATACCGCACCCTCTCCTCCGCTTTCTCTTCCAGTCGCTTTGACTTACGGACCGGTCACGGTTCAGACTCCTGCCCCGGTGGACGCAGGGGCAGAAGGCAACTTCATACTCAGACATCTAGTGAAATACTTGAGGAGTCCCCTCATCAAGCTGAAAGATCCACTACTGTGTCATCATTTGAAGTGGGCTATGGACATTCTCCAACAACGCCACTTCCACAAAAGCTCAGTGACGTCCCAGCAGCTCAATCCACTGCTGCTGATATTCATAACGCTTTCCATGTTTCACTTCTGAAACCACTCATACTCAGCGAATTTTCTTCCAAACCTCAAGATCCACCTGTCATCAATGCAGAAGACGACTTAGAATTCAAAGTCGAAGAGGTCCTGGATGTTCGTAACAGAGGCAATACTTTTGAATACCTTCTAAAGTGGGAAGGTTTCAGCCCCGAAGAAAACTCTTGGGAGCCTCAGACCGATATTCTGGACAAAGAGATGCTTCGTCAGTTCCACCTCGTGCATCCTTCAAATCCCAAGCGTGGTACCTGAAGAGGAAATCACCCTTTGAAGGGGGGTACTGTTGAGACTGTCACTGCCCACCTTACCACTTTGGCGACTCCCTCTTTGCCTGTTGGAAGTTTGGCTGCCGCGGCGTCATTCTGCCGTTTTCCGGTATCCCCGGACTGGCTAGACGCTGCACTCCACCATGTTTCCCAGCAGCCTAAGGGTGCACGTGCGGCGCGGCATGGCCCCGACTCAAGTACTAGCAGTGGCGCAAATTTCAGGGGCGCCCCCCTGAGGTGACGTCATCCTCACCGGATATTTAAGGTCTCTGAAATCGCTAACGAATCAAGTTAGCAAAGGTTACTATGGGCTTTCCTCCAGGTATCAGCGGATGGGATTCGCACTCCGCATACCTTACTACTCTTCCTCCTCGGACTTACCAGGGGTACCCACTCCTCGGGGGCCTCGCTTTCTCTCTTGCTTTTCAGATTGCAGTCTGGAACCGGTACTCGCTCCTCAATGGCCCACGTTCCCGGACTTGCTACTGAATACAATTTCTGCCAGGAAGTCATCGCTGCCTACAACACCAGTGAGTTATCATCTCTCTCTCGGAGCATTTCCTGGAACCAGGTACTCACTCCTCGAGGGCCTACTTCATTCCAGCTCCTGGGCTGCTTCTAAGAGACTATTGTGTGAGTGTTGCCATCAAGGTTCTGTTCCTGAACTCTGCATACCCTGCCTGCTCACTATATTCAGTTTTTCTACAGCTCAGTTATCCAGGATCGCTGTTCCAGTATCTGAGGGACTACAGCCCAGCCGGGCACTTCCAGCTCACTACTGCCACCTCTGATGCTTCATTATACTGTTTAATAAAAGAACTAGTGTGTGTCTGTCTCCATACTCTGAGCCTGACCGGTGGTTCCTCTCGGGATCTTCCCCCTGGGGCGTGGTCATCTGTTACCGGCCCAAGGATCCACCCACAACTACCATGAACCCTAATAGAGACATTCCTGGAGGTGGAGTTGGAGAGTAGATTGCACTTACATGCATACTTTTGGATTTTAAAAGGTATGCATGTAAATTTCCTTGAAAAATATGTGCGGACATTTCAGGAGATATAATTTTGCAGGGAAAGTTTTCCAAGCAGATGCATGTAAGCCTGCTTTGAAAATTGGTGTAAATTAATATGTGCATATTTGCTGTCTTTCAGGGTCATTTATCATTGTGTTTTAGGACCTGAACATGTGTCAAACGGATGCTACGCACATGTACAAATACCTATGTGTGGGAGTTTGAGGGAGGGGTGGGGGAGGAGGGGGGCTGGGGCTGGAGCTGGGAGGGTGGAAGGTGAGGAGGGGGGAAAGTTGGGAAGCCAGGAAAGGAATGGAATAGGCGTGTTACATGGATGGGAGAGAGATGGAGAGGTGGGTGGGTACCCCAAGGTATATGAGTAATTTGGGCATGAAGTTTAATGTAACTTAAATGGGTGCTATTAGATTCTGTTTGTGGAATGTTAAAGGACTAAATTATACTGTGAAGTGAGCAAAAGTTATAAAGCATTTAGCAAGGATGCAAGCTGATTCAATGTTTTTACAGGAGATGCACTGGCCGGACTATCTAGGCTTTTATAAACTTCAAGCCTCATGGATTTCAAAGTGTATCTCCACATCTTTTAAGCTAAGGAAGAAGAGAGGTGTTGCTATGCTTGTTAAAAAAAAATCTATACATTTTCAATCAGAAAAGCTGATCTGGGACCCAGAGGGAAGATTTTTATTGGTAAGAGGGAGATTAGCAGGACAATTATATTTATTTTGGGCAGAAGGTTGAGTGATAATGTGCTACGTTCTTTAGCAGTAATTGAGGCAGAAACTAGGCACGGTGGAAAATCAGCTATTTTATCTTTGGATGTAGAAAAAGCATTTGATTGGGTGGAGTGGCAGTTTTTGGAAGACGTGTTGGGGGGAGGCCGGTTTTGGGTTTGGAGATTAATCTAAGAAAATGGATTCAAGATTACTGAATGTGGCCCATAAACATTACTGAATGTGGCCCATAAACATTACTGAATGTTTATGGGCCATATGAATGATCTATCTAAGCAATTTTTCTCCACTGTACTTGGAGTTCTACTTGAAAGAGCAAAGGAGGCTTTAATAGTGGGAGGAAATGTCAATGTAGTTTTGGATGTTAATTTGGATAAGTTGGAATGTGTGGGAGAGGGGCTACCAAATTTCTGAAGGCTAGTTTGAGAGATAGTGGATTGGTAGAAATTTGGCACAAGCAACATCCAAAATCACGGGATTACGCATTCTTCTCAGCTCTGCATGGATCATACTCTTGGTTGGGTATATGGGGGATAGAGAAGGAGGAGTTGTAGAGAGTAGTGGACTGCACAATTCAGCCCATGGTTGTGTTGGATCATTCCCTGGTTATCATGGAAATTATGTGGGACTTTAAGGATTTTAACATATGTAATCTTTGGCGGCTAAATGGGAATCTTCTTCTGATGTGACGGTCTGACAGGATATAATTGAGTGTTGGCCTGATTATCTCATGTTTAATGATATTTCAGAGGTGAATATTAAAATAATGTGGGATGCTGGCAAAGCCACACTAAGAGGCAAATGCATTTCTATGACAGCTTATAAAAAAAAAAAAAGCAGAGAGAGAGGCAGCTAGTTGAGATATTACAGCAGATTGAGGATAAGGAGAATGAACATAAGAAGACAGGTCAGGAGGCACTGTTATAGGAGCTAGGAGTTTTAAGGGCACATATAATGGCATCTTGCAGGATAGGATATGTTTTTTAATGAAAGCTATGAAGGTTATCTATTTTGAGAACAGTAATAAACTAGAGAGGTTACTGGCTCAGCGTTTAAGAAGCAGGAAGGTTCAGACTCTTATTCCTGAAATCAGATATGTAGGAAGGGAGTGTAAATCCCCTAAGGATATCAGAGGCCTTTAAACTTTTTTTTTTTATCAATGTTGTATATGGCTGAGGGGTGGATTGAAAAGAAAGATGTGCAGGAATATTTGCAATTGGTTGAATTACTGAAACTGCAGGAAGTGTCTGATATTCTAGAGAGGCCTATCACTTGTAAAGAGGTTATGGAGTCTATTCACAGTTTTAGAAGTGCTAAAGCTTGTGGAAGAGTTGGATTTGGCATAGATTTTTATAAAAGGTTTGCAGGGCAGTTAGCACCAGTTTTAGCAAGGGTATATCAGAATGTATTGATGGAGGGGGTACTACCTACAATGTTGTATGATGCTGTTATAATGGTGATCCAAAAGAAAGGGAAGCCTAGAGGGGATTGTGCTTCATACCGCCCCATTTCTTTATTGAATACCGATATGAAGATTTTTATAAAACTTTTGGTGAATAGGTTGAATACGTTTATGACATTGTTGGTTAACAAATCAGACAGGATTTATTTTGGGCAGAAGGTTGAGTGATAATGTGCTACGTTCTTTAGCAGTAATTGAGGCAGAAACTAGGCACAGTGGAAAATCAGCTATTTTATCTTTGGATGTAGAAAAAGCATTTGATTGGGTGGAGTGGCAGTTTTTGGAAGACGTGTTGGGAGGAGGCCGGTTTTGGGTTTGGAGATTAATCTAAGAAAATGGATTCAAGATTTATATATAGCACCTGCAGCGGTGGTGAAGGTGAATGGGGTCCTGTCTGGGAGTTTCTGTCTGAGTCGGGGAACTCGACAGGGTTGCCCCTTGTCCCTTTTGCTTTCACCTTGGTGATTGAGCCACTGGCATAATTTATTAGACAATAGAATGAGATTGAGGAAATTATAAGAACATAAGAACATGAGAAAATGCCATACTGGGTCAGACCAAGGGTCCATCAAGCCCAGCATCCTGTTTCCAACAGTGGCCAATCCAGGCCATAAGAACCTGGCAAGTACCCAAAAACTAAGTCTATTCCATGTTACCATTGCTAATGGCAGTGTCAAGGTACAGGGTCAAGAGCAGAAGGTAGTACTCTATGCGGATGATGTACTGGTGAATTTGTCTGACCTTACGGTTTCTATTCCTGGTTTGTTGAAGGTGCTGCAGAGGTATGGTGCAGTATCAGATATAAAATAAATCTAAGTAAATCTCAGTTTTTGCCTGTGGGGGGCTTTCAGAGGACCACTCAGCAAGGGATGTTTCAGAGTCCATTTAGGTGGGTGAGGTCTAAAATTAAGTATTTGGGAATCTATTTGTTAGCAAGGCTGGAGGAACTCTTTGGGTTAAATTACTTGCCCCTGCTTAATAGACTTAAAGAAGAAGAAGAGCGTACATAAGGAGTTTGCCCTTAAGTTGGTTAGGGAGGGCTAATGCAGTTCGGTTGAACTGGCTGCGTAGGCTGTTATATATGTTTGTGATGTTACCCATTGCCCTCCCGAAGAGTTTCTTTCTAAAGCTGAATAAGGTAGCAGGACAGTTCATATGGGTGGGGAGAAGGTGGGAGAAGGGAGAAAGTTCATATGGGTGGGGAGAAGGTGGGAGAACGTGAGAGAAGGGAGAAGGTGGGATTAATTTTCCAGATATCTTTGATAATTATAGATCGGACCTATTCAATGTTTTAGCACAATGGCACAATCCTAAACCGGATCAACACTGGATAGAGGTGGATTTGAGAGAACTGGGATCAAGGGGTGAGTGGTACCCTTGGGTATTGAACCCCATTAAAAGGATCTTTGGACAGGAAATTGCCTCTCAAAATTGGTGGGATTAGGTGCGACGAATCGAGTGACCCCCATTTTAGGGTTTGAGAGATTGATTCAATTGTGGCCAAGCCGAGTATGGGGGATGGTTAGTCTGTCTATATTAAAATCTTTTTCTCAGTTGCTCATACAGAGTAATTTTTGATCGTGGGATGACTTTAGGAATCAGTTTCAGATGGCATCCTTTCCAGTGTTTGCCTTTTTGCAATTGTGGGATATGGTGTGTAGGGGTGGAGTACTTGTGACTTGGATTGGTCACTATTGGAGACAGGATGCTGGGCTTGATGGACCCTTGGTCTGACCCAATATGGCATATCTTCATTTATGTTCTTGATAAGAGAGTCTATGGTTAGAACTCCTAGTATGGTAGAGGCCGCTATTTATGTGAATCAGAAGGTAAAGGGTCACCTAAGTAGAATTTATAAGGCGAAGCAATGAAGAAAGAAGCATGAATGGGAGCCCCTTAAAGTTATTGCAGCCTGGGAGAGGGAATTGGGATGTGTAACTCAAGAAGAAGAATGAGATGGTATTTGGGAAGACATCTGGAAATGTTCATGATCATTAAATGTTCATGATCAACAATATCATATAGTCATGCACTCTTACCTGGTCCCTGTTCGATTGCACAAAATTCATTCAACAAGAATTGAGCTGTGCTGGAGTGCGTGCAGGTTAGTTGGCACGCTCTCGCATATTTTGTATTTTTGCCTGGTGATTTAGAATTATTGGGCTCAGGTCATGCAGGCAGTCCAATCAATGCTCTCTATGGTGATCACTGAGGAAATGAAAATTTTTATCTTACCGTTCTGGCCATTGGAAAAGTGGAATGGGAAAAATACTTCTTTAGCTATTAAATTGTTTGACTTGAGAAGAGAATATGGGGGAAAACTAGCTCACCCTTGTTTGCTGATTGGGTAGCAAGAGTTTGCGGGTGGATGGAACTAGAACTGCTCTCTGCTAAAACCAGAGGGCCAGATTTTAAGACGTACGCACGGGTGTACATTTGTGCATGCAACCTGGTGTACAAATGTACGCCCGATTTTATAACATGCACGCGCAGACGCGTGCATGTTATAAAATCCGAGGTCGGCGCGCAAGGGTGTGCACACTAGTGCACCTTGCACTTGCTGAGCCCTAGGGGAGCCCCGATGGCTTTCCTAGTTGAACCCCCCTTCCTCTCCCTTCCCCTACCTAACGCACCCCACAGCCCAACCTAACCCCCCCTAACCTTTATTTTATAAGTTGCGCCTGCCTCTGGGCAGGCGTAGTTTGAGAGTACCGGCCAACGTCCTTCTCGCGATCCCGGGCACAGTGCAAAATGGTCGCTGTACCTGGAGGCTCCGGCCCCACCCATGCGCTGCCCCTTTTTTCAAGCCCCAAGACTTACACACGTCCCGGGGCATTACGCACGCCGCCAGGCCTTTTGAAAATAGGCCCAGCGTGCATAACCCCCCTAACGGGTAGATTTTCAAAAGCGCGATTTGGCGTACTTTTGTTGGCGCATCAGGCGCCAACAAAAGTATGCTGGATTTTAGTAGATACGCGCGTATCCACTAAAATCCTGGATCGGCGCGTGCAAGGCTACCGATTCCGTATAGCCGGCGCGAGCCGAGCCGCTCAGCCTACCTCCGTTCCCTCCGAGGCCGCTCCGAAATCGGAGCGGCCTCGGAGGGAACTTTCTTTTGCCCTCCCCTCACCTTCCCCTTCCTTCCCCTACCTAACCCACCCCCCCGGCCCTGTCTAAACCCCCCCCTTACCTTTGTCGTGGGATTTACGCCTCCCGGAGGGAGACGTAAATCCCGCGCGCCAGCAGGCCACTAGCGCGCCGGGACGCGACCTGGGGGTGGGTCCGGAGGGCGCGGCCATGACCCGGACCGCCCCGGGCCGTAACCACGCCCTCGGACCCGCCCCCGAAACGCTACGTCCCACCCCGAAAACGCCGCGCGGATCGGGTCCGCCCCCGACACGCCCCCCTCGGAAAACCCCGGGACTTACGCGAGTCCCTGGGCTCTGCGCGCGCCGGTAGGCCTATGTAAAATAGGCGCACCGGCGAGCAGGGCTCTTAAAATCCGCCCCACAACGTGTAAATCCTCCCGTATTTACACGCATAGGGCTTTGAAAATCTGCCGCAGTTAAAAAATTGTTGGGTCTAGTAATTTGTTTTTTTCTGGATCCATATAAGATTCTGACTTCTCTTTTATCTTTTCATTTTATCTTTGCCTTTTTCAGTTTTTACTCTTTTTTTCTTATAATTTGCTTAATGTTACATTCCTGGTTGGGGATGGGAAGGGGGGAGGGAGAAAAATAGTAAAAGTGTATTTCGTGCATTATTAAGGTGAGAAGTATTAATGTATGAATAGAGTTATATTTTATGTATTTTGAGCCATTTGGTTGTATTGAACTTTTTGTTGCTTAATAAAAGTATAAATGGAAAAAAAAATAACTGCACTTTTTTTTTGGCAGTAAGGAGAAAAAATATGCGACTGTTAGAGCTGACCATGGCTATTACTGTGCACAATAGTGGGGCAGATTTTAAAACCTGTACGCGACCGCAGATTTGTTAGCGCAACCCGGCGCGAACAAATCTAAGCCCGATTTTATAACATGCGCGCGGCAATTTCATTATAAACAGTCTGGTGGAGCACTTGAAGATTCCACAAGTCCATGTTCCAGCTCCATTGGTCATCTCATCGATCCAAGGTAAACCCCTCCCGGGACATATGACACACATCACGGAACCCGTCCAGTTGAGGGTTGGAGTCCTTCGTGAGCGGATACCCTTCCATATCTTGGAGCATTCCATACACCCTGTCATCCTGGATCTTCCCTGGCTTCAGGAACACGGTCCCCAGTTTGACTGGAAGACCTTGCAATTATCCCACTGGGGGCTGAATTGTCACAACAATTGCCTCCAACCGGGGGCTCCAGTCTCATGCTCCTCCGCCCTCACCAGTCTTCAGGGCCTGCGGCCCCCTATGCCTCGGACGCGGATGTCTTCTCCAAGCAAAAGGCCGAGATACTTCCAGTTCACTGGCCATTCGACTGTGCCATCAACCTCCTCCCTGACACTGAGCCTCCTTGGAGGTGCATCTATGCCCTTTTGCCAGTGGAGACGCAATCCATGACTCAGTACATCAAAGAGAATATGGAAAGGGGCTTCATTCGCAAGTCAACGTCCCCAGCGAGGGCTGGGTTCTTCTTCATTGGGAAGAAGGATGGAACCCTTCGCCCTTGCATCGACTACCGGGGCCTGAATGCAATAACGGTCAAGGACCGGTACCCCTTGCCCCTCATCTCCGAGCTCTTCGATCGTCTGCAAGGTGCGAGGGTCTTCACCAAGTTAGATCTCCGAGGGGCCTATAATCTGATTCGCATCAAGGAGGGAGATGAATGGAAAACGGCCTTCAACACCCGAAACGGCCACTATGAGTACCTAGTGATGCTGTTTGGGCTCTGTAATGCTCCAGCGGTGTTTCAGAACACCATGAACGAGATACTCCGCAATCTCTTGTATCAGTGTGTGGTCGTATACCTTGACGACATTTTGATTTTCTCAGATTCCCTGACCACTCACCGTCAGCATGTCGTCCAGGTACTACAATGTTTAAGAGAAAACAGACTGTATGCGAAACTAGAAAAGTGCCTTTTTGAGCGGGAGTCCCTTCCCTTCCTGGGATATATTGTCTCCAGTGAGGGATTCCGTATAGACCCCCAGAAACTAAAAGCCATTCAGGAATGGCCGCAACCGTCCGGACTGAAGGCACTCCAATAGTTTTTGGGTTTCGCCAATTATTATCAGTCCTTTATTCCCCATTATGCATCCATTGTTGCCCTGATGACAGCCTTGACCCAGAAAGGCGCGGACCCCAAGAACTGGCCTCCGAGAGCGGAGGCCGCCTTCCTCCGACTCAAAGAAGCTTTCCTACAACAGCCATGCCTTCACCATCCGGATCCTCAACGGCCATTCGTCATTGAAGTGGACGCATCCTCAGAAGGCGTGGGGGCCATTCTGAGCCAGACTTCGAAACACAACAAGCTACACCCATGTGCCTTCCTCTCTCGCCAGTTCTCCCCGGCAGAGCGGAACTACGCCAATGGCGAAAAGGAGCACCTAGCCATTAAGGTGGCCTTAGAAGAATGGCGTCCCTGGTTGGAGGGGGAACAACATCAGTTTACGGTCTATACAGACCATAAAAATCTTGAGTACCTGCATCGGGCACAGCGACTCAATCCTCGACAGGCACATTGGGCGTTATTCTTCACCTGCTTCAACTTCGTCCTACGCTATAGACCAGCCGGGAAGAATCTCAAGGCTGACGCCTTGTCTCGTGTCTTCGAGACTGTGGAGACGCCTGATGATCCTGCTGTCTGCCACCACGACCATCCCTCCCGGGAAAACCCTTGTTCTGCCTCATGTGCGGAAACAAGTTCTGGCGTGGGCTCATGTCTCTCGTTGCTCCAGTCATCCGGGTCAACATCGGACCTTACAAACCCTTCGTCGTTACTATTGGTGGCCTAAGGTCAACAAGGATGTCCAGTCCTATGTAGAGTCCTGCCAGTCATGTGCCCGTCATAAGAGGATTCCAGGCTCGACCCCAGGCTTGCTTCAGCCATTACCAGCTCCCTCGGAACCCTGGACCCATCTTGCAATGGACTTTGTGGTCAATCTGCCTCCATCCAGTGGGAACACTGTCATATGGGTAGCAATCGATCGATTTAGTAAAATGGCACACTTCGTGCCCCTCCCAGGGTTGCTGTCCGCACCACAGTTGGCCCAGCTGTTCGTCCAGCACATCTTTAGGCTGCATGGTCTCCTAAGAAGCATTCTCTCGGACCGAGGCCCCCAATTCACTGCCAGATTCTGGAGGACCCTCTGTCAGAAGTTCGATGTCTCTCTGGACTATATGTCTGCTTACCACCCTCAGACCAACGGTCTAGCAGAGAGAATGAACCAAACCCTAAAGCAGTTTCTCCATATCTACGTGAATGAGAAACAGGATGACTGGGCAAGTCTGCTTCCATGGGTGGAATTTGCACTCAATTCTCACCTTTCTATGGCTACCGGATCCTCTCCATTCCAGATAGTCTATGGGAAGCAGCCGCGCCCGCCGCTGCCAGTTCCCATTTTCGTCACGTCTCCGGTAGCCCAACTCTCAGCAGACGAACTGCATCGCCTTTGGGTCTCCACACGGCGTACACTGATTAAAACCAGTCAGGTGGCAAAAAGGTATGCCGATCAGCGACGAAGACCATACACGCCTCTGAGACCTGGTCAAAAGGTATGATTGAGCACCCAGTTTATTCGCCTGAAGCTGCCATCAGCGCGACTGGCCCCTCGATTTATTGGACCTTTTCCCATCCTCCGTCGGATTGGTGCAGTGTCGTACCGACTTTGACTACCACCTTCACTCAAGATACACAACATGTTCCATGCATCCCTTTTGAAGCCTCTGGTACTATGTTGGCCTTCCAGTACGCCTCCGACTCCCCAACCTATTGCCTCTGAAGACAACCTCACCTATCAGGTCCAAGAGGTGTTGGACATGCGAAAGCATCGAAAGAAATGGGAGTATCTGCTAGCTTGGGAGGGGTTTGGTCCTGAAGAAAACACCTGGCCAACATCCTTGACCGGGGCTTGCTTGATCAATTCCATAGAGACCATCCGTCTAAACCCAGGCCTCCGGTGAGGCACCCTAAAGAGGGGGGTACTGTTGTGTTCCGCGGCCGCAGACGGCCGCAGCCGCAGTCCCCTCTACGGTGGATGCTGGGCTGGGAGCCATCTCTGCTCCTCCCTCGCAGCGTCGGGCAGCCTTTCCTCCGCGTCAGAAATCCAAGATGGCCGCCGCCATCTTAGGTGCGAGGCCACGCCTCATTCCTAGATTTAAAGGGACCTCACCTCTTTAATTGACCACAGCTGTTTCCTATGCACTGGATCAGAGGAAGTATAAAAGGAGGCTTCCTCTGCTCATTCCTGGACTTGGCAACTTCCATGGTTGGTCAGGTCTGCTTGCTTTGGTGAGTCTTCTTGTGCTTTGGATCCTTGCTCCCTGGTTCCTGTCTCGTCTGTGATTCCTTGGTTCCTGACTTCAGATTGGCAAGCGGTGATTCTTGGTGTGTGACTTTGGCCTGGCAAGCGGCGATCCCTTGGTATGTGACCTCGGACAGATAAGCGACGACCCTCTGGCACTTGACCTTGGACTTCTTCTGGACCACCGTCTCCAAGGGCCCACCTAAGTCCCAGCGGCCCGGGTCCCTATGGGCTCCTCCCAGGGGGACCACGGGCTTCCAGGGGTGAAGCTCCAGTTGGCCCTTGCACCGACCTCATGACTCCTTGACCTCTCAAAGGTCCACCTAAGTCCCAGCAGCCCAGGTCCCTATGGGCTTCTCCCGGGGGGACCGCGGGCTTCCAGTGGCAAAGACACAGTTGGCTTCTTCGATGTCACGGCTCTTCCTCTGCCTCCACGGTCACCTCAGTCTCCAGTGCCAAGGGTCAGCCGGTCACATCTTCTGTTCCGCCTCGCCACCCGACGGGAGAACCTAAGGATCCACCTCCTAAGGTATACCACCCTCCCGTCGGTCCAAGGGTTTACAAGCCTGAGCATAACACTGGCTCCTTCCAAACAACAGTAGAGTTCACTGGGGGAATGTCCCAAACCAGTTTTTCCCACTGTTTGGGCCAGTCATAACAGCTGTATCTGACCGCATTGATCGCTACATAGCAATCCCTTGTGACAGACAGGACTTGATGGATATCAAGAGAAGCTTTTATGCTATTGCACACTTTCCCAATGTTGTAGGAGCTATAGACTGCACTCATACAGCCATCATCCAACCACGTAACAGGAAGGAGATCTTATGCAACAGAAAGTTCTTGCACTCCTTCAACGTGAAAGTGGTCTGTGAAGCTCACATGTGCATTCTTGACGTGGTGGCCAGGTAACCGAAATCTGCGCATGATTCTTTTATACTTAGGCAATTGGGCCTCTTTGAACAATTTGAAGATGGCCTCTAAGTGACAGTTGGCTCATAGGTAAGACACATGCTTCTTTTTTTATTTCCTCTCTGGCTCTGTGTTTCATCAAATGGCTGGGATATGAGGGCGGGGGGCATGAGGGAGATAACAGCATCGATTACATGACAAATGGCTTGTACTGCTAGGTGTACATACCAGTGCACCAGGGCCTGCCTTTCTCTCCCCATGCTGGAGAGGCCTACTAATGTTTTGTGGCCACACAATGCACTTGCTATTGTAGTGGTGAGGACGGGTGTGGACCCCTTGCCCAAGGGGGAATTGACACTACCTGAGAGGGCGAACCCCCACAGGTCCCCACCGTCGGGAGGTGAGGCTGAGCTGACGCAGGGGCCGACTGGAGCTTCAACAATACCAGCCCCATTCCTCGCGGGTTGAGCCTTTGGGTGCATAGGGCCGGCTGGTCTTAGGTGGGCACATGTGAAAACGGTGGAATCACAGCCGGAAGAATCGCCGATAGACCGTCCAAGGTTGGAAGCCAGAGGATCGCTGATAGCTAATCATTGACAATGCAGGGAACCACGCTAATGCTAGTGCAGGTTTTTTAATGCGGGTTTTTTACCGCCATGGTCAGGGCATGAGTTAAGGGTCAGCACAGACTTGGGGGGGCCTATGTCGGTGTCCGAGTGTCCTGAAAAACACCTAGCTGAGCACCTATCTTGGTGTCCGAGTGGCCAGCTTAGGTAGGCACTTTTCTGGACGCCCAATGGCATACATTTGTGACCAAGTAAGCACCTAGCTCAGCGCCCAAACGGCAAGGTAAGCTAAGCGCCGAGTAGGTGCTTCCCTGGGTGGACAGATACACGTCCAGAAGAGCGGCAAGATTGTTCTGAATTATCACCCATAAAAATATTTGCCCTGTTTTCTGCAGCACAGTTAAATATTAAAAATACTTTCCAGGCTCATACTTTCACTTAATAGGAAGACCCGTTAGCTCGCTCACTCGCTTTTATGTGTGGATTATCGGCGCAGGTTTTGAGCGTGGATGCGGCCGCTTATTACATAGGCTCTGTACCATGCATAGGTACGCACATTTTTCCGAACGTGCATGGATTTCTGCGTGCAAATCATTTACATAATTTTTTTTTTTTTACGTCCCGTGGAAGTGGCAGCTTCAGCCGCATGCGTGATCAAAACCTGTGCATATAACAAGTGCCTGTTTTGCCAAGGGTCTTATTAAATCGGCCCCATAGTATGGTAATTTAATCCAATCAAGAATAATTTCTGTTATTTGATATTGTGCTTATTTCATGCATGTTTTAATATCACTTTGATGGTTATTACAGAAAATTAGGTCATAAATGATATAATTAAGTTAAAATTAAATTTAGAAATTACAACCCAAAACATAGAGAGGTAGATCTTAAATAAGTATGCTGGATTTTATAAGATACGCACGTAGCCGCGCGTATCTTATAAAATCCGGGGTCGGCACGTGCAAGGCCGAGCCGCGCACCTGCCTCCATTCCCTCCGAGGCCGCTCCGAAATCGGAGCGGCCTCGGAGGGAACTTTCCTACCGCGTCCCCCTCCCTTCCCCTCCCTTCCCCTATCTAACCCCCCCCCCAGCCCTACCTAAATCCCCCCCCCTACCTTTGTTGTGCAAGTTACGCCTGCTTGAAGCAGGCGTAACTTGCGCGCGCCGCCTCGGCATCCCCCGGCACAGGCTGCAGTGCCGGGGGACTCGGGACCGCCCTCCCAACCCGCCCCTGAACTGTTGCCACACCCCCAGACCCATCCCGGACCGCCTCCTGACCCCAGACACCCCCCCAGACCCGCCCCCTCCCGCCCCTTTCACAAAGCCCCGGGACTTACGCGCATCCCAGGGCTTTGCGCGCGCCGGCGGCCTATGCAAAATGGGCGCGCCAGCACGCGAGTGCCCTGCACGCATAAATCATGAAAGATTTACGCGCGCAGGGCTTTTAAAATCTAGCCATATTGTCATTCCACTTTATCAAAAGCTTCTTGGCATCCAGAGTTAGCAAAATAGCTTTGGGATTATATATTTTGAATAAATGAATAGCTATGATTGCTTTTCTAGTAGCACAGCATACCTGTCAAACACAAAACTCATCTGATCATCCACTACTCAATCAGGTATTACCTTAGACAAGCTCAGCACCAAGATTTAGCTAAACATTTAAGATCCTGATTAAACAGTGAGATTGGCCTACATAAGCCAAGAATATAAGATTTGCCATACTGGGTCAGACCAAGGGTACATCAAGTCGGGTATCCCATCTCCAACAGTGGCCAATCCAAGTCACAAGTACCTGGCAGGTACCCAAACATTAAATGAATAGATCCCGAGGGGTAGATTTTAAAAGGTGGTTGCGCGGATTTTATGGATTTTATAATTTGCGTGTGCATGTGCAGGCGGTGCATGCAGGGGAGGTGAATTTTACCAAATTACGTGCGGCAATGCAATCAGGCCTCCCCTAATTCCCTCCCAGTCTGCTCCAATTAAGAAGAGGACTGGGAAGGAACCTCAATACCTCCCTGCCTAACCTTCCTACCCTTTCCTCTCTCTACCCCGACTCCTAACCCTTACCTAAGTAAAATAATTTTTTTAATTTTTTTACTTACTGCTCTGTTGGAGCAGAAGCAACTTGCACTCGCCAGTCAGCTGCCGGCGCGAGCTTCCCCAGAACAATGGCTAATGGCCACTGTCCCAGCTGACTTCCGACCCGCCTTGCCTCACCCTTCCTCACCCACACCCTGCACGTGGCGTGCACAAGGGGGTGGGGGGTAGAATTATGCAAAATTTGTGTGGTGACTCATCCCGGCCTTCCCCAGTTCCCTCCAATCAAGGAGCGGACTGGGAGGGAACTTTCCTACCCCTACCCTAACCTCCCTTCCCCTTCCCCTCTCCTCTCCAACCCCTAATTCCTACCTTTTTCCATTTCATTTTTTTGTTCCCCAACTTACTTCAGGGTCCGACTGCTGACACTTGAGGCTCTGGGGACAGTGTTCAATGCCACTGTCCCGGCCTGCCCCCAGCCCACCCCTTGGCAGAAGCCTGGCTCTTGTGCGTGTAGTGGGGGTTATGCACGCAGCCTGGCCCTTTCTAAAATGCATGTGGCACGTGCAAGGCCCCCATTTTCCCCACTTGTACCTTTCTTAAAATTTACCCATAAGTGTGCACTTATTGCATTCTCCTGTTAGTGTGCACTAACACGAAAATAGTGAAATATGTAAAAAAAAAAACATGGAAAAAACGAAGTTAACCGTGGGAAAAACGAAGTACAAACTGATATGAGTGGATTCTGCCTTTGGCTTAAGACCTCAGTTGTGTCCCATGATTAAGTTGTGTTCCATAATTAATAAAGGCTTCTCGGCCTTTTGGCTAAGATCAAGTGTAAGTCAGCTTTTTATAAGATCCGGGTTGTTTGTCCCCTAAAATATTTGTTACCACTCTCTGACTTTAGAACTATAGTTCGAGCATTCATTTTGACTAAATTAGACTATTACAATTTGCTATATGCAGGATTGCCAAATTATATGATAGGATCTCTTCAATTGATACAAAATGCAGATGCTTGTTTAATTACCTCTTGCTCCATCAGGGAGCATATTTCAACCAAGTTGTTCCAACTTCATTGGCTTCCCGTCAAAAACAAGATTCCGTTTAAAGTTTTGACCCTTGTACACAAAGTTCTTCATTCTCTCGGCCCTGCTTCTTTTGCCAATAAAGTTATAAGGTACATTCCACTGTGTCCTTAAGGTTTGCAGATAAGGGTGTCCTTCTTGTCCCTACTGTCAAAACCTACCTTCATCAGAATTCGCACCAGGGCATTTGCTGTTTCTAAACCCACGTTATAGAATGAGTTACCAATTGACCTGAGAATTCTTTCTGATTTTAAATCTTTTAGAAAATAATTGAAAGTGCACCTTTTTCACTTGGCTTTTATTTGATGTTGAATTATGATATGGGTTTCTGTTTTTTGTGTATTGTTTTGTTGTAATATGATGATGTATGGTTAGAAATGTTTGTTTACTGCTTAGCACAGATTTCTCTGCTTTAGGCGGTATAGAAAAACCTGTAAGTAAATAAATAAATAAATAAATAAATAAAGATAAAAATAAAGATAAAGTACATCCCTTCTTCAGTATGATTGGTATATCAGTTAAGTTTAAATAGGATAGTAGCATTCATTTCTGAACATTCAAATTAAACATGTCAGGCAAGATTTTGAAAAGCATTTACTTGTTTAAAATTTGGTTTTACATGTGAAAATGCACTTTACTCATGCAAGTGATCTTTTGAAAATTGCTACAATATAAGCCATTGAATTGTCCACAGGTTATGCACATGTAAGTGCACTTTAAGGAGGTAATTTTCAAAGGAGTTACATGTGTAAATGTAACATACTATTGTAGTAATTTCCAAAGTAAAGTGCACTTACTTGAATAAAACCCAGGTTTTCTCAATTAAATTATTTTTAAAATCAGACCCTATGCACGTAAATGCTTTTTGAAAATTGCTACAATAGTATGTTACATTTGCAAGAGTAACTTCTATGAAAATTCACCTGATCAGGAATAAAAACTTGGAGCCTCAAAATTTATACAATTAATCTTTAAAACCAGCTGGTCTTAGTGCTTTCATTAGTGACAAACTGTTATAGTCTAGGCTGGAAATTAAGGGCTGTTTTTAGATGCCTTAGGACAAACATCATACATATTCATTGTGGATATCCTGAAAGCCAGGCCTGTTTGTGGCTGTTAAGGACCAGAGCTGGTGACTCCTGTCGTAGGAAGAAACTAGGTAGATGAAAACTGAAGTGTTGCTAAGTAAGCAGAAAATAGGAGGTTCCTGTTCCTGTTCCTGTTCCTGCCTATGGGGTAGATTTTAAAAGGTTGTGCACGGGCGTACATGTGCGCTCGCTACCCAGCGTGCGCACATGTACACCCGATTTTATAACTTGCATGCAAGTTATAAAATCAGGGGTCGATGCACGCAAGGGGGTGCACAATTGTGCACC
Source organism: Rhinatrema bivittatum (assembly GCF_901001135.1). NCBI lineage: Eukaryota > Metazoa > Chordata > Amphibia > Gymnophiona > Rhinatrematidae > Rhinatrema > Rhinatrema bivittatum. The sequence continues at coordinate 114,560,905 of NC_042621.1, forward strand.
TTGTGTGTGCCTAGCCGTGCTGCCTTCCCCCATTCCCTTCTGCCTAGCCTGACCTTCCCACCCCTACCCCTAACCTTTCCCCCCAGCCCTACTCTAACCCCCCCAAAAGTTTTATCATACCTTTTGCGCCTGCCTCTGGACAGGCGCAAGTTGTACATGCTGGCAGCTTGCTGGCATGCGATCCTCTGACACAGCAGCTAATGGCCGCTGTGTCAGAGGCCTCTGGCCTCGCCCCTACCCCGGACTGCCCATGCCCCACCCCCTCCCCGCACCTTTTTGCAAGCCCCGTGACTTAAACGTGTCCCGGGGCTTTACGCACGTCGCCAGGCCCTTTTAAAACAGGCCTGGCGCGCATAACGTTTTTCAAATCCGGCCCTATATATTTTCTCTCTATCAATTCTATCTTCATTCCTCCAGAGTTCCTGACAGCTGCCCATCTAACTATCACAAGTGGATCTTACTCTTGCATCCAGCTTTAGGAGCTGATGCAATGCAGTGTGCTCAGCCGAGCACACTCTTTAACCCACTGTTGGATGCTGGTTAAATAGGCACTAATCCAGCCCCTAATGCAATAGGGGGATTAGCGCCTATTTAACGCGCATCCGACGCATAGTGAATGAGAGCGCTCATCACATGCAAATGCATGTGAATGAGTCTATTACTCATTCGCTCCGAATGCAAAAAGATAAATGTGCGTCTCAGATGCACATTTATCGCTCAGATATTAACGCCTGCCTGGAGCAGGCGTTAATAGCTGAGGGCATTGTAAAGAAGTACAGAAAAGCAGAAAAACTGCTTTTCTGTACTTCTTTTTTTAAAGTAAAAAAAATAAAAATAAAAATAAAAATAAAATAAAATAAAATAAAAAAATGACGTCCGACGCCGTTTTCATAACCGCCGTCTGTCAGTAATGAAAATGGCCGCCGATGAACTCGCAAGCGAGCCTTGCGCCTCCTTGCGGGCACCATGTGTGCATTAAAAAAGCGTGCGCTGAAAAGACAGCACCCGCTTTCAGTGCACATAATTGCTTTGGCCCCCTTAGCTTGTGTCCTTGGAGCATGTGAGCTTCGTCTCCCTTCCTGCCCTGGCTAGCCCTTAATTTATTGCATTGCTTCTCTAGAGTTCTCCTGTCTGCGAATGTTTCTCTATGCTGTTAACTGTGCGTTCTCTGCCCTCTTTGGCTACAAGTGCTAATTACATTATACAGACTTCTCCTGTGATGGGTTAAGGTCTGCCTTTGTAAGCTAGCCCGTGGTAATGCCCTGGGGAATTCTGTGGCTCACTTTCTTCTGTGCTGTGTGACTCCTGTCTACCTCTTCTCTGCCCACCTGCCTGTAACACAAACTCTTAATGATTTTATACACTTTACCTCCTGTAAATAATCTATTTAAACTTGCCAGTTGTCCTCCATTGACCTGAGGTAACTGAATATATCAGAGAAAAAAAATCACCTTTCTTTCTCCCCCATCTACTAAATAGGCAGAATACAGCTTTTGTCATCATTTTTTAATCATCATATTATGTTTACTAGTGTCCATAACTCTTTGATTCTTAACTGGGATGACATTAACCTAGCAGGCTTATTTCCATATTTAAACTATGCTTTTGGTATTGAATTGCCCCAGTGCTTGCTTCTGCAATATTGCATTTATCACAGCTTTATTTATTTTTATTTATTGAGTTTTATATACCGTCATTCGGTAATGCCATCACAACGGTTTACATATTTCAACAGGGAGATATAAAGGTTTACATATTTCAAAAAAAGGGGGTTATATAGATAGATCACATCGTCAGGGTAAAAGTAAGGTGGATTGTTGTATTCATTCATGCTGCGTAGGAAGCTTAAGCTATATTGCTTCCTATTTCACCTTTGCCATTTCTCAAAGAATAACTCAGCCTGCCTCCTTGTCATGATTATTCTTCATACAAAATTCCAACTTTTTCCCACAGATATTAGTCAAACCTCACCATCATGATATAAATAAGGCTTCAATCTCTAACTGAACAGAGCAGATATCTCACTTCCACCATTATTGGAGCACGATCAAAGGGGGGGGGGGGGGCAACACCCCTATGTCAGTCATTGCAACCCTTGTGAGTAGACTTTGTGGGGAGAAATTTTCAAACTTCCCTTCATGGCAGAAATTTACCCAAATTTCAAAAGAAACGCATCAATGTCTTTCCCCTTTGAAAACTGCCCTGCAGAAACTTTTACACTTGCTTTTAGTGTGAGCCAAATGATTTTGAAAACTAATGTATGTAGAATTGAAAGTTCCATTTCTGTGCATTAATTTTGGAATGTACTCCAAGCATGCCCTCAGGAACACAAACACCCCCAATCCGACTAAAGGGTTGTGCATTATGGAGCCCTGTGCATCCTTTTAGCCAGACTGAGGGAGAGTCATTGTCAAACGCCCAATTTATCCAACTAAATTCCTATCTACCTGAGTCAATAACTTTGAAAATTGCTCTCACTAGTATTAAGATCTAATCAGGTCTGGAATATGTATGAGTCATGAGGACTTGATTAGAACATAAATCTTTTTCTTCAGGATGCCATACCCCAATTGGTTAAAACCTTAAACTGAGTCAAAATAAAGGTCACTCCCTCTGTTCTCCAGCATTCTGTAATTCTTACCTGATTGCATGCAATTATATGATTCTATGCATGCAGCAATAAAATCCAAGTTTCCTGTGAAAATAAAGCTAACAACATATGTCACATATTTCAGGTAAAGGGCCAGCACTGCTGCATCATTTTATCCTTCCCCAGGGCATGCAACCCCTTTTTATCACCACCTGTTCCAACTCCACTCTCAACCTGCAGCAGCAGCACTATCAACAATAATCCATGACTCATGACTACTGTCTCCCTTCATTCCTTCTTCTACTCATTCAACAACATACAACCTAACACATAAATACAAAAGCACACAAAATCTAAAACATTCTCTTCTTGGCATTCTCCATTCCCTCCAGCGTGGGCATGGTTTTCCTACTAGTTTGGGGGTTGGTATAAACGGTAGGAAGATCAGATTGGCAGAGAGGGAAGCCACTCCGATTGGTATAAATTAGCCAGAAGGGGAGTAGGGGAAGTAGTTTTCTCTCACACACACTCACACTGTCTCTCTCTCTCACATATTCACCTCACCCCTGCCCTCAGAGCCTGTCTGTAACACTTTCCAACTTCCTGCCTCTGAGTCCAAACCTGACCCTACCAGTCTTCTCTGCCTCCTTTGGGCCTACGTGTGCTGATGCCACTTCTCTGTCTCCTTCTGGCCCTGTAGGCCCCGGGGTAGGGTTTTCCAACTCAATCATGTCCCTTTTTCTCTTTTTCCCCACCTCAACAGATCAGCCAGGCCCCAACATGGGAGTGGGGCACAAAGGAAGAGTCAGACTCCCCTCCTCAGAAAAAAAAAAAACAGTAGAAGAAGGAATCCCCAAGAGAGGGAAAGCGTGGGGATGACCCAGTTCCAGCAAATTGTGGTTAATCACTGGTTCCCAGCAGCAGAGAGAGGCCTGCAAGGGCTGTGAGGAGAAGGATTCCCAAGTTGCAGTGGCAGAAGAAAGCCAAGGAGATGGGAAAGAAAGGGAAGCTCCAGGATCATTGTTGTCTCAGCGATGATCCAGCATGTACACTAATTCCACTTGGTGCTGTCACTCTCATCTTGCAGGCCAACACTCTCTGAGAGCCATTTTTCCTCAGTTGAAAATAGTTCATTATCTGATATCATCTCTATGATACCAATACATCTCAGACTCTTTTGGCAACTACAGTTTTTCTGACCCATGATGCTTCATTTTTCTTTTTTAAGAGAACAAGTAGACTTTTTAATTCCACCATAGCTACTTCTTGGCCTGACATGTGTTCCTCTCGCTCATTAATTCTAAGCATTGGGCTTTACTACTAGTTTTGATATCCTTAACTGTCATTTGCAAATGGGCAAACTTCTTCAAAGTTGCTGTGATTGTTAAGACCCCTCCCCAGCAAGTTCTCCCCAATCATATTCTGTAGCTTCCTCTGTCTCTGCCACTATTTATTATCTGCTGAAAGTAATTTTTCCATTGTGGTTTCACCAATATAACCTTTGGGGTTCTATTTATATATCTGCCTACATATTGTCAATGCTTTCCTACAGTTTTAATCTATTTTCCACTTCAAACAAAATGATTTTGAAATATGTAAGGGAAGCCAGTCCAAGAGCTGAATGGACAGACATCAGATTAGCTTGGCTGTATCACATGGCTCCCAGTTATGAGTCTAATTTTGAACCACACTGTTTGTTGATGACTACTGACTAGATCCTACATTTTCTGCTACTATGAGAACAATGACACTATTTCCATTCATCAGTACTGAACTTTAGTGTAGCCTCCTTTTGAGAGGGCTCTTTCTACCTGAAAAATGTGTCTTGGCCATCCAAGACTTTTTCAGGCCTAGCAAAAACTGCAACTGGTAGACTCCCATGCACTTTGAAATCACCTTGAAACAGTGTCTTCCCTGTCTGTGCCATCCTTAGGATGTTGGTTATAATTTCCCTGTGCCAGAGGTATGTATAGTTCACTCTGCCCTGCTTTTATATTGTCTGTCTTCTTTTGATTCTTTCCCTGATTCTCCTTTCCATTTTACTTTTCCTTTATCCATAGCTTCCTCTCTTTCCACTTATCTCTGATATATCTTTATCTCACTTCTTTCAATATCTCTTCTCTTCCTCTAGTTCTTCTCTCACTTCCTCTTCACATCTCTTCTATTCCCTATCTCTCTCTCTACATCCTTCATCTGTCTCTTATTCCTGCACCCTACAGTTCTACACCTGTCTCTTAACTCATTGCCATTTCTCCATCTCTCCCTTATATTTCTTCAGCTATTTTCCACCATAACACTTCTCCAGCTCTCATCCCCACTGTACCTACTTAGCTCTTCACTATCCCACTGCTTCATCCCTCTCTCAGCCCTTCTGCTCTCTCTGCACTCACTCTTTCCATCTCTCATTCCCTTTCAGCCCCTTTTCTGTATCTCACTACTTCCCAATCCTTCAGTTGTCTCTCACCCCTTTCCAGTACTCCATATCTCAAACCCTCCCAGTTCTCCAACTTTATGTCTTTCATTTACTCCCAGTCTTCCAAATCTTTCCATCTTTTACCACCCCCATTCCTCTGACTCTTACAATTATAAATATTTTTGATTGACCACACATCTGTTTGATAAAAGGTTATTCTGACAAATTACAGCTATAGAAAATGTTATGCAAGGGTTATAGCTCTATAAACTATGGGCCTGATTTTCTAAAGCATTTACATACTTAAAACTGTGTTTACATGTGTAAATGCACTTTACCCATGTAAGTGGGCTTTAGAAAATTGACCGCGCAAGGGAAGGTCCAATGAAACAAACCGGAAGGTGGTCCCACGTAGCCAAGGCAAAAAAACAAAGGGGACAACCTTACACCGTGGAAAGACTTTTATTAAAATTGCCCGACTCAAAATACAAGCTGAGTTTCGCCAAAAGGCTGCATCAGGGGCTTTATGCTGTAACCGTATACTCACAGCTACATATATCAGTGTATCAATCTGAACATTAGCTGTTGCAGTAAAACTTTGTCAGTCAGTAAAACATCTCGCAGTTGCAGTGCCAGCTTTTGCGAGATGTTTTACTGATGCAGCCTTTTGGCGAAACTCAGCTTGTATTTTGAGTCGGGCAATTTTAATAAAAGTCTTTCCACGGTGTAAGGTTGTCCCCTTTGTTTTTCTGCCTTTAGAAAATTGATACACTATATTCCATTGAATTGTCAATAGGTTTTACCCATGTTAAGTGCACTTAATGCAGGTAAATAGATTTTGAAAATTGCTACGAAATTACATTTACATGCATAACTCCTTTGAAAATTCACCTATGAAATTATCATGTCCAGACAGCATCCAAAAGTTAGGAAAATGCATATCGCTTTGAAGAGGGCCTTCAGTGAAAAGTCTTGCTTAAAACATTAGATTTTCAGGTCATCTGTGTCGCAAGCATTGGAGAGTGGTCGCTTGTTTGAGACAGAGTGTGTGCCCTTGGACCACAGCAGGAGCTCAGAGGAGAACCCAGGGCATGTTCCGTGGCAGGCGAGGAGTATCCGAGCATGGGCGGACAGGCTCGGGGCACTCTGACCTCTGTCAAACCTGAACGCATCAGTAGAGACTCAGCAACGCACTGCTGGTCTCTGGGGTAGCCCTTCGGCCACTCAATAACCCTTTCAGACCTGCCATCAGGTGCGACAGGATGGACAGAGATCAAGGACTGAAGATGACTCTGGAACAAGAATGAGACATAAGAACTCTGAGACTTGGACGAGACAAAGGCACTTTGAGACTCAGGCAGGCACTGCCCCTCAGAGTGCCCTACCCAGCCTCCCATGGGTTGTTCTTGGACCACGCTGTCATACTGCGCACCATACACAGCCTGAGGAGGCTGGTCACGGACCATGTGGAGAGTGGGACGAGCACAGGACTGAAGCTCAGGAAGAAAGGGGAATTTGGGCAAAGCTTGAAGAAGGATCCAACCGGAACAGAGCTTCAAAGACCGGGAACAGGACACCAGATCAGATACGGATTTACTCACAGGACGGTCATCTGGAGACTGGAACCAGCAGGAAGATACAAAGCTGGAACTCCCGAAGCCAGGAACTGAAAAATCTGGAACAACTGGACACAGGAACCAAAGAGACTGGAACATCAGGACATGGGACAGATGAGGACGTAGGATCTGTCAAGAGACCAGGAACACAAGACAAAGACAAGGGAGCTCCCTCGAAGAACAGAAGACCTTGAAGGAATGAAGATGGACCTCAGAGCCTCCTTCATGGAAGAATAGGAACAGAACATCCAGGAGCAGACAGCTCCTTGTAAAGATGACAAGGATCTGGCGAAGAGCCCTTTTACAGGGCTGCAAAGGTTACGAGGGACTCACGTCATTCATCAGGGCCACGGGGCTTTTCCCGTCGCAGGCCCTCTAAATACAGCAGAGAGGCACGGCCGTGCGCCTAAGGGAAGCCCAATGCAGGAGCAGCAGTGGCAGCATCCCTGCCGCGAAGAGGACAGAGAGCCAGAGGCAATGCCAGTGGCAAACAGTCATGCAGATGAGGCTGGTGCCGGCACTCCTGCCGCAAGACAAGGCAGGAACATCGGCGGCTCCCCTGCCACAGAGAAGACAGCCTTGGCGGTAGCTCTCCACACTGGGGAGAGAACACAGCAGTGGCGCTCCCGCCGCATGGAGGACAACGGCAAGGGCCTAGGGAGGTCGTGGTGGTAGTGACTCCATGCCGCAAGATGGGCAGGCCACAACGGCGGCACTCGGGCTGCAGGAAGGAAGGAGCAGCGTCCAACCGCGGCAAGGTGAGAGGCTGCTCACGGTTGGATCCAGCGAGTAGAATCGTAACAATCCATGTGCATCCATTCCATGACTTTCATATTGTATTGTACCCTGCTGGTCCGTGTGGTAAAAATAAAAGACCCTTCTTAAATATTCATTTACTGTCCAGTAAAATGTATTTGAGTTATTCTTTCAGCAGCTGACATTTTTCAGCAACTCATCATCTGGTTGTAATCACAAATAGAGGAATGATAATTTAAGATACTTGCTGTTTCTAGATTATTCTGTTGGCACTGGCAGATAAAACTTTTTCCCCATGCCCATATTTAGACACCTAAGTAAACCAGAATGCTTTTGAACCTACAAACTTCAGAATCGTATCCTGGCAAAACCTTGATGCATGTAAAAAGATAAACTAGTAGAAAGTGGACTTGAAAATAGTGATTAAAAAAAATACCCAGGCATATGTTCCAAAAGAATGAGAAAATAAAATGCATAAACTATATAAGGCCAAACCTTAAAGTAGACCAAGACATAACAGTAATAAAGCATTCATCAGTCAAGAAACTGACACTTTTGAAAGGTCTACACAGTACCCCTAACTGCTTTAATATGTTGCTGTCCAGTATTAAAGTAGCAGTCAATTGTGGATTTATCACACTGCCAAGCAATGCCACAGAACAACTGACCAAGCTGAAATGAAGTGATGCAAAGTGCCCTGTGCATACCTCACCTTGCTGGGATGGAATGGATCTTCTATAAGGAAAGACTAAAGAGGTTAGGGCTGTTCAGCTTGGAGAAGAGAAGGCTGAGGGGATATGATTAGAGGTCTATAAAATCATGAAAAAACTTGAATGGATAAATGTGAATCTGTTGTTTATGCTTTTAGATAACAAGGACTAGGGGGCACTCCATGATGTTAGCAAGTAGAATAAGTAAAATAAATTGGAGAAAATTATTTTTCACTCAATGCACAATTAAGCTCTGGAATTCACTGCCAGAATATATGGTTTAAGAAGTTAGCTTATCTGGGTTTAAAAACGGTTTGGATAAGTTCCTGGAGAAGTCCATAAAATGCTACTAATCAAGTTGATTTAGGGAATAGCATATTTAATGTTTGGGCACTTGCCAGGCACTTGTTACTTGGATTGACCACTGTTGGACACAGGATGCCAGGCTTGATGGACCAGTCTGACCCAGTATGGCAACTTCTTATGTTCCTATGTTATCATTGCAGGGCCATGTTGTTAACACCAGCATTCAAAAACTCTTAAGAGGCAATTTTGCTAATGAAATGAGGGATTATTTTTAATCAGCAATTAAAGCAGGAGTGCGTTCTGTTTATTCTGCTGTGATTTATTTATTTCCTTACTTGTTTGTTTAAATTATTTCTTGCCCACTTACAATAATACTAAGTGGTTTACAAAAATATCATTGACACATACCTATACAATTCTTTCATTTTCCTGTTTCTGAGAATGAATAGAAAACTACGTTAAAAATGCCATATTTATCAGACTATAAATTGCATCTTCATTTTGAAAAAAAAAAAGTAAAAAAAAATATTTCAGAGAATATGACTGAATAAGGTGCTGCCTCTCTTGATACATTTATAGCTAGGTACATTTTATAATCTTCCACAGCTGCCTCTTTCTCTCTGCAGTCACCTTCTCTCCCTACCTTCCTTTCCATCTCTTTGGTACTCATGATAATCCATTTTCATTCTCTATCACATCAGCTCTCGTGCTCCCTTAACTCTTCCCATCCACTCCCTCCTCTCCCTCCATTCCTCTCATGTTGGCTTCTTCCATCTCCTCATGCTCTCTTCCTTGGGCTGCCTTCCCTCTTCAGTGGCTGGCAGGGGTAGGCTCTGCTACATACAAGGTGGGAGGAGGGAGAGGAAGGGTACCATTGGACCATAAGATAGAAGGCAATTTTAGTCCACTTTTATTTTTTTTTTAAACTGTGTCTTATGGTCTGATACATACAGCAATTCTAGAAACTCCAAGAAATGTCCCCCCTCCAAAAAAAAAAAGATTACATACTGATGACATTATATAAAATAGTTAAAATCAAAATGAAAACACATTTCTAATCTCAAAACACAGATGAAAGGCTGAAAATAAAACCAGGAGTTGTTCAGGTTGTTGTTTATGATGTGGAGTGAGCGGGCAGGGCTGCTCACCCTTGCAGAAACACATCTGCAGTTCTGCACTGCAGGAGCTAAGTATTTAGGAGCTGGAGGAGTAGTTGGCTTTTGTGTGTTTGCTTTCCAGTGTTTACTTTGGGTTTTATGGTTTATTATTCTAAGGCAAACAACTTTGAGTACTATTCAGTCTTGAAACAAAACAAAGGGAATTCATTATTTATTTGACTATTTTTTAATAAGGTACTGTGGTTGCTTGGCTAATCCACTTTGATAATTAACAATACTTTATTTAAAAGTGTGGAGTATGTATGTAAATATAAGTTACCTAGCGATTTTGCCTATTTGAATAATTTGCTTTATTCCTTTTTCCATGTTTTTCAATATATAGAAACATAGAAACATGACTGCAGAAAAAAATCACATGACCCATCCAGTCTGCCAATCCATCTTATTAATTTGGCATTATAATTATCATCACTTTCTTAGAGATCCCCTGTAATTATCCAATGCTTTCTTAAATTGAGATACTTGTTTTGTCTCCACCATTTTCACTGAGAGGCTGTTCCATACATCCACCACCTAAAGTTACTCCTGAGTCTACCCTCTTTCAACCTCATCTCATGACCCCTTGTTCTAGAGCCTCCTTTCCATCGAAAAAGGCTCACCTGAAATGATTTCGGGTTGAGGAGGCCTTGGGCCAGAACCTTCTACCTTCTGATGCCAGGCTTTGAGCTTGGTCTCTCTTATTCTCATGGCGGTGGGCAGCCCTCTTCGCGGCTGTGCTGCTGCCATGTGTCCTGGTTCCTCCGGCGCGACAAAGGGTTCCCCCTTTGCTAGCCCGCATCTCCTCTCCTCCACCGGCAGCTGCTGCCACTCAGCCTACACCGTCGCCACAGCCTGCTCCTAGGCACACGAGTGTGCCTCACGCCAAAATATAAAGGGGCCATGGCAGGAAAAGGTCCCGCAGCCCTTACTGATGATGACAGCGACTCAGGGTATTTAAGGCAAGCTCTGACAGTCAGAGCTTGCCTTGGCAACAGGTCACTTCACTTGTCCTTAGCGTAGTTCCTGAGTTGCCGCATTCCTGCTTGTTCCTGATCCTGAGTTCCAGTATTTGTTCCTGATCCTGAATTCTAGTATCTGTTCCTGCCTTGCTTTAGTTCTTTCACCCTGCTCTTTGGACTGACTTTGACTTTGACCTCCTGGACCGGACCCAACCAAGAGTTCGCCGCCTGCCTCTGACCCAGGGATTGGACCTGACTTCTCTTGTTGCCTGCTGTGGCCCCTGGACTGGATCCTCGCTGTTCTTTGTCTCGCTCCACGCTTGGCCATCCCCAGGTGGTGCTAACCTCACCTCGGGCCAAGGGTCCACCTCCGCAACAGGTTGCAAAGGCCATGGACTTGGCGGAGGCCCCTGCCCTATAGGCCATCCCAGGCCTGGCCCTTAAGATCCCAGCAACAGCAACAATACCTCAAGGCACTGGCAGACTCCATTGAGTGTCTCAATGCCCTATTGGACTTGGGTCCTACTTCAGCTGTCTCGCCGGCATCCTCATCTGGTCCCCTGGTTCTGTCCACACCATCCAGGCCATCTATTCCATTGCAAGCACCTCATTTTAACAGAGACCCGAAGTTGTGCAGAGGGTTCATCAATCCCCCCTCCTCTATGGGAGCACGCGGGCGCTCTCCTCCAAGACCTGTTTCGTTTTATGGACGTATTTCAGAGAACTTTCGATGATCCTGGGAGTCTGGCAACTGCCAGTTTTGACCTCCTTCATCTTCATCAGGGCCGTCGGCCCCTCAACGATTACATCATTGACTTTTGTACCCTGATGGCAGACCTGGCCTGGCAGGAGGTATTGGCGAAGATCCTGCTTGCCTCTTCATCCCATTCAACCTCACCTCCCGATGGTGGGGACCTATGGGGGTCCTGCCTCACAGGTAGTGCTAAGTCCACCTCAGGCCAAGGGTCTATGTCCCCAACATCACCTCCTATGATTGGAAACCTTTGAGATATTTGAATGACTCTATCATATCTCGCCTTTCCTCTAGGGTATACATGTTTAGTAGGGATGTGCATTCAATGGCCATTCATTTCACCATTTCGTCCTTACCTTAAAATATGTAAATACGTGGTATGCGTGTAAATCTCATTTGTGCGTACTTTGAGATATGTGCATAATGGCAAATGAATGAACAGATGTCCACTGAATGCATATCCCTGGGGCCGGATTTTAATAGCTACGCGCGGGCGTAGATTTCTGCGCACAAATCTACACCCAATTTTATAACATGCGAGCGCAGCTGCACGCATGTTATAAAATGCGGTGTCGGCACGTGCAAAGGGGTGCACACTAATGCACCTTACGCGCGCTGAGCCCTAGGGGAGCCCTGATGGCTTTCCCCATTCCCTCCAAGGCCGCTCTGAAATCGGAGCGGCCTCGGAGGGAACTTTCCTTCTGCCCCCCCAGCCCTACCTAAATCCCCCCCCCCCACCTTTATTTTATAAGTTGAGCCTGCCTCTAGGCAGGTGTAGATTGCGCACGCCGGCCGAATGCCAGCCCGCGATCCCGGGCACAGTGGCAAATGGCCGCTGTGCCTGGAGGCTCCGGCCCCGCCCCTGCCCTGGACCACCCTGTCCAAGCCCCGCCCCTTTTTTCAAACCCCGGGACATACGCACGCCCCCGGACCTTTTGAAAATAGGCACTGTGCGCATAACCCCCCCATGCGCGTAAATCCGCCTGGATTTATGTGCGTAGGCTTTGAAAATCTGCCCCCTAATGTTTAGATCTTTAAGTCTAACCCCATATGCTTTAGAACGAAGACCACTGACCATTTTAGTAGCCACCCTCTGACTTGATTATATCTTTTTCAAGGTGCTTTCTCCAGAACTGTACACAGTATTCCAAGTGAGGTGTCACCAGGGACCTATACAGGGGCAAAGTCACCTTCCTTTTTCTGCTGACCATTCCTCTCCCTATGCAGCCAAGCATCTTTCTGGCTTTTACCATTGCTTCAGCCACCTTAAGATCATCAGATATGATCACCCCCAAATTCTGCTCTTCCTTTGTGTTTAGAAGAGTTTCACCTTCAATACTGCACCTTTCCCATGAAGTTTTTGCATCTTAAATGCATTACTCTGCATTTTTTAGCTTAAATCTTAGCTGCCACACCTTAGGCCATTCCTCAAGCTTCGCTAGATCCCTCTTCATGTTTTCTACTCCATCCTGGCTGTCCACCTTGTTAAAGATTTTGATATCATTGGCAAAAAGACAAACCTTTCCCAACAATCCTTCCATTATGTTGCTATCAAAAATGTTAAAAAGAAACAGTCCAAGCACCAATCCCTGAGGCATACAGCTAGTAACAACCCCCTCCTCAGAGAAATCTCCATTTACCACTACCTTTTGTCACTTTCCACTCATTTTCTAACCCAGACAGTCACTCTAGGATCCATATCAAAGGCACATAATTTATTTATAAATCTTCAGTGCTGAACCATGTCGAAGGCCTTGCTGAAATCCAAGTACATTACATCTAGCACTCTTCCTTGAACCAACTCTCTGGTCATCCAATCAAAGAAATTGATCAGATTCATTTGACAAGATTTACCTCTGATAAAACCATGCTGCCTCAGATCTTGCAATCCATTGGATTCCAAAATTTGCACTATCCTCTATTTTAGCAGTGATTCCATTAGTTTGCTCACCACAGAGGTCAGACTAACTTGCCTGTAGTTCCCAGCCTCCTCTTTACTTCTACTTTTATGAATAGTAACCACATCTGCCCTTGTCTAGTCTTTCGGATCTATTCCAGATTCTAAAGGACCATTGAAAAGATCAGCTAGCAGAGCTACCAAGACATCTTTAATTTCTCTTAGTACCCTTGGATGTATCCCATCAGCTCCATCACGTTAACTAATTTAAGTTTAGTTAGCTCCTCATAAACACACTATTCTGAAATTCAATTGAGGTTTACCCCACTTCCAATCTTATTTCTGCTTGTTTTATGTGGTCCTGTTCCAGGCCCTTCCACAGTGAATACCAAACAGAAATATTTGTTAAGCAATTGTGATTTTCATCAGCCTCTACATATTCCTCTCCATCACTTTTGAGTCTCACAATGCCACTTTTGAATATCTTTCTATCACTAACATATCTAAAAAAGTCTTGTCCCACCATTTTACCAAATTTGCTATTTTTTCTTCTATTTGAATTTTTACATTCCTGACTACTTTCCCTGATTCTCTTAATTTTTCCAGATTTTGCCTGTCTTTGTCTTTCTGGGATCTCTTGTAGTTTATGAATGCTAACCTTTTCTCCCTTGCAATTTCAGCTACTTCTTTAGAAAACCATAAAGATCTCTTTTCCCTTTATTTACATTCCTAACAAAAAGATTAGTTGCCTTTATATCTGCTTTTAATTTTTCGTACTGTCCTTCTACTTCCCCTAGATTTTCCCATCCAGCTAATGACTCCAGTTTTGAGAACATTTGTTTTCCTGAAGTCTAGGACCCTCACCTTGCATCCTAATATTGAACCACACCATCCAGTGGCTACTAGTTCCCAGATGATCATCCACTACAATATCAGAAATACTGATCACATTGGTAAGCATCAGGTCCAATATCACCCCCCTCCTGTGTGGATTCTGTTAACAGTTGACAGAACAGTTCTTGCAGAGAATCAGGATCTCCCTGCTTCTAGAAGATACTGAATTTGGGATGTCCCAATCAACATCTGGAAGGTTAAAATCCCCTAGCAGCAGCAGCACCTCCCCTTATACAGAAAGCCTGTGAATATCCTCCATTAAATCTCTATGCATCTCCTCTGTCTGTGATGGAGGTCTATATATTACACCAATATAAATAGATGTACCATTCCCTCCTTCCAGATTAACTCACAGTGCCTCTTCCTTACCTTCTAAGCCTAGCAATGTTGTTGCTTTAATATTGTTCTTTATATATAATACCACACCTTCTTCTTTCCTTCTTACCCAGTCCTTCATGAATAGATTGTAGTCAGGTATATCCCAGTCATGACTTTCCGTGTACCAGATCTCCAAGACAGCTACTATATCTAAATCAGTTTCTTCCATAATTGCCTCTAGATCTGGGACTTTATTTCCCCTTACACTGAGCTTAAGTGTACATAGCTTTCCAAATATTTCTTTTTCCCCCCCATATTTCCCATTTCTATATGAGTATTTAATGTTTTATTTATTTACTTATTTATTTAAATATTTCTAAACCACTTATAAGCAATTCTAAGAGGTTTACAGCTTTACATTCACAATATATAAAATACTGCATCTACAGCTAAATCATAATTATAGACATGACATTCTAAAAAAGGATATCATAATTTAAAACAAAAATACATAAAAGCATATAAAATATGAGATATAAACCCCTTTCAAAACGTAGTGTGGAAGGAAGGCAAAACAATTACCGTCATGGTTAAAAGGTGGGGTGAGGTGAAAGAAGCTATTTTAGCCAAAAAAACATCCTTCAAAAATTGGAAGAAGGATCCATCTGAAGAAAATAGGATAAAACATAAGCATTGTCAAGGTAAGTGTAAAACATTGATAAGACCGGTGAATAGAGAATTTGAAATGAAGTTGGCCATGAAAGCAAAAACTCATAATACAAACTTGTTTAAATATATCCAAAACAAGAAACCTGTGAGGGAATCAGTTGGACCATTAGATGACAGAGGGGTTAAAGGGGCTCTTAGGGAAGATAAGGCCATTGCAGAAAGACTAAATTAATTCTTTGCCTCCGTGTTTACTAATGAGGATGTTGGGGAGATACCAGTTCCAGAGATGGTTTTCAGGGGTGATGAGTCAGACGAACTGAACGAAATCACTGTGAACCTGGAAGATGTAGTAGGCCAGATTGACAAACTAAAGAGTAGCAAATCACCTGGACCGGATGGTATGCATCTAGGGTTCTGAAGGAACTAAAAAATGAAATTTCTGATCTATTAGATAAAATTTGTAACCTATCATTAAAATCATCCATTGTACCTGAAGACTGGAGGGTGGCCAATGTAACCCCAATATTTAAAAAAGGCTCCAGGGGCAATCCGGGTAACTATAGACCAGTGAGCCTGACTTCAGTGCCGGGAAAAATAGTGGAAACAATTCTCAAGATCAAAATCGTAGAACATATAGAAAGACATGATTTAATGGGAAACAGTCAACATGGATTTACCCAAGGGAAGTCTTGCCTAACAAATCTGCTTCATTTTTTTGAAGGGGTTAATAAACATGTGGATAAAGGTGAACCGGTAGATGTAGTGTATTTGGATTTTCAGAAGGCATTTGACAAATTCCCTCATGAGAGGCTTCTACGAAAACTAAAAAGTCATGGGATAGGAGGCGATGTCCTTTCGTGGATTACAAACTGGTTAAAAGACAGGAAACAGAGAGTAGGATTAAATGGTCAATTTTCTCAGTGGAAAAGGGTAAACAGTGGAGTGCCTCAGGGATCTATACTTGGACCGGTGCTTTTCAATTTATATATAAATGATCTGGAAAGGAATACGACGAATGAGGTTATCAAATTTGCGGATGATACAAAATTATTCAGAGTAGTTAAATCACAAGCAGACTGTGATACATTACAGGAGGTCCTTGCAAAACTGGAAGATTGGGCATCCAAATGGCAGATGAAATTTAATGTGGACAAGTGCAAGGTGTTGCATATAGGGAAAAATAACCCTTGTTGTTGTTACACGATGTTAGTTTCCATATTAGGAGCTACCACCCAGGAAAAAGATCTAGGCATCATAGTGGATAATACTTTAACATCATCGGCTCAGTGTGCTGCAGCAGTCAAAAAAGCAAATAGAATGTTAGGAATTATTAGGAAGGGAATGGTTAATAGAACGGAAAATGTCATAATGCCTCTATATCGCTCCATGGTGAGACCGCACCTTGAATACTGTGTACAATTCTGGTTGCCACATCTCAAAAAAGATATAGTTGCAATGGAGAAGGTACAGAGAAGGGCAACCAAAATGCTAAAGGGAATGGAACAGCTCCCCTATGAGGAAAGGCTGAAGAGGTTAGGGCTGTTCAGCTTGGAGAAGAGATGGCTGAGGGGGGATATGATAGAGGTCTTTAAGATCATGATAGGTCTTTAACGAGTAGATGTGACTCGGTTATTTACACTTTCGAATAATATAAG
The DNA here is from genome assembly GCF_901001135.1 of Rhinatrema bivittatum. Lineage (NCBI taxonomy): Eukaryota > Metazoa > Chordata > Amphibia > Gymnophiona > Rhinatrematidae > Rhinatrema > Rhinatrema bivittatum. The sequence goes on from NC_042621.1 coordinate 114,577,599, forward strand.
GACTAGGGGGCATTCCATGAAGTTAGCAAGTAGCACATTTAAGACTAATCGGAGAAAATTCTTTTTCACTCAATGCACAATAAAGCTCTGGAATTTGTTGCCAGAGGATGTGGTTAGTGCAGTTAATGTAGCTGGGTTCAAAAAAGGTTTGGATAAGTTCTTGGAGGAGAAGTCCATTAATGGCTATTAATCAATTATACTTAGGGAATAGCCACTACTATTAATTGCTTCAGTAGCATGGGTTCTTCTTAGTGTTTGGGTAATTGCCAGGTTCTTGTGGCCTGGTTTTGGCTTCTGTTGGAAACAGGATGCTGGGCTTGATGGACCCTCGGTCTGACCCAGCATGGCAATTTCTTATGTTCTTATGTTCTCACAGTACTGTTACCATATTGTGAAAAATCTTCTGAACATAACCATATTCATCTGCCACTCAATTTAAAAGCCAAAACAATTAAAAGATAAAATGAGAAGAGGTAAAACAGGTTAAATGAATAATAATGTTAACATAGGTAAAATAATATATTCCTCACATGCGGTTTACTATTTATTATTGCATGCTCTCTCCCTTGCAGCTTAAAAGGAAATAAATATTATAAACCATCTCATTTTTAAGTCTCCTTATTAAAAATCCTTTGCTTATATTACATTATCATAGAACAAATCTATCATCATGTTACAATGGCAAAAAAACTGTCATTGTAACTTTTCACCAAAGTTGACTGAGGGCATATGATTAATTATGTCCTGGTTTATCTTTCAAAATATCATAGAAAAGGCCTGTTGAAATAGATATGCTTTTACGTGCTTTTTACTTACCTTAGATTTTGTTCACCCATCTTTGATGATTCTAATTTAAAGCCCTCTTCAGTAGGTTTGCTATTCTGTGTTGAAAGATGCTGCACCCCTTCTTCTACAAGTGGATCCCATCTCTGCCCAGAAATCCTTGAAATATCATCCCATGATCCAGGAAGCCAAAATACTCACATCGATATCTTCTATGCAGCCATTCATTTATATCCAGAATACAAACTTCTCTGCCTGGGCCTTTATTCTTAGTTAGTTAAAGTTTATCTTTAGTTGACTGAGTCACAGAAGGTGACTCAATCAATCCATCTGTCCATCTGGAGGTAGGAATTGTTAAAGTGAACCAATCAGGTTACGACTATGAGGCTAATATACTAAACTGCAGCAAAGAACTCAGGAATGACCTGGAACTGCAACAGTTTTTTCTTGTGATACTGGACCATTTTATACATTTTAAATTATAGTAGCTTTCTTGCAGTAAAATCCATGTGAAAGTGCAGACTTTGCTGCAGAAACATGTGACTACACCTCCCTGATATGAGGTTAAGATTCGCAGAAAATTGACCCTTTCCACAATTTTATGCGAAAAACGTAACTGTGCACAAATTGCTAATGAGTTAATGTGCATGATTTTGCAATTTTGTTTTTGTATTTGCATGTACAAAATGTGGGAAAACAAGTAAAAAACATGCATTAAAATGTGCAGAACTGATTTTAAGCATTAGTTGCCATATTTTTGCTCGTTATTGCATTTTCAAGTACACTTTAATACATCAGCCTCTTTGTATGAAGGCCAGCCATGGTCATGGAATTTACTTTATTGAACTTCCCCTGTGGTCTTCACAAAATATACAAAACATGAACACTATGTTACTCTAAACACATGTTGCATTAAGCTGTGTTAATATTAAAAATAATTAAAAAAAAAAAGAAAACAAGTAAGTTTAAAAATATTTTCCAGGTTTTAAAGACTAAACACAGTGGGGTAGATTTTCAAAAACCGCGAATAGGCGTACTTTTGTTGGTGCTCCAGGCGCCAACAAAAGTACGCTGGATTTCAGCAGATACGCGCGTAGCCGCGCGTATCCGCTGAAATCCGGGATCGGCGCGCAAGGCTATCGATTTCGTATAGCCGGCGCGCGCTGAGCCGCGCAGCCTACCCCCGTTCCCTCCGAGGCAGCTCCGAAATCGGAGCGGCCTCGGAGGGAACTTTCTTTTGCCCTCCCCTCACCTTCCCCTCCCTACCCCTACCTAACCCACCCGCCCGGCCCTGTCTAAACCCCCCCCTTACCTTTGTTGGGGGATTTACGCCTCCCGGAGGGAGAAGTAAATCCCCGCGCCAGCGGGCCGCTAGCGCGCCGGGACGCGATCTGGGGGCGGGTCCGGAGGGCGCGGCCACGCCCCCGGGCCGCCCCGGGCCATAGCCACGCCCCCGGGCCCGCCCCCAGAACGCCCCCGACACGCCCCGAAAACGCCGCGGGTTCGGGCCCGCCCCCGACACGCCCCCTCCGAAAACCCCGGGACTTACGCGAGTCCCGGGGCTCTGCGCGCGCCGGTAGGCCTATGTAAAATAGGCTTACTGGCGCGCAGGGCCCTGCTCGCCTAAATCCGCCCGGATTTGGGCGGATTTAGGCGAGCAGGGCTCTTAAAATCCGCCCCCTTATTAATATTAAAATAGGGTACATGCAAAAATGTATCTATACCTCCCTGAGATATAATTCATTTTTTGTGTTAGCCTGCAGGGGCTAATGCAAGGCCTGACATGGGCTTGAATAATCTCCATAATTCACCTAGCACCATTGTTTCAAAACAGGCAGACAATAAATGTTTTAATAAATAAAGAAACTCCTCCTTTCTCTGTAGGGAAGGAATTCTGGGGCACAGCTTCCTTCTCTGGGGAAGAAAGATAAGTTCCAGAAGTGGATGTTTTCTTCTCCGAGGTGGATCAGGGAGAGGTTTGGTGGGGCTTTTTCCTCCAGTAGGAGGAATGGTCTTTCCTGGGTAGGACTTCTTTCTCTGGGGTCAATGGGAAGAAGGGTTCCAGAAGTCACTGCAGTTACAGGTGGAAGAAGTGCACCCCCATTATCTTCCCCAGATCCCTGGGGTTTACACCTCTTTAGTCTTTAGTATCTTTGCTATTTAATGCAGAACGTCATGTTAAAATCAGTTGATAATGTGAATTATAGGCTGATTTTGGCCCCTAAGTTATCATAAAATACAAATGATAAAATCTTTTTCTCTCAATGGGTATAATTATTGCTACAAATACTTCCGCATACCAGGAGCGTTAACCTCACATCCTTTGAGACCCCATCCGCAATGGAGATCGCTACCATCCTTAAAAAGCTAATACCTTCCTCCCACCCGTTGGACGCCATACCCTCCAATCTTCTACTCTCCATTCCTAACACAATTTCTCAATCGATGGCAGACATCATCAACTGCTCTCTAACACAAGGCAAGGTCCCATATCAATTAAAAATAGCCATACTAAAACCTTTACTAAAAAAACCAAACCTCCCACCAACTGACCCTGCCAACTACCGTCCAATAGCCAATCTTCCCCTGATCTCAAGAGTGATGGAAAGATTCATAAACAAACAACTATCTGATTATCTCGAAGAGAATAACATACTCTCTCCCTTCCAGTTCGGATTCAGAAAATCTCAAAACACTGAAGCCCTACTTTCATCTCTATCTGACACCATCCTTCTCAACCTGGAAAAAAAACAACCCTACCTTCTCGCACTGCTAGACTTATCCGCTGCCTTTGATACAGTCAATCACTCCATACTATTGGAACGCTTAGCAGATATCGGCATTCTAGGAGAGGCACACAATTGGTTCAAATCGTTTCTCGAGGATAGGTTCTATAAGGTCAGAATTAATAACAAAGAATCTCTCCCAATCAAATCAAATCGGGGAGTCCCACAAGGTTCATCCCTCTCCCCTACGCTCTTCAACATTTATCTACTACCTCTCTGCCATCTACTCTCCAACCTTAAACTAACATACTACATCTTTGCTGATGACGTTCAAATTCTTCTTCCAATCACCGAATCCCTGCAAAACACCTGGGCACACTGGAATTGCTGTTTACAATCCATCACTAACCTGCTCTCCAGCCTGCACCTCATCCTTAATTTAAATAAGACCGAAATCCTCATCATCTCTCCAGATGAAAAACACAATCTCCTCAAGTCACAAAGCGCATCCCAACTCGCAAATACAGTCATCAACCACACCACCTCCGTTAGAGACCTTGGGGTTCGGCTCGACAACCTATTCAACTTAAAATCGTTCGTCCACAACACAACCAAGGAATGTTTCTTTAAACTACAAGTCCTAAAAAACCTGAAACCCCTTCTACATTTCAGAGACTTCCGGCTAGTAGTCCAGTCCATATTCTTACAAAGTTAGACTACTGCAATTCTCTTCTCCTAGGCCTCCCTGCAATAACCACCAAACCTTTACAGATGGTCCAGAATGCTGCAGCTAGGTTACTCACCAATTCAAACAAAAGAGCACACATCACACCCATACTCCATAGTCTGCACTGGCTTCCCATAAAATACAGAATCACCTTCAAAACACTAAGGATGATTCACAAGGACATTAACGGCATCACCCACCTCAAACTAAGCTCTCAACTCCGCACTCAAACATCGGCCAGACCTATCAGAAACGCCTATAAAGGATCCCTGTACGCACCTCCGACCAAAACCTCCCTAAGAAAACGCGCTATCTCCACCGCCGGACCCAGCCTTTGGAACTCGCTACCACCCGAGCTTCGCCGAGAACCTTCTCTCCAAACTTTTAAGAAACACCTCAAAACTTGGCTCTTCAGACAAGCATTCCCAGAATCTCAACATTACCCGGACACTGGTCAAAAGACTTAACAGGCCACCAGGGAACCTCCGGACTTAAGACATATCAGGAATCTAAAGAGATACTTGATCTTTCATTACTTCCTTATCATAGTCCTCCGTTCATGACTCAATACCTCACTTCCTCCCCCCCTTCCCCCCTTCCCTCTTTCCCTCTTTCCTCCAACCAAATCCTCATTGCTACCCAAGCCTTAAAGCCCCCGCCACGCCCTATTTATGATGCAGTCCCACTCTTTTAAACTAATTATTGTAGGTGACACCCTCAGCCGCCCCAGTTGCAGTGGCTCCTTATATTATGTTATTCTGTGGCTCTATCTATTTATTATGTTATGTTATTATGTTATGTTATTCTGTGCTTCTATTTATTATGTTATTCACTGACAAATTATTTTACTGTTGCTTGTTATTGTTGACTTGTTCTATGTTCATTGCCCAAATGTTCAATTGCTCAAATGTTCTATGTAACGCCATAGCCGCGACTGTTCTGTTATATGGAAACCGACATGATTTGATATTTTGTTCAAGAATGTCGGTATAGAAAAATTCTAAATAAATAAATAAATAAATACCAGAAGTATAAAATTGAGTGCTCTGGAATGTTCACTTTTGTTTTGAAGTTAATTATTACCTTGTAATGCACTGACCTAGTTCCCAGTCATATCACTTTGTCCCCAGGTTGACTTTAACATCTACAGTATCTCCTGTATTCTTCTTTCTGCTTCTTCAATCCTGAGAAGGCACTAACTATGGATCCCTGTAGACAATTAAACATTTTGTATCTAATTCTGTAATCAAATCTATTCCACATATGATACAGACCCCCTGAAAGGAGTTTTCACTGAGATGAGATCTAAAAACTTGACACATTGTCAGCCTCTGAGCAGGGAAGTGGCTGGGAAAACACTGGGACGAGAATCCCTAGAAATCAAAAGTTACAGTGAAAAATAACTCAGTTGAGAAGGATGCAATCAGGTAGGCCATAGGAGGGCCTCATAAAGGGGTTATAAAAACTGCACCCAGAGCCCTGAAGGGAAGACCTTAAAGAACAGCAGAAGGATTCTGACTAGCCATCACTACATTTGGTAATTCAATGTTTGCTGTGCTCAAAGGTATACTGCTAGCAGTTAAGCTAATAATCTTCTCCATGATTTCTCATTCTCTGGACCTGATTTACTATGGCTTTACTCCCATTCTGATACAGGAAAAATGCTTAGTAAATGAGGCCCTACTTTGGAACATTCTTGTATTGCCAACACCATGAAAGAGTTGCATAATTGTGGATATAATATACCGATTTATCTTTCCTGACCCCAATATTGTTCTGGAGGTGGACCCTTGGGCCGAGGAAAAGTTGTTACCACCTGTAGAGAGGGCCCCCACAGGTTCCCTCCATTGGCTGGTGAGGCTGGAGAATAGCAGAGACCCCATTGAGCTTCACTACTACCAGCCTGCATTCCCCTCAGGTTGAGCCCTTGAGTACCTGGGTCGGCTGGACTTATGTGAGACCTCTGCAAGGATGGTAGTCAGAGGATTGTGCAGAATGAGGTTGGTGTCCAGGCTAAGGTCTTGGTGGGCGGTGAAGCTTGAAGTCAGTGTCCAGGTGAAAGGTCGTGGCAGGCAGCGTAGCTCGTAGTCAGTGTCTGGTCCAAAGTCAAAGCCAAGGACAAGCAGAAGAGGCTAGGAGGGCAGGAGCAATGAAGGAACTCAGAAACTCACAGCAAACTCAGGAAGCAAGGAGACCTGTTTGCTAAGGATCTGCTGGGAGCCGGATGCAGCCTTATATAAGGCTGGAGGAGTGATGTCATCGAGGAAGGCCGGCAGCATTTTCCCACTGCCAGCCCTTTAAGAACCGGGAGGAGGAGCGCATGAGTGCCTGGGAGGAGCTCGCAGAAGAGAGGCAGTCAGTGGCGTTCCGGCCACGGAAGAGAGGGAGGAGACACCTGAAGCCCCGGGACAAGGCGGCTCGTGTCGACAGCAGCTCCCCAATGCCGCTAGGGAGCCTGGGCCCACTGCCACTGCTGCAGGGCAACAAGAGGTGAGAAGAGCTGGTAGCGGAGCTCCGTGGTCAGCAAGCGTAACAACTATAATTGATCTGTCTTTTGTTTTTGGAATTCTCTGTGGGAGATGGGGAAGAGCTGGTGAAGTCTGGATATGGAAGGAAGTCTAAAAATATGGACATAGACGGGCAATGTGTCAGACTCCAGAAGGTCTCTCTAAAATTGCTGTTCCACAGTTATTAAACTAATCCACTCCTGCTCATTTTTATCACATTTATTCCTATACTAATAAAACCAATCTATTTTAAAATGTATTTGACCAATTATCTCTTGTAACCACTAAGAAATGTGGTATGTAATAAATACATAAAAACATAGAAATGAGAAATGACAGCAGAAAAGATCCAAACCGTCCATCCAGTCTGTCCAGCAAGCCCACAGTAGTATCTGCCATTAGGGATGTGAATTGTTTTTGAACGAATAAAATTATCGTCAGATAATTTTAAAATCGTCCAAAATCGTTAGAGTGCACGATACAATACAAATGCCCACGATTTATCGTCAGGGGCATTTGTATTGTATCGTTAAATAGGGCACACCAAAAAAAGCCCCTAAACCCACCCTGACCCTTTAAATCGACCCGACCCATCGCTATTTTTTTTTTTTTAAGGAGGCCCGCGCCGCAAAAAAAAAAAAAAAAAAACCCATCTGACCCTTTAAATCGACCCCCCCCCCCCCCGACCCAACCCGACCCATCGCTAATTATTTTTTTACGGAGGCCCGCACCGCAAAAAAACCCAAAAAAACCCATCCGACCCCTTAAATCGACCCGACCCGACCCATTGCTATTTTTTTTTACGGAGGCCCGCGCCGCAAGAAAAAAACAAACCCATCCGACCCTTTAAGTCGACCCCCCCAAAACCTTTTAAAGTTACCTGGTGGTCCAGGGGGTCCTCGGGGGGCCTCGGAGAGAGAGCCAGGGGGGCCTCGGGGAGAGGAGAGATCCAGGGGGGCCTCGGGGAAAGATTTCCCAGGCATCAGCTGTTCTAAAAAAAAAAAAAAAATGGCGCTGATGCCCCTTTGCCCTTACCATGTGACAGGGTATCCGTGCCATTGGCCGGCCCCTGTCACATGGTAGGAGCACTGGATGTCTGGCGCCATCTTTACTCATCAGCCCATATTATACTATGGGCTGATGAGTAAAGATGGCCGGCGCCATCTTTAAACATGGCGCCGGCCATCCAGTGCTCCTACCATGTGACAGGGGCCTGCCAATGGCACGGATACCCTGTCACATGGTAAGGGCAAAGGGGCATCGGCGCCATTTTTTTTTTTTTTTTTAGAACAGGTGATGCCTGGGAAATCTTTCCCCGAGGCCCCCCTGGATCTCTCCCCGAGGTCTCCCGAGGCCCCCCTGGACCACCAGGTAACTTTAAAAGGTTTTGAGGGGGTCGATTTAAAGGGTCGGATGGGTTTTTTTGTTTTTTTTGCGGCGCGGGCCTCCGTAAAAAAATAATTAGCGATGGGTCGGGTCGGGGGGGGGGGCTCGATTTAAAGGGTCGGATGTGTTTTGTTTTTTTTTTTGCGGCGCGGGCCTCCGTAAAAAAATAATTAGCGATGGGTCGGGAGGGGGGGGTCGATTTAAAGGGTCGGATGTGTTTTGGTTTTTTTTTTTGCGGCGCGGGCCTCCGTAAAAAAATGTGAATTGGAATCGGAACGATTCCAATTCACATATCTTAACGATCAGATTCGAGCCCCCCCGCAGCCGAATCTGATCGTTAAGACGATCTGGCACACGATTCACATCTCTATCTGCCATGCTGTACAGGTCACCCCCGTGCTTAGCAGTTTCCCAGTCTGTAAAAGTCAGGGCCCTTGTTTATTGCTGTCTGAGTCCAATTCCCTATCACCTCCCTCCTTGAAGCAGAAAGCAATGCTGGAGCTGCATCAAAAGTACTAGGCTCATTGGTTAAGGGTAGTAACAGCCGCATCAGCAAGTTACCCCCATACTTATTTTTTCCCCAGACCATAAAAGTCAGGGTCCTTGTTGGTTGCTGTCTGAATCCAATTCCCCTTTTCCTCTTTTCCCTCTGCCATTGAAGCAGAGAGCAATGATGGAGTTGCATCAACAGCATGAAGACTTATTGGTTAAGGGTAGTAACCACCGCACCAGCAAGTTACCCCCATGAACTCTTTTCTTCATTCCCAACCTCCAGCCCTTAGGGATCCACAGTGTATATCCCATGCAGGTACTACTTTACTTTAATGAGCAAGGTTTCAGGAACATCTGACCCCCATCACTGAGAAAGGTTATATTTAAGAAAATCAGGAAATAGAGTGGATAGGTGGCAAGTAGTAGCCAGCAATAACAATCAAATCCACCCCCACCCTTCTCAGACTTCAGGTATAAAATAAGTAAGATTTTTTTCCCCCCTTGCATGTGATTAAACTTGAATAAATATTCGATTTAACCCGAACCCAGACGTTTGTAAGTTGGTTTTATTGAAATTTAATAAAATTGTTTGAACGTAAAAAAGAATTAAAAAAAAGAAAACAACTAAACTTTAAAACAATTTTCCAGATTTTATTTATTTATTTAGACATGTAAAGATCACAATGGTTTACAATAACGACATTGATAGGTATAAATCATCAAATAATGAAGGATTACATAGGAAGTATTCATAAACAGGCATCAACATCTATCAATTGAAGATCAAGGACATATGACATGATGTACAAAAATACAATTCATTTCACATATTATTCTGTACATTGTATTGAGATTTTTACAGTCTCTTGTTAATTTATTTCTAATGCATCATTTAGTATCTCTTGTCCTTCTTGTTATTGTGGATCTCTGCATTCTGATGTTTTAAGCTATGTTGTATGCATTTTTGAATAGTCATGTTTTCAGTTCACATTTAAATCTCTTTCTATCTGGTATCAAATGTGGCATTTCAGGAAAAGAATTCCAAAATTTTGGGCCCACTATGGAAAACAGTAACACAAGATCTCTTACATGTGTCAGGTATATGCTTCATATTGTGGGAAAAGTCAGTAAACCTTTATTTTGGGATCTTACTGTGTATGGTTGTAATGTCACACTTATCATACCGGTGTTACTAGAATGAATACTTTTGAATATTAGCATTAATACTTTAAAGTATATTCGGGGTTGTACTGGCAGTCAGTGTAGAGAAATTAGCGAGGGTGTAATGTGATCGAATTTCCTGGATCCTAGCAAGAGCCTTGATGAGGCATTTTGTAGTATTTGTAATGGTTTTAAGAGGCATGCGAGAAGCCTGAGAAATAAGGAGTTACAGTAGTCTAGGTTTGAGAAAGAGTTTGCAATACAGTTCTGAAGTCCTCACAGGTTAATAGAGGTTTCATCCGATGTAATATACGCATCTTGGCTAAACGCATTAAATCCAAGAGCGAGATCCTAAACCCAATTCAAGTAGTAAAAGGCAACAATTCTTCTCTCTTCACTGTAAGTACAATTTTGAGCCCCAGAGCTAAATCTTCACACTGCAGAGACAATATGATTTTATTTTCCTCTTCTTTCTCTGTTCATGCTACCCAAATGGAGCCAAACCAACTCTTGATTCTAGCAGCTTCAAGAGAAGAGAAACCTAAAAACTCTGTTCTATATTTTGTCCAGATGCAGCACTTAGCTGATCTTTTTTTATCCCCCATAGAGTCAATCAGCAGAACCAAAACAAACTCAATTTTCAATATTTGTAAATTCTTCTAGGAAAATCTAAAACCTATCAGTTACCTCTAGTGCAATTTTGATTCAGCCAATTATTAAACTTTTGATATATGCACCAATCACAGTTTAATCTCAGAGCTAGCAAGTTCTTGTATGAGATAAGCAACATAAGACTGCTTAATTAAAATTTGAATCCTAAGTAAATCATAGCAGCAGAAGTTTAAATGAAATCATTTACATGAAAAATCAATATAAACAGTTTAAATGTAGGTAAAGGATATTAAAAGTTGTATAAAAGAAAAATAAACTTAAAGCTATCTTGATGAACTCATGACATTGTTATGTAGATTTACAAAAATAGGGATAGGCAAAATTTTAAGCTAAAATTATAGGGGTCAAGTTTGATAGAAATATCTTAAATGAAGCACTGAGATTTTTTTGAGAACTAACTCCCATTTGCCTACGTTGAGGCACCAAGGCATGTGCTAATGTGCAGTAAAAGTACATTCGGGTGAATTTTCAAAACAGACTGCAAACACCATTCTTACCCCCCTCCCGCCCCCTCCACGCTAATCTCAGGGTGAGCCTAACTCAAAAGTTCCCAGGTATGTGCATAAGGATGTCATCCCAGACAGCCAGGCTCCCTATTATGTTTGGTCTGCCCTTTCACTGAAATCCTTTCACTTCTCTCACACTCATTCCCAACTTTCAGGTAACCCTAGAATAGCATGGCAGCCACCCCCTCCAATTATCCTCAGCAGGGAGAAGTTCCTGTAGCCATCAATGGGACTTCGTAATAACTTTATCTTTGTATCTTTTGCCCCAGGAGCTTCAAATAGGTATGGCAGTCGGACAGGCCTCTAGTCAATTCTATTCCCACCTTAGGGGGTCATTTTTTAAAGGGATTACACATGAAAAGGGACTTTTCGCATGTGATACCTAGATTGGGGCGGGTTCTGGCCGGCGTCCGCACTGGAAGGGGAGGAGTCGGTGTGGCACCGGGGCGGACGCCACGAGGACATCGCTGACGGCAAAAAGGTAAGGAGTCTTATCGCCATCAGAAATGCGCCCAATAGCACCACCTTTCATGGTGGCGCTATTGGTTTGCGAAAGCCAGCAGCGATCGCACCACAGTGGTGCGATCGCTGCTGGCTCTCACAGGCCTGCCCCCCCCCCCCCCGGTACCGCGCGATTCACAGAGCTGCGCGACGATAGAAAATCTAGCACTTAATGTGTTATCCTCAGGGCCTCACCATGACTAACGAGGTCAGTTGTCAGTACTGCACCTAATGTATATAGTTTTAAGCATACACCCAAAAAGTCTGCTTTTCAAACACAAGTTATCTGCATAACAACTGTATACAGGGCTGGTGCACCCTAGACACTTTGGGCAAACATTCAGACTTGCACCTCTCACATTTCAGCCCTGCAACCCACACACGCAATTAACTTTATAGCCCCTAGGCTGCCTCCCCTTCACCCCTGAGATTTTGATATTTCAATTCAACAAGCGAGAAGATCCCACCACCATGTGCTCGCCACCCTCACCCCAAACAATCCTGTACAAAACACATAACTAGACATAGGAATGAAAATTTGTAGAATATTTGTGTAAATAATTTCTTTGTAAAGTTATGCTGTTACACATTATTTAGGACTAAAATGTTAAAATCAGTCACACTGGTTTCCGCATTACCTCATAAAAGACCTTACTACCTTATTTTATTATCTATGTTTATACTGGAAACCGCTTCAATATTTCCCTATGAAGAAGTGGTATATAAAACATTTTAAATAAAATAAAATAAAACTGTAAAGTTAAATTGTGAAGTTAAATAATTGGCTAAAACTAATATTAGTGTTGCTGTAAATTACTTACGCTGGAAGTGAATTTGCAGGGTGGTTGTTGGACCGTCCTAGAAGAATTGGAATGGAATGAATGCCTTCTGCTCAGTCACGAGCATACAGCCAGACCCCGCAACAAAGCAGCCCTGACCCTTGGGCTATTTCCTTAGCTTGAACAGTGTAGATAGAACAACCAAATAGACTGGGTTGGAATGGACAACTGGTCATTTCCTCTACTATGCAATTTTGCAGATGACTTGTTTTTATTTGTAGAAAACCTCTAAAAGGCATTTCTGATAATAATGCAAATAATTCTGAATTTTGCAAGATTCAAAATACAGTTTGATAAACTCGAGGTCCTGTATAGTTTTCTTTCGAGTACTTAGGAGGGGCTCTTCCCTTTTGCAATGGGTAGAGTCAATCTGAGTTTTAGTTCTACAAATGTCTTACAGAATTATTCAGTTATACTTCCTAAATATATCTTCTACTATTCTTATAGTCAAATTGGAACTTAATTTCTGGCAGAAACTGCCTTTATCTTACTTGGGTAGGAATAATTGTACCAGAACTACTTTACCCCCAACCAAGTGTTGCCACTCATCTTGAAAGAATCTGATTAAAGATTATTAATAGATATCCAGTTTTTACTCCCATCCCAGAGGACTCACTTTTAAACAGATTTACTCCTGTTCAGAGCAGGACTATTTCTGGACAGATTCCTTTTTGCAAGTACAGATTCCATTCCTTATGAAAGAAAATATGCTTTTTACATTTTCTTTCCTCCCATGGCAAATCATCAAGGCCAGCCTATTTTGGTGGTCCTCTCACTTTTTACTCTAAATCCCTCTCTCTTTTTGCTCTAATTACACAGGAATTGATTCAGAAGAGTGTTAAGTAAGAGATGGGGGGAAAGTCTTCTTTCTGAGTCTCATCTTGCCACTTTTTAAAGAGACAATACCATAACGGGTAGATTTTCAAAGGCCCGTGTGGGGTTTATGCGCGTGGCTGGGCCTTGTGCGCGCCAAACAAATTTTCAAAGGGTCCCGGCCACTCGCGTAAACCCCAGTATGCAAATAAGGGTTGGGCCTCTTCGAAAGGGCGGGCCGGGGGGGCATGTTCTGGGCGGGGAGGGGCAGGGGGCGGGCTGAAACAGCACCATTGATCGCTGTCCCAATGACTCGCATGCCGCAACTTACTTTAGCTCGGGAGCTGAAGTAAGTTGTAAAGCAAAGAAAAAAAATACAAAAGGTAGGGTTTAGGGGGTGGGGAGGAGAGGAGAGGGGAAGAGGGAGGGAATTTAGGTAGGGGGGTAGGGAAGTTCCTTCCCAGATTGCTCCTTAATTGGGAGGGAACTGGGGAAGGCCCGAATGCATCGCCGCACAGAAATTGCAACCCCCCCCCCCCCCCACTTATGCATGCCGCCTGCACATACATGTGCGGATTATAAAATCCGGCAAGCATGTGCGTGTGGCCCACAGATTTTCTAACATGCAAAAATCTACCCCTAAATGTCACAACCCTTGCTTTTTGAAAAGCAGGCTTGGCAGTCTCTACAGCACATAAGCATTCCAATACATTCACTCACCACACATGCCTCTCTTCCCCCTACTATTCATACATTAACTTAGCATGTACCTACACTACTGAGACATACACTGTACACATGCTCTCTGCTTCAGCACTCAGACCCATCATTCAGGAAACAGGACAGTGACGTTACACTAAATATGGACCTCATATTATTTTGGTTATTTGTCTGGCTAACAGGGTCATTCATCAAAATGCGTTAGGAGTCTCTACCAGGGTACTATCAAGCTAGGGCGAGAGAACATTGTAGAAATATAATCTTTGTGTGACTTTCTTCTCTAAAAATCACATCAAATCTTCACTTATGTGTACTGTGCTGTTCATACATCTCACTGTGCATGTAAAACTTGCCCCCAAACCCTAGACCACTACCAAAATCTCACCGCGACTTACTAGATGACCTTCCTATAGTGGTGTATATATAGATGATTACTTTGCGAGCCTTATAAAGAGGTTCTCCATTTCTCTCCCTCTTTCTCTCTCTTTCAGTGCCTGCCTAGTAACTCTAAAATTATCACAGGCATTCTTCATGCAAAATGTATTGCATTTTGATGACTCTAGGCTTAAGTTTGGCACTTAGGCCTGGATTTATCAAAATGTGGTAAGTACCGCATGCGATTGCAAAGGGGGCGTGGTTTATGCAAAATTCCAGTTTATCGCAATTTGTGCTAATTACCTATGCGAAGAGCTAAGTTAGTGCACATTGCGATAACATCTGAATTTGCGATAGGTGTCAGACCTGTTGTATTTCCTGCATATGACCACTGGGTGGACCATTTTTGAGAGAGAGAGAGAGAGAGCGCCTGGCCTTCGGAGTGAGGAAACTCACTCCAAGATGAGATTTGGGCAATGTTCTCTCCACCTAGCTTGATGGACTCTCTACCTGGGTAACATCAAGCTAGGTGGAGAGAACATTGCCCAAATCTCATCTTGGAGTGAGTTTCCTCACTCCGAAGGTCATCAAATGTTCACAAGAGACCACTGTTCTGTTCGTATGTGTCACATAGAATGTCAAAGTGGCCCCTAACCCCCTACACTCATACCTAAACCCCACCTCGAGTTACTAGGTGGGCCTACCATAGGGATACAAATACCTACCTATGGGGATGACATTATGGCCAGGTGCTCACTCGCTCTCTCTCTCTCTCTCTCTCTCTCTCTCTCTCTCTCTCTCTCTCTCTCTCTCTCTCTCCCTCCCCCCCCCCCCCCCCCAAGCCTCTGGGCCCTTCAATTCACCTCCAATAGGCCTTACAGGAGACATTGCAAAAGGTGATGAAACCTTACCACATTATCACACAGCCTAACACAATTCAAAGAGGTGTTGTTAAAATCAGCATTACAGCTGTGCAATAGCTCTTCACAGACAGGCTAACCCAGCCCACACTCCTCCCATTTTCTGAATTTGCATCGCACCATACGATATGGTGCTATCACATGTGATAAGCCCTTAGCCAGACAAATGCCTGGATTTTATTTATACACCAGCCTTCTAAGGAGATCAAGGCAGTTTACAAAATAAAATATGCACAATAAAAATGTACATGATAAAAGATAAACAAGAATAAAAGAATTAAAATATGATAAAATTACACAAAGGATACAAATTAAACAAAAGTAAAGCCTAGCTAAAACAATAAAATTAGACAAAAGATAAAACTTATATAATTAACACTTGAAACATGACTCTCACTGGAATGAGTAACATTACCACCTTCTTCAACATTTTCACAAGTAGAAAAGTCTGGTCAGGGTGTATATAGCCTGGGACAGGGCCAATTGTTCAGCTAAATTAACCAGACAAATTTTCAGTGTTATCTGGCAAACGTAGCTGGATAATTTTGGACAGCCAAAGAGCAATCCTAAACTTTTTCAGCTAACTTAAAGATAGCCAGGTATATTTAACAATGAACCCACGCAGCTAAATATCCTGGATAAATTAGCTAGATAAATTTAGCCTGCTAACTTCTAGTCAGCCAGTGACTGAATATGGAGCACAAGTCGATTTTAAAAGTGTTGCTCATGCAAAAATGCCCACATAGGCGCATATGTGGGCCACATGTGAGCAATGTGGATTTTAAAATACCGCAAACTATGTGCATATGTACCCATGCACATGCAAGGAATGAGGGGGGTAGAAAAGTGTGGGGCCTGGGTATTCCAAGGTAGGACAACAGTTATATGTGTAACTCTGTATTTTAAAACTGAAAACCACAGCGTGTGTACGCAGGATATCCATACCATATAACTTTACTGCTGCTCCTGATGAGGAGCAAAATGAGGGATCCGGGTCAAATGGGCTACGGGCAGGATGAAGAAGCATAAGGGTCTGACAGACCTCAATATTAATTGGACAAACTGATGGATTCATTGGAAACCTGGTAAAGTGGCTCGCGCAAACATGTTTTAAAATCCGCATACATATGTGCGTAAAAGCCGACAAAGTCCAATGGAAGACACACACGCGCTGTTCTCAAGTATACCACTTAAAATTAGGAGCATACTTAGCACAGTTGGTTTATTTTACATTACAACATATGCATGCAAGTGCACACGTGACTAAAAGTTCCATCTTCGCTCATGTGTCAATACGTGCGTATATGGATGTACGCATGCTTGTTTTAAAATTGCTGTCTATATATTTAATATTTTTTTGTGCTTTCTGCTCCCTCCCTTGGTTGTAAGGGTGAAGAGATCTAAGTGCATCTTGTGAAGAATGGCTTGTGGGTCTTCCTCTATCTCACCTGGACTTAAACTTGTTTTTTGAATGGAATCTAAGACATCTAAAGAGGCTTCTCTTTGTTCTGCAGTCAGGTAAAAAGAGAAATGGAACAAAATTCAGATATAAAATATGTGAAGACTTGGCTTTTACCCAAACCTTTGATGGTTAGTATCTTATGATTTTTATTTTTCACCCATTCCAGGTTCTTCTTTAGGTTATCCTAAATCTTGTGGGTTATAATTCCATGTGTTTTTTCTTGTCCAGTTGTGTTTTTTGTTATTGTTTTTACTATACTTTGCCTTTTTTTGTATTGCATTGTTTATACTTTTCTTTATTAATATTATTCTATTTTGTTTTATTCTATTATTGAACTTTTAATTTTTATTGTTAAGTTTACAGAATGTACTGTGTTTTTATTTATCTTTTTCTGTAAACCATCTTGATTTTTATTATGGAAAAACAGTCAATCAAATAATAAAGTAAACTAAATTCATATAAAAGAAGGTGACAGTATTGCTAAGAAACATGAGAAATGAATGGAAAGGCACAATGCACAGAAGAGAGAAATCATATGGGGGGAATTTTCACTCTCTACAGACAGATTACAGGTCTGCAGATACTTTGTACCTCAGGACCTGCAAATTTATTTTCAAAGGGAAACTCCCCCATCCCTATCAGCCTCACTCATATCCTCTCTTTTAAGAGCCCAACTTTCAAGATTATTCATGATACAGTATTTGCACACGTAAGTGGATGTGTGGAGATTAATACTAGAATTTTGTAAATTGTGCAGCAGGAGCTGCACCGTTTATAAAATACTGTGTATTTCTGCTCTAAACATATGAGCATAAAGGTGAATTTTAAAAGCATGGCATGCACCAAAACCAGGAGATATGCACATAAGTCAGGCCGGCACATGCTAAGTGGCTTTTAAAAGCCACCTGAGTATGCGCGTACCTCCCACTGCGTGCACAAATGAAAAGTTCCAAAAAAGGGCAAGGTGTGGGTGTGGTCTGAGCGGAGCATGGGCATTCCTGGATTTCAACTTCAAATTAACGCGTAAATACTTCTCACACAGGCACATGCTGGTATCCCCTGCTGCATAACTTTAATTCTGCATAACTCAATTAGCAGATGTAAAAATGTACAAACAAGTTCACTAATGTACACATGTACACCTATTACAAAATAGCAACTACTACATGTAATTCAGAACCTCACTCCAGAACACCCCTAGACTACCCTTTTTTAAACAGTAAATGTACATATGAAATCAACAATACACTTAGGGGCGGATTTAAAAAGCCCTGCTCGCGTAAATCCGCCCGGATTTACGCGAGCAGGGCCTTGCGCGCCAGCGCGCCTATTTTCCATAGGCCTGCCGGCGCGCGCAGAGCCCCGGGACTCGCGTAAGTCCCGGGGTTTTTTGTCGGGGGCATGTCTGGGGGCGGGGCCGATCGATGCGGCGTTTTGGGGGCGGGACACGGCATTTCGGGGGCGGGCCCGGGGGCGTGGTTTCGGCCCGCGGCGGTCCGGGGGCGTGGCCACGCCCTCCGGAACCGCCCCTGGGTCGCATCTCGGCGCGTTAGCGGCCCGAGGGCGCGGGGGGATTTACTTCTCCCTCCGGGAGGCGTAAATCCGGGGGGGGTGGGTTAGGTAGAGGAAGGGAGGGGAAGGGGAGGGGAGGGCGAAAGAGAGTTCCCTCCGAGGCCGCTCCGATTTCGGAGCGGCCTCGGAGGGAACGGAGGCAGGCTGCGCGGCTCGGCGCATGCCGGCTGCCCAAAATCGGCAGCCTTGCGCACGCCGATCCTGGATTTTAGCAGATACGCGTGGCTACGCGCGTATCTGCTAAAATCCAGCGTACTTTTGTTTGCGCCTGGAGCGCGAACAAAAGTACGCGAACGCGCCGTTTTTAAAAATCTACCCCTTATACTCTTGACATTTATAAAACAACATATACATGCATACATGCTACTTACTTGCATATGAAACCCCTTTGAAAATTCATTCTATACTGTACATAAAGATGTAAATTTCCAAAATGTGTAGCACAGATAATCGCAAGTTACATCCATAAGTAGCATGTATATGTGTAAGTAGTATTTTACAAGAGGTTGAAGTATGTGTGAACTAGGAGTGTATGAAGGTGAAAGGTTAAAAAAAAAGGTTTGGGGCATTCTGAAGTGGGATTCAAAAGTTCCCTCACAAGCTAGTATTTTGTAAGTAGTGCTTTCATTACTGAACTTGTCTGTACACTTTTACACCTGCAGAAGTGAAATTAAATTATCTTTTGTCTGCAGATTTTGGTGTGAGGTCTGGGATAGGTTTTGGGTGGTCAGCGAAAACTGCTGAAGAGTCTGGGAAAACTGGTGGAGGTCTGGATGAAGTAATGGAGATGCAAGCAAACTGACCATTGCAAGTGCACATACAAGTATTTTCACAAGCAAGATACATGCATTTTTTATAAAATACATGCTGAATAACTCTGGGGTATTACGCACACATTTTCAGTTGCCAGCATTAAGAAAACATGAGTTAATCCTATGCATCTCTCTGTATTAGGAAGTAATAGATAAAGCCTTGATTAATATGGGATTTGCAAGGAGGGGCATCAAGTTATACACACATTTTTAATCATGTGTGTGCATTAAACTCTTGTTAAAATGTAAATTAAATAATATACAATGTTAAAGTTGAATGCACAAAAAAGTATATATACAATTCCATGTTAGAATGTGTAAAAAGTCATTCACATCGTATTACATCAGGGTCCTTAACTTGTAGCTTTCATAATCTCCTTGCATTAGCATGGCTTGGGTTCAGAGCTTATCTGGGTTTATAGCTTTTTCTGGGCTCATAACCTGTTGTAGCACTGGTCTGGCCCAATCCTGTTAATCAGGATCAAAACTGGGAGTGTGCAGAAGAGGATTCCCTCACTTCTAGAAGAAACACTTACTGTGAAGTAGAAAATTACTCAACACTATTCAGTAGTTTCATGGATGGAATACTTCTTTACTTGAGAATCTGGGATGGAAAATAATAAACATTATATACATCATTATATGATTCTATTCAAAGAGATTGTGCTAGTGTGGCTAGACTGACTCAAAGGCAAGGAAGAAGGACAGCAGATTCAGACTGACTAATACAAGTTACTGGCTATTTAGGTAACCTTACAGTCCATCCTCTTCTTGAGCAAAGTCAAATGACACAGCCAGGGAATGTTACGTCTAGCTATCTGGTTTAGAGGATGACCTTTTGCTATCAGTCCTCCAACAATTCTGACATCAATCATTTCTATTTTCTGAAACCTCTCTCCAATAATAGTCTAGCTATAAGGGCTATTTTTAAAAGTAATTTTTATATGCTAGGATGCAATTTTATTTTCCTTGTTTTACTGATTAAGCTAACTTTTTCTGATATAGGCTTTCAAACTATTCAGAATTTGCTTCAACCTTGTTGACTGACTCTGTATAATGTATTTAAATTTCCTAAAAACAGACATCATTGCATTTGGCTGTTCCACTCCTTATGATATTCCTTTATCAGTCACTTTTGATAATCCCTCCATTCAGAATTTCCAAATTGTTCGCAAATTTGGAATCTCTATTGACTAAACTCTGGACATGAAGCATCACATCAAAACCATCATACAGTCCTCATAGGCAAAATTAAATTATTACATCACATCAAACCATTCCTTGAACTCTCTGATTTCTGTACAGTTCTACAATCACTAATCCTTACTGGCATTGACTAATGTAATTCCCTTTATGCTAGTTTCCCCCCAAACACACTCAGATCTCTCCAGCTTGTCCAAAACTCTGCAGCCCGTTTACTCACAAACACTGAACACTATGATCAAACCTCTTTGGCTTTGTATTCTCTTCATTGGCTCTCTGTTCAATCACAAATCACATACAAGTTGGTAACCATTGGCCACAATCTCCTTTATATTGCCACTAACCCTTGGATTAGCTCTATCCTGCATCTCTACGTTCCACCATGATATCTCAGAGCAGCATACCAATTTCTCCTTGCAGTCCCCTTTGGTAAGCAGGCAAGATTGTCGTGACATGCAAAAGAGCCTTCCCTATTGTCAGCCCTACCTCCTGAAACTCGTTGCCTATTGCTATCAGAGCCATGACCAACACTAAGGAGTTCAAGAAAGCACTCAACACCTTTTACGGGTAGGGATGTGAATCGTTTTTCAACGATTAAAATTATCGTCCGATAATTTTAATATTGTCTTAAATCGTTATAGAACACAATACAATAGAAATTCTAACGATTTATCGTTAAAAATCGTTAAATCGTGTTAGTGCGCACTAACGGGAGTTAGTGCGCACTAACAGAAAATGATACAAATTGACACTTTCCAGGTCAGTAAAGGTCAGTTAGGAATGAATATGTATTCCTATTGGCTGGCTGCCCTCTTATCTATTGATGTTACCAAGGGTCCCACTGAGGTGATGGTTGGGGGGATGGGAAATGGAAATGGAAACTCAGGAACACTAACAGAAAATGATACAAATTATTGACACTTTCCAGGTCAGTAAAGGTCAGTTAGGAATGAATATGTATTCCTATTGGCTGGCTGCCCTCTTATCTATTGATGTTACCAAGGGTCCCACTGAGGTGATGGTTGGGGGGATGGGAAATGGAAATGGAAACTCAGGAACACTAACAGAAAATGATACAAATTATTGACACTTTCCAGGTCAGTAAAGGTCAGTTAGGAATGAATATGTATTCCTATTGGCTGGCTGCCCTCTTATCTATTGATGTTACCAAGGTTCCAACTGAGGTGATGGTTGGGGGGATGGGAAATGGAAACTGTTGGTAGTTGACAAAAAAAGTAATGTGATCAGTCAATATGACTAGAACTTGTGCCCTATTCCTGATACCAGGGGTGTTGTGATCTTCCTGCACTCAGTGCCCTATCCCTGATACCAGGGGTGTTGTGATCTTCCTGCACACAGTGCCCTAACCCTGACACCAGGGGTGTTGTGATCTTCCTGCACACAGTGCCCTATCCCTATTAATACCAGGAGTGTTGTGATCTTCCTGCACACAGTGCCTTAACCCTGATACCAGGGGTGTTGTGATCTTCCTGCACACAGTGCCCTACCCTGATACCAGGGGTGTTGTGATCTTCCTGCACATAGTGCCCTAACCCTGATACCAGGGGTGTTGTGATCTTCCTGCACACAGTGCCCTAACCCTGATACCAGGGGTGTTGTGATCTTCCTGCACACAGTGCCCTAACCCTGACACCAGGGGTGTTGTGATCTTCCTGCACACAGTGCCCTATCCCTATTAATACCAGGAGTGTTGTGATCTTCCTGCACACCGTGCCCTAACCCTGATATCAGGGGTGTTGTGATCTTCCTGCACACAGTGCCCTAACCCAGACACCAGGGGTGTTGTGATCTTCCTGCACACAGTGCCCTATCCCTATTAATACCAGGAGTGTTGTGATCTTCCTGCACACAGTGCCCTAACCCTGATACCAGGGGTGTTGTGATCTTCCTGCATGCAGTGCCCTATCCCGCCTGCATTACTAGTGAGAGGCTGGCTTCACAGACAGGGGGGAGCTGCCTGACCCTCACTCCTGACTTCCCCCATGTCCCAGCCAGTGAATGGTGTGTGGGTGAGGGGGGGGGGAGGATGGTGAAGTCTGAGACAGCTCCCTCCCTGCATTACTAGTGAGAGGCTGGCTTCACAGACAGGGGGGAGCTTCCTGACCCTCACTCCTCCCCTCCCCCATGTCCCAGCCAGTGAATGATGTGTGGGTGAGGGGGGGGGGGGGGGGAGGATGGTGAGGCTGAAACAGCTCCTTCCCTGCATTACTAGTGAGAGGCTGGCTTCACAGACAGGGGAGAGCTCCCTGACCCTCACTCCTCCCCTCCCCCATGTCCCAGCCAATGAATGGTGTGAGGGTGAGGAGGGGAGGATGGTGAAGGCTGAGACAGCTCCCTCTCTGCATTACTAGTGAGAGGCTGGCTTCACGACAGGGGGAGCTGCCTGACCCTCACTCCTCCGGGGTGTTGTGATCTTCCTGCACACAGTGCCCTATCCCTATTAATACCAGGAGTGTTGTGATCTTCCTGCACACCGTGCCCTAACCCTGATACCAGGGGTGTTGTGATCTTCCTGCACACAGTGCCCTAACCCAGACACCAGGGGTGTTGTGATCTTCCTGCACACAGTGTCCTATCCCTATTAATACCAGGAGTGTTGTGATCTTCCTGCACACAGTGCCCTAACCCTGATACCAGGGGTGTTGTGATCTTCCTGCATGCAGTGCCCTATCCCGCCTGCATTACTAGTGAGAGGCTGGCTTCACAGACAGGGGGGAGCTTCCTGACCCTCACTCCTCCCCTCCCCCATGTCCCAGCCAGTGAATGGTGTGAGGGTGAGGGGGGGGGGAGGATGGTGAAGGCTGAGACAGCTCCCTCTCTGCATTACTAGTGAGAGGCTGGCTTCACGACAGGGGGAGCTGCCTGACCCTCACTCCTCTGGGGTGTTGTGATCTTCCTGCACACAGTGCCCTATCCCTGATACCAGGGGTGTTGTGATCTTCCTGCATGCAGTGCCCTATCTCTATTAATACCAGGAGTGTTGTGATCTTCCTGCACACAGTGCCCTATCCTTAATACCAGGGGTGTTGTGATCTTCCTGCACACAGTGCCCTATTTCTGATACCAGGAGTGTTGTGATCTTCCTGCACGCAGTGCCCTATCCCTGATACCGGGATGTCTGCAAGAAGATCACAACACCCTGGGTAACCGGGATAGGGCACTGCATGCAGGAAGATCACAACACCCCCATTATCAGGAATAGGGCACTGTGTGCAGGAAGATCACAACACTCCTGGTATCAAGGATAGGGCACTGTGTGCAGGAAGATCACAACACCCCTGGTATTAGGGATAGGGCACTGTGTGCTGGAAGATCACAACACCCCTGGTATCAGGGATAGGGCACTGTGTGCTGGAAGATCACAACACCCCTGGTATTAGGGATAGGGCACTGTGTGCTGGAAGATCACAACACCCCGGAGGAGTGAGGGTCAGGCAGCTCCCCCCTGTCTGTGAAGCCAGCCTCTCACTAGTAATGCAGGGAGAGAGCTGTCTCACCCTTCACCATCCTCCTCCCCCCCCCTCACCCACACACCATTCACTTGCTGGGATTTGGGGGAAGGGAGGAGTGAGGGACAGGCAGCTCCCCCCTGCCTGTGAAGCCAGCCTCTCACTAATAATGCAGAGAGGGAGCGGTCTCCGCCTTCACTATCCTCCCACCCCCCACTCACCCACACACCATTCACTTGCTGGGACTTGGGGGAAGGGAGGAGTTAGGGACAGGCAGTTCCCCCCTGTCTGTTAAGCCAGCCTCTCACTAATAATGCAGGGAGGGAGCTGTCTCCGCCTTCACCATCCTCCCACCCCCCCCCCTCACCCACACACCATTCACTGGCTGGGACATGGGGGAGGGGAGGAGTGAGGGTCAGGCAGCTCCCCCCTGTCTGTGAAGCCAGCCTCTCACTAGTAATGCAGGGAAGGAGCTGTTTCAGCCTCACCATCCTCCCCCCCCCCTCACCCACACATCATTCACTGGCTGGGACATGGGGGAGGGGAGGAATGAGGGTCAGGAAGCTCCCCCCTGTCTGTGAAGCCAGCCTCTCACTAGTAATGCAGGGAGAGAGCTGTCTCACCCTTCACCATCCTCCTCCCCCCCCCTCACCCACACACCATTCACTGGCTGGGACATGGGGGAGGGGAGGAGTGAGGGTCAGGCAGCTCCCCCCTGTCTGTGAAGCCAGCCTCTCACTAGTAATGCAGGGAAGGAGCTGTTTCAGCCTCACCATCCTCCCCCCCCCCTCACCCACACACCATTCACTGGCTGGGACATGGGGTAGGGGAGGAGTGAGGGTCAGGAAGCTCCCCCCTGTCTGTGAAGCCAGCTTCTCACTAGTAATGCAGGCGGGAGAAGGCACTGCATGCAGGAAGATCACAACACCCCTGGTGCCAGGGTTAGGGCACTGTGTGCAGGAAGATCACAACACTCCTGGTATTAATAGGGATAGGGCACTGTGTGTACATGAAGATCACAACACCCCTGGTGCCAGGGTTAGGGCACTGTGTGCAGGAAGATCACAACACCACTGGTATCAGGGTCAGGGCACTGTGTGCAGGAAGATCACAACACTCCTGGTATTAATAGGGATAGGGCACTGTGTGCAGGAAGATCACAACACCCCTGGTGCCAGGGTTAGGGCACTGTGTGCAGGAAGATCACAACACTCCTGGTATTAATAGGGATAGGGCACTGTGTGCATGAAGATCACAACACCCCTGGTGCCAGGGTTAGGGCACTGTGTGCAGGAAGATCACAACACTTCTGGTATTAATAGGGATAGGGCACTGTGTGTACATGAAGATCACAACACCCCTGGTGCCAGGGTTAGGGCACTGTGTGCAGGAAGATCACAACACCCCTGGTATCAGGGTTAGGGCACAAGTTCTAGTCACATTGACTGATCACATTACTTTTTTTGTCAAGCTACCAACTGTTTCCATTTCCCATCCCCCATATACTGTCAGTGGGAACCTTGGTAACATGAATAAATAAGAGGGCAGCCAATAGGAATACATATTCATTCCTAAACTGACCTGAACTGACCTGAAAAGTGTCAAATTACATCAATTTCTGTTAGTGGGCACTAACTCCCGTTAGTGCGCACTAATCGGAAAAAACGATTTTTAACGATTTTTCAACGAAATAATCGTGCCAAACACGATTTTCTTCTCCTGCAACACGATTTCAATCATTAAGACGATATGGCACACGATTCACATCCCTATTTACGGGTACTTTCAAACTTACGTATGGGTGTACATGTACACATGTGCATGAGCACGCACTCAGAGACGCAGCTATAACATAACACGCATATGTTATAAAATAGCCTAGGTGCACGTACGTATGTGCCTAATTTTGCAAGTGGGTGCAGACAGCCTCATAAAGTTGGGTTGAACCATGCAGGTAGGGGAATTTTATAACAGGTGCATATACATATCATGACCAGTTTCACCAGTTCGTCCACCAGTTTGTCCAGTTTAGAGCTAGGTCCTCCAAAATCCCCTAGTTCTTTAGCCTGCACTCCCCTCCCCCCCCCCCTCCCCCAGTTATCCCAGACCCCTTAAGCCCCTCAGGGATGACTGTATTTTGTTTTTGGGTTGTTTTTATTTTGTTACACCTCCTCCAGAGGAGAAGTAAACTTATGCAGCACTGGACTGGGCACCTGCACAGGAGCATAGGTAAAGCATGCACATCTCTTGACACACCCTGGAATGCCCATGCCTCACCCATACCCTACATGTATGTGCTAGATGTGCACCCATCTTCTGATTTTTCGGCGTGCATCTCTTTTAATATTCACCTCTTTTTGTTTAGGCAGACCTTTCAGGATCTAGATTCTATCACGTCGTCCTCTCAGTCTTAAGCTGTTAGCCTTATTCACTTGAGCAATGCCTCGTCACCTGTTTGTCTTGCCTATTTTAATGATTTACTTGTTGTTATGGTGTATATTTCCTTTGTGACCCACCCTGAACTTTGGAGGGCACAGGCAAGAAATGCTTTTAAATAAATAAAGTAAGTAAATCAGGGTTTTACAGGTACAAGTTATATTTTTTCATACATAAAATATATGTGTGTTTGTTTACAAAATAGGTAGAGAAAGTATACACTTTCAATGTATTGCAAACATTCGTGAATATTGAAACATTCAGGTGTATGCTGGGTGGGCAGATATATGCATATTTTGTCATCTGTGCAGACCAGATAGGCACAGATTATAAACTACTATAGTAGATCTCCACTTGCATTTAGGAGAGGTCATTCCCAGGGGGCGTGCTTTTGAGCGGGATCAGAAAATAATGCACACAGGCTGTATTTTCTAGTCTATGCATGCTTCTTTCCAAAGAAATTCTAGCCACACAAAAAGTAGAACATACATTTCCATGGGTACTTTGTACCAGCGGATAGTTTGAAAGTGGTTCTGGGTGATGTATGCGGTATGAATGGGGATGGGTGTTATAAATGCTTATAAAAAACAAAATTCAGTGGCAACTCTTGGTGTAGGTAACAGCATGTGAATATTTCAGAGAAGTATGGTATTGTAAGTAAGCTTGTCACTAACTTCAAGTTCTGAATAAGAGCCTACCCTGACTCTTTAACTGTTGTTAATATCCTAATCACTACGTTCCTTAGACCTTTTCTTTCTAGCAGTCTTTGCTTCCAAGTTTACTACCCTTGTTGAATGTAACTTTGTTCTTCCTGTTTCTACCTACGGTTCTTGTTACAGTTCCCCCTTTCGATGTAAACCGATCTGATATGGTCCTCAACCAATAAGGTCGGTATAGAAAAGTGTTAAATAAAATAAAATAAATAAATAATATTCTCCTCATTTTTGTTACGTCACCTCTTCATCAGTATGGTGCTTGCCTAAAGTTTGTGACCACATGTTGAATCAAGCCCTGCTAAATAGCTTGTTTTTGTAATGTCTGTTTTACTACTGAAATAAAAAGTATTTTGAAAAAAAAAAAAAAGAAAGTGAGAGTACATGTATCCTTGCTGTTTGAAACTTGGTGAAATTTACACAGATTACAAGTATCTATGGACTTCATCCCAATGTCCGCAAATTGAAAATTGGCCCTTAAATGTTTGCATTCTCTGTTTTGAAAAGATTGCCAAATCCCTATGCATCTCAGAAAATCCAATTAAATCCCTTTTTTCAGGGTCTGGCTAGTCTTCTTTCTCTGACGTATAGCACATTATCAACTTCCTTACAATATGCATGGATTTCAGTATTCTTTTATGATCATGCCAAGTTGTTCTGCTGATGTCAGCAACATCTGTAATAGAGCAGAGGAGGTGTATAGAACAAGCCGGCAGCATGATGCCAGCACAAACTAAGGGAAGGAAGCCAAAAATGATTACCCACACTTTAGTCACCATGATTTTGAAATTTCACATGTTTAAAGTTACATAACTTTTTTTTAAATTTAGAACTCTACAGTACTATATATATCTAGTAGCACTATATTCAGTAAGACGTTGATATTCAAAAGTTATTTAGATGGATAACTGAAAAGTTATCCTTCTAAATGACTACCCAGCTATATTCAAAGCTGTAGGCACCTAAATTCTAGTCTCATAATGACTTGTGCGGCTAGAATTTAGCTGCATAAATTGGGGGAGGGGGGGGGTCCAAGGGAGCTTAAATTATGTGGCTAACTCTGGTCACACCGTAGGGCCAGATATACTTATCCGGCTAACTTTAATATAGCTAGGGATATTAAGTGGTGTGGCTGTGCTGCTGAATATTACCATTAAGTTAGCCGGATAGCTATATCCAGCTAACTTAACTAGCTGCTCCGCAGTTGAATATTGGCCCCTAAATAAATAGCAGTAGGAGGAATTACAGTAGATTCATTCTTAGACTAGAATACATAACAGCATTCCAAATTTTTTCCTTTGCTTTAGAAGTTATGTAATGCTTCTGCATGAGAAAAATGGACCTTACTTATATACAAGAAATAGTTGTATATTTATGCTGTACTAATCATTGCTCGAAACCAATGCAACTTCAGTACCACCGTGATGCATCTAAAGCGTAAATGCAGCACAAAAGAACTAACAACTAATCTTAAAGCATGGATGGCCAACTATCATGAGCTGAGGGTCAACCAATTAACTTACAATGTTTTCAAGGGCTGCACAAATTGTAGGATATTGACTCTTTTTGTACATGCAAATAAATGTATATAACTCAGATGCTGTCACATGTAATTTAGAAATGCTAAACCAGTATCTCCTAACTGTCACTGACGGGATGCAAAATCCATATTTATGTAGTCAAGTAGAAAACTTATAATTGCTTCATGAAGTCCTAAGAATGGCTTCTTTTCAGCCCGCACACTTCTTCATAAAGCAAAAAAAGCTTCAAACTGCATCTGTTTTTTGCCAAATCTGAACCAAAGGTATGGTGATTGAGGTTCATCTTGATAACAATACCCATGACATCTGTAAATCCTCCCAAAGTTTTTTTGGACCAGATATTCTAAGCTTTTTTCCTATAGATATAAAATGGGGAAAATAATCCATTAATATATATGACCTTTAATTGCAGTGAAGAGGTGTAAAGGTCACTCAATATTTTTCCAATAAAACAAAGAATTCTTTTATTTGCCCATTCATAGCTAAAGGACCATTAGTAATTCTTAAATTGTAACTGATTATCTGTCTTTTAACTGTGTTATATATTTAGTACATTGTAAACCGATGTGATGTTGCCTACGAACTTCGGTACACAAAAGCTAATAAATAAATAATAAATACATAATTACAGAAGATGCTTCATGTAAAGCACTAGATTAATTCACAGTTTCTTACATGACATTAAAAAAAAAAAAAGAAACAAACAAGAAGTGCTGCTTTGTTCCAAGCAGAGATACAAAGCTCCTCCGTTCCTTACATACTTCAAAATTCGTCTGGGCAAAAAGCATGAACTATCATACATCAGTGCTATCACCGAGAGCCAAAATAGACCATACACTCACCCATTTCTAATTTCAGATTATCTTCTGACAAACCATGCATGTCACTAACTCTTTGTTATGAAGGCCGGCCACAGAACCCGTGGCCGGCTCTTCTCACCTTGTACTCGTGGCTCAGACGACCCTTTTCCGCTGTGCGGCACAGGAGGGATGCCATTGCCATCCACTTCCGGGCCTTGCGTGGCTCCCCCAACACCAAGCCCCGTTCCGACTGAGGATTCCCCTAGCGCGCACTCGCCCATCCCCAAGACTCAAAGGGGCTGTGACGCGCTAGGGCTGCCAGGCCTCCTCTAATGACGTCACTCCCTCGGGATTATTTAAGGCAAGCTCTGGCAACCAGAGCTTGTCTTTGCAACTGGCTTCCTTCATAGGTTGTTTGGGCTTCCTGCTATAGTCTGTCTCTTGGAACTACTCGTTCGACTGCTATCTGACTTTGGCCTGCCTGTGACCTTTTGCTTGTCCTTCTACCTGTTCCAGTGTTTTCCTGTTCCAGTCCTGTTCCAGTGACCTTCTGCCTCAGCACCTGTCTGTTCCTGCGTACTCCAGGTAGTACCTCTTCGTACTGACCCCGGCTTGCTTCTTGACCCGTCTCTCTGCCTGCCTGTCTGTGACCTCGGCCTGTTCCTCGACTCACCTGCTGCCTGCCTTCTAATCTCGGCCTGCCGGTGACCTTGTCTGACCTCCGGAACCTGACCTTTGCTTCGTTGACCATTCCTCGGACTGACTCCTGGATTTTGACCTCTGCCTGCCTGACCACATCCGTAGATTCTGGCTCGGTTTTCACCTACGCCTTATTCGTCTTCCTTGTGGCATCCAACCTTCAGTCTCGGACCCGACTGTTCTCCCCCTCTGTTTGTGGGCATGACCAGACTTTTACTTTCCCAGGAGACCCTGCGAGGCCCACCTAAGTCCAAGCAGCCCAGGACCCTACGGGCTCCTCCTGGGGGGACCTCGGGCTTCCAGTGGTGAAGCTCTTCCTAGCCTCTGTCTCCTCCAGTGCTCTGCCCCCCTGGGGGCAGTTATCTCCTGTTCCCTTTCAGGAGGTGTTCCACCCCAGGACATGGGTCCACTCCCGAGCGCAACACTCTTCTTGTGTGTTCAAAGTTTATTGTCCAAAATAGTCTGAATATGTGGGAAACTTTAATTGAGGGGGTAGTTTTGTAACATGCATGCATTAAGTTACAGCAATGTTTGAAGCAAACTTATGCACGTAAGTCTGCCTTGAACATTATTCCACTAAATTTACCTGCGCACAATTATACCTGCAATTAGGTGCATAGACAATTTGGGAGAAAATTTATGTGCATACTTTTGGCAATCCAAAAGTATGCACATACAGTAAGTCTAAACTACTCCCCAACTTCACCTCTGAGAATGCCTCTGCTCAGTCCAGGTAAACCTGTGCACAAACAAGCAGTACATGCATTAGGTTTACCCACATGTCAGGTGGACAATTTTGTAAAAGGCCATTTCATTGGGTAAAACACTGTTTTACCATCAGAAATGCCTTTGAAAGTTATTGTCCCTGAGGCCAAGATCTCGATATTTACAGCCTTTCAACATTCCTTTTAGAGCTATAATTATTCACTACTCTAACCAGATTTACCACAGGATTATATAAGAGGCTTTAAGCCTCACATGTAATATTTTTGCCCTTACCATGGCACAGGTAGGATAATTTTGTTGCATGCTACCATTTTTGCTGAGGGGAAGTAGTGTTTCCTAATGACAATTTTTAATTATTTTTGTTCGATCACAGAATGTGCAATTTAGAGATGTAGCTAGGTTTATTGATTTTTTTAAATTTAATTTAATTTTTTTTGTATTTTGGTCTGGCATTTTCCTCCTGTTACTTCTGGACTTCCAGCTCTATTGGAACTAGTCTTTACATGGTATGGCCCTATGAATCTACATTCACAATTACCTGGGGGGGGGGGGTCCCTTTTAATAACCCATCCCTTCAATTTAGCACAGCCATTAGAGTGGCAGTCTTTAGCTAGGCATCACAGGCAGAGGAACTTTTGGTCGCCTGGGAACCACATGGTCCTGCAGGCTGCAGCTCCTCATCTTGGCTATGCGGCTCTCCAATTCATCTGATTGTGCGACCCTGCAGCTCTTCCTCCTCTTTGGTGTGCAGCATATTGGGAACCGCTGCATGGCTGGTGTCCTGCAGCTCTCTTATCTTTGCCACTCAGTGGATTTTGAACTGCCATGCAGCCCTGCAACTCTCTCATCTTTGCTGCGCAGCAGGTTGCGAACTGCCACGCTGCCTTACGGCTCTTCCTCTTCTTCGCCATAGCTCTGCAGCTCTTCATCTTCATCGCATGAACCACCGCACGATCCTGCAACTCTCTCCTCTTCATCGCGGGGCCTTGCAGATCCTCCTCCTTGCGGCAGCACCAGCAGTTCATTCAACTCGGTGGCAGCCATCAGGCCACCGCCCCCTCCAAGCCGCCGCCCTGCGCAAGTGTTCGGCTTGCACAGTGGGTTGCACCGGCCCTGGGTGGCGGGTGGGGGTTGACTATCTCTGTTCTCCTGACTTCCCGGTGTGAGGGAGTAATTAACACTTGTATATGTTGGAAGTGCCAAAAAAGTCTATGGAGTCACTGTGTTAGTATACAACAAATCTTTACTGTTGAAAATGTATGAAAATGGCACATCCCTGATCCACAGCACCACACAATCTTCTCTTTTATAGTCTCTTCCTCAATCTGTGCAGGAATATCGGCTGCCAGAGCCAGGGAAATGTTTACCCTCCAGGGCTTTGGAAGAACGGAGTTTCCAGGAAGGCAGGTTGTCCTTAGACTGGGCAAAAACACCCCTACCAACTAGCAAGGATACAATATTACTGCCTCTGTACAGAGAGATAACTCTCTCCCACCAGGGGTTAGACATACCAGATGGGTGTCTTCACAGATGTTAGGCTTGACCTTTTACTCACAGTTAGTTGGTCTCAATATTTCTCTGTTTCTGATGCAGTCCTTGTTCCTTCTGTTGTAATCCCTGATTAGAGGGATCCTCTGAAGCAGGACTCTCTGGGCTCCAGTCAGGAAGGAAGAGCAGTCAGAACTTCCTCCTGGATCTTGAAATTAATCTTTCCAAAAACTAAAGATAATACCGGAGTGTACCCTTACAGCAGGTCACTGATACCCCCTTCTTCATAGATGGTATGGAGGGCACGTCTTCCCTAACCTGCCCAGGCCAAGACCCCGTTCCCTGGGCACAAGAGCTGAACAGGCTCCAGTAAGAATCCTACCTCTTAAAAGGTTAAATTCCAAACAATGTGCCCAGAGGGAAAATTCCAGATCAGCCAGTAAGTGGACTGGAAAAGAAAAAACCCCCTCCGGACCCAGGTCAGGACCACCAAACACAGCTTGCTTGGATCTCTGACTGGGCCTGCAAAACAACAAAAAATAAGCTCCTATCTACCTCTGAACTCTAGGGAATGGTTATATATCCTACCCAGGTGGAAGGCCATTCCAGCCCCTGCAGAAGGAGGGGATGAATTTGAATGGATCCTCCCCCTACAACCATCCTGCACTAACTTAACCGTCAGCTAAAAACCCAGAGCTTACTTACTGGTAAGTCTGATCGGAGAAAACTGTGACCTAAAGTTACCCAGGTAACTTTAAATGAATCAACGGGGGCAGACTTGTCTGGATAAGTCTGAATGAATTTCGCACCTAAATTTACCCATATAAAGTTGCCAGGTAAATTCTCACTCCATGCTATTCAAAAATGCCTTCTACTTGACTGTAACACCTAGCCCCCTTTGTCTCAGATAACATAATTAATTCTCTTTCAATTTCCCACTTCCCCTCACAAACCTTTTTATCTAGCTCTGTTTACTTTCTACATTAGCGGGCGGATTTTCAAAGCCCTGCTCGCGTAAATCCGCCCGGATTTACGCGAGCAGGGCCTTGCTCGCCGGCGCGCCTATTTTCCATAGGCCACCGGCGCGCGCAGAACCCTGGGACGCGCGTAGGTCCCGGGGTTTTTGGACGGGGGCGTGTCGGGGGCGGGGCCGAACAACGCGGCATTTTGGGGGCGGGACGTGGCATTTCGTGGGCGGGCCCGGGGGCGTGATTTCGGGCCGGGGCATTCCGGGGGCGTGGCCGCGCACTCCAGAACCGCCCCCGGGTCGGGTCTCGGCGCGCCAGCAGGCTGCTGGCGTGCGTGGATTTACGTCTCCCTCCGGGAGGCGTAAATCCATGGATAAAGGTAGGGGGGAGTTTAGATAGGGCCGGGGGGGTGGGTTAGGTAGAGGAAGGGAGGGGAAAGTGAGGGGAGGGTGAAAGAGAGTTCCCTCCGAGGCCGTTCCAATTTCGGAGCGGCCTTGGAGGGAACGGAGGCAGGCTGCGCAGCTCGGCGTGCACCGGCTGCCCAAAATCGGCAGCCTTGCGCGCGCCGATCCAGGATTTTAGAGGATACGCGTGGCTATGCGCGTATCTTATAAAATCCAGTGTACTTTTGTTTGCGCCTGCTGCGCAAACAAAAGTACGCGATCGCGCAGTTTTTAAAAATCTACCCCTAGATGTCTACCTTGTACTACAACCGTTTCTATGAATGTCTATCCACCCTATAACATATTATTTATGAATGTGTTACAAGTAACTGTTGTGAACTAATGATTCTCACATGGAATGACGGTATATAAAACATTTAATAAAATAAATAAATAACCAAACAAGTAAGTAGATAAATAAATAAATAGATAAATAAATAAATGCACTGCTGAATTTAGACCTCAGTGTCTTTTCTGCTTTTTGTAGAACTTGAATACTATAATGCTAATGGTAATGGTAATTTAATTTTTGATAAACCGATTTTCGCAATCACATCAAAATGTAGTACAATAAAAAAATTCAGAGATAATATAATGTTGCAAATATACAAAAAAATAAGCACTGTCATGGTCTGGCAGGCTGAAGTCAGGGAGCACCCCCACAGAGGGGGCACAGGGCTGCAGGACAGGAGGACTGGAACTGGTCTTCTGCCTAACCAACCACCTGCCCCGCAGGTTGAGCCCTTGGGTTCTGGGGGGCCAGTAGGACTTGTCTTCTGTGAAACATCAGGGCACAGACTGGGAGCTGAGTACAGGCTGAAGTCAGGAACTGGTTGGACAAGGCAGGGAAGGCTGGATGAGGCAAGGCTGGCTGGACAAGGCAAGGCACATTGGAAGCTGAGGGCAGGTACAAGCAAGGGCTGGATACAGAGCACGGGCAGGGACTTAGTAAAGAACACAGGCTGGGGGCTGGATACACAGAGCACAGGTTAGAAACTGGATACAAAGCGCAGACTGGGGGCCAGATACAGAGTACAAGCTGGGGCTGCCATTAAGAAAATTAAGCAGTCGCCTAGGGTGCCAAAATTTTGGGGATGGAAAAATCATGCCAGCACAAGACATAGAAGGGCGCTGTGCCAGATCTAGTATTGTGGTGCTGAAAAATCTTCCACTGCACATGTTCACTAAACTGCATGGCCCACTATAATACTCTTGATCTGTTTTTTTGCTGTTGTTGTTCTATCTCAGGGTTGTAGCCATTTTATTCTTCAAATCAAGTTACTTAATACTAAAATGTAACTTGGCTTGGCCTGACACTAGTACTTTTTCCCTATTTCATCTTCTAGAGGGGTTTTTGCATTTTTTCGTCCTACCCTTGCTTTATCCCCACCTTTGATAGGATGTATCTGAGGGATATAGATGTCCCCCAGAGTTGTGTTCTTGGTCTTTTGCCATCCTTCAGATGGACAGTATATTGTCAATACCTCTCTTCAAGAGGACTCATCAGGATAGTTTTTTCAGATTGGAAGAGATTTTCTACTTTTTAGAGGTGAACCAGTTCCTGAAAGAAGGGAAACCCCCATGCAGGAACGAACAGTGATTCCCATAAGCCTGGAGATAAACTAGACTGACTCCAGCCTTCTTAAAACAGTAACTCTCTATTTTAACTTTCACATGCACAACCATAGACTGTCTTCTCCTCAGATAGTGTACACTCTTTACTTACAGTATGTTACTTTGTCTCAGCTCAAGGTTTGGACAGTATTGCATACAGAAACTGCCTTCCTCCCGGAGACCTCAGGCCTGTTCTGGTTATCCCCACCTGGATCCCAGCTCTTATTCACCAGGTTCTGGTTATGCCCCCTGAGCCCCACCTGCCCTGCAGGATCGCGCCCAAAGAGCGGGATGCCTAGTCCACCTTAAGGCTTTTAAGGTGGACTAGGCATCTAGCCTGGTCTTGCACAGGTACATAGGGGAACAATAGGGGCACTGCCTCACACCCCAGTATATGGAGGGCTAGGTTTTACATCTCTTTTGCCTTTGCTCATAGTCAACAGCTGGGGAGAAGAGAGTAAAGATTTTTGAGATCTTGGGTACTGCTGAGAAAGCTTTTGGATTTATCTGGTTTTTTTTAGAAGGTTAGTTGTGAACAAGGGGTTTTGTCACCTTTTCCCAGTGTTTATTTTTGCTGGAATTACAAAGAGACGCTACCCTCCAAGAGGAAGGGATCATGGAAGTGGATTCTGGTGCATGGCAAGAAGAACATCTAGGAGGCGTGTCATAGATAAAGAGACAATAGTTTGGGGGTTTTTTTTTAAACTTTTTTTTTTTATATTGGCTTGGAATTTGATTTTCTAACTCAAGTAAACTTTCATGTTGAGCACCACTGCTGGACTGATTTTCTCCCAGAAGCACTAAAAAGTGAATTGTAAAAGCCCAGCATGCACATTAAGGGGTAGATTTTTAAACATACGCACGCGCGTCCATGTGCGTGTGCTACCTGGTGCAGGCACATGGATGCATGTTATAAAACGCAGGGCGACGGGCATAAGGGGGTGCAATACCACAAATTTTGCATGGCAATGCATCGTGTCTTTCCCCAGTTCCCTTCCAGTCCGCTCCAATTAAACAGCGGACTGGGAGGGAACTTCCCTACTCCCTACCCTAACCTCCCTTTCTCTTCCCCTCTCCTCTCCTCCCCTCCCCCATCCCTATCCCATCTACCCCTGGTTTTTTTATTTTACCTGTTGCTCCTCCAAAGGAGTAGTAGCAAGTTGTGCGTGCCAGCACCCTGCCGGCGTGCGCTTCCCTAGCACAGCGGCATACTGGCACCTCAAGCCCCGCCCCTCCCCACCCACCCCCAGACCGCCCCTTTTCTTTGGCCTGGGTCTTGTGCGCATAACGACGGTTATGCGCTTGGCCGGGCCTTGCTCGTGCCACCCACATTTTAGAAGGGGCCCGGCCGCACGCTTAAGCCCCGTGTTTTACACGCGCGGGCGTTTTAAGATTCACCTGTAATTAGGGGATGTATGAATAAGTCGGACTTTGGCGTGCCGAGCGGATTTTAAAAGTCAGCGAGATACACATAATATCTCCTGTAGCCCATCTAGAAAGTTTTCCAAAATGGGCAGGGTATTGGCATTTCGGGGCATAAACCAGTGATGTGCGCAGAAATATCGATGCAACCTGGTGCGCGCCAAAAACCCCTACTGCATAATTTTACTTCTGCTATGGATGATGTGTAAGTTAAATAGGAAAGAAAACTAAGCAGATCTGCAGGGTTATAAGGGTCAAGGCTAACTGGGGGGAGTGACTATCATGTGAAAATTGTTACATGATAATTCCTGTACTACTAGCCTGATGCCGTAGACTTTTAGTTAACATGTATTAGACAACTCTGTAGATTTATATCAATCCCTGTTGTACTGATTTATAGTATGAATGTTACTTTTGTAAACCATTGTGATCTTTATTTGGAACGAGAGTATATAAAGTGTCTAAATAAATAATAAATAAATATTAAACTAAGGGGGTTTGGAGGATCTGTCTCTTAACTGGGTGAACTGTGGATGAACTGGTAAAACTGGAAATAGCATCAGCATGCGCAGCATTTAAAATCACCCAATTTACACAGTAGAAGTGGCATATACACCCACAAGTTATAAAATAGCCTCGTCCCTGAGCACAGGCCGACGAATACCGCACATGTGAGCCCACTCGCCGATTTGAAAGTGACCGACGAAGGCTGCGTGCAGAGCGTAAGTTTTATTTTTTTGTATGTTTTATTCTCTTGCCACCTCCTGTGGAACTTCTCTGCCCAGTGAATAGAAGCAGTGGATTGGGACATAATGAGAACAACCGTATGAATGACCACACCAAGGGCCCTGGATGGACCCTGGCGATGTAGCTCCCCGGCTTCAGCCAGCAAGCCAACTGGATGTCCCGCTAGAAAAATAAACAAGCAAGACTACTTAAAAAAAGGATGAACTGGGGTGTAATGCTGTAGTTTGTGGTTAATTGGCAGCAAAGATATTTTTTACTGCTGTTAGAGTGAGTCTGCTTTCCAAGACTTGCCATCTGCATGGGTTTGGACAGAATGCGCTGCATGCACTTGTAGAATGCTAACACCATTAAGCAATGGGAAATTATTCTTCACAATCAAAACATGAATGTTACTGGAAATGCAATACCTATAGTTTGCTGAATTAAACCTGTCAAAGAAGGTGTTACTCCCAAGCCCAGCAATAAAGAAGAGGGCTCAGTAAATTACGAACTGCATACCATAATACACTCACTGTTCCTTCATTGTGTCTCCCTCAGGCTTTGCATCTATCACTCAATCACTGACATCACTGGCTCAGCCTCCAGGGAAGCCCACTGACTATTATTATTCGTGACTTGTACTGGTATCATCGGCTTTTCTGTTTGCATCTGCCAGCACACATCATGTTTCTCCCACCATGCTTGGCAGTCACTCCTTCCCCAAATATGCTGACTTTCCTCTCTGTTCTGCACCACAACTCATAGCTTCTATCCCTGCCCTTCATTCTGTCTCAAAGACTTTGAATTAAATCTGCTCAGAAAGCACAATCTAAAAAACCATGGGTTTCCTTACAGTTAATGGACCACATTAAAGTGGCAGGAGAGTCACTAGTTGGTCCATTAGGAGAGGGAAATTCCTTAACAAAAGTGCTGAATGAAATTAACAAGGGGCAAAATGGGGCTACAATTTAAAATAAATTAATCAATCAATTAATTGCTTGATTAAATTGCCTGAGGAGGGACACCTTTTGCCCTGGCTGACAGAGGCAATGAGGCTGGCATGGCCAGTTTATGAGAGGGCTGGCAGATGAGGGCTCATGGATTTGCTCTGAGTGCTGGGTGACAGGAGCATCAGTGGGCATAGAGGTGGAAACTGTCCCATTGTCTTATTCTTAGAAAAACAAGAAGAACTAAAGCAGCATTGTCCTGCTGAGTTAAAGGCCAGAGTCCCACTGCTCTCCCATTGCTCAATTCACTGGGAGGAAGAGGCAAATTCATCTAGCAGCGCATCCATGGAGGCAGCAGAGAAAAAAACACTGCCATGGTTCAATTTTAAACATCAGTAGCAGCATTGAGGAGCTGCTGCTGTGAATGTGAGCCTTGTTCAAGCATCTGGGGGGCACTGAGAGAGCTCTGGAACATAAGAAGGTGAAGACCACATTTTGCAATGATGTCATCAGGATGTTAATTCCCGGGCTGCAGTGGTACTGAAATTAAATAAAATAAAGTAAAAAAAATAAGTCATGGGATAGGTGGCGATGTCCTTTCGTGGATTACAAACTGGCTAAAAGACAGGAAACAGAGAGTAGGATTAAATGGACAATTTTCTCAGTTGAAGGATGTGGGCAGTGGAGTGCCTCAAGGATCTATACTGGGACCCTTACTTTTCAATATATTTATAAATGATCTGGAAAGAAATACGACAAGTGAGGTAATCAAATTTGCAGATGATACAAAATTGCTCAGAGTAGTTAAATCACAAGCAGCTTGTGATAAATTGCAGGAAGACCTTGTGAGGCTATCAAATTGGGCATCAAAATGGCATCAAATTGACATCAAATTGGGCATCAAAATGGCAGATGAAATTTAATGTGGACAAGTGCAAGGTGATGCATATAGGGAAAAATAATCCATGCTATAGTTACACAATGTTAGGTTCCATATTAGGTGCTACTACCCAAGAAAGAGATCTAGGCGTCATAGTGGATAACACATTGAAATTGTCCATTCAGTGTGCTGCAGCAGTCAAAAAAGCAAACAGAATGTTGGGAATTATTAGAAAGGGAATGGTGAATAAAACGGAAAATGTCATAATGCCTCTGTTTCGCTCCATGGTGAGACCGCACCTTGAATACTGTGTACAATTCTGGTCGCTGCATCTCAAAAAAGATATAATTGCAATGGAGAAGGTACAGAGAAGGGCGACCAAAATGATAAAGGGAATGGAACAACTCCCCTATGAGGAAAGACTAAAGAAGTTAGGACTTTTCAGCTTGGAGAAGAGACAGCTGAGGGGGGATATGATAGAGGTGTTTAAAATCATGAGAGGTCTAGAATGGGTAGATGTGTATCGGTTTTACTCTTTCAGATAATAGAAAGACTAGGGGGCACTTCATGAAGTTAGCATGGGGCACATTTAAAACTAATCGGAGAAAGTTCTTTTTCACTCAACGCACAATTAAACTCTGGAATTTGTTGCCAGAAGATGTGGTTAGAGCAAGTAAGTATAGCTGGATTAAAAAAGGATTGGATAAATTCTTGGAGGAGAAGTCCATTACCTGCTATTAATTAAGTTGACTTAGATAATAACCACCACTATTACTAGCAATGGTAACATGGAATAGACTTAGTTTTTGGGTACTTGCCAGGTTCTTATGGCCTGGATTGGCCACTGTTGGAAACAGGATGCTGGGCTTGGTGGACCCTTGGTCTGACCCAGTATGGCATGTTTTTATGTTCTTATGTTCTTATCAGGTTGCAGGTTGTAGTGATCTAAAATAGGCCTTGGGGGAGGGGGGGTTTAAAGTCCTGGGAAAACAAATGGTGATCCTGGTGCCAACATTAACCAAAACATGCAAAACACAACAAAATAAATGAACATGGCATCGGGGACAGTTTAGTGAATGTCAGGGAGGAATAATTTGACCCCAGATGAGGTTTCAAATGTTTAAAAGGAAACAAAATAATAGCAATTGGAATGCCTTCATAAAATCTAATAACAAATTTTGAGTAAAATTACATTTTAAAAATACAAATATTTGGTCACGAAAAACCTGATCACATCAATTTTCCAAGCCTGGACCAAGTTGTTTGGCATGCTAGAGAATGGCTGGGCAAGATCCTAAAATGTTTCAAATCAACTACAGAAGCTGTCACCTAGACAACCAGCTTGAGTGGTGATGAGCTCTTAAAAACAAGAGAGAGAAATGGCTGGCATAGGGAAACCTAAAGCCATGCTGAGACTGTCTCACCTGGGGTTTGGGGGGTCATTTAACTAATGTGAATGATACCAAAAATTCTCCCTCTTTGATACCACCTGTGGTAGAGGGGGCTACTGGAGGATTTAAATCATCTTAAGTGCGACTTAGGAACATCTCTTAGGACTATTTTTCTTCAATGACATCAAAAGAGTAGGGATCTTCAGGAAGGAAATTCCTTTACAGTTACATAACTTGGATTAGCTGCTAATTGACACTGTAGAGAGCAGGATTGTTTCTTCACTTCTCTTTCACAGAGACTATTCCAGTATCCAAAAATTACTGTAAATACAGAGGGAATAAGTGATTACACTTAAGTGTGAGTGAGTGATAGTGTGTGTGAACTATTTAGAATGGTTTATCCTCCTGGGAGGAGAAGTTTGGAAGTAAGGAGCAGATTAGCACTAATTAATAATAACAACAAATGAACTGTGAGTTTTTTATTCAGCTTATTGTTTTATATGACGTGAAAGAGGCGAGATGTCTGAAAAATTTCTGTAACACATATATAATGTTCTTCAGTGCTCTAATAGCTTAGGGTATTGTTATTGCTATTTATTGTCTTGATTAAATGCAATGTCTTATATTTTTTAATTAGTGCAATGTACATTAAACAAAAAATACAAAGGTAACCCCTTTCCATCTGTACTCAGCTATAATAACTTGGGCAATCATATTAAGCTGTGAACAGGAAGCATACAGTATAATAAGAGGATAAGTGCTGAAATCTGATTAGTAAATAATTAATGACATCATGAGGATAAAATTGGAATATATAAGTTCCATTTTTAACAACCTTAGGGAAGGGAAAAAATATTCCTCTAATAATGACAATTTGCTCCCTTGAGAGGAAAAGATAGGAGAATATTTAACACAGGTCCTAATATTTTGACCCTAATTTGGAATTATGTAAGAGAGATACCTGGGTGGCTCCAGAGTAAAGCAAACTCTGTCACTGAGAATAATTTGTCTAAAATAATTGCTATATACATCAGACCAAGGAGAGTGAGAAAGAGTGACAGAGTGAAAAAGAATCTTGTACATATATCACATTACACTTCATTATTCCTTCTGCAGTATATAGACTAGAAATTCCATTCTTATGTGTTATTTTGGCACAGTTATCCTAATAGGTGAATTTTAAAAGGAGTTTCACATGTAAATGTAAGATACTATTGTAGCAATTTTCAAAAGCCATTTACGCGCGCAATGTGCACTTATCATGAATAAATCTTATGGACAATTCAATAGCATATATTATAGCAATTTTCAAAAGTTTTTGAAAATCAAGCCCTAAGTTCACCAAACCATCACAGGCAACATTAAGCAATGGCAATAGCACACTTGTGGAAGATCAACATGCCTAGTATAACTAGCACATATTCCTTTTTACTTAGTTTTAGAATAATGTGGGAGATCATCTGAGAGAGAAGAAGAACTAAGTGGATATTATATTGGATTAAGGAGAGTTAGGAAGAACAGTGCAGAGTAGGGATGTGAATCGTTTTTTGACGATTTAAAATATCGTCCGATATATTTTAAATCGTCAAAAATCGTTAGGGCCACGATACAATACCAATTCCCCCGATTTATCGTCAAAAAATCGTAAATTGGGGGAAGGGGGAGGGCAGGAAAACCGGCCCCCCCAAGCCGACCTCCTGCAGTCGATCTCCTGCCAGCGCCATTTTCCATACGGAAAACGATTCGCGGCAGGAGATCGTTTTCCGGACCCCCGCTGGACCCCCAGGGACTTTTGGCCAGCTTGGGATGTAGAAGGAGTAGGGGAATCTTCCTGGTGTTTTCTTTTTAATGTCCTTTTCTTAGGAGTATGCTCTAAAGGTAGAGAAACTTGATCTGGCGATGTCTGCGTCGTAGGTGCACTCTGCTTCAGAGGTCTGTTGTGTACCATTCCTCCAACATGCTCTTTGTGAGCACGGTCTGCTTCAACTGCACTGAGTTTAAAGGACGTGCCTTGCTTCGAGCCCATTTTATGCTGTTTAGGTGCATCGTGCTTCGATTCTGCGTCGTGCGCCCTAGATGTGCCGTGCTTCGAACCTGTGTCGTACGACTTGGATGCACCGTGCATCAAATTTGCACCGTGCACTGTGTGGTTTGGATGCATCGTGCATCGAACGTACACCCTGCGTCGTAAAAGTTTTTTGCGTCGTGGAAGCACCATGCGCTCATTGCTTCGACGCTGAATGGAGGGGTTCTTTAGGCTTTGAAGGCCTGACACCCATCAATGCATCTCCTTTTCCCTGTGGCGTACCCTTAGATGTCAGAGCCCCGACTTGGGTTGAGGGTAGGCTCGGCTTCTGAAATCCCGATGGGAAAACCGGCACACCAAAACAACCCTAAAACCCACCCCGAACCTTTAAAACAAATCCCCCACCCTCCTGAACCCCCCCACAAAATGTTTTAAATTACCTGGGGTCCAGTGGGGGGGTCCCAGCGCAATCTCCCGCGATCTCCCACTCTCGGGCCACGGCTGCGTTGAGAAATGGCGCCGGTGGCCTTTTGCCCTTATCATGTGACAGGGCAAAGGTAGCGCCGGTGCCATTTTGGTTTCTGGCTCCCAACGTCACGCGCGCAGGAGATCGCT
Source organism: Rhinatrema bivittatum (assembly GCF_901001135.1). Taxonomy (NCBI): domain Eukaryota; kingdom Metazoa; phylum Chordata; class Amphibia; order Gymnophiona; family Rhinatrematidae; genus Rhinatrema; species Rhinatrema bivittatum. Next base: position 114,620,681 of record NC_042621.1, read on the forward strand.
CCCGGACCCCCGCTGGACCCCCAGGGACTTTTGGCCAGCTTGGGGGGGGCCTCCTGACCCCACAAGACTTGCCAAAAGTCCAGCGGGGGTCCGGTCGCCCATATGACATAGTGAGGGCAAAGGTAGCGCCGGCGTCATTTTTCTTTTTCCATAATAGGAAGTGTATTGGTGTTTTAGGGTCTGTTGTAATATTTGCAGTGTTGCATTTTTATGAGTAAGGCAAGGTTGTTACTGTTTGAGAGCTGGAAGTTCACCCTGTTTTTGTCTGGGAAGTTTACCATTTTGTTATAGTAATTTAATTTATTCATGGCTTTCTGAGGGTCAAGCCCACAAACAATGCATGTTGCAATAGTCCTGATACCATGAGATCAAGATGGATGATCTGAAATATATGCAAATTAATGCAAATGAGGGGAACAAACATGTCTCCTTGTGATTCCTCTCCCTCCCCCCCCCCCCCCCCCAGCATACTCAAGTGTCCAGTCGTGGTCTGTGCAAACGTTGGCAACCTTATTTCAAACATTTCAAATAAATAAATAGGACAGAAAACTGAACCCAATAAAATAAACAATATGAACACAAGTAATCTCTTAAAAGGTAACAACTTACCACAAACAAAAGACAAAAGCCAGAACAGAAAAATTGGACCACCAAAGTTTATTCAAAGTCCATACAAAGGAGTATACTAAGGAGCATGCTCCTTAGGCAATCACCAAAGGCATGCACCTTCCTCAGCATGTGGTGCCTCTAGAGTTGGCACAATTCAGATGTAGGGCTGGAGATTGACTTCATCAGATGAGCGAGGCTATTCCCATGGGAAGCCTATCAGGAAGTGGGCAGGCATACAAGGTAGTACAAACCTGTAAAATGATCTAATCAGCAGAGAAATACAATAGATGTGAGCAGTGAGCCTTCTGAGAAGGTGAGAGTGAAGCCTCTGGCACCAGCGCGAATCTGCTATTGGGGTACAGTTTGACGTCAATGGGTAGGCGGAGCTACTGTCATAGGAAGTCGGTCAGGAGCTGAGCAGGCATACTATGCAGCACAAATCTATAAAGTAATCTAATCAGCAGTGGAATACAGCAAGAGATGTGGAGCAGCGAGCTTTCTGAGAGGTGACAGCAACAGAGGTCCAGTGAGGTGAAGGAAGCAGCCTCAAGCCAGTGTGGATAGGGAGGAAGGAAGCAGCAGCAGAGCAGGGCCTGCCACAGAGTAGGAGGTAAATGGGTGTTTGAACCATTTCTCATGCTTTGGCATGAGCCTCACCAAAAACTGGGGGTGATTAGTCATATGCATAGATTACAAAAATGTTCAAATATTGGCTGTATAGGTTTTAAATGTATTTGCCTTCATAAGAGAAAGCAGTAAATACTTAGCTTACTTGTTCACCTTCTTTTGTTATCGTGTTTTCTTTCTATGGGCTCACCTCCCTTCATATCTTGAAAATGTGATGAGAAAATATCTGCTGGTTTTCAGAAACTCATAAGTAGTGGAGTCCACCAAGAGGGCTACATATTCAGTCAGAATCCTGGGTTGGGGAGAAAGATAATCCCTAAATACATGTATGCATTTTTGATGGGAGGAGGAGATTTTTAGAGAGTTAGTTTCATTAATGACTCACAGAGAAATGGGTACGATTGCACATACATACACAGGTTTGATCAAGCAGAAATTTTAGACCCTAAGCTTTGGTGGTATTAATCACTAACCTGGGAGAAACACGTTCAATTTATTGTTTTTTTTAAAGTATTCAGATCATCCATGGTATATTAACCTCAGTTGACTATTAAATAAACATGCTTCTCATCAGAAAGCTAACCAAATTTGTTCTTGTATTTATTATAGTATTTCTCTTTTGCTGAAGGCAGTTGTAAATACTAGATAAATCCAATCTTAGATCCATTTAAAACCTAATAAAATAAAAAGCTTCAGCATTCTTTGCAAAATAGTGTTTGATCTTTTAATGAGCAAAAGAAATAGGGCTAGCTTCCAGATTCCTGCTCCTGTTAATAGACTCTAAAAGAACATTGTTTTGATTGGTTGGGCTGGCTGCCAATCATTCATAGAGTTGAGTTCTGTCAACCAGATATGATCAGCCTGTGAATCAAGGGCACAGCCATGGGTGGGCCTGAGTGGACCATGGTTCATCTACTTTGGACTCAGGCCCATCCAATTAGGTATTGGATGGGCCTGCTTCTCCTCCTTTGACAGACTGCATTTATTGTCCCCAGCAGCAGTAGCAGAGCCAGAGGGTATGGGCCAATCCCCCACCTCCCACGTTCCTCTAGTGACCAGCAGTGGAGGTTCTGCAACTTCTGCCCAAGAAAGAAGGATGCCCACCTCCCTCCCCCTCCCCTGTTTATAGAAATTTGTAAGAACTCTCCACTCATCTGTAAGTGGCGAAGGCAAAGCTGCTGCAACTTCTGAGAGCATCTGTGGTGTGTGTGTGTGTATATGTGCATCTCTGAAGAACTCCAGTTGTCTCTGCTCACCGGAGTATTATGCTGGCTGAATGCCTGCCAGCTGCTATAGAGTTATTCCAGCCTGGCCTGACCCTTCTCACCTGTGGAGGAGATGCCAGGAACTACCTGCTTAGTATGCTTACTTTGTTATAAGAAGGCTATATGAATTTTCAAATAAATAAACTAAAAGCCAGACTGGGGGAGGGGGGTGGAGGGGAGGAAGAGAGCAGGCTGATCCTGGCTCAGTTGGAGGAGTAGATCTGCTATCCTGTTGGAGTACAAACACTAAGAAGAACAGTGAAAAGTAGAATAAGAGAGACTGAGGGAATAAAATGAGTAAGAGAGAGACTGGTGGGAAGGAGAAGGATGAAAGAGAGAGGGAGAGAGAGAGAGAAGGACTGGTGAGGAAGGGGAAAATAGAATGAAGGGGGGAGTGATGAGTTGAGAAAGAGACAGACTGGTTGGCATGGGAAGGAGTTGAGAGTCTGGTGGGGATGGGAGAGGTTGAGCGAGAGTGGTGAGGATGAGGGGGTTAAGAAAGAGATTTGTGGGAATGGGAGATGAAAGAGAATGGTAATGTAAAGGGGTGCTAAAAAAAAAATTAATAATAAGTAAGTTTTAAAATTACCTGAGCCCTGAGCTTGTCAGTGGCTTGGCTTCAGAGCTGCGCTAGCCTCCTGCACCTGGAGGAGACTGGCAGACAGCGGTGGGACCCTCTGGCAGCAACTGCAAGTTAAACTGTGATTTTCAGTAAGAGATTAGCAGCCCTGCTCAGTGTTCCGAATAGCACGGAACAGGAAAGGATGAAACTGTTGCCTAGGGAACCAGACTGGCTTGGGCGCTATGAGCCCAGTGACATCATCAGAGAGGGGACACAGTCATTTTCCTTCAAAGCTGTGCCAGATTTGAATTTAGAAAAAGAGAAGCCTGTGAGATTGCATGAGAGCAGGAGCACATCTCTGTGTCTCTTCACTAAGGCTTAAAAAGTTGCAAAAAACACAATTATATGGACAAGGGCAGTGGGGAAACATGAGACTGAGTGAATGTATGTTTGAAATACAATTTTTTAAGTAAGTTCCAGACACGGTAAGAAATTAAATTTCAGACCCAGTTAAGTGGCTGACCCGCGAAATTTTTGTCAGCTGAGATAGGCTGTTGTATGTATGAAGGTAGAGACTTTTGCAAAAGAATATCCTAAGAAGGAGAAGACACATTGCTTCCTAGTAGCCCTAAAGGAAAAAAAAGTGTTACAAAGATATGACAGCTTGCTAAGGAGTTAAGCTTATTTATAAGTTAACTCAAATAAAACCCTATTAGCATGGCTGAATTCCATATAAGAAGGAGTTATACAGGGTGAACGAAAGGAACCTTTGCACCAAGAGACACTCAATATTGTGGAACTGAGATGTTATAATAGAGAATACTTCAAATTGAATAAAGAAACACTTACCAGAGGCAGTAGAATATGGTAAGCTTGTGGAGTGAGTGCAAGAAACTACAATTAGGGACCTGCCTTTGTCCATAGATAGGGCAATTGTAATTATCATTTATTTCTTTATTTAGCTAGACTCAGTCAACAATAAGACGTCATGGACACATTCATCTAGGGAACCCACTGATTCATAGCTTGCGGAAAATGGTCGGTCACAGGGAGGTAGTCTCTCTTTTTATGCTATTTATAGTATAGCGTAGTAGCTAAAGAAGAAAACAACAAAAGAGACATTGACTGAAAAGAAAAAGAAGAAGATAGGAAAGAACAAGAAACAGCAACCAGATAAGTGTGTGCACACACCATCACTATACAGAAAGAACAAAAAAAAAAAAACCCATAAATAATAGAATAAAGAGAAATAGATATTAAAGAGACAGTAAAGGACATAATAGAAAAAGACTGAAAGAAAAGAAAAGAAAGTAAAGTAAAGAAAGAAATGCATGTGCTATATGTACTAAGATAAACTCCAAAGGTTCTGCTTCCTTGAAAAATATAAAGAAAGAGCAAAGACTCAATTTATTATATAGTATAAGATATTAGTAGTATTTAAAGAATAGAAGGTTTATTGAAAAAAATAGAAAATATTGTACTTATCTGATGTTTTCTCAGCAGTAGTTGACAGATAACCAGTTCTAGAAAGAAAACAAAGAGAAGAGGTTAAGTATTTGAAATTGTTTGTGTGATTTAAGTGTAATAAAAATAACACATTGGATAGAATATCTGGTATAGTGAATTTATTAGTTTTAATCCATTTCCTTACCCTTTCTTTATCCCCGCTCTCCTTCCCTACCACTGGGAGACTAGATTGGGTGGGCTACGGGCCTTTCTGTTTATAGCTAATTGGAGAAGGGGGCTTCTGGAAGTGACCCCTAGTGTGTAACATCAGGGTAACCCAAGAGTAACAGTCGGCTAGGAACACCTAACACAAAGTGGGAGGGTATCCCATCTCACTAGGGCGGTTTACATGTCACTCCAGAGTAGGGTTGGAGGGAGTTGCAAGAGAAGAGTCTGGGTGGGATGGAGTTGAGAGAGAGTCTGTGAGGACAGAGGGTTGGGAAATAGTGTGGTGGTGATAGAGAGGTTGAGAGTCTAATGGGGATGGGAAGTTGAGATTGAGAGAGAAAGTCTAGTTGGAATGTGTGGGTTGAGAGAAAGAAAGAGTCTGATGGGTCGGGAGTTGATTGAGTCTAGGGGCATGGGGATTTGACAGACTCTGGTGGGGATGGAGTTGAGCTAGAGACAGTCCGACTGTTGGGGAGGGAGCTGAGAGAGAAAATGTCTGATGGGGAGGGTGGTTAAGAGAGAGAGAGTCTGGAGGGATGAGAGATGAGAGACAGCTGAAGTGTTCGACAGGCTGGGGAGGAAAGACAAGGGAGACAGAGGGAGACTGAGAAAAAGAGGAGAGAGAAAAAGTGTGAGAGAGAGCTTGTGTGTGTATGTATGAGAAAAAGGTTATCGCCCCTCACCACCCCTGCTGAATTAAGTACATATATACTGTATACTCACTCACCATGTCATCTCAGGCCCTGCCAAAAAATCAGTTCTGTCTATGCCACTACTGTGAATCCAATGAGAAGGAAAAGTGAATAATGTGGATAAAATATATAAAGGATTGAGAAACCTATGTATTCATAGGCATTAGCATCAACACCCGTGTTCACTGTGCATTTATGCAGGGATTGGCTAAAGCAGTCTAATGAGTGCAGCTTGCATACACTTCAGCATTGCTGCTGGTTTTATTTCTAATCCTGGTTAGTAGGGATGTGCATTTGTTTAAAACAAATGTATAAAATGCAACAAATGAGGGCATTTTAGTTCTTTCCAAATAGAAATCACCCAAAATAGCCTCCTACAAAAATGCCAGAAAACTTTTGGATATCTTCATATTTGTGCATTTAGGAAAAAAAGAGAGCCTATCCCAAGGCCTAGGCCTGGCATGAGGGACAGCTCGAGACCTCATTCGGTTTCCGAGAACAAGGCTCAGGAAAAGAAAGCATTCTGTCACTCTCTGTGCTGTGGATTTGAGGTGGAAAGCAACTTCCCCCCATTCATCAAATGCGGTAATGCACGCAAAAGCAACAAATAACATGCACAATCCTGTTTGCAAATTAAAATGCATGCTATTTGCCAATTTTGCACATGTAACTTTGCATTTGCGAAGCCTTTCACAAAAAATATGCAAAATCGCTAATCAGCCAAAGAATCATGCCAATCAGCTCATTAGCAAATTGCGCATAGCAAAAAAAATCATAACACAATTTAGCAATTATCTGCAAAACGTAACTACACTTTGGAAAATTTGTGTAATTTAGGACATAAACAGCCTGCAAATTGTTGCAGGCTGTTTATAAAATTACCCCATACAGATGGATTTTTAAAGAAGTTATGCATGAAAATGTAATATATTATTGTAGCAATTTTCAAAAGCCATTTACCTGCGTTAAGTGCACTTAACATGGGTAAAACCTTTTGACAATTCAATGGCGTATATTGTAGCAATTTTCAAAAGCCCACTTACACAGGTAAAGTGCATTTATGCATGTAAAGCCCAGTTTACATTTGTAAATGATTTTGAAAATCAAGGCCAAAGTGTATACTTCTGAGAGTGATGATGAGAGAGATATGAAAGGGGGGTGGTGGGAGGAGTCATGTGTGGCTAGTGTGAGATTCTTGTGCAGTAGGTAGAGTCTACTCTAGCAAAATTACTTTTCAACAGATAAGTGCTGAGATGTGCTGCAGAGGTCACACAGTTTTGTCTCTCTGAAAGCAGGCAGAAACAGCTCCATGACAGACCTTTTCCGTATTTTTTTCCTGGGGCATTGTTTCTAAGTCCATTCAAATAAAATTGGCTAGAATAAAAAGTAAAAGTGTGGCAGAGTCTGGCTCCCATGATTTTCTATGAGAGGAAAGGAAAAAAAAATACTTTTTTTCCTCCAGCAGGAAATAATGGGAACAAAAAGGGAGGTCAGCTGGACTTACCCTTCCTCTGAGCTAGAATAAATATATTCGGGAAAGAAGCCTGAAGGAGACAAGTAAAAGCCATGTATATTGGGTGAGTTGGGGGTGGGAGCCAAGGCAGAGAGTAGGCTGATAATATAAAATATAGATGGACTTGCTCTGAATAACTTTTTTTATTGGGGTGGGGGGAGCCCAGCTGTTTCTCCCTGCTCCTTTGGGCTTCCAGTTCAGTTCAATCTGGCCTCTATTGTATTATGCCACCAGGAGTTTTAATTTGTAACTACTAGGGTTTTTTTTCCCTTAATTTCCCCTGCTGTTGCATTGAAGTCTTTGGTCAAGGACTGTAGCTCTCTCTGGAATGCAGCAGACAAGGACCCTGAAACTGGCCGCTCAGAGTCACCATTGTGCAATAACTGAGTCTCCCTTCCCTCATGGGCAGTTATCACTCCTTCCACTGCCACCCCAGCTCTGACCAGCCAAGGGAAGCAGAAACCAGGCTCAGGAACTGAACCCAGGTCTTCCATATGGTAGAGAGACCTACTTGTTTATATTTATTTGGACACTTGTGAATAACTCTTGGTTTGAAAAGCACACCAAGAAGCAACTGAGTATCACCTTATGCCACAGAAGATATTCAGGAAAAACAACGTCGAGTTGCCATTCACCTTCTGAAGGCTAAAACTGCTGGAGGTAAATCAAGCCCATAAATCAACACAGTGATACCATAAGCAGCCAACAGAAGTCATACAAGTACAATGGGTATGGGAGCTTCCTGTCACCAAGCGTTTACAATCCCAGTTTGCAATGGAAATGCTCTCTGTTCTAACTTTACTAGGAATATGGCCCAGCTTGTTCAGTAATTGGACACATTCACAATGTCTACTTTTGTCTTTCATTATTCTCTAGTATCACTCAGCATATGATGCACTCTTTCATCTAGCCAAACGTGTAATTTGAAAAGTAAAGACCCTTGAGGTTATGCAATATTAATATCTCAATAATGTAGTGCTATTTTTACATCTATCCCCCTGCCAGTCCCAGTAGGATTATGTTAAATGCTCCAGCTTTAATCAGGTTGTACAGGCTCATAGCTTTGCTGCCCTTCAGGCTGATGGACACATACCAGGAGGTCACTGGTACCTTTGGGCACGTATGAATTTTGACCTTCCAAGACGGCTGACAAACCCTTCCATTTCAGAGCACAGGAAACAGTTTTTAGTTATGTCTTTTGGCTCTTAATTTTAAGACTAGTGCAATGGGAAAATAAGGAATCTTAGGACAGAGTATAGAAAAGGGGTCAGTGAAACTGGTTCTCTTGTCATGAATTTGGACCTATGGCTTTTAAGGTGATTTATATGTGCTTTATTTAAAGAAAGCAATAAATGAACATAGAATAATATTTTAAACTAGAAGTTTCAACTTTTCTCTAATTAGTAACCGAGGATTCCGTTGCTGCATTGTGCAGAACTACAGTTTTAATATCACTCATTTTCCCCCAAATCAAGGCAGAACAATTTTACTGTGTTTTATTCATAATTTTGTCAGCTAAACTGTATAATAAGACATTTTAGTAAAATGATATAGCATCATCATCAAATGGCATCGGTGATACAAATGATGGCAACTATGGTATAATAGAGATATTGTGTGATAAATAAAACTGTTTTAAAAGTTAAAGAAATGTGCTCTTGTGCAGTTTCAAAGTAGGCAAGGGAGTCATTTATTCATACAGTTCGTATGCACTTTTCTTTAACTTTTAAACAACGCTAATTGTTATCACACAATTTTCCTATATTACCTATGTTGTTTGTGTGATATCTCCTCTCCACATCCTTTGTATGTGGCACCTATGGTATGCCAGTTGTCTCTACAATCGGCTTGCTTCACCACTTTGCCCATGCTTCCATATCTTCACCATTTTTTAGTCAACACCCCAGACTGCTTCTTGATTTTCTATGTTTCTTTTGAGCTTTAACATTTCCTTCATTACTAAATGAAATATTATTTTGCCACCAGAACCTCTGAGAATGTGACCAGTAAATTCCTTTCTCCTTTTGACCAGCTCTTCTGCCAGGGTTCTTCCACCTCCCATCCACCCTTTCATTTGATATCATGTCCTTCCACTCTTCAGAATTCAAGTCACTGTTTTGCTTTTATATCCTATCCCATACAGGAGGATGTGTGCACATGCAAGATTTATTTTTAGCTTTAAATCTAAATATCTCCTTAAATTCCTTACAAACCCCCCAAAACATTTTTTTTTTGCTTTCCCAATTCTTTGTTTTTACTTCTGTTAAAAATTTTCCATCTTCTGTGACCCAACTACCTAAATATTTAAATTCTTTAATTTATTCTGGTTTCACTCTTTCAGCAAAAATGTTATAGTATTGGTATTCTTTTTGCTGATTATTATAATTATCATTTTCTCATACCATAGAACTTGCAGGTTATATATACATAATTTTTTTATTGTAACTGCAATTTTTTCTCTTCTTTTAGCACTTGTTAATGTTTTTATCACTTTATTGTTGTTCACTCCTTGTTATTTGTAAACCGGCATGATGCGATTCCCTTCGCGAATGCCGGTATAGAAAAAACTCAAATAAATAAATAAATAAATAATCTATTGGTTATCTCATGTAGACCATCATTCTTAGAAACCATTAGTGCAGTATCAAAAGCATATTGAATGTTCACATTCATGCCATTGATGTTTATGCCTTCACATTCTTCTGGAGCTATTATGATTACAATTTCATTGGAAATATTCAATAAACATAGGAAGCATATGCATCCTTGTCTTACTATATGGAATGGTACCACCACAAATATAGAATAAGTTTGTATTAATCAGAACAAGGACTCATTTGTTTGCCTAATATTCGAGGTTTTATTTGGAGTTTTATCAATAAAAATATAATTGATGAATTTAATGATCATTTAGGAGATTTAGAAAATTAGATGCAAAAAGCGTTTGATTCACTTTCCTGGGAGTATCTATTCTGGGTGTTGCAAAAATATGGTTTCTCAGGGGCATACCTACAATGGCTACAGGTATTATACCAGCACCCTAGTGCCACTATCTTACTTAATGGCCTGCCTACAGCAGCTTTTCCGATCTCAAGGGGGGTGCGCCAAGGGTGCCCCCTATCTCCTGTGCTATTTGTTATGGCACTGGAGCCCTTGGCCATTTGTATACGGCGTGCAAAAGATATTAGCGGTATCAGTCTGGATGGGCATCCCCTGAAGCTGGCTATGTTTGCCGATGACCTCTTACTATTTGTGGGGAAACCGTGTACCAGTGTGCCAGCCATTATTCATTTATTTGATCGGTTTCAATTGGTGGCTGGTCTCAAAATTAATTATGATAAATCGGAAGCCCTGTCCTTACACGAGAATCTTCCTGTTACGTGAAGCGGAGAGTTTCCCTTTCGGTGGGCGGCCGGCAAGCTTAAATATTTGGGAGTTGTAATCCCGAGGAACTTACGGCAGCTGCACTCCTTAAATATAGCCCCCTGCATTGCCCAATTCCAGGCTCAGTTGGGGATGTGGAAAATGTTGCCCCTCTCGCTTTTTGGCAGGGGCGCTCTAGTAAAAATGGTGTTGGTGCCAAAGCTTTTGTATTTTTTACACATGCTCCCCTGCTGGCTGACAGTGGCCGAGGTGCGACGCCTGCGTTCTGCCATCCAAACGTTCTTATGGCGTGGGAAACGCGCACGCTTAGCATACGTGGCTATGGAATATCCGCGGGAGTGTGGGGGGCTGAATTTGCCAGACTTCCGACTTTATAATGTGGCCTGTCAAATGAGGTTCGTGGGGGAGTGGTTAACGGGGTCCTACCGTTACTGCGATGCAGGGATGTTGGGACGTATGTCTACCCCTGGGTCTCCGCTGAACCTCATTCAAATGAGGGTGGATCAGCGTCGGGTGGCATTTTACCCTACAATCCTCCTAACCCCCTGCATCAAAGCGTGGAGGTGGCTGCGGAGAAAGCATAACTTATCGGGAGGGCGATCTTTACTGCTCCCCTTTTTGAATAATGTGGAATTTCTCCCTGGGCGGGATTGTAGTCCAGTATTTCGCCAATGGGCAGAGCGGGGGGTGATGTTTGCTTTTCATATGTATGATCCTGTTTCAGGTACAATGTTGGACTTTGCTACGCTGGTACGGACTTTCCAATTGCCTGCCAAGCAATTTTTTGCCTTTCTCCAGGCGTGTGGAGTGTGATGCTGAAATACGGTTCGCCAATACCATTTTTGATACTGCGTATCTCCGGAACACCATTACCGGTTGGAAGAGACTGGGACAGAAGCTTGGGGATGCTGCTCCTGTTCACCGCATGGCTGCTCGGTGGTCTGCAGTTTTGGAATCTCCCATTGCCGAGCGACAAATGTTTAGCTGGTGCCGAGACCTGTACAGACTGCTACCTGATCTTAGTCTGCGAGAGCTCCAGTTTAAACTTCTTCATTCTCTTTATTACGATGATGTTCGGCGATACAAGATGAAGTTGGCTACTTCCCCTACTTGTATCAAATGTGGGACTGTTGATGGTACCTTGGTGCATAGACTGATTACTTGCCCGTTACTCCAAACTTTTTGGCGCGAAGTGCTGGAGGTGGTAGGGAAATGCATAACTGTGCCTCTGCGGCTTACTGCCCGGATGTTACTTTCGAGTATGTCTCCTCGACATTTACCGGGCAGCTGTGCTAAGGCCCGATTTGAGCGGGTGGCTGTTTTGATGGCCTGTCGCACTATCCTGGCTGGCTGGATAGAGCCACAGCTTGCGCCTACAATAGCCGCCTGGTTTGGGAGAATGGCCTCTCTAGCGCAAATGGAATGCCTGGACTATCTGACGGGCAAGAGGCGGCCCGACCCAATGTACTGTGCTTGTTGGGACATTTGTTTTGCTACTCTGCCTAAACCGTTGCAGGAGGAACTGTGCCGCAATGGTTATACTCCAAATTGGTCCTTTAAAGTGAAGGGGAAAGGGAGGGGGGGAAGTCAGGTATGAATGCTGGATGGCTGTGTGGTGTTTGGTGTGTGGGGATTGGGTTTCGGGAAGGGGGAACTAGGGGGGGGGTGAAAAGAAAAATGGGACGGGCAGTGAATTGCGTTTTGTTGGGCCTGCACTGTTTGCCTTGTTGTACTTTTGTGCTTAAGCACTGTGTTACAAGTTTTCCTGATGTCAATGTTGGTTTCTCTGCCCTTCCTGCTAATAAAAATTATTTTGGAAAAAAAAAAATAATGTGCAAAGGTGCAAAGTTAAAGAATTTCCCACTGATGTTTATAATTCCACACTTATATCAAGCTGCTCTGATTCAGCGCTTAGAAGCTGGAACGCATGTTGCCACTGTTGGCAAGGGAGTGCCAGAAACCATACATATATATGTGTGTGTGTGTGTATGTGTGTATGTAACCCCCTCACCATTGAGTAGACTAGTTTAAGGGTCTACACAGTTCCCAGGGCTGCTCACTAACTATTCAGACTTCTCTCTCTCATTCTACTTCGTAGTTCCACGGATGTCAGCTTCATCAGCAGGAAGGAGATATACATCTCCGGGGGCCTTGGTGTTAGGGTGGGGATCATTAACACAGTTGTTCACTTTCACCCAAATCACAATCACTGATCAGCTGGTACTCATTGGTAAAGGAGTTCTCTGGATAGAACAGGCACCCCAAACATGGAAGGAGTGAGATGTGGTGTTCAACGCAAAATATATATTTTTTTAAATATTTTGCTTTTCAGCACTTCACATAGATAACATTCAGTTAAGAACATAAGAACATAAGAAATTGCCATGCTGGGTCAGACCAAGGGTCCATCAAGCCCAGCATCCTGTTTCCAACAGAGGCCAAACCAGGCCACAAGAACCTGGCAATTACCCAAACACCAAGAAGATCCCATGCTACTGATGCAATTAATAGCAGTGGCTATTCCCTAAGTAAACTTGATTAATAGCAGTTAATGATTGGAAACATTTCCCTCCAATCCAAGTTTTTATCTGGGAAAAGTGACTTACCCAAGGTCACAAGGAATGGCGGTAGGATTTGAACCCTGGTTTGTAGCCTGCTGCCTTAACCACTAGGCTACTCCTCCACCTTAATGTGAAAAATAAGATCCAGGCTAAGATGGCAAATATCAAAAAGAGTAATACAAAAATCCTAACTCCAACAACCACTGTCTCTTTAATCCTTTACCTTTCTCTGAATCAGTGTCCAGATAAAAACCTTCCCGATAAAGGATGGGAAAATTCAGTCCTGGTACAAAACTTCTTCATAAATAGTAGTTTAAACCCACTGTTAACTGGTTGTGGGATAACAACCACCATCAAAATTCAGCCCTGCCCAAAAAGGTGTTATTGGTCCTCTTGTCAGCATGACTGGTCAAAAATAGAAAAACCTCCTGTAGGGATCCTGATTGTCCCCTACTAGAGTTAGTTAGGATTTTACCATTTGGTGTGGGGAGAGACAGTTTAGGGATGAAGTGTTTGCAGCTCCCCTGGTTGGAAGCTAGCAGTGGAGCAGTCCCATTGTTTTTTTTTATAGAGAGATCACCATTTTTGCTTTTGAGGAGGCATTATGTCGTGTGCTATACTCGATTTTTTTCTAAACCCGATGTGCTACTTGTTTAACATTAAGGCACATCCTTAACATTTTATTTTTTTCAAGCATTCTCATTTTCAGCTGAGAAGAATGTCAGGTTAGGAAAGACAGAAACCTCGATTGCTAACAGTATCTCTTACAGGCAACCTCTTCTCCTGGTATGCTTCCTTTTATTTTATAAGTAGACTCTGCTTTAATTCAGAAGAATTATAGTATTTGGTGAAATTAGGTATTACCAGTTATAACATACTATGCAACCCTTTCACAGGTAAATTTAACAGTAATGGCAATCTAAAGAATTATTTTTTATAATCTATTACAACCAAGTTAATTCTGATCAGAACTAATTGTCTTTTAGTGATTTCATGTAACACAAAGAGGAACTGAAGACCACGATGCTGCTCTATGAGAGGAAGAATTGATCCCTTGAGGCAGACCTACTCTGTCACTCTTGACTCACAATGAATTTTACTAAATAATCTTAACCTCTCTAATAAATTGAAACAAAACCTGACAGTTCCCATCTGATTGTTACAGATGTAATAGCATGGATGGTACTGGGTTGCGCAAGAAGGGGCAGATTTTTAAAAAGTATGCGCATGCGTACTTTTGTTCGCGCACCCGGCACAAACAAGAGTATGCCGGATTTTAATAGATACGCACTTAGCCACACGTATCTTTTAAAATCGGCACACGCAGGGCTGCGCAAAATCGGCAGCCTGTGCGCGCCGAGCCGAGCAGCCTGCTTCTGTTCCCTCCAAGGCCACTCCGAAATCGGAGCGGCCTCAGAGGAAACTTTCTTTCCAGCGCCCCCCCACCTTCCTCTCCCTTCCCCTACCTTTCCCCCCCCCCCCCCACCTTCCCCCCCCTCCCCAGCCCAGGAACAGTTTTGGAGGCCTCGGCCATGCCCCCGAAATGTCCCCGGGCCAGAACCATGCCTGCGGCCCCACCCCCGTAACGCCCCTGATGACGCGCCGCCGTGACACGTTCCCCCGTCACGCCCCCCCCCCTAGGAAAGCCCCGAGACTTTTGCGCATCCCGGCGCTTGCGCACGCTGCCGAGCCTATGCAACATAGGCTCGGTGCGCGCAGGGGTGGAAGGGGCAGCTTTTCGGGGGTTACGCACTTATCTTACGCGTGTACCCCTTTGAAAATCTGCCCCGAAGTGTTCCACTTTACCCGCTGCTGATAAATGTACATTGGTTGCCGGTTGCACAGAGGTATGGGTTTTTTTTTTAACTCTTTGGCTGCCTTTTAAAATGCTACATGGCTTGGGATTGCCACAATTAAAATGCCAAATTCAGTGGTGTATCAATGGGAAGGAAGAAAGACTGAATCAAAAATCACAGCTGCAGTTACCAGCAGTGAAAGCTTTTAGAAAAATTTGGTCATAAAAAAGATCTTTTACTACAGCAATTCCAAAGCTGTAGAATGAACTTCCTGGTGGGGGGGTTAAGAGAAGAACAAGATCTTTTGAAATTTCAACGAGGGCTGAAAACATAGCTAATGAGCAGCAGCAGTAATTAAAGTATATGGAAGGGGCTATAACAGGTTGAGCAGTAGCAGTAAATAAATTACATTGAACGGGCTAAGCTAGGCTGTTAGGCGAGATACAGGGCAGATACACTCTCAACATTTTAATTATTTTAAGTATTTTAATTATGTGTGCAGATTTTTGTTCTGTTATGCTTTAGTTTTATTTTAGCTGATGTGAATTATGATATTGACTGTACATTGTTTTGAGCAATTCTTAATGGGGAAGAGCAATTTCATAAATGTCTAATTAAATAAATAAATAAATAAATAAATAAATAAATGAATAAATAAATAAATGCTCTGAAATAAAGATTGCTATCATGCTATCAGCTTATGTATATGAATTACATTTACTGTGGCAAAAAGCTGGGAAAAAAACAAGAAGTTCCACCCAGAACTAAAGGATCCTATCTTCCTGTGTACACATGTACAAAAGTCTGTAGTCCACGCATATGGATGGATCTGAGTAAAAACCACCCCTTTAAGAATCCTCAAGTGCCCCTCTAACAAGATTTGAAAATTTGGTGTAAATATGACATTAAGCAAAAATGTTATCAGGGATCCCCACACACATATCAATCTCATAAGCTTTCTTTTCGTTTAGAAAGTAGGATAATAAAAATTAAGAGAGTTCTTCCTACTAAGATTACAACTGATTTCACTATTATAATACCTTTAATAGTTATTACCAAAGACTTCCTGCTTTGCCACATCTGCTCTCAGCACTGACAACCAACCCCATGCACTAGGCTTATTGTTTTATAGCAGAGCCATGGGGAGAAGAGAACCTCATATATTGAATTTCGCATGCATTTGCTAATTTGTGTAGGGTCTCATGCCATTTAGCAATGAGGTGAATAAAGCAATGAGAGATAATAGGTTTTGTGCTAGTATGTATGTTTTTGAGTGTACATGGAAAGCTTTTGTGCACTGCCTGATAAATAGTGTTGCAGCATGCATGTTAAATTTTTTAGTGCATACATGCTAAAACTATTTAGATTAATTGTCCAATAATGGCTAGACACTAATAAATGTCAACATCGGTAAAAAATCTAGCTCAAAGAAATAAGGGTAATATATGAGTTGAGCTCTGGAGAAACCTCATATGGTGCCTCGGAAGGCTACATGCTCTTAAGCACAGCAATGACAGACTCAATAGACTCAGCAGATTTTCATCGCACGCCATCTACAAAGTTGCATTTTCAATGTTCCATTGAGCCATTCACTTGAAATCAAGTTCACTCTAGTCACAAGTTGCCAGCGTCATGCATATCATGTCTCCCTGAAGAAGGATTATTTTCCGAAACATTGCGATGTCGGATGCATAGCATACAGACAGCATAAGATATTTTACAAATGTGCCTGGCATCAATTCATTGTGAACTACAGATTTGTAACAAAAATTGTTATTACCAGTCTTTGCCTTAAAGTGAACTTAACCCTGAACATAAGATAGCTTCGTATCAAGAATAACTGTCTCTGGGTTACCAATGATTAAAATTACATTGTCTCTTAGAGCTGCGCTTAAGAGCAAGCACTCTAAAGCTGTGCACTAGAGCATGTAGCCCTCAAAAGCACTTCTAAAGCTGTGCTTAAGAGCGTGTAACCTTCCGAGGCACCATATGAGGTTTCTCCAGGGCTCAACTCATATATTACCCTTATTTCTTTGAGCTAGATGTTTTACCGATATTGAAAACTATTTAGATTGCATTTTAGTGCATAAACCCCTATATGCATGGTACTGTTGTAGAATGCTACATTCAGGTTTTATACTTACAAGGCTACTATCGAATGCTGTCCTCATGTATAGTATTTTTTGACCCAAAATTATATAGCCCAGATCCTAAAAATTCTCAGATTTCATGTGCAATTCCAAAGTAATAGGGTCATTTATCAAATCGCGTTATGACGTTTTCGCATGTGAAAATGCCTTAACGTTTTCAAAGAGTTACACACATACAAATTAGCATGTACTTGTGTATTCGCTATTTAATAAACATTGAGCATACATGCTTATTTTTGTTTTTGCACCAAAAAGAGAAACAGTCTAGGGGCATTTCGGGGAAGGTCCAACAGTTATACGCATAAGTTGCTATTTTATAAGAGACTTACTCACATGCATTTGGCACCTTACTCCAGTAATTTTACACCTGCTAATTATCTGGCATAATTGATATCGGACTTGTTTATTGTGTGTTATTGGCTAGGTGGGAGGTCTGAGTGAATTGGGGGCAGTTCAGGCTAAAAAACCAGGAAGGTCTCAATGAACTGGATAAGTACTAGGCGAAATGGTAAAATAATTGGAAAACTGGTAATTTTAATTATGCACACATGTTTTAAAATATACTGACTTACACATATAAATCAGTCTTATGTGAGCAAGACCTCCTTTATTTTCATGCATAAAATATACATGCATATATTTTTAAAAATGGTAGGAAAAATATGAGTGTTTAAAGCATTGAAAAACTCAATGCATTGCATGTATTCATGTATAAGCATACCTATGCATATATGTTGTGGGATAGAATTGTATTTTATAAAATGTGTGCATGTGATATACATGGGTTATAAAAGGAACTGAACTTCAAACAGCATATCAAGACATTGATAAAAGAAGGATTCTACAAACTCCAAATTCTGAAGAAACTCCAACCTCTACTTCACCCCCCAGACTACAGGATGGTAATGCAATCCCTCCTTTTCGCCAAAATAGACTATTGCAATGCCCTGCTTATCAGCCTCCCTGCATCCACCCTCAAGCCCCTCCAGCTCCTACAAAATGCCGCCGCATGGTCACTAATGAATAAGAAAAAAACAGATCACATCACACCCACACTCAAACATCTCCACTGGCTGCCCGTCGCGTTCAGATCTCAATACAAAACAGTCATGCTCATACACAAAGCAATCCACAATGACAAAGCCAGCTGGTTACAAGGTCCTCTAACCCCCTACAACCCCACTAGAAATCTCCGCTCAACCAATACAGGCCTACTCCCCATTCCCCCCGCCAAGGAAGTTCATAGAGTCTCCACTAGAGAACGTGCTACATTCGTAGCGGGTCCTCACCTATGGAACAACCTTCCAACCACTCTCAGAACTGACCCATCTACACCTACCTTCCGAAAGAACCTCAAAAGCTGACTCTTCCGGAAAGCTTTCACACTAGACAAATAATTCCACCTCAGCCCCCCCCCCCCTGCCCCCCTGTTTCCTACCCTGCCACTGTACATAGTTAATTTAAACTCCTAATATATTCTGTATTAAGTTATGCTATCAAGCATGTTAAGGTAATACTATCTTGTAAAACAGTTATTTGTACGTAGCCAGTTACTCAGTTATGTTGTTATAATGTACCATGTCATTATAAGGTTCGCCTTAGACATCTTGTTATATGTAAACCGATGTGATATGTCAAATCGAATGTCGGTATAGAAAAATCAATCAATCAATCAATCATAGACCTCTGTGAGGACATAAATGTACATATCTGGGGGCCACAAAGAGTTATTTTAAATTTTATGCTCCCTTTGTTTGTGTCTTAGGATGATTCTCTTGTTACTCACTGTTTCATGTCCTCACTGGTTGAAAGATTTTCACAGGTGGGATTGAATATTCCTCTCAGGAGTTCATGACATTTTTTCTGTTTCATTCTCCTGAAAATCTCTCTCAGTTCCTGTCTGCCCATGCTGCTTCACACACTGCACTGAACTGAAATACCCACTGGAACATCTGATCATGCTCACAACATTCTCTGGACACTACCACGGGGAAAGAAAATACAGGAGTTCAACACACTCTGGGGCCAATGCAATAATCTTTGCTCACTCCGAATGACTTTTCAGTGCCCGCTTTCTTCACGCACGCATGGCGCCCGCAAGGGGGTGCCATGCAATATGTAAATTAGGGGGTCACGCTAGGATGGAGGCGCTAGAGTCGCTTGCAGTTTACCGGCGTCTGTCTTCATAACTCAGCGGTCTGCCGAGTTATATTATTTTATTTTTTTTTACTTTAAAAAAGTACACAAAAGCAGTTTTTTTTTTCTGCTTTTCTGTACTTCTTTTCAATGCGCTCAGCTATTAACGCCTGCTCCAGGCAGGCGTTAATATCTGAGCGATAAATGTGTGTCTGAGACGCACATTTATCTTTTTGCATTTGGAGTGAATGAGTAATAGCCTCATTCACATGCATTTGCATGTGATGAGCTCTAACTCATTCACTCCGTGTGGGATGTGCATTAAATAGGCGCTAATCCCCCTATTGCCTTAGGGGGTAGATTAGCGACTATTTAACCCACGTCCCACAGCGGGTTAAACAGTGTGCTCGGCATGGGAGATACCATGTGACACATGTTATGTTGCTTCATGGGATTGCAATTTGCTTCAGTCAGATGATTGACATTCAGATATTGACTACTGCTGCTGCTGCACATATTTGTTTTTCTAATTCCCTTATAACACTTATAGTCCTATACTTAAGAGCTGCATAGTTAGTCACACCCTGTGTGGTGGCACCCAACTGGCACATTAACATGATGTTTCTGCTCTTTTCTTTGAGGTTTTTAACATTCTTTTATTTCTGTAATAATTCTGCTACTAAAATTGAACTGATATAAGTAGTACGATAGCTTTGTATCGTTGTATCTTATGACCCTTGTGAAGCTGCAGTTTTCCCAACCTGTCCTATGAAATTGAGGCAAATAAGTGTTGGAAAGGGAATGCAAATGAGAAAGGGTTAGAATGGACTTGTGTGCAAGCATTTTGACTTCTGGGCTTTCGTAGGTGCCAGTATCACAGCCTGAACATGTTCAACGCATTTTCTCCACTTCTGTCTATTGGAAACTGATCTCACCAAAATGACTTTACATGACTGAAAAGAGATAACGAGGTTCATGCATATTGTAATGAGGTTGGTAAGAAAGAATGATCACATTACTCCAATTCCTCGCCAACTGCACTGGCTTTCACTGGAGGCTAGGGTGAAATGTAAGATTATTTCATTAATATTTAAGTGTGTACATGAAGGTTTGCCAGAGGATTTAGCACAGCGGTTGCCTTTTTATATTCCGCCCAGGCAGCTGAGATCATCACAGCAATCTTTACTTACTTTCGGCACTGTCGGCATTACAACTTTCTTTAAACTACAAAAAATGGCATTTAGTAACTTTGGCCCACTATTATGGAATTGTGTTCCCTTGGAGATCAGGAATGAAATTAACCGCCTGCCTTTAGGAAAAGAGTGAAAGCCTACTTATTTTGACTGAGCTTTTTCGGGAGACTGGAATTGGATGGCCAAACTTTGTTGATAGTATCGACAGAAGCACTGGGGATGTGATCTTGATTCTTGACTGGCTTGTAAGGCAGGTGGGTTTTGAATTTGAGAGTTTAGGTAAATTGGGTCTGGAAATCTGTTATTTTAAGGTGTTTATTGTGTGGGGTCAGTATGGGAGAGCTATGTGTGTATTTCATGTGGGATGGGAACCAGGGAGTTACCAGAATTGTTTTTGATTTCCACCTTGATTCATTCAGGGAAGGGTGGTCTATCAAATTTTACAAATAAATAAATATATAAATAAACATGAAGCTGGCTCAGCCCCAGATATTTCATTATTGGCCCATTCATCACTATTGGGCATTATACAGCAATGCTTTAAATGCAAATCATCAGTTTCTCAATTGGTGAATGGCATTTAAGGCATGTGCCCAATATTCCTTATTGGCTGTTTGCCATAGTGTCCTTTCTGGCCTTCAAAGAGAATGAATCAAGCCCTTTGCTTTTACACTTAGTTACATAAGAACAGGCCATGCTGGGTCCAACAGTGTCCTGTTTCCAACAGTGGCAAATCCAGGCCATAAGAACCTGGCATGTACCCAAAAACTAAGTCTATTCCATGTTACTGTTGCTAGAAATAGCAGTGGCTATTTTCTAAGTCAACTTAATTAATAGCAGGTAATGGACTTCTCCAAGAACTTATCCAATCCTTTTTTAAACACAGCTACACTAACTGCACTAACCACATCCTCTGGCAACAAATTCCAGAGTTTAATTGTGCGTTGAGTGAAAAAGAACTTTCTCTGATTAGTTTTAAATGTGCCACATGCTAACTTCATGGAGTGCCCCCTAGTCTTTCTATTATCCGAAAGAGTTAATAACCGATTCACATTTACCCATTCTAGAACTCTCATGATTTTAAACACCTCTATCATATCCCCCCCTTAGCCGTCTCTTCTCCAAGCTGAAAAGTCCTAACCTCTTTAGTCTTTCCTCAAAGGGAACTGTTCCATTCCCTTTATCATTTTGGTCACCCTTCTCTGTACCTTTCCATTGCAACTATATCTTTTTTGAGATACGGCGACCAGAATTGTACACAGTATTCAAGGTGCAGTCTCACCATGGAGCGATACAGAGGCATTATGACATTTTCTGTTTTATTCACCATTCCCTTTCTAATAATTCCCAACATTCTGTTTGCTTTTTTGACTGCCGCAGCACACTGAACCGATGATTTCAAAGTGTTATCCGCTATGACGCCTAGATCTCTTTCTTGGGAGGTAGCTCCTAATATGGAACATAACATTGTGTAACTATAGCATGGGTTATTTTTCTCTATATGCATCACCTTGCACTTATCCACATTAAATTTCATCTGCCATTTCAATGCCCAGTTTTCCAGTCTCACAAGGTCTTCCTGCAATTTATCACAATCTGTGAAGGAAATGGCGAGTTGGTCCCTTTTCAGCTTCAGACAGAGCAGGATGATAGGCACCAGATGATGGAGCTCCTCCAATTCCTGGATGCCCCTAAAGTGATCACTTCTATTCAAAACCCTGAATCCATTGCCCCAGTCCATAGAAAAGCTGACACTACCTATTTAAAACAATCAGCCCTCGGCTTTCAAAAACCTCAGCTCGACTACCACTCAGTGGTGGTGGAATCGGCTCAAAAGAAAGCAAAAAGGACGAAGCCTCACTCATCTACCCCTCCTGTTAAGGAACACAAGTTCCTAGACAATATTGGTCGACGAGTGTTCCAAGGGGCCATGCTCATCTCCAGAATTGCTGCTTACCAGCTGTATATGACCCAATACAATAGGGTCATTTTCAAGCAGATACAGGACTTCTCTGAAACCCTGCCTAAACCAATTCCAACAACAGCTTCAAATACTTGTCAACAAGGGGTTTGAGGCAGGAAAGCATGAGATAAAAACAGCTTACGATATCTTCAACACCTCTACTAGAGTGTCTGCAGCTACCATTTCAGCAAGACGATGGGCCTGGCTCAAATCTTCTGACTTTCGCCCAGAAGTACAAGACAGGCTGTCTGACCTGCCATGTGTAGGAGACAATCTGTTCAGTGAACAGATCCAACAAATAGTGGCTGAATTAAAGGACCATCATGAGACCTTTAAACAGCTCTCATCGATACCTTCCAACTTCCCCTCAAGACAGACCTTTAGGAAGGACTCTAAGAAGTCATTCTTCCATCCAAGGAAGTACTATCTTCCACCAGCAAGGTCCCGAACTACGAGGCCTTCTCAAAGACCTCAGCCTCACCAGGCCCGAAAGCAAAAGCCGCAAGCAGTTCCCCAGCCAGGGCCTGCTTCAGGTTTTTGACTTTAAATTGGAGAGCAGTAGCCTGATTCCTCTGCCAAGCATACCAGTGGGAGGTTGATTGTGCCACTTTCACGGCATGTGGCAATCAATCACAACTGACCAATGGGTGCTAGCAATCATTGCTCAGGGTTACCACCTACACTTTCTTGCTCTTCCACCGGACTCACCTCCTCTGCAAGCATGGGGAGTATCCAACCATTCTGTCCTTCTGGAGCAGGAGGTTTCCCTTCTTCTCCAGTTAAGAGCAATAGAATTTGTCCCTCTCTCGCAGCAAGGCCTAGGGTTCTATTCCCGATACTTTTTGATCCCCAAAAAATCCGGGGGAGTTCGTCCAATTCTGAACCTACGTGCTCTCAACAAGTACCTACAGCAAGAAAAGTTCAAGATGGTAACCTTGGGCTCGCTTCTATCTCTTCTACAAAGAGGAGACTGCCTCTGCTCTCTGGACCTTCAGGATGCATACACACACATTGCGATAACTCCAGCTCATCGCAAGTACCTCAGGTTTTTAGTAGGCCCAAAGCACTATCAATACTGCTTGCTTCCGTTTGGCCTAGCATCGGCACCATGAGTCTTTACCAAATGTCTCGTGGTTGTTGCAGCTTTTCTCAGGAAAGAAGGTGTTCACGTCTACCCCTATCTCGACGACTGGTTAATCAGGGCTCCAACCCAGCAAGCCGCTCGGTCGTCCCTCAATTTGACCCTACACACTCTAATTTCTCTAGGCTTTCTCGTCAATTACGAAAAATCCTATTTAGTCCCATCTCAAACCTTGTCGTTCATTAGGGCAGACTTGGACACCTTGCAGACAAAAGCCTTTCTACCTCAACAACGAGCGCTAACTCTCGTGTTTCTCGCTCACCAGTTGCAGTCTCAGCATACAGCAACAGCTCGCCAATTCCTCGTCCTTTTAGGACACATGGCGTCCTCAGTCCATGTCACACCAATGGCCCAACTGGACATGAGGCTCATGCATTTGACTCTGAGGTCACAATGGATTCAAGCTGTTCAGCCTCTGTCGACCATTGTCCACATCACCGACTCACTCCGTTTGTCTCTCGCCTGGTGGAAAAATCACAACAATCTCCTCCAGGGACTGCCCATTCAAGTGCCAGATCCTCAACTCATCCTCACCACCGATGCTTCCAACCTCGGGTGGGGATCCCACGTGGACAATCTACAGACACAAGGGTCTTAGTCTCCAGGGGAAGCCAAACATCAAATAAACTTCCTAGAACTTCGAGCAATGCGATATGCTCTCAGGGCTTTTCAGGAACGCCTGTTAAATCACGTCATCCTGATTCAGACGGACAACCAGGTGGCCATGTGGTACATCAACAAGCAGGGAGGCACAGGCTCCTTCCTTCTGTGTCAGGAAGCTGTGCAGATTTGGGCGGAAGCGCTCTCCCACTCGATGTTCCTCAGGGCCACCTACTTTCCGGGAGAGGACAATGTCTTGGCAGACAAACTGAGTCGTGTCTTCCAACCGCACGAGTGGTCTCTCAGCCCCTCGGTAGTGGACTTCATCTTCCAACAATGGGGCTATCCCCAGACAGACCTCTTTGCGTCCCCTCAGAACTACAAAGTCGACAATTTCTGCTCCCTCATTCGGAGCGAACGCTCTCAGCCCAGAGATGCATTCTCCATCTCATGGGCAACCGGTCTGCTCTCTGCATTCCCTCCACTTCCTCTTCTTTCGAAGACTCTCGTGAAGTTACGTCAGGACAAGGGAACCATGATCCTGATAGCACCTTACTGGCCATGTGGTTTCCAATACTTCAGGATTTCTACATCCGCAGGCACATTCCCTTGGGAATGGACCCGCATCTGATCACTCAAAACCACGGATGCCTACGCCATCCCAATCTTCAGGCCTTGTCTCTGACGGCATGGATGTTGAAAGGTTAATCCTTCAACCACTTAACCTTTCAGATTTGGTTTCTCGTGTCCTGATTGTTTCACAGAAGCCTTCCACAAAAAAATCTTATTCCTATAAATGGAAAAGGTACACATCATGGTGCACCTCGCAGTCCCTTGATCCCTTTACCTGTCCAATCCCAAGATTTTTGGACTATCTCTGGCATTTGTCGGGGAAAATCCTTTTCGGGTTTCGGGGCCCCCGAACCACTACGAATTAGGCAATTTCGTTGTAATTGCCTAATTCATGATAAACGACTGCACATCTCTAATCTGTAATAGAATGCACAGTGTTCACATCTGCGATCGCTTCCAGGCAATAGGGAGTCTTCTGAGCATACAGGGATGTTGGCCCTCGAGGAGCGAGTACCAGATCCCGTCTTAGAACCTGAAATCAAGAAGAGAGAGCGGGGCCCCCGAGGAGCGGGTACCTCTAGGTAAGTTCAAGGAGGCAGAGTAGCTTGGGCGAATCATATCCAAGGGAGAGTAATTCGAGCCCTTGCTAACTCGATTCGTAAGCATGAAAGGCATATGACGTCACTACGGGGGACGCCCCCGAGGTTCGCGCCTCTGCCGGTATACAAACTCTGGAGTGTGCGACGCGCTTTACGTCATCTGGAACATGGCGGATTCACAGTATCAGGCCATTCCAGGGACTCCGAGGAAAAGCGGCAAGGAGATGCTGCGGCAGCAAGCCGTCCATCAGGCCCAGAGGGAGTCACCACAGCAGTAAAGAGAGTGGAGCGAGCGTAAGAAACAGGCCCGAACGCAACAGATACCCATACTGCCATCTGGAATTCTGCCACCAACTCATCCATCGATGTCACTGGTTCCATCGGTGCCTCCATCGATGCCGTCGGTGCCTCCATCAATGCCGTCGGTGCCACCATCAATGCCATCGGTGCCACCTCCGATACCATCAATGCCTATGCCTGGTCCTTCATGATTAATGCCTTTTCTCCCTTCTGAAGATCCTCAGGGAGCTGGTGATCAACCTTATGATCCTTGGACTGATGATTCTTCCCAGGATACCGATGATCTGTCTTCAGAGCCCTCCCCTCCTGAAGAGAGAAGACATTCTCCTCCAGACGATCTGTTCTTTATTAACTTCATTAAAGAAATGTCTGAAACAATTCCATTTCAGCTTCAAACAGAAGACGATTCAAGGCACAAGATGCTGGAAGTACTCCAGTTTCTTGATTCTTCTAAGGAAATCATGTCAATTCCCATTCATGAAATCTTAATTGACCTCCTAAAGAGGAATTGGGAGCATCCAGGTTCAGTTCCACCTGTCAACCGTAAAACAGATGTCACCTATCTTGTACAGTCAGCTCCTGGGTTTCAAAGATCACAACTGGATCATCACTCTGTGGTTGTGGAATCAACCCAAAAAAAGGCATGACATTCCAAACCTCATTCCTCCATACCTCCAGGAAAGGAACAGAAATCCCTAGATGCTTTTGGCAGATGGGTTTTTCATGGCTCAATGCTTATATCTCACATTACTTCCTACCAGTTGTACATGACCCAGTATAACAGAAACCTTTTTAAGAAGATACAGGATTTCTCTGAATCTCTACCTGACCAATTCCAGGATGACCTTAATGCTCTAGCTCAGAAAGGCCTAGATGCTGGTAAGCATGAGGTCTGCACTAGAGATGTGAATCATGTGATCGATCATCTTAACGATCGATTTCGGCTGGGAGGGGGAGGGAATCGGATCGTCGCAGTTTGGGTTTTTTAAATATCGTGTAAATCGTGTAAATCGAAAACCGGCACACTAAAACATCCCTAAAACCCTAAAACCCGACCCTTTAAAATAAATCCCCCACCCTCCCGAACCCCCCCAAAATGCCTTAAATTACCTGGGGTCCAGTGGGGGGGAGGGGAAGGGGGAGGGCAGGAAAACCGACACACTAAAACAACCCTAAAACCCACCCCGACCCTTTAAAATAAATCCCCCACCCTCCCGAAACCCCCCCCAAAATGCCTTAAATTACCTGGGGTCCAGAGGAAGGGTCCCGGTGTGATCTTTTACTCTCGGACCTCCTGTGCATTGTAGAAATGGCGCCGGCGCTACCTTTGACCTGTCATATGACAGGGCAAAGGTAGCGCCGGCGCCATTTTGTTTTTTTGTCCCCCGACGGCAGGAGCGTAGGAGATTGCTCCCGGACCCCCGCTGGACCCCCAGGGACTTTTGGCCAGCTTAGGGGGGCCTCCTGACCCCCACAAGACTTGCCAAAAGTCCAGCGGGGGTCCGGGAACGACTTCCTGCACGCGAATCGTTTTTCCGTACGGAAAAACGATTCGCGGCAGGAGATCGCTCCCGGACCCCCGCTGGACCCCCAGGGACTTTTGGCCAGCTTGGGGGGGCCTCCTGACCCCCACAAGACTTGCCAAAAGTCCAGCGGGGGTCCGGAACGACCTCCTGCAGTCGAATCGTGTTGCCGTATGGCCGGCGCCATTTTGCGCAAAAAAATCCAAGGTAGTTCCATCCCAAACCCTATCTTTTATAGGGGCCAACCTAAACACTATATAGGTGAAAGCCTTCCTCCCTCAGGATTGGGCTTTCACCCTGGCCTCTCTGGTGCATCATTTACAGACTCGAGTATCCTTAACTGCTCGTCACTTCCATATACTGCTGGGTTACATGGAGTCCACGATGCATGTCACTCCAATGAACCACCTAGCCATGAGAGTTATGCAGTGTACCCTAAAATCCCAGTGGGTTCAGGCTTGTCAACCAATGTCCAGCATTGTTCATGTTACCATACAGCTCTGACTGTCACTGGCCTGGTGGATGCAACTCTCCAATCTAACTCAAGGCCTTCCATTTCAGGGTGTAGAACCTCAAATTACCTTGACAACAGATGCCTCCAACCTAGGGTGGGGTGCTCATGTAGGCGATCTGCAGACTCAGGGAACCTGGTCTCCAGAGGAAGCCAAACACCACATACATTTCGTGGAGCTTTGGACAATCAGATATGCCCTCAGGGTTTTTCAGGATTGCCTTTCTAACAAGGCCATCCTGATTCAAACTAACAATCAGGTGGCGATGTGGTACATCAACAAGCAAGGGGGAACAGGCTCCTACCTCCTGTGTCAGGAAGCTGCACAGATATGGGCATGGGCCCTTTCCCACTTGATGTACCTCACAGCCACCTACTTGCCGGGCGCCGACATCACGTGCTCCTCCGCGCCTTCGCTCCTGGACCCCCATTGGACCCAACCGGAACTTTTGGCCAGCTTGGGGGGGTCAGGAGGCTCCCCCAAGCTGGCCAAAAGTTCCGGTTCGGTCCAGCGGGGGTCCCGGAGCGACCTCCTGCCACATGACCTACCTGTCACGTGGTAGAAGCACAAGATGGTGCCGTGACCATGTGACAGGGGCTGACCAATGGCACAGGCAGCCCCTGTGACACAGGCTATCGGCGCCATGAGGAAATCGCAAAGGAATGCAGGGATGGTTTCCTGACTCCCCGCTGGACCACCAGGGAGTTTTGGTAAGTCTTGGGGGGGTCAGGAGGGTGGGGGGTTTAAGTGTTTATTTAGGTTCAACGTATTCAACATAGCTATGTTGAATAAGTTGGAAGTCGCGATGCGTTGCGCATCAAACCTTTTTTTTCTCTTTTACAAAATATAAGTTGCGTTTTACATATGCGTTCAAAACGAATGCACACCCCTAAAAGATTTGTATTTTTGAGGATGACACTAAGATCTGCAACAGAGTGGACACGCCGGAAGGAGTGGAGAGAATGAGGTGGGATTTAAGGAAACTGGAAGAGTGGTCGAAGATATGGCAGCTGAGATTCAATGCCAAGAAGTGCAAAGTCATGCATATGACTTTGCACTTCTTGGCATTGCAAATGAACAGTATTCGATGGGGGGGGGGGGGGGGGGGGGGGAAGGCTGATGTGCACAGAGCAGGAGAGACACCTAGGGGTTATAGTGTCTAATGATATGAAGTTTGCGAAACAATGCGACAAGGCGATAGCAAAAGCCAGAAGAATGCTGGGCTGCATAGAGAGAAGAATATCGAGTAAGAAAAGGGAAGTGATTATCCCCTTGTACAGGTCCTTGGTGAGGCCTCACCTGGAGTACTGTGTTCAGTTCTGGAGACCGTATCTACAAAGAGACAGAGACAAGATAGAAGCGGTACAGAGAAGGGCGACCAGAAAGGTGGAGGGTCTTCATCGGATGTCATACGAGGAGAGATTGAAGAATCTAAATATGTACACCCTGGAGGAAAGGAGGAGCAGGGGTGATATGATTCAGACCTTCAGATACTTGAAAAACTTTAACGATCCAAAGACGACAAACCTTTTCCATCAGAAAAAAATCAGCAGAACCAGAGGTCACGAGCTGAGGCTCCAGGGAGGAAGACTAAGAACCAATGTCAGGAAGTATTTCTTCACGGAGAGAGAGGTGGATGCCTGGAATGCCCTTCCAGAGGAAGTGGTGAAGTCCAAAACTGTGAAGGACTTCAAAGGGGTGTGGGATAAACACTGTGGATCCATCAGGTCTAGAAGACATGTATAAAGAGGAGGCAGCAAAACACTGCACGGAGCGGCAGTAGCCACAGAGGCATTCACGGAGCGGGATGCCAGTGGCCAGTGGTTGGTGTTCCACCTTCACGGAGCAGAAGGATAAAGGGCTGCCATCTCCAAATTAAAAAAAAAAAACAAAAACAGGGGTGGGTAAGAGTATGTAAAATTAATGGAGAGTTCATAGGCTATCGGTATTACCAATTATTAGGCTTATTCAATATTTGTTGATAGTTAATGTGGCTTTCAATGCATACTTCACTTTCAATTCATATCCAGCATAGCTCTCTGCTTCAACGGCAGGGGAGAAGAAAAACTAATACTTCACGCATATCCAGCATAGCTCTCTGCTTCAACGGCAGGGGAGAAGTAAAACTAATACTTCACGCATATCCAGCATAGCTCTATGCTTCAACGGCAAGGGAGAAGTAAAACTAATAGTTCACGATTATCCAGCATAGCTCTCTGCTTCAACGGCAAGGGAGAAGAAAAACTGATACTTCACGCATAACCAGCATAGCTCTCTGCTTCAACGGCAGGGGAGAAGAAAAACTGATACTTCACGCATATCCAGCATAGCTCTCTGCTTCAACGGCAGGGGAGAAGAAAAACTGATACTTCACGCATATCCAGCATAGCTCTCTGCTTCAACGGCAGGGGAGAAGAAAAACTAATACTTCACGCATGTCCAGCATAGCTCTCTGCTTCAACAGCAGGGGAGAAGAAAAACAACCAATAAGGGCTGAATAACATAGTCTGGGTAAACAAATAAGTATGGGTGTGGCTTGCATGTTGCGGTGGTTACTACCCCTAACTAATCAAGCTTGATATTTCACTTGGATGCAGCTCCATCACTGCTCTCTGCATTAATGGTGGGGGTGAAAGGGAAATAGACCAAGGGTTGCTAAGAGCCAAGAGAAACAGATAAGTATGAAAGGAAAGAAGTGTGAAGCTTGCTGGGCAGACTGGATGGGCCGATTGGTCTTCTTCTGCCGTCATTTCTATGTTTCAATGTTTCTATGTAAGCAGGTAATGGACTTCTCCTCCAAGAACTTATCCAATCCTTTTGTAAACACAGCTATACTAACTGTACTAACCACATACTCTGGCAACAAATTCCAGAGTTTAATTGTGCGTTGAGTAAAAAAGAACTTTCTCCGATTAGTTTTAAATGTGCCCCATGCTAACTTCATGGAGTGCCCCCTAGTCTTTCTACTATCCGAAAGATAGTAGTAGTGGTTAGTTTAATAGACTGAACCTAATTATTGGGTGGGTCTGTGCAGTCAAGTGCCCAGGGAGTCTGCCTCTTTTGTGCTTACAAGCAAGCAGCTTCTGTGTGCACACCACACACATTAGTGCACAGCCAGGCACCGTGATAGTGGGCAGTGGTAGGCACTACTCAGTGACATTAAATTGATAATGTCAAGGAAAGCTAGATGTAGTCGAGTGATTGGGACTGGCAAAGGAGGCACTTCAAAAGACACTAGTGCAACACCACCAGTACAGTTAAAAAGGCACCTGTCACAATCTTTGTAGGGGCTGGCAGTTCCATCCCGAAAAAAATGAAATCTGACCATGATGCATCGCCATTGCCACCACATGTTTCTGGCTCTGTAGTTTTGGAGGTGAGGGAAGGGGAGGCAGAGTCATGCCAGACAAAATGTAGACACCCAAAAGCAGCAGGGGGACAGAAGTCTCGACTAACACTTAGCGTTGACAAGGTAGCACAGTCACTGTTTGCTTCTGATTCAGATGAAGAATCTTCATCTGTAAGATTCTCATCAGAAACGGCCGCTTCCACCCTCAAAGCTTTAGAGAGGGGAGGATCACGAAACACATCTGCGATCTGGAGCCACTTTAAAGTGACGGAAGACCCACGTTTTGCTCAGTGTAATTACTGTGCCAGGGATATTAGCAGAGGCAAGCAAATGGGACATCTATCTAATTTTGGCATGAACCATTATATGAAGATGCAACACCCAACAAGATTATTGCCATCTGGGGATGGTTGCAGTACCAGTCAGGGGACCCCTTCCAAGCAGTGTGCAGTGGTTCAAAAGCAGCAGAGTCAGCCTACACTCTCATCCCCTTCTAGCATTCAGGTGGCAGGCCAGCAACCCCCTGACATGTGGCAGAAGTGACAATTCACCATGGATAAAATGGGGTGGAGTGCAGTAACGCTATCCCAGGGTAGGAGGCAGGTAGCCTCAAAAGTTGTAACCAGGACCATTGGGGAAATGATTGCCCTTGATGACCAGCCCTTGCAGTTAGTGGAGAATGTGCGTTTCAAGCATTTTCTGAAGGTTGTACTTCCAAATTACAAAGTTCCCTCCAGAACAATTTAGTAGAAAGGTCATCCCCAGCTTGTACAAGCAGTGTCACAGTTGCATGCAAGTGCTGCTAGCTAAGGCAGAGGGGAGAGTGCATTTCACCTGCGATATCTGGACCACCATGAATGCTGCATACTCTTACCTCTCTCTGACAGCACACTGGTGGGACATGACTGAGGCAGGGGCAGCCAACAGCTCTATTACTGAAGAAGTATCAGGGTGGAGGTGGGCTTTACTGCACACCCACCTGACGGACCAGGCCCATACCGCAGCCAATATTCTAGCATGCATCAGACAGATGCTGGAGGGCTGGCAACTACACCAGCGAGACAGGGTTCTTTGTCACAGACAATGGTGCAAACATGGTTAAGGCAATAAACGACGGGCGCTTTAAGAACATCCAATGTTTTGCACACACTCTGCACCTGGTAGTGAAGTCAGCTCTGGGGTTGGATTCCAATCACAAAGAGAATGAATACCTGCATAGGTTAATACAGAAGTGCAGGAACATAGCAGCGCACTTCCACAGAAGTGTTAAGGCAGGGCAGGTTCTCCGACAAAAACAGACTGATTTGGAGATGCCTCACAAGCATCTCATTCAAGATATTGCCACCTGGTGGAATTCCACCTTTATGATGCTGGAGACGTTAGTGGAGCTGCAGATACCCCTTCATG
The DNA here is from genome assembly GCF_901001135.1 of Rhinatrema bivittatum. NCBI lineage: Eukaryota > Metazoa > Chordata > Amphibia > Gymnophiona > Rhinatrematidae > Rhinatrema > Rhinatrema bivittatum. Next base: position 114,652,810 of record NC_042621.1, read on the forward strand.
AACTTTCTGGTACAATAGACATAGGTGTGCAGAATCCCCTAAGGCATCATGATTGGTTAGTCATGAGTCAGCTGGTAAAAATCCTGCAGCCCTTCAAGGATGTCTTGGAGGAGCTGAGTTACAGAAGTGCCACCTTGGCTGACATCATCCCTATAGTTCATCTCCTGGATGAAGGTTTGGAGGCCTTTAGAAAGGAAGAGGGAATGACAGTTGAGGTGCTGCATTGTCTGGACGTTTTGCAGCAGCAGGTGAAAGAGAGATTAAGGCCTTTAACAGAACAGAACATATACATGCTCGCCACAGTCTGTGATCCCCATGTGAAAGGGAAACTCGCCCTACAGTACGATTGTCTCTTATTGGTGAAGGACCTGTTGTTAGGAAAAGTCCGTGAACAGGAGCTCCATAGGCAGAGACAGATTAGGCTTGAAGCAGAGGTGGAAACATCGAGCACTTCAGAGAGTTGTGCTGCTAGCCCAAGCAATGTTGCCTATAAAAATGTATCTGTTGTGCGACAGGTGAGAGAGAAAGCTGCTGCCATGAGTGACTCTCAGCCCGCCCAAGCAAAGGAGACACCAGCACAGCTGTCAGTGACACGGTATCTCTCAAAGCCAATAGAGAACATGCAGACAGATCCACTGGCATATTGGGCACACAAGTCCACTGTCTGGCCACACCTAACCAAAGTGGCTCAGCGATATCTGTCATGTCCACCAACCAGTGTGCCCAGTGAACGTGTCTTTTCAATGACAGGGGATATCATGAGCCCTTAACGCTCAAGGCTGGCACCAGAGTTGATGGTAATGCTAGTGTTTTTGAAAGTAAACCTGCTTTTGCTTGGGTTTCCAAATTTTCCCTGTGAATGGCAAGAGGAATAACAGCAATTGAAAGCCTTGCAGCAGCTCCAACTGCCTCCTATCTCCAGATAATATAAGCACTGCAGCACATGTACCTGACGTCAAACGCTGTGCCTGACCATCCACTGCCCAGGCCGTACATCCCTACAAGGGCCTGACCTCAAACACTGTGCCTGACCGTCAACTGTCCAGGCCTTATGCTCCTATAAGGGTTTGACCTCGATTGCTGTGCCTGTCAGTCCAGGCCTTATGTTCCTACAAGTGTTTGACTTAGATTGTAAGCCCTCTGGGGATAGGGAACTACCTACAGTACCTGAGTGTAATCGAATATGAAGTACTGGAAACGTTTGAAAATAGCAAGATAAATAAATTAAAAAAAAAATGCTGTGCCTGTCCGTCAAGGCAGAGGTCCGTCAAGGTCCGTCTTGACAGACAGACGTCCGTCTGTCTGTCAAGATGGACCTTGACGGAGGTCCATCAAGGCAGAGGTCCATCAAGGCAGAGGTCCGTCAAGGCAGAGGTCCGTCTTGACGGACGAGGTCAAACCCTCGTCCGTCAAGACGGACGAGGGTTTGACCTTGATTGCTGTGCCTGTCCGTACAGGCCTTATGTCCCTAGGTGGGATTAACCTCTGTTCTCGACTGCTGGGCCTGTCCGTCCAAGCCTTATGTTCCTACAAATGTTTGACCTCAATTGCTTGCCTGTTCATCCAGGCCTTATGTCCCTAGGTGGGATTGACCTCTGTCCTCTATTGCTGTGCCTGTCCATCCAGGCCTTATGTCCCTACAAGTGTTTGACCTCGATTACTTGCTTGTTCATCCAGGGCTTATGTCCTTAGTTGGGATTGACCTCTGTCCTCTACTGCTATGCCTGTCCATTCAGGCCTTATGTCCCTATAAGTGTTTGACCTCAATTGCTGGCCTGTTCGTCCAGGCCTTGTGTTCCTAGGTGGGATTGAGCTCTGTCCTCGACTGCTGTGCCTGTCCGTCCGGGACTTATGTTCCTACAATGGTTTGACCTCAATTGCTGTGCCTGTCCATCTAGGCCTTATGTCCCTAGGTGGGATTGACCTCTGTCCTCTATTTCTGTGCCTGTCCGTCCAGGCCTTATGTTCCTACAAGTGTTTGACCTCAATTGCTTTGCCTGTTGGGTCCAGGCCTTGTGTTCCTAGGTGGGATTGACCTCTGTCCTCGACTGCTGTGCCTGTCTGTCCGGGCCTTATGTTCCGACAAGTGTTTGAGCTTGATTGATTTGCCTGTTCATCCAGGCCTTATGTCCCTAGGTGGGATTGACCTCTGTCTTCTATTGCTGTGCCTGTCCATCCAGGCCTTATGTCCCTACAAGTGTTTGACCTTGATTGCTTGCTTGTTCATCCAGGGCTTATGTCCTTATTTGGGATTGACCTCTGTCCTCGACTGCTGTGCCTCTCCGTCCAGGCCTTATGTCCCTACAAGTGTTTGACCTCGATTGCTTGCCTGTTCATCCAGGCCTTGTGTTCCTAGGTGGGACTGACCTATGTCCTCTACCGCTGTGCCTGTCTGTCCGGGCCTTATGTTCCGACAAGTGTTTGAGCTTGATTGCTTTGCCTGTTCATCCAGGCCTTATGTCCCTAGGTGGGATTGACCTCTGTCTTCTATTGCTGTGCCTGTCCATCCAGGCCTTATGTCCCTACAAGTGTTTGACCTCGATTGCTTGCTTGTTCATCCAGGGCTTATGTCCTTATTTGGGATTGACCTCTGTCCTCTACTGCTGTGCCTGTCCATCCAGGCCTTATGTCCCTACAAGGGTTTGACCTCGATTGCTTGCCTGTTCATCCAGACCTTGTGTTCCTAGGTGGGATTGATCTCTGCCCTCTATTGCTGTGCCTGTCCGTCCAGGCCTTATGTTCCTACAAGTGTTTGACCTCAATTGCTTTGCCTGTTGGGTCCAGGCCTTGTGTTCCTAGGTGGGATTGACCTCTGTCCTCGACTACTGTACCTGTCCATCCAGGCCTTATATTCCTAAAGTGTTTGACCTCGATTGCTCTGCCTGTCTGTCCAGGCCTTATGTCCCTAGGTGGGATTGACCTCTGTCCTCGACTGCTGTGCCTGTCCATCCAGGACTTACATTCCTACAAGGGCTTGACCCCTATCTCTGTGCCTATCCATCCACTGTCAAGGCCTTACGTCCCTACAAGGGCCTGACCTCTAATGCTGTGCCTGTCCATGCAGGCCTTATGTGCCTATAAGGGCTTGACCTCTAACGCTGTGCCTGTCCGTCTAGGCCTTACGTCCCTACCAGGGCTTGACCTCTAATGCTGTGTCTGCCTGTCCAGCTTGGAGCTAGGATATAGTTTTCATGACCTTCATAATACGGGCCATTTTCCACATTAATGTGGCCATTTGCCACATTAATGTTTCTAGTGCTATAGAAAACTGATGGTTGTTTTATTCTAGTTCATCCTCTGTGTTCCCATTGTTTACAGAGGCACTATGGTGTACAAAGTCAACATAGGTTGGTATTGTAGATTTGGACTTGAGTAGCAGTTTTCTTATTTCTGAGAGCTCTTCAAGTTCCTTTGTCATCAGCTGAAGTGCATAAGTACAGTCAGTAGCTTCTGGGTATTCACTAGACCCCAACGGAAACACCCCACTCTAGGGGCAAACCTGTTCTAGGGAGCCCTTTCCTGCACAAAGGAAAGGGAACTCTCTCCTGGGCCAGCCTGTCTTTCCCCTATCAAAACTACAGGGACCAGACTACCTCCGTTCTGCCAGCCTGCCTTGCCCCTATCAGCTTTCTGCCACTCTGCCTTGCTGCCATACACCAGACGCATCACTCAACTCCTTGTGGTGTTCTTGCCACTATCTTGGTTCCTCAGTGTGTTGGTGCTAGCCTTTCTGCTTGCTATGTTCCCCCTTCATTGTGCTGTAGGATGTCAATGCCACTTGTCTTGCCACTTTGCCTGTTGTGCTGCCTTCGATGGTTCATGCATCTGTTATCGGTGCTCTCTTTTGATGCTGTGGTGTGTTTTTGACACTCTCGCTGCTGCTTTGTTCCTCTGTTAAAGCACTCTTGCCACTTCTGGTACCTCTTTGCACCTTTACAGTGCCTTAGGCTATTCATGCCACTTTGCCACAGTCTCAGTACCTTGGAGCTGTTTTACTGTTCTGATGATTGCTCCCCAGAAGTTTCATCAAAATTGATAATAAAACCCCAATTCTGCAGCCAAAAATAGGCTGGAAATCCTTCCCCCATTGACTTTAATGGGAACCAGAAAACAAATTCACGCGTTAATGTATCCGGATGCCATACGTCCGAATGCAACGGAAATGACCCCCGACGAATACGTATCATGAATGCAACGAAAATTTCCGGCTGCACATCCCTACTGCATACATTTTTTAGCTACTGTAATGGTTAACCATGTGGGTAGTTAGCCTTTACCAGGGGTGTTAAGGTCAGGATTCAAGTCCGGATGAGGAAAAAGAATTATCTTTTAGGGCCCCTGGTGTGGTCAATTACAATCAATTGCAAATTCACACTCTAGCCCAAAGATCTCCCAAACTGGCCAGAAGAGGAGCAAGGAAACCAGTTCTATCAAAAGAGCAGAAAACCAGGATTCAAACCAGCGTCCATCCATTCAGTCCATGCACTGACAGTAAAAAGGAAAAAAGCAAACAGAGTCCAAAAGTGGTGCTCAAAATACATTCTTTAATGCAACTTAAAGAAAAGAATCCAAGCCAAATTTACAAAAATTAAAATCAGCATACAGCAGATCACTAAAGCAAAACAGATGGTTTCCTTGTCCATTCTTGATCTTCTCACTTCTCTCCTATCTCTTGCACCTTCATCCATGAGGGTGGGATAACTAGAGTGTAGCTCCAGCATAAACTAGCCAGATGGAAACATTTCCTCAAGCACAAAAATAGTAAACTGGATTCTAATCAAATCAAAACTTCAACCTTTAATCCAAACGCTCAAAAATCCAAGTCTCTTGAGTTCTTCTCTCAAAAGATTCAATACTTCTCTTCAGCCATGCTGTTACCTGGTCACTTGGGCAAAAATATCTTTGATCCAGTACTTTGGGATATCAGGGGTATGCCCTTCCCTCTGAAACTGGTCAATCTCTGAAAAAAATCTTCTAAAAAAAATCATTCTTCAAAACACTTGCTTAAATGCTTGAATTAGATTGAGATCCTGGGAGAATCGCCAGATTTTCAATCTCTCTCTCTCTCTCGCTCACTTTCTACCCACTTGCTTGAGATCCTGGAGCTCTTCTCATCTCCTGCCTTGCCTTCCTACTAAATCACTGAGCATGCTCCAGGGGACTTTATACTCCATTGAAGTTTTTCCCCCAAAAAGGTGAAGACCAGGAGAAGGGATCAAAAATATCAAAAATCCTTCCTAATACCCATTGCTGGGAAAAATAAATGAGATAATATTAGTGAATGGCAAAGCCCTGTCACACCACTCTGAGGATAGCAAGCTTTAGACAGGCCAATCTTTATTTATATTTGTCAATTTTGGTAACTGTCCTCCTGGAAGCTAATTTTCAAAGCCATTATTGTGCATAAAGCCTGGTGTTATGCTCTGAAATGGCTGTATTGAAATTGCCAGCAGCTAAATGCAATTAAAAGTGCATGTGTGACCCAGCCGCACACTTGGAGAAGAGATGGCTGAGGGGTGTTTTGATAGAGGTCTATAAAATCATGAGTGAAGAACAGTAAAATAGAAATTGGTTGTTTACTCTTTCAAAAAATACAAAGGCGGGGGCACTCCCTAAAGTTACTAAGAAGCACATTTTAAAGAAATTGGAGAAAATATGTTTTTACTCAATGCACGATTAAGTTCTGGAATTCACTGCAAGAGGATGTAGTAAAGGCAGTTAGCATAGCTGATTTTTAAAAAAGTTTGGACAAGTTCCTGGAGGAATAGTCCATAAATTATTAACTAGGTAGACTTGTGGAAAGCCACTGCTTATCCCTGGGCATTAGCAACATTGGATCTATCTACTATTTGGGATCCTGCCAGGTACTTATGACCTGGATTGACTACTGTTGGAAACAGGATAGGCTTCATGGACCCTCAGTCTGACCCAGTATGGCAATTCTTATATTTCTTCTGTTCTCTGTCACTTCTCCCACTTCTCAAACTCAAATAAGCCTCTGACTGAATCTTTTTGTCAGACAGCAACTCTGTAGGACCTTCCTTTGACAGGCAGTTTTTTCTCTTTGATCTCTCCAGAAGACAATCTGCTGTTTCTCCACACATCCTCCAATAAGCTCCTTGTTTGAATAATTCATCCTCCTTTCAATCTCCAGAACTCAAAACTCTCACATCTTAGGAATTCACTGTCCCTGAAGACCTGGGTACCCTACCCTGGGCCCCAGGCACCCTCCATGGACAGGAGCATTCCTTTCTCAGCGCTCCTCTGATTGAGAGAGGGCACTCCTCTTCATCCGTTCCCTGTGAAGGGAAAAACTCCCTTCATGTGCCCTTCATAAGGAGGCTCACTCACAGCCTCAATACTGTGCTAAGGCTGACTCTAGACCCCTTCTCTCAAAACAGGTACACTAGTTTTATCAAACTACAGCCCATTGGGGAATGCCAAGACTCACAGATCCCTACCTACATTGACATCACTTCTGGCAACCAGACCTTTGGAAGCCACTGCTGCCATATACAGTCAGGGGCAACACTATTAGGTGTTTATTTAGGAGTCCCTTACTAGGGGTGTGCATTCGGATTGACCGCATTAGTAAAACGCAACTCATATTTTTTTTTTACTTAAAAAATTGATTCGACATAAACGATCGGATTTCCCACATATCGAACATAGATATGTTCGATATGTGGGAAATCGCGATTGTTGAGCCAAAATAAAAATTTAAACCCCCTCACCCTCCTTAATCCCCCCCCCCCAGACTTACCACAACTCCCTGGTGATCGAGCGAGGAGTGAGGACGCCATTTCTGCAATCCTTGGCGAGAAGCATGTGACGTCGGCGGCACGTCGAGTGACGCCGGCGTCACGTGATTCCCGGCTCGTTCGCGCCGGACGGCTCGTTCGGCCCAAAAAGAACTTTTGGCCAGCTTGGGGGGGTCAGGAGGCCCCCCCAAGCTGGCCAAAAGTTCTTTTTGGGCCGAACGAGCCGTCCGGCACGAACTTGCCGGGAATCACGTGACGCCGCGTCTGAGTGACGCAGCGCCACGTGATTCCCGGCAAGTTCGCGCCGGACGGCTCGTTCGGCCCAAAAAGAACTTTTGGCCAGCTTGAGGGGGTCAGGAGGCCCCCCCAAGCTGGCCAAAAGTTCTTTTTGGGCCGAACGAGCCGTCCGGCGCGAACTCGCCGGGAATCACGTGACGCCGCGTCACTCGACGTGCCACCGACGTCACATGCTTCTCGCCAAGGATTGCAGAAATGACGTCCTCACTCCTCGCTCGATCACCAGGGAGTTGTGGTAAGTCTGGGGGGGGGATTAAGGAGGGTGAGGGGGTTTAAATTTTTTTTTTGCACATATGTACATATACCCAACTCATTGGATTTTTTTTATGTCCATATTGGCCGCAAGTGGGACCCCCTTTCGGACATAAAAAATATGAACATAAAATTTTGCTCTGCACATCCCTATCCCTTACACTATATTTACAGGGAAAGGAGAGTTTATAAAGATGGCTATGCATCTCACTTTCATTTCATCAGCTGATAAAATACTCTCTGAGGTTCTGTCCCTTAAAGATATATCCAGTTTTATTTTTATATGCTATCCATAAATTGAGGTTTTAGCCTTGGATTTGAATGGCGGTGCCAGTCCTCTATACTTAATAATATGAACAAATAAATTTCAAATTGTATTTATCATAGCAATATTCATCCTAATTGTTGACAGCAATGATATTATTTTGTCAAAATGGGCACACATTACCCTCTTGATTACAGCAAGAAATGTAATCAGGTTTTTCTTCCAGCTTTAAAAAAAAAAAACACACTTAAAAAAGACCACAAATGGAAGGAAAAGGGAAGAAAATCAATTTTTACATTAATAGCATTACAAGTTCAGTGATTTTTCTTTCCTCTATAGATTTAGATAACACATGGTTGCTAGTGATATCTTACTTCCACAGAGAAAAGAAATTAATTACTCACTAATGGTGTAATTCAGAAATTAATTTGTGTTATCATTTAAACGTGTCACTATTAATCAGCTCGAATGAATAGAAATGTACATCCCAAGCACTGGCTCAGCTCCATCATGTTCTGTGGCTATACATTTTAGGTTACAGGAATGACAAGAAAAAAAAAAAAAGGAATCACTGTGGAATAGAAGTAGGGCAGAGAAAAGAAAACAGTGTAGTTAGAGTAGGAACAAAAGCGATGTAAATTGGCTTGCAGTAATTCATCTCTGCTATTGTCTTCAGCTTGTACTGAAATTTCTGGAACAGAAAGGCAAAATAACCAGTTACAAAAGGTATTTTGGCTCTAGGTCACTGTTTAAGCTTATTGACTACTGATCTAAAGATGTGTTTTCAGTGGATTTCAAATTTAAAAGTTAGTTCTGGATATATTATAAAAAGTGAATTTTCATAGGATTTACACAAGTAAATTTAACTGCTATCATATACATTTTAAAAAGCAATTTACTCCTATAAAGTGCAGTTATGGGAGTAAATCCTATGAACAATTAAATGGCTTATATTGTAGCAATTTTCAAAAGCCCACTTACTCAGGTATAGTGCATTTACATATGTAAAACCCAATTTTAGGAGAGCAAATGATTTTAAAAATCAGGCCCTTAACATTCTGTTCTTTATTATTTTGTCATTACAAACTAGGATGCAAAAGCAAATAGGACAAAAGTGATAATGAAAAATCCTCTCTTGACCTTCCACCTCAGGAAGTGGTAGAACTGGATCTGAGTTGGATCAGGTCTAAACTGAACTGGGTTTTTCAGGTGACTTGGCTCGATCCATCATTTATGCAAGACAGGTTGGTTGTGGAAGTGGCATCTGGACACAAGACGCACTGATTGGCGCGGTATGCCTGACTTAGAAGAATATCTTTCATCAAAATGTCCTCATAATAAAATAAATTCATGTACTTGGACTACAAGCAAGTCCAGTTCAAAAGTAAATGAGAGGCAATTTTCAGAGTGATTTACCAGGTAAATTGTCCTAGGTGGAACAGTCCTACTTAGGAAATCCAAAATTACATGCAGGCTTCCAAAGAACACTTGCTTCCAACTGTGTTAAAAAGAGGAATTCCTCCGGCCATGCTTTAACACTAGCAGTCGTCACTCTGACTCGCTTTGGCCGTCGAGTGACCCTTATACTTTAGACAACCTTATGTCACCCATATTCTTTGTATCATATAAAACCACACTGAAACTTATGTTGGTAGAATAAGGCCGCAGCTTTTATTTACACATTATATCATAAACCTTCCTGGGTACCCAGGCCAGTATTTTATTTATTTATTAAATTTCTATACCGATATTAGTGGGGACATCATATCAGTTTACATCAAACAAAATAACATATAGAATGGAAAGTACATAAAACAGGGAGGTGGGGAGGGGGAGATAGGAACTATAAGAACATAGCTTGGAATACATAGGAATCAGGCTAATCTGAAACATGAGATAGCCAAGAAGTTAACGGTGAGCATAATGGGGCGGATTTTAAATGCCCTGCGCATGTAAATCCGGTCGGATTTACGCGTGCAGGGCCCTCACGCGCCAGCGCGCCTATTTTGCATAGGCCGATGGCGCGCGCAGAACCCCAGGACGCGCGTAAGTCCCGGGGCTTTGTAAAAGGGGCGTGTTGGGGGCATGCCCGGAACAACGCGGCGTTTTGGGGGCGTGTTTTTGTCTGACAAGGCACAGTGTAGTGCACTGAGGTTATCTGAGGTTTAATCATCCCCTTGTAGGACACTAGCTGATTAATTACTAAATTCACCTGTAAATTTAAAGTACTCTCATTCCAACTCCCTTAGTATCCTAAACTTAACTAGGAACTCATTAAAACTAAGATGAAGGCAGCAGTCCAGCAGCAAGAGGGGGGCTTTCCAGTCTTTTGCATTGAGTGTCACATGTATGATTTTTTAGCCGCCGGTGAGTGATTGTATGTGTGCACTCGGTGCAAAGAGCTCCTGGCTCTCAGGGAACAAGTCCAATCTCTGGAGGCTAGAGTAGCAGACTTGGAGGAGCTGAGGGAGACAGAGAGGTACATTGACGAGACCTTCAGGGACATAGTAGCCAAGTCCCATATCCATTCTGGCAGCCCTAGTGCTGCCTTGGATCAGAAAGGTCTCCCAATAGGAGAACATCACCCTAGTGTAGCAGGAAGTGATCCTGTAGCAAGGACCTGCTCTCCAGGTGATGTCCTCTCGCACTGAGGACAAATCTCCCAAGGCTACTGCCCAGGAGGGAAGGGTTAGGCCGGACATCATAGTTGGTGATTCGATTATTAGAAATGTAGATAGCAGGGTGGCTGGTGGACGTGAAGACTGCCTGGTAACTTGCCTGCCTGGTGCGAAGGTGGCAGACCTCACATGTCACCTAGATAGGATTATAGACAGTGTTGGGGAGGAGCCGGTTGTCGTGGTACATGTGGGCACCAACGACATAGGAAAATGTGGGAGAGAGGTTCTGGAAGCCAAATTTAGGATTTTAGGTAGGAAGCTGAAATCCAGAACCTCCAGGGTGGCATTCTCTGAAATGCTTCCTGTTCCACGTGCAGGTCCCCAGAGGCAGGCAGAGCTCCAGAGTTTCAATGCGTGGATGAGACGATGGTGCAAGGAAGAGGGATTCAGCTTTGTAAGGAACTGGGGAAACTTTTGGGGAAAGGGGAGACTTTTCCGAAAGGATGGGCTCCACCTTAACCAGAGTGGAACCAAGCTGCAGGCACTAACTTTCAAAAAGGAGATAGAGAAGCTTTTAAATTAGAACAAGGGGGAAAGCCGACAGTCACTCAGCAGTGCATGGTTCGGAGAAATGTATCCTTGAAGGATACTAATGGAACAGGAGAGTTAGGGCATCCCAACAGAGAGGTTCCATTAAATGCAAACATAGTTCATATACCTATATGTAAAAAATCACTAAAGCTAATGATTTCCGAATTATCCCAAACAACTGAAAAGCAGGTTGTTAAAACAAGCAAAAAACACACTTTGAAATGTTCAGTAGAATCTATTAGAGATGTGAATCGTGTCCTCGATCGTCTTAACGATCGATTTCGGCTGGGAGGGGGAGGGAATCGTATTGTTGCCGTTTGGGTGTTTAAAATATCGTGAAAATCGTTAAAATCGTGAGCCGGCACACTAAAACCCCCTAAAACCCACCCCCGACCCTTTAAATTAAATCCCCCACCCCAAATGCCTTAATACTTCATCAACTTTGGGAGGGAAGTACTTACTTGCCCTAAACCAATGGCAGGAAAACCGGCACACTAAAACCCCCTAAAACCCACCCCGGACCCTTTAAATTAAATCCCCCACCCTCCCGAACCCCCCCAAATGCCTTAAATTACCTGGGGGTCCAGCGGCGGTCCGGAACGGGCTCCTGCAATTGAATTGTGTTGTCTTCAGCCGGCGCCATTTTGCAAAATGGCGGCCGCAAAATGGCGGCGGCCATAGACCAACACGATTTGACTGCAGGAGGTCGTTACGGACCCCCGCTGGACTTTTGGCAAGTCTTGTGGGGGTCAGGAGGCCCCCCCCAAGCTGGCCAAAAGTCCCTGGGGGTCCAGCGGGGGTCCGGGAGCGATCTCCTGCCGCGAATCATTTTCCGTACGGAAAATGGCGCCGGCAGGAGATCGACTGCAGGAGGTCGTTCAGCGGCGGTCCAGAACCCCCGCTGAACGACCTCCTGCAGTTGATCTCCTGCCGGCGCCATTTTCCGTACGGAAAACGATTCGCGGCAGGAGATCGCTCCCGGACCCCCGCTGGACCCCCAGGGACTTTTGGCCAGCTTGGGGGGGCCTACTGACCCCCACAAGACTTGCCAAAAGTCCAGCGGGGGTCCGGAACAACCTCCTGCAGTTGAATCGTGTTGGTCTATGGCCGCCGCCATTTTGCAGCCGCCATTTTGCAAAATGGCGCCGGCTGAAGACAACACAATTCAATTGCAGGAGCCCGTTCAGGACCGCCGCTGGACCCCCAGGTAATTTAAGGCATTTGGGGGGGGGGTTTGGGAGGGTGGGGGATTTAATTTAAAGGGTCGGGGGTGGGTTTTAGGGGGTTTTAGTGTGCCGGTTTTCCTGCCATTGGTTTAGGGCAAGTAAGTAAGTTCCTGCCCTCCCCCTTCCCCCGATTTACGATTTTTTAACGATAAATTGGGGGAATTGGTATTGTATCGTGGCCCTAACGATTTTTGACGATTTAAAATATATCGGACGATATTTTAAATCGTCAAAAAACGATTCACATCCCTAGAATCTATATGGGTAGAAATCCCATGTGTGTTGGGTAAGAGTATAGTGATAGGAGTATACTACCGTCCACCTGGACAAAATGGTCAGACAGATGATGAAATGCTAAGAGAAATCAGGGAAGCAAACCAATTTGGCAATGCAATAATAATGGGAGATTTCAATTACCCCACTGTTGACTGGGTAAATGTAACATCAGGACTTGCTAGAGACATAAAGTTCCTGGATGTGATAAATGATTGCTTCATGGAGCAATTGGTTCAGGAACCAACAAGAGAGGGAGTTATTTTAGATTTAATTCTTAGTGGAACGCAAGATTTGGTGAGAGAAGTAACGGTGGTGGGGCCACTTGGCAACAGTGATCATAACATGATCAAATTTAAACTAATAACCGGAAGGTGGACAATAAGTAAATATGCAGCTCTAAAACTAAATTTTAAAAAGGGAAACTGATAAAATAAGAAAAATAGATAGAAAAAAACTGAAAGGTGTAGCTGCAAAGATTAAAAGTGTTCAACAGGCATGGACATTGTTTAAAATACAATCCTAGAGGCGCAGTCCATATGTATTCCAGGCATTAAGAAAGGTGGAAGGAAGGCAAAACGATTACCGTCATGGTTAAAAGGTGAGGTGAAAGAGGCTATTTTAGCCAAAAAAAATCCTTCAAAAATTGGAAGAAGGATCCATCTGAAGAAAATAGGATAAAACATAAGCATTGTCAAGCTAAGTGTAAAACATTGATAAGACAGGCGAAGAGAGAATTTGAAATCAAATTGGCCATAGAGGCAAAAACTCATAATAAAAACTTTTTTAAATATATCCAAAGCAAGAAACCTGTGAGGGAGTCGGTTGGACCATTAGATGACAGAGGGGTTAAAGGGGCTCTTAGGGAAGATAAGGCCATTGCAGAAAGACTAAATGAATTCTTTGCCTCCATGTTTACTAATGAGGATGTTGGGGAGATACCAGTTCCGGAGATGGTTTTCAGGGGTGATGAGTCAGACGAACTGAACGAAATCACTGTGAACCTGCAAGATGTAGTAGGCCAGATTGACAAACTAAAGAGTAGCAAATCACCTGGACGGGATGGTATGCATCCTAGGGTTCTGAAGGAACTCAAAAATGAAATTTCTGATCTATTAGTTAAAATTTGTAACCTATCATTAAAATCATCCATTGTACCTGAAGACTGGAGGGTGGCCAATGTAACCCCAATATTTAAAAAAGACTCCAGGGGCGATCCGGGTAACTATAGACCAGTGAGCCTGACTTCAGTGCCGGGAAAAATAGTGGAAACTATTCTCAAGAACAAAATTGTAAAGCATATAGAAAGACATGATTTAATGGAACATAGTCAACATGGATTTACCCAAGGGAAGTCTTGCCTAACAAATCTGCTTCATTTTTTGAAGGGGTTAATAAACATGTGGATAAAGGTGAACCGGTAGATGTAGTGTATTTGGATTTTCATAAGGCGTTTGACAAAGTCCCTCATGAGAGGCTTCTACGAAAACTAAAAAGTCATGGGATAGGAGGCGATGTCCTTTCGTGGATTTCAAGCTGGTTAAAAGACAGGAAACAGAGAGTAGGATTAAATGGTCAATTTTCTCAGTGGAAAAGGGTAAACAGTGGAGTGCCTCAGGGATCTGTACTTGGACCGGTGCTTTTCAATATATATATAAATGATCTGGAAAGGAATGCGACGAGTGAGGTTATCAAATTTGCAGATGATACAAAATTATTCAGAGTAGTTAAATCACAAGCAGACTGTGATACATTGCAGGAGGACCTTGCAAGACTTGAAGATTGGGCATCCAAATGGCAGATGAAATTAATGTAGACAAGTGCAAGGTGTTGCATATAGGGAAAAATAACCGTTGCTGTAGTTACACGATGTTAGGTTCCATATTAGGAGCTACCACCCAGGAAAAATATCTAGGCATCATAGTGGATAATACTTTAAAATCATCAGCTCAGTGTGCTGCAGCAGTCAAAAAAGCAAATAGAATGTTAGGAATTATTAGGAAGGGAATGGTTAATAGAACGGAAAATGTCATAATGCCTCTATATCGCTCCATGGTGAGACCACACCTTGAATACTGTGTACAATTCTGGTCGCCGCATCTCAAAAAAGATATAGTTGTGATGGAGAAGGTACAGAGAAGGGCAACCAAAATGATAAAGGGGATGGAACAGCTTCCCTATGAGGAAAGGCTGAAGAGGTTAGGGCTGTTCAGCTTGGAGAAGAGATGGCTGAGGGGGGATATTATAGAGGTCTTTAAGATCATGAGAGGTCTTGAACGAGTAGATGTGACTCGGTTATTTTCACTTTCAAATAATAGAAGGACTAGGGGGCATTCCATGAAGTTAGCAAGTAGCACATTTAAGACTAATCGGAGAAAATTCTTTTTCACTCAACGCACAATAAAGCTCTGGAATTTGTTGCCAGAGGATGTGGTTAGTGCAGTTAGTGTAGCTGGGTTCAAAAAAGGTTTGGAAAAGTTCTTGGAGGAGAAGTCCATTAATGGCTATTAATCAATTTTACTTAGGGAATAGCCACTGCTATTAATTGCATCAGTAGCATGGGATCTTCTTAGTGTTTGGGTAAATTCCAGGTCCTTGTGGCCTGGTTTTGGCCTCTGTTGGAAAGAGGGTGCTGGGCTTGATGGACCCTTGGTCTGATCCAGCATGGCAATTTCTTATGTTCTTATGACTGACGTGAAGAGAAGCACAGCCTTGCCAGCCTTCTTGGTTCTGTTTCTAATGGATTCTTTTGTGTGTACAAAAGGAGTCAATCAGCAGTGCACACACTGTATATCCCTTAACAGAGACTTTTGCATTTTGATAGCATTAGAAAAACAGACTAAGTTTGTGAACTAGCAAGCTGCTACCTTTGTTTGGCAAGTTGGCAGCACTTAGAAGTACAGATACAAATTCAGTTTGCATTCTTGATTAATTGAGTGTGACAGACACACTCATTCAGTATTAGATTGGTACCATGAGTGCTAGTGAAACATCAATAAATTATATTGTGATAAAAAAAAACAACTCCCAGTAGGCACTTCAAATTCCATTATGCCACTACAAGGAAAGGGCAGAGGAAGGAATAGCAGGAGTAGAGGATTGAGTATTGCTGCAGAGCCAGCCCATCTTAATAGAAGTGAAAGCAATACTAGTAGCAGCAAGAATAAAGGGAGTCCTAACTCTAAACGTAACAGAGACATTTTTAGCCACAGAAGGCTAGAAGTAGAAGCCAGCTTAAGCTATATAAAATTGAAACTGGGAAATAATGTGCTACTGCCATCTCTTTCTCTCCCTCTTGTTACAGGGACAAAAAAAAAAGAGAAGTTCAACACCTAAAACCAGCAGTGTATTATTTCATGATTACTACTTCTGAGGTAATGGAGGAAGTATTTTCAACATCAGATTCTGATGAAGAATCTTGACTGGTATTCCCTGAATCAGAAGATATTGAAGAGCTAGTAGCTGAAGAAAATTTGGAAGTCTAGTCATTAGCATTTTAGCCTCCAGTGATGTGACAAGGGAGATAGATGATATTGATGGTTGCTGAGAATAACCGCCAGGAATAGCAGACAGTGCAGGTTGAGAAGATGAGTCATGCCCCTGGCCTTTTTCCTCACAATCCACCTTCAACCTCAACTCCAGTGCCAGCATCAGCATCCAAGAATACAGAGAAGAGATTGTGTAAGACATCCCTGTTCTGGAATCACTTTAAAATGAGGGAGGACCCATGTTTTGCTCATTGTATTCACTGTAATAAGATGATTAGGTGAGAGCAGTAACTGGGGTATCTGAAAAATGCTAGTATGCAGCCTCTTCTGCAGAAGCAACTCCTGCTAGTATTGTCATCATTGAAAATGGCAGTTCTAGCCTAGGGACACACTTTGCTAGTCAAAGCAAAAGCCATAGGAAAGGAATGAAAAAGGAGAAGACTTTTCCTCAAGGTGATCCCCACAGCCCTTTCCAACAGTCAAGTGGCAGGCCAACGGCCCCCTGCTATGTGTCTGCAGTAGCAACCCATCATAGAGGAAATCAGATGGTCTGTATCACTGCCCCAGGGCAAGAGGCAGGTAACTTTGAAAGTAGTAATGATGTGCATCAGGGAAATGATTGTCCTAGATAACCAGCCCCTGCAGAGAGTAGAGAACCTGGGCTTTAAATGTCTGCTGCATCTGTTAGACCACAAATATAAAGTGCCATCCAGGACTACATTTAGTAGGGAGGTTATCCCTACTCTGTACAAAAAAATGCTATATTTGTATGCAGGCATAGCTGACTAAGGCAGAGGGGAGTAGAATGAATTTCACCAGCATAAACACTTCACATGTCTACCTGTCCCTGATGGCATACTGGTGGGAGATGGCAGAGGCAAGGGAAGACAGCAGCTGTAGCAAGTGGCCAAGCATTAGGGATGTGAATCGTTTTTTGACGATTTAAAATATCGTCCGATATATTTTAAATCGTCAAAAATTGTTGGGGCCACGATACAATACCAATTCCCCCGATTTATCGTCAAAAAATCGTAAATCGGGGGAAGGGGGAGGGCAGGAAAACCGGCACACAAAAACCCCCTAAAACCCACCCCCCGACCCTTTAAATTAAATCCCCCACCCTCCCGAACCCCCCCCAAATGCCTTAAATTACCTGGGGGTCCAGCGGCACACTAAAACACGGCACATTAAAACCCCCTAAAACCCACCCCGACCCTTTAAATTAAATCCCCCACCCTCCCGAACCCCCCCCAATGCCTTAAATTACCTGGGGGTCCAGCGGCACACTAAAACACGGCACATTAAAACCCCCTAAAACCCACCCGACCCTTTAAATTAAATCCCCCACCCTCCCGAACCCCCCCCCCCAAATGCCTTAAATTACCTGGGGGTCCGTAGCGGCGGTCCGTAGCTTAAATTACCTCCGTAGCCTTAAATTACCTGGGGGTCCGTAGCGGCGGTCCGTAGCTAAATCAGGGGAAGGGGGAGAGCAGGAAAACCGGCACACTAAATTGTGTAGTCTTCAGCCGGCGCCATTTTGCAAAATGGCCGCCGCAAAATGGCGGCGGCCATAGACCAACATGATTCGACACAGGAGGTCGTTCCGGACCCCCGCTGGACTTTTGGCAAGTCTTGTGGGGGTCAGGAGGCCCCCACAAACTGGCCAAAAGTTCCTGGGGGTCCAGCGGGGGTCCGGGAGCGATCTCCTGCCGGCGCCATTTTCGTTCGGACAATGGCGCCGGCCATACGCGTATGGCCGGCGCTGGACCCCCAGGAACTTTTGGCCAGTTTGGGGGGGCCTCCTGACCCCCACAAGACTTGCCAAAAGTCCAGCGGGGGTCCGGAACGACCTCCTGCGTCGAATCGTGTTGGTCTATGGCCGCCGCCATTTTGCAAAATGGCGCCGGCTGAAGACTACACGATTTAGTGTGCCGGTTTTCCTGCTCTCCCCCTTCCCCCGATTTAGCTACGGACCCCCAGGTAATTTAAGGCTACGGAGGTAATTTAAGGCTACGGACCGCCGCTACGGACCCCCAGGTAATTTAAGGCATTTGGGGGGGGGGGGTTCGGGAGGGTGGGGGATTTAACTTAAAGGATCGGAGTGGGTTTTAGGGGGTTTTAGTGTGCCGGGGGTGGGTTTTAGGGTGTTTTAGTTTGCCGCTGGACCCCCAGGTAATTTAAGGCATTTGGGGGGGGTTTCGGGAGGGTGGGGGATTTAATTTAAAGGGTCGGGGTGGGTTTTAGGGGGGTTTAGTGTGCCGGTTCATGATTTTAACGTTTTTAACGATACTCTAAACACCCAAATGGCGACGATACGATTCCCTCCCCCTCCCAGCCGAAATCGATCGTTAAGACGATCGAGGACACGATTCACATCTCTACCAAGCATCATAGTGCAGGTGCGCAGTGCTGCACACCCAGGTGATGGATAGCAGTCATACCTTGTGCAATGCCCTATCGGGTATAAGAAAGATGCTGGAGAGCTGGCAGCTAGATTTGAGAGACAGGAGTCTTCATGGAGGTTTTTTTGTGACAGACAGCTGTGGAAATATAATAAGGGCAATGTAAGAGGGGGATATTGAGGGATTATTATTAATTATTATTATTATTATTATCTGTTGCTTTGCACATTTGCTGCACTTGGCAGTGAGAGATGTCCTGTGATTGGGGCCCAAGGAACATGGGATTCCAGTCCTGAAGAACCTGATAGAGAGTTGCAGGAAAATGGTGGAGCATCATGAGCCCTCATAGTTTGGTTGGCCTCAGAGTTGATGGAAAAGTCAGGTTTTTTTTTAAAATCAATCTGCCTTTGCTGGGCTTTCCAGAATTTAATTGTGAGTGGCAAGATGACTGAAAGTACTTTGAAAGTCTTTGCTACTGCTCTTCTTAGTTGCCATGCCCCTGATGCTACACCTTAAGGATCTTGTTGCCATGCTGCCTAGATGCCATGCCCCTGGTGCACCACCCTGGGGGTCTTGCTCCCTCTCTGCCTAGTTACCCTACTCCTGATGCTACGCCTTGGGGTCTTGCTGCCACTGCCTTCCTGCCATATTCCAGGCTCTATACCTTGGGGATGTTCTTGACACTATAGGTGGCTGCTTTGCACCTCTCATGGTGTCTTGGTCTTCATGCCACTCTTTCTGCTGTTTTGTCCCTCTCAGTGCTTGGAGATTTTTCCTGCTATCTTTGCTGCGTTTTCCCCCCTAGATGTTCATGCCACCCTCGGTGCCATTTTTTCCCCTTATGCTGTCTTTGGGGGTTCATGCCACTGTTATCAGTTCCCTTTTTTGAAGCCGTGGGATGTTCTTGACACTCTCGCTGCTGCTTTGCTCTTCTAATTATGCCTTGGAGAACTCCTGCCACTGCTGATAGCATTTTCCTCTGTTGTGGGTCCCTGATGTTATTCAAGCCACTTTTGCTGCAATGTTAATATAGTCCTGATGTGCTGCTGTTTTCCTTCCCCTTCTGATGTTGTTTACTACAAGTTTCATTAGAATTAATTAGAAAACCTCAATTTTAAAGCTCAAAATATGATATATTGCTTCCCCCATTGACATTAACGGGAAACAAACAAAAAAAACCCAACAAATGAAACAAATGACTTTTTTTTCGTTTGAAACTAATGAAATGAATGGGGGTGACCTACAAAATACACCAAAATGAAAACTTGTACTTTTGCACATCTCTAGTGTGTGGCAGTGGTCAAAAAACAAATATAATGTTAGGAATGATCTGAAAAGGAATGGGGATTAAAACAGAAAATATATTGCCTGTGTATCGATTTAAGATGTGGCCACACTTTTGAGTACTTTTTTTATGCAGCTCTGCCCACCCCATCTCAAAAAAGAGATAGCGGAACTAGAAAAAGTGCAGAGAAAAGCAGCAAAAATGATAAAGGGAAAGGAATTGCTTTTCTATGATAAGAGAATACACTGGTTAGGGCTCTTCAGCTTGGCTGAGAGGAGAAATGATAGAAATTTATAAAATCAAGAGTGGAGTGGAACAGATGAATAAAGGATGGCTATATACTGTTTCAAATAATGGTAAATGAAGGGAGCACTCCTTGAAACTAACAACCAGCAAATTTAAAACAAATTGTAGAATTGGTTTTTTTTTTACTCAGAGCACAATCAAGCTGTGGAATCTGTTGCCAGAGGATGTGGCTAAGGTAACTAGCATAGTGGGGTTTAAAAGAGGTTTGGACAAGTTCCTGAACCATTATTAGCCAGGTGGAGTAAAGAATGCTTTGCTATCCCTGGGAATGAGTAATAGGAATTAGATCTACTTACTGGTACTTGTGTCCCAGACCGGCCTATGTTAGAGAAAGGAGGCTGGGCCTGATGGACCTTGCTCTTATGTTCTTATCTAACACTGTAACTACCCATGCTGTACTGGTCCAAACAGTAAAGAGAGGCATTAGTGCTCAGTCCTGTGAAAGCAGCATCTTCCACTGGCACTACATTTAGAAATAAATATTTTAAACAATCAAAGCTGCACTCTGACAACAGAACATAGCTGTCAAAAAGTGACATCATTTTCTGAAATTTGAATCTTCAGTTCTTCCTTCAGTTCTTCCTTCGCCATCCCCTTCGCCATCCCTCCCCTTCGCCATCCCAACTCCCCCTGCTCCCCTACCTTCCCAGCTCCCCCTTCTCCCTTACCTTTTAGCTCCCTCACCCTCCCAGCTCCCTCCCTGCTCCCTTCCCCAGCACCCTTCTGCCTCTCCCCTACCCCCCCCTCTCTTCCTACGAACAGCCTTTCCTTGAAAGTGCCATTGCCTTAACGATCTCCTATACCCCTACCCCCTCCTCTCCTTTCCCCTCCTCGCTCCCCCTCTCCCCTCTCCCTGCCCCTGCATTTAACATTAATATTGTAAATAAGTTCATATGTTAAGTTCTTAAGTGTACATGCATCCTTAACATCCTGATGCATATCTACTCTTAACATGGATAATCTTCATCCAGTTCTTTTACAAAGTTGTATCCCTGCTCGTTGACTCTCTCTATCCTTGTTCCTAGTTCATTGTAATATCGTTAACTCTCTCTATCCTCGTTCATTGTAATTTCCTTTCTCAGTTAATTGTGAACCGACATGATGTGTCCTACGAATGCCTGTATATAAAAATTGTTAAATAAATAAATAAATAAAATTCTTTACATTCTGATATAAAGTCAGGGTCACTTGTACTACTTTACTACTTCTCACTTCTATAGCACAACTCAACATATGCAATGCCATAACAAAATATAATAGACAGTCCTTTCTAAGAAGAGCTTACAATCTAATCAAGACATTATACAGGGCAAAATAGAGTTGGGAATTTTCATTTATTAAGAAAATTGTAAAAATCAATAAGGGATGACTGAGAATATATATTTTTAAAGTAACCTCAAAAAGGTTGTTTTTTAGACTGGATTTGAAGAAGGCCAGAGAGGGAGCAAAATGCATATGATGCAGCAAGTTTGAAAGCATGGAGTGGAGATAAGCATAGATAAGAGTGACTTGCCCAATGAGTGAAGAAGAGACTGAGTGCAGGAAGGGATAACAGAAGAGAGGTAGTGATAATCTGCAAAGTGAAGGCTCTTGCAGGTGAGAAAGAGAAGCTTGAACAGTAAGCAGAAACAGGGCGTCAATGTAGTAACTTGAAAAGAGGGGTTGCATGACTATAATGACTTTTGGTAAAACATAAGTTGTGCAGTTGATTTCAGATAGATTGTGGTGGAAAGAGATGGTAGGGATGTGCATTCATTTTTAACAAATACAAAAAAAGCAATTAATGAGTCCATTTTAGGTTTGTTCCATTCAGAATGATCCAAAAATGGCTTCTGATGAAAATGGGCAAATAATAGTGTCTGACCTCCTGCACTCGAATCGTTTTGCCGTACGGCCGGCAACACGATTCGACTGCAGGAGGTCGTTCCCGGACCCCCGCTGGACTTTTGGCAAGTCTTGTGGGGGGTCAGGAGGCCCCCCCCAAGCTGGCCAAAAGTCCCTGGGGGTCCAGCGGGGGTCCGGGAGCGATCTCCTACACTCCTGACGTCGGGGGACAAAAAGCAAAATGGCGCCGGCGCTACCTTTGACCTGTCATCAGGGCAAAGGTAGCGCCGGCGCCATTTCTACAACGCACCGCAGGCCAGAGAGTAAAAGATCACACCGGGACCCCCGCTCTGGACCCCAGGTAATTTAAAGCATTTTGGGAGGGTTCGGGATGGTGGGGGATTTATTTTAAAGGGTCGGGGTGGGTTTTAGGGTTGTTTTAGTGTGCCGGTTTTTCCGCCCTCCCCCTTCCCCTCCCCCTTCCCCCAATTTACGATTTTTGACGATAAATCGGGGGAATTCCTATTGTATCGCGCTTCTAATGATTTTTGACGATTTAAAATATATCGGACGATATTTTAAATCGTCAAAAAACGATTCACATCCCTACTTTTCATGGAAGCAGTCAGTCATAGTCAGACAGAGAGTGAAAGGGGGTGAAGTGGAAGGTGAAAGCAGTTTAAGGAAGGAACCGAGTGTGGCAAAGAGACAAAAAGAGTTGGAGGCAAGAATGATTGTCAGATGGACATACTGCACTTGCTAAACAAGAATACTAGCAGATTGTAAGGCGGTCAGCATCAATTTGAAATGTATGAAGTCAGCATGGACACAGGATTTTAGCCAGACACTCTAGATTATGTCATAGGAACGCAAGAAGCAAATTCTGAGGGTGAGCCAAGGCTGGAGTTAACTGTGCCTTACAGGTTGTGTAAGAGACAGAGCTAGAGAGTCTAAAGCAGAGGAGAGTATAGTGTTGTAAGAAGAAATTTTCATTAATTGACTCTGATAATGTAGTGAAGAGGATAAAAGGTTGATAGAAAAGAAATTCCTGAAGGTGATGGTGGTGACTGGACGAGGCTGTGAGGGAAGGCAGCAAGGCCTACCTGGCCTCCTCCACTGGCAGATACTTTCAGCGGCAGCGAAACTCCAAGGCCTACCGGATCTTCTCTAATGGCAATCCCTGCAGTGGCAGACTTTAACCTATATGTAGATAAAACACTGAAATGTGAACTTTCATAGAGACAATGGAAGCCATGGATGGTCCCAATTTAATTCTAAAGCCACTCATAAAGACCTAATGTGTGCCAGTACGAGCAACTGTGTTATGTTTTAACTTGGTTTGTGGGCCCTTGGGTCATGGAGAGAGCTGACTCCACCCACAGGGAAGAGCCCTGTGGGGACTCTCCACGACGGGCGGGGTCTCAGCAGTGATGGATACAGGATTCAGAGAATATTTATTATTTAGCAAAGAGAAACCCAAGAAGTGGGTTGTAAACTCAGTCCTGGAATTAGAAGACCTGGTTGGATTCTCCGGTAGTGGTCCGCAGTGCGGGGTAGGCCGGAGGCAGATGTGAGTACTAGAGATGAGCTTCGTTTTTTACTACCGGGTCATTTTTTGAGTCGGACGCTTCGGGGTAAAGTTCGTTTTTCCTCGGTTAGTTTTTTGGAAAAACAACCAAAAACTAAACGGGGAAAAACAAAACCAGCCCAAAAAACGACGAGGGAAAATTAAGCTAAAAAAAAACCACCCCAAGCATTAAAATTCACTTTAATACATTAAATACAACCCCCTCAACATCCCCCATCCCTCCCCAAGACTTACTAACATCCCTGGTGGTCCAGCGGGGTCCCGCGAGGGATTTCTCTCTCCGTGCCGTCTGACTTTCGGGCCTGCTTCGATCAAAATGGCACCGATAGCCTTTGCCCATACTATGTCACAGGGGCTACCAGTGCCATTGGTCAGCCCCTGTCACATGGCCATCAGCGCCATCTTGTGCTCCTACCATGTGACAGGGGCTGACCAATGGCACCGGTAGCCCCTGTGATATAGTAGGTCAGAGGCTATCGGCCCCATTTTGAGCGAGGCAGGCCAGACGGGAGGGAGGTACAAATCGATCGCGGGACCCCGCTGGACCACCAGGGATGTTAGTCTTGGGGAGGGATCGGGATAGTGGAGGGGGGGTTGTATTATACAAAATTTTAATGCTTGGGGTGTTTTTTTATTTAAAAAAATAAAATGTGCCCCTCCCCCTGTACAAACCCGAAAAACAAATTTTTCTCGTAGTTCGGGGAAAATCTGTTTTGGGGGGCGGGGCCCCCGAACCACGATGAATTAGGCAATGTCGGTGAAATTGCCTAATTCGTCATAAACGAATGCACATATCTAGTGAGTACTGATACATGGTAGTGGTCCGCAGAGCGGGGTAACCCGGAAAGTACTTGCTTCTCATATAGCTTGTGCGTTGTAACTCTGGTAGTGGTCTGCAGCACGGGGTAGGCCAGAGGAAGGTGTTGGCAATTGACACAAGACAGCATGGATCCACTAGTGGCCTGCAGAGTGGGGTAACCTGAGGATCCCACACAGCAGGATAGACATGGTAATGAAGCGTAGGTCTTGTTCTCACAATGCAGTAGAAAATTCATAGTAGTAGCAGTGGAGATCCGATGCAGAAGAACTCACTTGGCTGGAAGGTGAGTCTGGCAGAAGAGGCTCTCCGAGGAGCGGATAGCCCTGAGTGCAGCAAGTCCCCCGAGGAGCGGATACCCGAGTCACTCAGCCAGGAACGCCGGTACAGCGATGTGAAGCGTCTCAGAGTAAGGAATAGCAAGATGGAATCCTTGCTAACTCAAGGTAGGAGAGTCTAGTTAGCTTAAATACACGTAGGCAGTGAAGTCATGTGGAGGGGACGCCCCCAAGGTTCCCACCATGACGTGCACAAGAAGGAGGCAGGCGCGAGCACGCGAGCCCTAGGTCACTCTGGGTTCAAGATGGCGACCGGGATTGCCCTCGCCGTTCTGGGAACACCAAGGAGGTTGGGGTGTAGAGGCAGAGATGGCCATTTTAGCCAGAATCGAGGCTACTGGGCAAAATGAGATGAGCAGCAAAGGTCGCAGCCATCTGTGACCGACGGGAGCAACAAACTGTTTAATCAATACTTCTCACACTTTCTAACCCTGGTCTGATCACCAATTAATAGAGGCGGAAATAACCTTCCTCAATCCAACTTATAAAAGTATAGATGATAATCATACTTTTACTTACAGGAAAAAGATAGAAATTGAAGTACTTGCAGAATAAATTAAAAATAAGCTCCTCAAATTAAATAAAGCCACTGCCTCCGCATCACTTGATTCCTGGGATAAGATTGTCAATGAAATAGATGAAGACCTAGATGCTGTCCAGACAAAAACTATTAGGAATCACTCAAAACCTAAGAAACCCTGATACATTGTAGAGATGTGGTTCGTTTTTCGCCCGAATTAGGAAATTGCACGAAATTTCCTAATTCGTTGTTGTTTCGGAGGCCCCGAAACCCGAAATGAATTTTCCCCAAATTTCGGGGAAATTTCGTTTTTCGGGTTTGTCGGGGGAGAGGGGCACAAATGTTCTTTTTTAAATTAAAAAACACCCCAAACATTTAAATAAACTATAATACAACACCCACCCCCCCTGATCCCGATCCCTCCCCAAGACTTACGAACATCCCTGGTGGTCCAGCGGGGTCCCGGGTGCCATTTAATCCTTCGTGCCCATGTTGTGCGCTATTGCCAGGCTTGCTCAAAATGGTGCCGAATAGCCTGAACTACCATGTCACAGGGGCTACCGACGCCATTGGTCAGCCCCTGTCACATGGCCATCGGCGCCATCTTGTGCTCCTGTCATGTGACTGGAGCTGACAAATGGCGCCGAAACCTCTGTGACATAGTATGGGCAAAGGCTATCGGCGCCATTTTGATTACTGGCAGCCGACAACGAAATCACTCTCGGACCCCCGCTGGACCCCCAGAGATTATTGGCAAGCCTTGGGGGGGTCAGGAGGGGGCTCTTTGCCCATACTATGTCACAGAGGCTTTCGGCGCCATTGGTCAGCTCCAGTCACATGACAGGAGCACAAGATGGCGCCAATGGCCATGTGACAGGGGCTGACCAATGGCGCCGGTAGCCCCTGTGACATGGTAGTTCAGAGGCTATTCGGCAGTCGGCACCATTTTGAGCA
This sequence comes from Rhinatrema bivittatum, assembly GCF_901001135.1. Classification (NCBI taxonomy): domain Eukaryota; kingdom Metazoa; phylum Chordata; class Amphibia; order Gymnophiona; family Rhinatrematidae; genus Rhinatrema; species Rhinatrema bivittatum. Next base: position 114,678,615 of record NC_042621.1, read on the forward strand.
AGCCTGGCAATAGTGCACATGGGCACGAAGGATCAATTGGCACCCGGGACCCCGCTGGACCACCAGGGATGTTCGTAAGTCTTGGGGAGGGATCGGGAGGGGGGGGGTTGTATATGTGTACGAAAATGCTTGAAAATGCTTGGGGGTGGGGTTTTTTTTAACTTCGTTTCCCAATTCATTTTTTGGTTCGGTTTCGGGTTTCCTCGTTTTGTTTTTTAGAAAAATGAAACGAGAAAACCCGAATTGTACCATGAAGTATCCGAACCGAAAAACGACCCGGCAGAAAAAAACGAAGCACATCTCTAATACATTGATGATCTAAGACACACTAAATTAGAGAAAATTAGAGAAAAAATGGTGGAAATGCCCATCTTCTGAATCCCTAGGAAATTACAAATCCCTTCTAACAAAATACTGTGCGCTAACCAACAAAGCAAAAAAAGACTATTATGCTGAACAGATTCACAGGGTAATATTCAATTCTAAATTACTCTTTGATGGTGTTAAACATTTAATTAAGGGCCCATCATCCTCCATCCGGAAAAACTATAACTTCACAAAGGCCACTTGCAATGAATATGCCACATCCTTCTTAGACAAAATCATAATAGGAATGTGAATCATTTTTTGATGATTTAAAATATCGTCCGATATATTTTAAATCGTCAAAAATCGTTAAAGGCGATATATACTAGGAATTCTCCCGATTTATCGTCAAAAATCGTAAATCGGGGGAAGGGGGAGGGGAAGGGGGAGGGCAGGAAAACAGGCACACTAAAATAACCCTAAAACCCACCCAGACCCTTTAAAATAAATCCCCCACCCTCCCGAACCCCCCCAAAATATCTTAAATTAACTGGGGTCCAGTGGGGGGGTCCCGGTGTGATGTTCCATTCTCGGGCCACGGGTGCATTGATAGAAATGGCGCCGGCGCTACCTTTGCCCTGTCATATGATAGGGCAAAGGTAGCGCCGGCACCATTTTGGTTCCTGTCCCCCGACGTCACGAGTGTAGGAGATCGCTCCCGGACCCCCGCTGGACCCCCAGGGACCTTTGGCCAGCTTGGGGAGGCCTCCTGACCCCCACAAGACTTGCCAAAAGTCCAGCGGGGGTCCGGGAACGACCTCCTGCACTCGAATCGTGTTGCCGTAATGCAAAATGGCCATACGGCCGGCGCCATTTTGCATCCCCTTTATCATTTTGGTTGCCCTTCTCTGTACCTTCTCCATTGCAACTATATCTTTTTTGAGATGTGGCAACCAGAATTGTACACAGTACTCAAGGTGTGGTCTCACCATGGAGCGATATAGAGGCATTATGATATTTTCCGTTCTATTAACCATTCCCTTCCTCATAATTCCTAACATTCTGTTTGTTTTTTTTGACTGCTGCAGCACCCTGAGCTGACGATTTTAAAGTATTATCCACTATGATGCCTAGATCTTTTTCCTGGGTGGTAGCTCCTAATATGGAAACTAACATTGCGCAACTACAGCAAGGGTTATTTTTCCCTATATGCAACACCTTGCACTTGTCCACATTAAATTTCATCTGCCATTTGGATGCCCAATCTTCCAGTCTTGCAAGGTCCTCCTATAATGTATCAGTCTGCTTGTGATTTAACTACTCTGAATAATTTTGTATCATCCGCAAATTTGATAACCTCACTCGTTGTATTCCTTTCCAGATCATTAATATATATATTGAAAAGCACCAGTCCAAGTACAGATCCCTGAAGCCCTCCACTGTTTACCCTTTTCCACTGAGAAAACTGACCATTTAATCCTACTCTGTTTCCTGTCTTTTAACCAGTTTGTAATCCACGAAAGGACATCGCCTCCTATCCCATGACTTTTTAGTTTTCGTAGCAGCCTCTCATGAGGGAGTTTGTCAAACGCCTTCTGAAAATCCAAATACACAACATCTACTGGTTCACCTTTATCCACATGTTTATTAACCCCTTCAAAAAAATGAAGCGGATTTGTTAGGCAAGACTTCCCTTGGGTAAATCCATGTTGACTGTGTTCCATTAAATCATGTCTTTCTATATGCTCTACAATTTTGATCTTGAGAATAGTTTCCACTATTTTTCCCGGCACTGAAGTCAGGCTCTCTAGTCTATAGTTACCCGGATCGCCCCTGGAGCCTTTTTTAAATATTGGGGTTACATTGGCCACCCTCCAGTCTTCAGGTACAATGGAAAATTTTAATGATAGGTTACAAATTTTAACTAATAGATCAGAAATTTCATTTTTGAGTTCCTTCAGTACCCTAGGATGCATACCATCTGGTCTAGGTGATTTGCTACTCTTTAGTTTGTCAATCTGGCCTACTACATCTTACAGGTTCACAGTGATTTCGTTCAGTTCGTCTGACTCATCACCCCTGAAAACCATCTCCAGAACTGGTATCTCCCCAACATCCTCATTAGTAAACACGGAGGCAAAGAATTCATTTAGTCTTTCTGCAATGGCCTTATCTTCCCTAAGAGCTCCTTTAACCCTTCGGTCATCTAATGGTCCAACCAACTCCCTCACAGGTTTCTTGCTTTGGATATATTTAAAAAAGTTTTTATTATGAGTTTTTGCCTCTATGGCCAACTTCATTTCAAATTCTCTCTTCACCTGTCTTATCAATATTTTACACTTAACTTGACAATGCTTATGTTTTATCCTATTTTCTTCAGATGGATCCTTCTTCCAATTTTTAAAGCTAGATGAGAACCTTACTATGAAAAAGCACATCAACAAATTAATCAATACAGGCTATGCCTCTATTTACCTGTGAGGACTTCCATACTGTATTGCAAACTCTAATCTTCTCAAATCTAGACTACTGTAACTCTTTATTACTGGGTCTCCCTGCAAATACCTTAAAACTTTACAATTATTACAAAATGCATCAGCAAGATTCCTGTTAGGAATTAGTAAATTTGATCACATTACACTCTCACTGATTTCTCTGCACTGGCTGCCAGTGCAATCCCGAATCTGTTATAAAGTACTAAAGTTAATATTGAAAATCATTCATTCAAGTAGCACTAGTATGATCGGTGTGACATTACAACCATACACACCTCAAAATAAAGGATTATTGACTATTTCCACAATACAGAGCACACATCTGTTTCAAGTAGGAGATCATGTGTTTTTCATTGTGGGTCCAAACCTTTGGAATTCTCTCTCCAAGATGTTACGCTTGATAACAGATAGAAAGATTTAAATGTGAGCTAAAAACATGGTTATTCAAAAATGCTTATAACTAGGGATGTGAATCGTTTTTTGACGATTTAAAAAAATCGTCCGATATTTTTTAAATCGTCAAAAATCGTTAGAGTGTGCAATACAATAGAAATTCCCCCGATTTATCGTGAAAAATCGTTAATGGGTTAGTGTCCACTAACGGGAGTTATTTGGGGGGAGGGCGGGAAAACCGGCACACCAAAACAACCCCTAAACCCACCCCGACCCTTTAAATCTAAACCCTTACCTTCCCCCACCCTCCTGAACCCCCCCAAAACTTTTTACGAGTACCTGGTGGTCCAGTGGAAGCCCCGGGACCAATCTCCTGCTCTTGGGCCATCGGCGCCATTTTAGCTGCCACTAATAAAAATGGCGCCGATGGCCCGATAAAAAAAAATGTAAACAATCCCGACTCAGGCCGAGTTTCGCCCTCTTACAATGGGGCTACATCAGGGGCTCAACTTATATCGTGTTTTGGTTAGTGAATATCCAGGTCTTAAATAAGACTGTGCAACAAAACATTATTAAACAGGCTTGGAAAAACATGTATGGGCAGCGGCACCTCTATCTCTCATTCGATCATCAATAAGCGTGAACAAGGGACAGAGATGCTGCCGCCTATGTTTGGTTTTACGAGTACATCGAATAACACCGGCACATTGAAAACCCTTGTATTGATGATCGAATGAGAGACAGAGGTGCCGCTGCCCATACATGTTTTTCCAAGCCTGTTTAATAATTTTTTGTTGCACAGTCTTATTTAAGACCTGGATATTCACTAACCAAAACACGACATAAGTTGAGCCCCTGATGTAGCCCCATTGTAAGAGGGCGAAACTCGGCCTGAGTCAGGCTTGTTTACATATTCGTGTTACTACTCAATAAAGAAATTCAGATTGGCAGCCGATGGTCCGAGTGCAGGAGGTCACTCCCCGACCCCCGCTGGCCCACCAGGGGCTTTTGGCAAGTCTTGGGAGACCCTCCTGACCCCCACAAGACTTGCCAAAAGTCCAGCGGGGGTCCGGGAGCGACCCACTGCACTCGGACCGTCGGCTGCCAGTATTCAAAATGGCACCGATAGCCTTTGCCCTTACTATGTCACAGGGGCTACCGGTGCCATTGGTCAGCCCCTGTCACATGGTAGGAGCACAAGATGGCGCCGGCCATCCAGTGCTCCTACCATGTGACAGGATCCGGCCAATGGCATGGATACCCTGTCACATGGTAAGGGCAAAGGGCCATCGATGCCATTTTGATTAGTGACAGCCGACGGCCAGGGAGCGGGAGGACGGCCCGGAGCGGGAGATCGCTCCCGGGACCCCCACTGGACCATCAGGTACCTGTAAAAAGTTTTTTGGAGGGGGGGTCGGGAGGGTGGGGGAAGCTAAGGGGTTAGCTTTAAAGGGTCAGGTGGGTTTTTTGTTTATCTGCTGGGGCGCAGCCGATAAACAAAACCGCGATCGGGCCCGATGGAAAAAACCCACATGTGAATCGGATCCGGAATCCGAACCGATTCTGGTTTCGATTCACATCTCTACTTATAACCTAACTTTAAAATCATCAGAATGCAGAGAACTACAATAATAAGAAAGACAAGAGAAATCAATTGAAGCGAGGAAAAAATTTAATAAGGGAATGTAAGAACCTCAACACAACATACTGTCTAAAATATGAACTCTGTTATATTATTAAATGTTCTGTTCTACTTGTCCTATGCCCTAGATCTTTAGTTAAAATTTTATTTATTTATTTATTTATTTGTTGAGTTTTATATACCGTCATTCGGTAGAGCCATCACAACGGTTTACAAAAGTATACATTTTTCTTAGCAGTTGTGTAACAGAAAAGCAATGTGAATGTTATACATTTTCTTAGCAGTTGTGCAACAGTAAAAACAATTTGAACAATATCAGAAATAAGCATATCAAGTCCAGAGAGCATTATTAGGTTGGATGAGGAGGGTATGCAGGTTCAGGGTGAAGAGAATGTATTAAGAGGTTTACAACTGAGAGTTCAGTTGAGAGTTGGGATGATCAGACGTCTGAAGGTCAATGTAGAATTTGCGGAACATTAGTGTTTTTAGGTCTTTTTTGAATGCTTTTAGGTCGTGTTGGGTTCTCAGGAATTTAGGTAGGGTGTTCCAAAGTTTAGGTGAGGCAATTGAAAAGGCTCTTTCTCTTGTGGTTGCCAGAAGCGCATCTTTGATAGGGGGAATGTTTAGGTAACCTGAGTTATTAGAGCGTAGGTTTCTTGAAGGATTTTGAGGGATTATGTTTAGGGTGTTAAGACCTTGATGATCATTGTTTATGATTTTGTGGATTATGGTCATTGATTTGTAAGCAATACGTGCAGTAATAGGGAGCAAGTGAAGTGAGGTCAATATTGGTGTTATGTGTTCACTTCTTTTTGTTCCAGTTAGGACTCTGGCAGCTGAGTTCTGCAGTATTTGGAGTGGTTTGAGGGATGAAAAAGGTATTCCAATTAGAAAGGAGTTGCAATAGTCAAAGGTGGAGAAGATAAGAAGTTGTAGTACAGTTCTGAAATTGTAGGGGTTGAGAAATGGTTTCAGGTATCTTAGGGTTAGGAGTCTGTGGTATCCTTCTTTAGTTTTATTTGCTATGTGGTTCTTGAAAGAAAGTTCTTTATCAATGATAACTCCGAGGTTCCTGGTATGGGTGGTAGGGAGTATAGTTATCATTTGTTTGTCAAGTATTGTCAGGGGTGGCGGAGTTGGATTGGGTTTTTTATCCATGAGTATTATTTCAGTTTTGTCAAAGTTGATTATGAGTTTCAGGGAATTTAGGAGATGTTTGATTGAGATAAGTAGTTCTGAGGTTTTCTTGTAGGTGTCTTCAATTGAATTTTGTATGAGAATGAGGAGCTGAATGTTATCAGCATAGAGGAAGTATGTGATTTCATATTCTTTTAGTAGTTGGCAGATGGGGAGAAGGTATATGTTGAAAAGGGTGGCTGATAAAGCTGATCCTTGAAAGACTCCGGTGTTGAGGTTGATTATTTTTGATAGGTTGTTGTTGATTAATACTTGGTATGTTCGATCAGTTAATAGGAGGAAAAGCAATGTAAGGTATTGCCAGTTAAACCAATTTGGGATAGTCGCTCCAATAGTATATTGTGGTTCACTGTGTCAAAGGCGGCTGAAATGTCAAGAAGAATGAGCAAGTATTCTTCACCTTTGTCAAAGCCTCTTATAATAATGTCATTTAGGGAGATGAGGAGAGAATCCGTGTTTAGGTTTTTTCTGAAACCATATTGGGATGGAGGTAGGATGCCTTTTGTCTCCAGGTAGTCATCTAGTTGAGTGTGTACGACTTTTTCAATAGTTTTGGCTATGAACGAAAGGTTTGATAGCCACAGAGGCATTCACGGAGCGGGATGCCAGTGGCCAGTAGTTAGTGTTCCACCTTCACGGAGCGGAAGGATGGAGGGCTGCTATCTCCCAAAAAATAAATAAATAAATAAAACAAACAAATAAAAACAGGGGTGAGTAAATAGTATGGGGCAAGGGTGTGGCCTGCTTGTTACAGCAGTTGCTACCCCTAATTGAGATGGATGTCACTTGGATGCAGATACGGTGCTGCTCTCTAAATTGGTGGTGGGGTGGAGGGGAATTAGGGCTGGAGGGTACTGGAAGCCAATAGTAACAGGTGGGAGAGAGAAAAAGGGAAAAAAAAACAGAGAAAGTGCGTAGCTTGCTGGGCAGACTAGATGGGCCGTTTGGTCTTCTTCTGCCATCATTTCTATGTTTCTCTGTTTCTATGATATGGGACGGTAGTTGGAAAGGATTTCCGGATATAGGTTGTTCTTTTTAAGGATTGGTTTGATGACAGCAGATTTGAGGCATTTGGGATAGTTGCCTTCGGTCAGTGATAAATTGACAATTTTGGTGATGGTTTTAGATATGGTAGGTTCAATTGATTTGAGGGTTGTTATTGGGATGTTGTCTAATGGATGGCTGGCAGGGTTCATTTTATTTATTATAGATTGAATTTCAATGGTGGAGGCAGTATCAAAGATTGACCATGATGAGGTTATCTTGTTGTTAAGTTTGGTGTTCTGGTTGTTGGTTATGTTGGATTGGATTAGATGAAATATTTTGTTGTTGAAGAAATCAGCAAAGTCATCACTTCCATGTTTGGTGCATGAAGACTCTTGGGTGGTTTTGGTAAGTTTCTGAACTATTGTGAATAACATTCTGGGGTTATGATGAAATTTGGAGATTTTGTTGGAGAAGAATTCCTTTTTTGCATTGTTGATGATATTTTTATATTGAGCTAAGTTGTTCCGATAATTATTTAGTGTGGTAGTATTTTTGTTTTTTCTCCATTCTCTTTCTTTTTTTTGGAGTATGCGTTTGGCAGTTCTGATATTTTCGTTATACCATTGATTGTTGTGTTTGGGTTGTTGTTTAGTCTTTGTAATAATGGGATTTATGTTGTCTGCAACTTGTTTTGTGATGTTTAGCCATAATGAGGTAGCGTTCTCGGAGCTAGATAGATTGATGTTGTTTAATTCGGATTGAAGAGTTTTTTGTAAACGTTCTATGTTGAATGGTGGACGGTAGGATATTTTGTTTCGGGTGATTTGAGGAGGTTTAAGGTTGATGTTGGTATGTAAGTTAGCTTGGATTAGATGGTGGTCGGACCAGGGTATCTCTGTGGTGTGGGTAGAAAATGATTTCCAGATTTCAGTGTTGACAAAAATGAGGTCAATTGTGTGGCCTGTTTTATGAGTTGGAGATTGGATTATTTGTTCTAGATATAGAGTTGATAGTGCATCAATGATAGTTTGGCAGGTTTTTGAGTGAATTGGTAAGTTGAAATGTATGTTGAAGTCACCAAGTATGATTATGGGTTTGTTGAGGGAGATGTTGTTCATAATATATTCAATTAGAGGTGAGCAGTTTTTATCGAGTGCTCCTGGAGGACTGTAAATGAGGCATATTTGCAGTTTTGGTGAGTCATATAAAGCAATTTCCAATGATGGAGGAATGCTAGATGGGTGAAGTGTTAGTTGTAGGCTTTTTTTTAGATATAATCATTAAGCCACCTCCTTTTTTATTTTTTCTGGGGATTGAAGAGGTGTTGTAATCTTGGTTGGATAGTTGGTTTATTAGAACGGAATCTGTGTTTTTGTGCCAGGTTTCTGTAATTGCAATGAAATCTGGTTTGTGGTCACTCAGTAGGTCATTGAATAGAGGGATTTTTTTTATTATAGAACGAGTATTGATGAGTATGAATGAGAGAAGCATATAGTTTGAGAGTTGGATATGTGTGTTGTTTTTGTAGTTTATTGGTTGATTTAGTTTGTGTGGAGGTTTCGAGGATGAATGTTTCTTAGAGGATGTAGGTTGATTATTTGGAGATGAGATCTTATTCATCTTCATATCTTTTTGAGGTTTTGGCTTGAAAGTTGATTGAGATAGCAATATGAGAGTATAGCTTGCTTTTGGAAGGCAGTTGTTAGTGATGCAGTTTTTTGGGGTTTTTTTAGTGTTTGGGAGGAGCAGGTTGAGAAGGCAAGGTTTAGGAAGGAGTGTCTTTGAGGGCTGCGATGAATGGGCTGCGCGAAGGGGCACGCAAAGGGGCCTGCTCCTTTGGACGCGCTCCTTCGGTGCGTGGTGCACGGCGTGCGGCACCTGGGGTGAGTTTAAATTTAAACACCACTCACCCAGCCCGCCTCTGACGTCAGGGGGCTGGCTTCGCTTCGAGATGTGTGGTGCTGCAGAAAGGAGGCCTTTCCGAGGCCTGTGCTGCTGGTTGCAGGTGATTTCGAGGGGGAGTCGGCTCATTAGGCTCCCTTGTTGCTGGTGGAGGCGTTCGGGGAGGCCCCTGTGGAGCTTGGTGACAGCGAGATGTGAGATGAGCCCGGCAGCACTGGATGAGTCCCCGGGAGCTGGTGAGTGGGGACTGGCTGATTGACGGTGCTCTGGTGTCATGGGGGGGTGCCTGGGGTGAGTTTAAATTTAAACACCACTCACCCGTCCCCTCCTCTGACGTCAGGGGGCTGGCTTTGCTTGTCAGGGGCTGGCTTCGCCTCGAGATGTGTGGTGCTGCAGAGAGGAGGCCTTTCTGAGGCCTGTGTTGCTGGTTGCAGGTGATTTCGAGGGGGGATCGGCTCGTTAGGCTCCCTTCTTGCTGGTGGAGGCGTTCGGGGAGGCCCCTGCGGAGCTTGGTGACAGCGAGATGTGAGATGACCCCGGCAGCACTGGATGAGTCCCCGGGAGCTGGTGAGTGGGGACTGGCTGATTGACGGTGCTCTGGTGTCTAGGAATATGTATTAAATATGTATTAATATGTATTAGAACATTCAGTTGATGCCTGTAGGTGAATACTACCTCTGTAACCTGTCTTTATGTGTTGATCCTAGCTATGAATGTTAATTTTGTAAACCGCTGTGATCTTTACATAGAACAACAGTATACAAAATGTCTAAATGAATAAATAAAATATCAGATGATGGTCTGAGAGAAGAAAAACTGAGGTGAAGATGTCTGAGAGACAGCAGTTGGAAGAAAGGACTAGGTCAAGCCATTGGCCATGTTGGTGAGTAGGGGTGGTAGAGCAGAGTTGGAGGTCAAATGAGGAGGTTAAGGCATGAAAGTCAGAGGAATCATCAGTGGCGTGGTTAAAGTCCCCAAGAGTAAGGAAAGACAAAGATGGTTCAAGGAAAAAAGAAAGCTAGGAGTAAAATTTGTTGAGAAAGGAGGCGGGGGATTTATTAGGGGGGGGGGGCTCATTAAATGACAGTTACTTGGAGAGGTAATAAAATGAATCAGCAGATGGAGTGAGCCTTAAAGAAAGAAAAGGAGAGGGATTCAGGTAGAAGAAGAGGTTAAAACCTACTGAAGAGAAGAGCAGCAACTGAATCAAAGTCTTCAGGGGAAAGCCAAGTCTCAGTCAAAGCAGGAAGATGAGAAGTATAAGAGATAAAGAGCTCATGAATATACTCAAGCTTGTTGGAAATACATCCGGCATTCCACAGAGAACAAGAGAAATGGAGAGAGGAAGGGATAGGGATAAGATTGGAGAAGCAGCAATTTGATGTTCACAGATGAGATAAAAATTGATTTTGAGGGCAAGAATAGGGATTGATATTCCCAACTGTGAGGAGGAGGAGCAGCAGCAGCAGGAAAATAAAGAGATAAGAGGTGAAGATCAGATGCTGTCAGGGAGAGTGGAGATGACTGGATGATAGGAAGAAAAGTTTGAAGCTCAAGAGCAGTGCACAGGTCAAAAGACAGACTAGCTGATGAAGTGAAGAATGTAGAGAATGGGAACAGTAAACATGATATTAGTACTGGTTTGCAGCTGGGAATTAAATTAAGGAAGATTTGAATCAGGAAGAGTAGATGTAGTGGATACCTTGGAAATAATGAGAGGGGGAAAACTACTGAACTGAGGTAGTTCAAGATTTTTTGTGTATTTCTATATATTTTTGTTTTAATTGATTATGAATGTTTTTGTTATAACTTGACTTGAACTGTGTGAAGAGTGTGGGCTAGAAATATTATAAATAAATAATGCTATGGTGCAAAGTATGAATGGGAGAGAAACATATAAAGAAAGACTTTGATGACAGATATTGACCTCTAGACCCCTTTTCTCTTCTCTACTACAGTATAACACATCTTCCTTGATCTTCTCTTTTACCCTTGCTTCCCTATCATGAAGAAACTTTGGTACCCTTATCATGCTATGTATAAGTGGTCTATAAGAAACTTTTAAATAAATGCTTTCTTGAATTCCATTGTGCAGAGTTCTGGTAGGTTCATTGGTCATGGCTAAAACTTGATTCTCTGTAAGTTGTAATACCTTTAATTGGGTCACTGTAATCAATGGCTGCTGCATAGCCTGAGCTTTTAAGACTTCTGGTAAATTCCATTAGCATTGTGAAGAAATATATTTTTACACTATTCCTGCATCTGATTCTATTCATTCTGTCCTTGCTTTTTTTGGGCCCTTCCTTTCTATCTCTCTTTTTTTTTTTTTTTTAACACCCAGGATCTTGGCCTAGTATTGCTGTTTACAATTATCAGCCCTGACAGCATAGGAATGATGAAGAGATAAAGGTGGAATGTAAACTGACAGGAGACAGATGAGGCCAGGCTTCAGTGGAAGTTAGGTTAAGCGAGGTGCTCGCTTTTCCACTGCATGGCCATTCTCTGTAGAATTGCTCTCTGTGCTCCCTGGGTAGCTTAATGGAAGCTCTTTACCTCAGTCACTGAGCAGGAACCAGCTCCACCTGTGATTGTGGCACCCATATGACCGGGGGAGGGGATGGGGATAACGTCTGTTGGGAAGCAGATATTGAGACTTTCTTCCATAAAACTTCTTTTTTTCTCTCCCATCTTTAATCCAGTGAGGTTGTACTGCAGGTATTCAGGAAACATTTTATTGTAGTTGCAAGAAAACCTTACAGCCTCAACAGCCATCTTCAGGGGCACCCATAATGCTTTGCACAACAATGTCACCTTAAGCTTATAAACTCTTCTACATGTACTTTCACTGATTTGATGAGATGCTGCATAAATTAAAAACAGAAGAAAAACATGTTTTTTTTTGTTGGCACAGTGCATGTGCAGGTGAATATGCTGACATGGTTTTATATAATACTCTTAGTAGTATCTTAACACGTCACTAGGTCATAGCGGAAGTTATGATTTAGAAAATGAAACAAAACAGCTAGATTATTTCACAATAGATTTAGAAAATGGTTTCTATGAGGTAGAAGAGTTTCTATTCACATTTTGAACTTAATTCAGTGATACCATTATATGCACTTAATGGTACTCCGAAGCTCTGTCTGATCAAGAGGAACCATCTATGCCAAATAAATATAGAAGCATTTTTTAAAATCTAACAATAATCTATCTATTTATATAGATATAGATATATATACACACGCAATTTAAATACTAAGGATCCATGTGAGCATCTGAGTGCAACAGCGCATTCACATGTAGCCATGCATGCATGGATATGCACATGGGTGGACAGGCCCCAGCAGATGAAAGCAACGCTGAGATCCACAGACTGCCAATACATGAGACCGAAGGTAAATGCGCAGTGCAGCAGCTTCAGAATACCCCGGGAATCAGTAAAAGGACTGGCAAGGAAAGCAGGCAAAAGCAGCAGACAAGGAGTGGGCAAAGAAAACAGTGAATGTCGAGCCACATGCCAAAACCAGCTCTCAGGGTCCATGTAGCAGAGGCAAGGGGAAAGCGAACAAACATCAGGAGGGAGTGGTGCAGAGAGCATGGCGCACGAGGGAAGACTAGCCATGCACGTGTCATGCAGCAGTTTGACAATATCATGTGAGTCTATGAACAGGGCTGGTGGTGAGACAAAGCACCAGTGAAAAACAAGGAACCGGCAAAGAAAACATTGAAACTGGAGATGCAGAGCAAGTGCTAGTCATGGTCAAAAAAGCAAAGGCAGGAAAGAACAAGAGATATGAGGAAAGAGAGATGGGACTGTGCAGCAGGCAGAAAGATGGATTAGGAAGAGAAACAGCAGAGAAAAAGATAAAAGTACGGCGTGCAAAGAGAAAACCATGCCCCTCTCCTGCATTGTCCCCTGTACCCTTCCAGAATCCCTAACCCTCCCCCCCCCCCCCCCACCCACAATGCTCCCCTTGCCCCAAAGACACACAACCCACAAACACATCTCATCTCTGCCCTCACCCATTCATACTCTTCTGCACCCACTTACTTTCTCACCCACCATCCACTCACCCCTCACACCACTGACTCCATCAAACACTCACACACACACACACACCACAGATCTGCACACCCTGTACCTCTAAAACATAGTCTCGCATACACCACTCCATATACTCTCATCCACATGCAACTTTCCACAACCCCCACCCCTCCTTGACTGCAGAGCACTGACCCACTTGATGCAGAATCTGGAAAACCAGGTATGGATTCATGTTGTGGAGAACAGGATTGCCTGCAGAGCCCCAGGGATCACAAAAACTTAATCCACACAGAACTGTGTTGTTCCAAACAAGAAAGGAAGACTTATTTAAAAATCCAAATCATTAAGTCCAACAAAATGCTCAGAAAATATCTGCATACAATCCAAAATGTCAAACATGGAATATCAGCTTCTTGGACAGTTCATGAGAGGTTTCTTATATTGCTTAGGGCCTTGTACCTGGGGATTCTCCCTCTGAGTTTCCATTAAAAAATATCCACTGTGTATCCTCAAGTTTCAATGGAAAATGGAATGAAGCCCTCTTCACCTTTACACACCATTCTGGCAGCAGCCTTCCCCAGGCCGATGGTGTCTCCATAGGACGGGGGGGGGGCTTTATATTCCCAACTGGCTCTTAGAGTGACTGGAGTGAGTGTCCATTGTCCAATGCTCCCTCCATCAGATCAGTACATACTACATAAACTAGCCCTGAGCTCAAGACTCCTCTACAGAACTCTTTCAGCAAACTCTAAGACCAGACCCCACCATATAGCTCAATGGAGCCATTTTTTATACTATCTCCAAAGCCCATCCCAGTTAGGGAAAGGACTCTCCCTTCACTCACTATCTTAACTATACGTTCCTTGACCTCCCATTGCTGGAAAGATCCCCATTTTACAACATAGCACTGTGCGGCTAAATAAATTATAATCACCCCTAGTAATGGCTAGGCCAAACCCAATGTTGCCACAGCCAGTCACTGCTCCTACCTCATCTCTGATTACTACTCCCCTTCGCCTCCCTCTGCCACCTCAGTATGATGGCAAACCCAAGACCTGAAGAGGCTTCATCAATCAGTTCCTGATTCAGTTCAAACTCCAGCAGGCCAACTTTGCACCTGAACAAGCAAAAGTAAACCGGTCGATGACCACCCATATGACCATGTTGCCACTGGATAGGGTCATATGGGTGGTCGTCGACCGGTTTAGTAAAATGGCACACTTTGTGCCACTGGATAGTGGCAGGTCGACCACAAAGTCGGTTGCTACATGGGTCCATGGTTCTGAAGGTGCTAGTAAGGGCTGAAGTAAGCCTGGGGTCGAACCGAGGATCCTCTTGTGGTGAGCACATGACTGGCAGTACTCTACGTACGCCAGGACAACTTTATTGACCTTAGGCCACCAATAGTATCGGCGCAGGGTCTGTAAGGTCTGGGATTGTCCAGGATGACCGGAACAGTGGGAATCGTGAGCCCATGCCAGGACTTGTTTCCCAAGTGCGGCGGAACCAGAGTTTTCCCGGGATGGATGGTCGTGGTAGCAGACAGGAGGATGCGGGATGGCTCAATGATGAACCGCGGTTCCTCAGAATTTTCTGTAGACTCAAAGACACGTGATAGGGCGTCGGCCTTGATATTCTTCCCGGCGGGTCTGTAACGAAGAACAAAGTTGAATCTGGTGAAGAATAGAGCCCAATGTGCCTGCCGTGGATTGAGTCGTTGTGCCCGATGCAGGTACTCTAGGTTTTTATGGTCTGTGTAGACCGTAAACTGGTGTTGTGCCCCCTCTAACCAAGGGCACCACTCTTCTAAGGCTAACTTTATAGCCAAGAGCTCCTTGTCGCCTATGGCATAGTTCCGTTCTGCCGGAGAGAACTGGCGTGAGAGGAAGGCACTCGAGTGTAGCTTATGACTTTCAGAAGTCTGGCTCAGAATGGCGCCTACGCCTTCCGAGGACACGCCCACTTCAATGACAAACGGCCACTGCGGATCCAGATGCCGAAGGCACGGTTGTTGCAGGAACGCCTCCTTGAGGCGACGAAAGGCGACCTCTGCTCCCGGAGGCCAATTCTTGGGGCCCGCACCTTTCTGGGTCAAGGCTGTCATCGGGGCAACAATGGACGCATAGTGAGGAATAATAGATCGATAGTAGTTTGCGAAACCCAAAAACCTTTGGAATGCCTTTAGTCCTGACGGCTGCGGCCATTCCCAAATGGCTTTCAGCTTCTGGGGGTCCATACGGAATCCCTCACTGGAGACTATGTACCCCAGGAAGGGAAGGGACTCCTGCTCAAAAAGGCACTTTTCAAGCACATACAATTTATGTTCTCTGAGGCATTGCAAAACTTGTACGACGTGCTGACGGTGGGCGATCTGAGAATATCAAAATGTCGTCCAAGTATACGACCACGCACTGATACAAGAGAGAGATCACGGAGTATCTCATTCATGGTGTTCTGGAACACCGCTGGAGCATTACAGAGCCCGAACGGCATCACTAAATACTCATAGTGGCCGTCTTGGGTGTTGAAGGCCGTCTTCCATTCATCACCCTCCCTGATGCGGATCAGGTTGTAGGCCCCCGGAGATCCAACTTAGAGAAGATCCTCGTACCTTGCAGCCAGTCGAAGAGCTCAGAGATGAGGGGCAAGGGGTAACGGTCCATGACCATTATGGCATTCAGGCCCCGGTAGTCAATGCAAGGACGAAGGCTTCCATCCTTCTTTCCGACGAAGAAGAACCCAGCCTCTGCTGGGGACTTTGATTTCCGAATGAAGCCCCTCTCCAGGTTTTCCTCGATGTACTCTTTCATGGTCTGCGTCTCTGCCGGCGAGAGGGCATAAGTGCACCCCCGAGGAGGCTCGGTACCAGGGAGGAGATTGATGGCACAATTGAACGATCGATGAGGTGGAAGTATCTCGGCCTTTTGTTTTGAGAAAACATCCGCGTACGAGGCATAGGAGGCCAGCAGGCCTGGAAGGCTGGTGGAGGTGATGGAGCATGAGACTGGAATCACTGACTGGAGGCAATTGCCGTGACAATTCGGCCTCCAGCGGGACAGCTGCAAGGTCTTCCAGTCAAACTGGGGACCGTGTTCCTGAAGCCAGGGAAGGCCCAAGACAACTGGATGTATAGAATGCTCCAGGACATGAAAAGCATTCAGTTTGCGATGAAGGAGTCCAACCCTCAACTGGATGGATTCTGTGATGTGAGTCACATGTCCCGGGAGGGGTTTTCCTTGAATCGAAGAGATGACCAGTGGAGCTGGAACACGGACTAGCAGAATTTTTAAGTGCTCCACCAAACTCTGCCTAATAAAATTGCCGCCGGCGCCAGAGTCTACCAGGGTTAGTGTGTGGAACTCCCCTGCCGCCGACGTTAGTGCCACTGGTAGCGTTAGTGGAGGTGCTGGTGAAGTTAGGCCCAGGAAGCAACCTCCTTCCAGTCCTAGGCCCGGGAGTTTCCCGGTCACGCTGGGCATGTGGCTATTTGATGGCCCGCTATGCCGCAATAAAAACAGAGGCCTTCCTTCATTCACCAGCGACGCTCACGAGTGGAAAGTCTCCCGCGACCCAATTCCATGGGCTCGTTGAGCGGAAGTTGGGAGGTTCCCGATCTAACCTTGGGAGAGGGCGAGCGTCAAGGGTGCCTGGAAGGAGTTGCGGCTTTAGGTGACATCTGGGCCTCTTGATGGCGCTCTTGGTGGCGCCGATCTATGCGCCCTGCCAGATCAATAAGGGCGTTCGAGGACCTCGGAACTTCCCAGCCCGTGAGCTCATCTTTGATCCTGGGACTCAGCCCCTGCAGAAAGATTGTGCGCAGACAATCGGGCCCCAGCTTAGCTCCGAGGAAAGGGTCCGGAAGTCTATGGCGTATTCAGCCAATGTCCTTGACCCCTGACGTAGCTGAAGCAACTTCGGCCCTGCAGAAACTTCTTGAGTAGGATCCCCGAAGTTCATCCAGAACAACTCCCAGAAGTCTCTTAAGTTCCTTAGAACGGGGTCATCCCGTTCCCACAGGGGGGAAGCCCATTCTAGGGCCTTCCCTTCAAGGAGAGCCAGAATAAAGGTGGTCTTGGTGGCATCATCGGGAAAGAGAGGCGGAAGTGCATATTGCACTGGTTAATGAAACCCCTGCAGGCCCGAGGTTCCCCAGAAAAATGTGGCAGTGTAGGTAAGCGGATTACGGAACGGCCCTCGGAGGCCACAGGTGGAGATGGCAGTGTGGGGGGTTCATGGGCCCCAAGGCCTTGAAGCATCGGTTCATGCCCTCCACTGTGGAAACAAGGGCATCCAGGGTCCTTTGCTGGTCCATCAGGTGCTGGGCCATTCCCGGAATAGCCTGGTAGATGGATGCCTCCGCCGGGTCCAGCACTTCGCAATCTGTTATGCTCAGGCTTGTGAACCCTTGGGCCGACGGGAGGATGGTATACCTTAGGAGGAAGATCGGTAGGTTCTCCCATCGGGTGGCTAGGCAGGAACAGAAGACGTGACAAGCTGACCGTCGGCACTGGAGACAGAGGTGACTGTGGAGGCAGACGAAGAGTTGTGACGTCGAAGAAAGGACATGTATCTTCGCCACTGGATGTCCACGGTCCCCCCAGGAGGAGCCCGTAGGGACCCGGACCGCTGGGACTTAGGTGGAGCTTTGAGAGGTCAAGAAGTCAAGTGTTCCGTGCAAGGGCTGACTGGAGCTTCACCCCTGGAAGCCCGCGGTACCCCCAGGAGGAGCCCGTAGGGACCCGGGCCACTGGGACTTAGGTGGGCCCTTGGAGACGATGGTCAAGAAGAAGTCCCAGGTCAAGTGCCAGAGGGTCGTCGCTTACCAGTCCAAGGTCACACACCGAGGGATCACCACTTGCCAGTCCGAAGTCACACACCAGAGAATCACTGCTTGCCAATCCGAAGTCAGGAACCAGGAACACCAAGATGAGACAGGAACAAGGATTAAAGACACAAGAACTCACCGAAGCAAGTAGACCTGACCAACCATGGAAGCTGCCAACTCAAGGAATGAGCAGAGGAAGCCTCCTTTTATACTTCCTCTGCTCAGGCTCATTGAAGGCAGCTGGAAATAGTTAAAGGGATCGGTCCCTTTAATTCTAGTGAGGAGGCGCGGCCTCACGCCTAAGATGGCGGCGGCCATCTTGGATTCTGGCCACGGGGGGAAGCTGTAGCTGCCACGCAGTAGGAGCAGGGACGGCTCCCAGCCCTGTGGACACCCCGGGGGCCCGCACCGACGTGCGGGAACAGCGGCACCGGACCATGGCTCCTCACCCGGTGTTTGCCGCGGTGGGTCACCGTCACGGTCAGGTAGGGGGGCGTGCCTGCGGACGGCCGTGGGCGTGGAACACAACAATAAGCATTTTTCCCATAGATATAAAATGGGAGAAAAGCCTTAGTAAATCAGGTCCTAAGAACAAATCCGCCCATTGCCTGCCCCCAAGATATCCAGCTGTCTACTTAGCTGAAAAAATGACTTATCCAGCTAAGTGGTGGCTGCTGAATGTAGTCAGATATGCAGCAGCTGCCACTTAGTTGCATAAGTCCTACTTATCCAATTAAGTAGCATTCAATGGTTTTTTAGTATCAGAGTCCAAATAAGCTGCAGAAATCCACTTCTTAACTCTGGGATAAGCGGCATGGAATCTATCTCCCCCTTGGAAATTATGCCAGGTACTTGTGACCTGGACTGGCCACTGTTGAAAACAGGATGCTGGGCTTGATGGACCTTGGTCTGACCCAGTATGGCACATCTTATGCACTTATGTAGGAATCAAAGAAGTTAACTTTCAAAGCCATTTACCCGGGTAAATAGTGATTTAGCAGGCAAATAGACAAGTCTGAAAAATGTCCGTCTAAAAACGCATGCAGGAGTTAGGGTTAGTGCTGTTAATTGGGTCATTTTGGCACCAGGCAATTGCAAATAGCTTCCATTCCTGCAGTAGCCTTTTTATCATAGCAGGAACCTGATGCTCAGGCAACACTATGCATGTGTTCACAGCTTCCAGAGGCATTCCTCAGGGTGTTTATAGGTCAGAGGGAGTAAAACAGCACTTGTACATGAGAATTTCAAAATACACATGCTGTTTTACTCCCCCTCGGTCTCCTGCATATATAACCAGTGCAGAGTAAATGGGCACTATTAGTGGGTGCATTTTACGCTTACAAATTTTCAAAATGAAAATTGTCTGGAGCTATTTGAAAATTGCGGCCAAAATGTCTCCGGTATGCCCTTTTGAAACAATCGCACAAAGGAGCTGAAATAGTGTAACATGAGAGTGGATGGATGGTAGAACACTAATAAATCTGCCTTGCATGGGAGCTCATGTGCTACAAAGGTGGAATAGATGGCAGAAAAGAGAGAGAGCGTACCTGTTGAAGGGCTGTAGGGTTGAGTTTTCAAGAACTTGGAAATCTGTATTTGTAGCACGAGTCAGAAATACTGCTTCATTGATTCTTATTCACATAGAGGCTGATGCAATATAATGCACTCAGCTGAGCGCATGGTTTTACAGGCGCCTGGACCCGTGTCCAAGCCCCTCATGCTATAAGGGGATAAGTGCATCCAAAATGCATGCCCAAACCAGTGCGAAGCTAATAGCAACCATCCTATGTAAATTCATGTTGATGAGACTATTAGCTGTTACTCTCCAATGCAAAAAAAAAAAAAAAGTACGCCCGACACGCACATTTTTACTCTAAAAAATTAACACCTGTCCATAGCAAACATTAATTCTTAAGGAACCCCAAAAATTTACGGAAAAGCAGAAAATACTTTTTTTCTGTAGTTCCTCTGACTTAATATCGTGGTGATATTAAGTCAGAGGAACCAAAAAAGAACTGTAAAAAAAAAAAAAAAAAATTAGAGTGTCGCTGGCTGTCAGGTTAGGAAAACGGATGTTCAATTAACGAGCATCCATTTTCCTAACCTGTGGCTTTGCACAGGAGAGGTGGATCAGCGCACGTTAAGAGATAAAGTTTTGAGTTGAGTTTTAAAAACAGTCAAAAAGGGAAATATGTGAATATAAATGTTTATCTTTCCCTTGTTCTCTGTTATTACACTATAAGCCTCAGGGTCTTGGTTTCAAACTCTAGCAGAATCCTACATTCTGAGAAGATGGTGGAAACTGTTAAACATATTCACGTGTAATGAACAAAAAATACTTTAAGTGGACTCATGAAGTTCCTGAGTTCATGTTAAATGAAATTGGGAAATGTGTTTTGGCTTGCTACACTGAAAGGTTATTCATGTTATAAATTATTGCTTCTGACAGATCGATTTTCTATTGTGTGTGAGCAGGTCTATTCCCTTTTTGTCATTGTGGTTTGTGATTTTTACAGAAATCAGTCCTTATTTCCAGCCCTCACTGGGGACTGTTCTAATCCCCTTATCCCTTTCTGATCATTTTGGCACCCAGCAGTTGCAAACAGCTGCCATTCGAGTAGTAGCCTCTTTGTCACAGCAGGGGCCTGATGCTGAGGCAACACTATGCATTTGTTCACAGCTTCCAGACTATATTCATTGTTGCAATCCCCCTTTCTTCCATCTTATACAGGGCAAAAACAACTGAGATCTCTTGTAGTCAAGAGATTGGTATAGAGCCTTCTCTGGACCTCACCCAATAGGCCTATGGATGTCTGTGATAAAGGAGTGCCTGTTGATTCCTCCCCTAATGGCTGAATATGCTGCCTTTGGAGCACTTCTGAATGCAGGATTGTGGATTCCAAGTCCAGTAGCATTCTCAACTCATATCAGTTTTGCTCAAACTCATACTTGGGTCACTCCAGCAAATAGAGTTTTCAAGATATTCCTAATTAATATGCATGAGATGCATCTGCATACACTAACGGCGGTGCGTGCAAATATAGTTCATACATATTTGATAAGAATATCCTGAAAACCCAACTGGCTGTGGTAGGGGTGGGAAGTCAGAATCATTTTGAGCACCACTTTCCTCTCCTATATGATGGTATTATAGTACAAACCTGAGTCATCCAACATAGAAGAATAATATCAACCAGTATACAGAAGCATGTGCAGGAAAATAAGATTTCTACTTCCAAATGTATCCACTCCTATTGGTATTCTCCACAAGTGGAATTGTATTGCTGCACTTATTTACAGAGCTGCAGTTTACGGGATAAAAAATATAAAATAAAATTGACCTTAGAACAAAATGAGCAGTATCAGAATATAAACTTAAACTGAGGGGTGAAGCAAGATGATATGCTTTATGCTTCCCTTAGAACTTTTCCAGATTTGACCTATATCTTGCTACTTTTATCTAATCGGCGAGGCGGAAGGGCAAGGCTCAGGTTTTTCATATTCAGCCTATTGCGACTTCTAGTCTGGATTATCAATTTGTTGGACAAGACTCCATAACACATTGTACCACCGGAAGTGTGCCATCGGGAAGATAAGTGAGACCAAGAGAGCTGTGAACCTCCCTGGCCATAGAGGCATCTCTCAGCCCTGAAGAAAGGAGGACTCTACTCAGTCTGGCGGTGGGGATATCAAAGTGCATGGGGCAGGAGTGGTTGCTTTCCAATGACATTGGCGTGACCAAAGGCTCAGATGCAGCCTGTGCTGGAGCGGTGGCTGTTGTTTCCAGCAGATTGCAGGGGCCTCTTACTCTCCTAGATAAGAGAGTTGCTGATGGAGATTCCAAATGGTAGCAGTTTTAAGTGAGCAACTCAACTTTGGTAGAGCCAAAATTGCTTCAGTTTTAGCTGGTGAGACCCCAGGTAATGTCATTATAAAAAATTTGACTTGCAACTGAGGGGCTGTGAAAAAAATCTTCCTGGACAGTATGCTCTATTTATTTATGTAGCCCCCAATCCGGTATGCCTAACCTGCTATCCTTCATGGTTGTGTACACAAACATATTTATTAGGGATGTGAATCGTGTGCCCGATCGTTTTAACGTCGGCCCCTGTGACATAGTGAGGGTAAAGGAAGCGCCGGCGCCATTTTGAATACTGGCAATACAGCCCGAGTGCAGGAGGTCGCTCCCGGACCCCCGCTGGACTTTTGGCAAGTCTTGTGGGGGTCAGGAGGCCCCCCCCCCAAGCTGGCCAAAAGTCCCTGGGGATCCAGCAGGGGTCCGGGAGCGATCTCCTGCACTCAGGCCGTATTTATAATATATTCAAAATGGCGCCGGTGCTACCTTTGCCCTGTCACATGGTAAGGGCAAAGGGCCATCGGTGCCATTTTTTTTTAGCGCAGCTGATGCCTGGGAACAGGAGATCGCTCCCGTGGCCCCCCTGGACCACCAGGTATGTGTAAAAGGTTTTTGGGGGGGTCAGGAGAGTGGGGGAGGCTAAGGGGGTAATTTTAAAGGGTCGGGTGGGGGTTTTTTTTATCGGGCCATCGGCGCCATTTATATTAGTGGCAGCCAAAATGGCGCCGATGGCCCGAGAGCGGGAGATTACGCCGGGACCCCCCCACTGGACCACCAGGTAATTTAAAACATTTTGGGGGGGTTCGGGAGGGTGAGGGATTTGTTTTAAAGGGTCGGGGTGGGTTTAGGGATTGTTTTAGTGTGCCAGTTTTCCCGCCCTCCCCCTCCCCCGATTTACGATTTTTCACGATAAATCGGGGGAATTTCTATTGTATCGCGACTCTAACGATTTTTGACGATTTCAAAAATTTCTGACGATTTTTTTAAATCGTCAAAAAACGATTCACATCCTTAATATTTATTACTCTTCGAGGCTAGAACCTCTCACTGGCTAACTTTCTTACACATACTCCCCTCGCCCAAGGCTGGATCCTTTGTAGGTGTGTGTGGGGAGGGGAAGATTAGACTTCCAAGACCTGATTTGAGGAGGTGACTTCTTTACCCATTTACTTTGTTTCCCCTGGGGAGCTGGTGTCCTTATTGTGGGTGCAGTGAATGCAAAAAGAAATACCCTGGAGTCACCTCAGTAGTATCCAAAATAAAAGTTTTTACTATTAACAATGGTGATGAATGGTACAAAGAACTCAAACTGCAGGACCAGAGAATTCTCTTCTCAATTTGTTACAGTTTCTTTCCTCTATCTGTATGGGACTCTCTGGGGTTGGGGCAATAGAAAACATCCACTCTCTTGAATTAAGTGAAGTGGAGCTCCCAGATGGGCAGGGTCTTCTAAACCGACAAAAACTGGCAAAAAGTCTATGTCATAGAGAGTAAATCCTCTCTTTCACTCCCCAGCATGGTGAACACCAGATGTTGGTCCCCAGTGATGTCACTTTCCTTTATTCATAGCTAGGAGATCTTCTGGATCTTCTTTATTTCACACAGTCTCTTGCGTACAATCTCTGGATCTCTGATGGGAAGGACTTTCTTTAAAGAAAGCAGTTCTCTTGCTTCTGACAGGAAGGAGGGGGCAGCCAAACCTCCTTCTGACCTTCTAACTCAAAATGTTCTTTCCCCCAAAAAACTGAATTTAAACACAGGAGTCCCCTCCTCACAGCAGGTCACCACCAGTTCAGGAGCAGATCTTCCTTATCCCTGGGCATCCCACACACGGGGTTCCCCAATCCCTGTGTGCAAAAAAAGGCCTAGGTGTCCAGTGAGGCTCCTTACAATAAAATCTCAAAATTCCTAAAATAGCCCCAGAGGGAGAATCTTAACCAGCCAGGTTGTGACCTGGAAGAGGAAACCTCTCCCGACCCTGGTCAGGATCCCACAGGCTGGGCTAGCCTGCTTTTACTATTTGTGCCTGCAAAAATAACAAAAGATAAACTCCTCTCTCGCTTTGAACTCTTAGCAAATCTAAAAAGACTGCCTCCCGAGTTCACTGTGGAGTGCTTCTAAATAGACTCTTAGGGGGATGGCCATTCCAGACACCTCAAGGGGAGGGACTGCATTTGAATGGAACCTCCCTCTTCTCTAACCTGTTCTTTTTCTAGCTAAAACAAAGGTTCACCCAAGTTGGACTGGTGAAAGGACTGGTGTCCCTGTCACATTTATTTATTTAAAAATGTCTTATTGACCTTCATCCCAGCCTCTGAGGGTCTCCCAAGACAGTATACAAAGTAAAATAATACAAATACAATTCATATATAAATTACACAAACATAAAATATACTGTACAAAAATACAACATAGAAACATAGAAATGACGGCAGAAGAAGACCAAACGGCCCATCCAGTCTGCCCAGCAAGCCATGCACTCTTTTTTTTTTCTCATACTTGTTACGCCTGGCTTTCAGTACCCCTTAGTTCCATTTCCCCTTCACCCCACCACCAATGCAGAAAGCAGTGCCGGAACCGCATCCAAGTGAATATCTAGCTTAATTAGGGGTAGTAACCGCTAGGGATGTGAATCGTTTTTGAACGATTAAAATTATCGTCAGATAATTTAAAATCGTCCAAAATCGTTAGAGTGCACGATACAATACAAATGCCCACGATTTATCGTCAGGGGCATTTGTATTGTATCGTTAAACAGGGGGCGGGAAAACCGGCACACCAAAAAAAACCCTAACACCCACCCCGAACCTTTAAAACAAACCCCCACCCTCCCGAAACCCCCCAAAATGTTTTAAATGACCTGGGGTCCCGGCGCGATGATCCCGGCGCGATGTCCCGCTCTCTGGCCACGACTGCTGTGAAGAGAAATGGCGCCGGTGGCCCTTTGCCCTTATCATGTGACAGGGAAAAGGTAGCGCCGGTGCCATTTTGATTCCTAGCTCCTGACTTCACGCGTCCAGGAGATCGCTCCCGGACCCCCGCTGGACCCCCAGGGACTTTTGGCCAGCTTGGGGGGGCCTCCTGACCCCCACAAGACTTGCCAAAAGTCCAGCGGGGGTCCGGGAACGACCTCTTGCACTCGAGCCGTATTGCAAAATGGCGCCGGCCGTATTGCCGTATTGCAAAATGGCACCGGCCATATGGCCGGCGCCATTTTGCAATACGGCTCGAGTGCAAGAGGTCGTTCCCGGACCCCCACTGGACTTTTGGCAAGTCTTGTGGGGGTCAGGAGGCCCCCCCAAGCTGGCCAAAAGTCCCTGGGGGTCCAGCGGGGGTCCGGGAGCGATCTCCTGGACGCGTGACATCGGGAGCTAGGAATCAAAATGGCGCCGGCGCTACCTTTGCCCTGTCACATGATAAGGGCAAAGGGCCACCGGCGCCATTTCTCTTCACAGCAGTCGTGGCCAGAGAGCGGGACATCGTGCTGGGATCATCGCGCTGGGACCCCAGGTCATTTAAAACATTTTGGGGGGGTTCGGGAGGGTGGGGGTTTGTTTTAAAGGTTAAGGTGGGTGTTAGGGTTTTTTTTTCTTGTAGCCAGAGAGTGGGACATCGCGCCGGGATCGCGCCGGGACCCTCCCATTGGACCCCAGGTCATTTAAAACATTTTGGGGGGGTTCAGGGGGGTGGGGGTTTGTTTTAAAGGTTCGGGTGGGTGTTAGGGTTTTTTTTATGTAGCCAGCGAGCGGGACATCGCGCCGGGATCGCGCCGGGACCCTCCCACTGGACCCCAGGTCATTTAAAACATTTTGGGGGGGGTTTGGGAGGGTGGGGGTTTGTTTTAAAGGTTCGGGGTGGGTGTTAGGGTTTTTTTGGTGTACCGGTTTTCCCGCCCTCCCCCAATTTACGATTTTTAACGATTTCATAACAAAACAAAACACGACGATCCGATTTCCCTCCCCTCCAGCCAAAATCGATCGTTAAGACGATCGATCACACGATTCACACCTCTAGTAACCGCAGCAATAAGCAGACTACACCCACGCCTTTGTCCACTCAGACTATGTAATTCAGACCTTGTTGGTTGTTGTCCTTATAGAGATCCTCTTTTCCACATTCCCCCTGCCATTGAAGCAGAGAGCTATGCGTTGAAAGTGAAGTATTAGACTTTCTCCCCTGCCGTTGAAGCAGAGAGCTATGCTGGATATGTATTGAAAGTAAAGTATCGGCTTCTTTGGTTTTGGGGAAGTAACCGCCGTAACAAGCAAGCCATACCTCGCTTTTTTGTGAATGCAAATCCTTTTTTTTTTCTCCACATTTCCTCTTGCTGTTGAAGCCTAGAGCAATGGAGTCTCATTAACCATGTGTATGTACATTGAACAAGGGTATTATCTCCAGGTAGTAGCACTCATTCTCGCGAGCCATATTAACAATCAACAAATATTGAACAAGCCTAATAATTGGCAATACCTAGAGCCTATGTCCTCACCGGTAATTTTACATACTCTTACCCACCCCTCTGCTTTTTTTTTTTTTTTTTGGAGATGGCAGCCCTCCATCCTTCCGCTCCGTGATATGTCATCTAAAATCAATAACAATAACATCAGCATAGATGACCACCTAACCCACAATTGATAACTGTTTTCATCTTTAACCTCTAAAGTATTGCTTCAGACAACTGCATTTCTAGAATGTAACAAAAAGTTGGAGAATTTTGAAGCTAAGGTGGATAAAGTTAAGTAAGATTAAACTTTTTTGATCAAAGATAATATGTACTTGCAGTATTGCTATATCTGTGGTGCTACAAATTGGAGCCTTATTTCTTCTTAAGTTCCAAAATGTGAAATATGTTTTTTGAGTATGCTAATAAGAACATAAGAAGAACATAAGAACATGCCATGCTGGGTCAGACCAAGGGTCCATCAAGCCCAGCATTCTGTTTCCAACAGTGGCCAATCCAGGCCATAAGAACCTGTCAAGTACCCAAAAACTAAGGGCAGATTTTCAAAGGGTTACGCGTGTAACCCCCGAAAAGCTGCCCCTTCCACCCCCCTGCGCGCGCCGAGCCTATCTTGCTTAGACTCAGCGGCGCGTGCAAGCCCCGGGAAGCACGTAAGTCCCAGGGCTTTCCTGGGGGCGTATCGGGGGGTGTGTTGCGGCCGGCGTTTCATCGGGGGGTGTTCCGGGGGCATGGCCGCTGCCTCCGGACCAGCCCCCGGACCGGAACATGGCGCACCTGCAGCTGGCCAGTGCGTGCAAGTTACTCCTGTCTCGGGCAGGCGTAACTTGTAAAATAAAGGTGGGGAGGAATTAGTTAGGGCTGGGGGGTGGGTTAGATAGGGGAAGGGAGGGGAAGGTGGAGGGGCTGGAAGGAAAGTTCCCTCCATGGCTGCTCCGATTTCAGAGCGGCCTCAGAGGAAATGGAGGGCGGCTGCGCGGCTCGGCACGCGCAGGCTGCCGATTTTGTGCACCCTTGCAGGCGCCGACCCTGTATTTTATAACATGTGCGCAGCACATGGTAGGAGCACAAGATGGCGCCGGCCATCCAGTGCTCCTACCATGTGACAGGGCCCGGCCAATGGCACGGATACCCTGTCACATGGTAAGGGCAAAGGGCCATCAGCGCCATTTTGATTAGTGGCAGCTGACGGCCCAGGAGTGGCAGATCACTCCAGGGACCCCCACTGGACCACCAGTTACCTGTAAAAGGTTTTTTGGGGGGTCGGGATGGTGGGGGAAGCTAAGGTATTAGTTTTAAAGGGTTGGGGTGGGTTTAGGGGTTATTTTTGTGTGCCGTTTTTCCCGCCCTCCCCCAAAACTTTAAGAGAACCCCTACGATCAATATCGTGGGATTTTCCTATCGTTTTGGGGGAGCCCCCGATTTCTGACGATTTTGAAAATATCGTCCGATATTTTCAATCGTCCAAAGCCCGATTCACATCCCTAATATTTAATATATTATTGTAAATCTTAATGCTTCGGGTGATTTTTTATTTAAAAAAATAAAATGTGCCCCTCCCCTCCATACAAACCCGAAAAACAAATTTTTCTCATAGTTTGTGGAAAATCTGTTTTGGGGCGGAGCCCCCGAATCACGACGAATTAGGTGATTTTGTTGAAATCGCCTAATTCGTCATAAATGAATGCACATGTCTAGCAACTAATGTCTTATTTATGTTCAGTTACATGTGAACCTATGTGATATCTCGATCGAATGTTGGTATACAAATAAATAGGGATGTGAATCGTTTTTTGACGATTTAAAAAAATCGTCCGATATTTTTTGAATCGTCAAAAATCATTAGAGCGCGCAATCAATAGAAATTCCCCCGATTTATCGTGAAAAATCATTAATGGGTTAGTGTCCACTAACGGGAGTTATTTGGGGGGAGGGTGGGAAAACCGGCACACCAAAACAACCCCTAAACCCACCCCGACCCTTAAAACTAAACCCTTACCTTCCCCCACCCTCCCGAACCCCCCAAAAACTTTTTACGAGTACCTGGTGGTCCAGTGGAAGCCCTGGGACCGATCTCCTGCTCTCGGGCCCTCGGCGCCATTTTGGCTGCCACTAATAAAAATGGCGCCGATGGCCCGATAAAAAAAAAAAACCCACCGACCCTTTAAAAATGACCCCTTTGCTTCCCCCACCCTCCCGAATCCCCCCAAAACCATTTTTAAATTACCTGGTGGTCCAGTGGGGGCACGGGGAGCGATCTCCCACTCTCGGGCCGTCGGCTGCCACTAATCAAAATGGTGCCGATGGCCCTTTGCCCTTACCATGTGACAGGGTATCCATTCCATTGGCCAGATCCTGTCACATGGTAAGAGCACTGGATGGCTGGTGCCATCTTGTGCTCCTACCATGTGACAGGGGCTGACCAATGGCACCGGTAGCCCCTGTGACATAGTAAGGGCAAAGGCTATCAGCGCCATTTTGAATACTGGCAGCCGACGGTCTGAGTGCAGGAGGTCGCTCCCGGACCCCTGCTGGACCACCAGAGGCTTTTGGCAAGTCTTGGGGGACCCTCCTGACCCCCACAAGACTTGCCAAAAGTCCAGCAGGGGTCCGGGAGCGACCTCCTGCACTCGGACCGTCGGCTGCCAGTATTCAAAATGGTGCCGATAGCCTTTGCCCTTACTATGTCACAGGGGCTACCGGTGCCATTGATCAGCCCCTGTCACATGGTAGGAGCACAAGATGGTGCCGGCCATCCAGTGCTCCTACCATGTGACAGGATCCGGCCAATGGCACGGATACCCTGTCACATGGAAAGGGCAAAGGGCCATCGGCGCCATTTTGATTAGTGGCAGCCGACAGCCCGGGAGCGGGAGGATGGCCCGGAGTGGGAGATCGCTCCCGGGACCCCCACTGGACCACCAGGTACCTGTAAAACATTTTTTGGGGGGGTCGGGAGGGTGGGGGAAGTTAAGGGGTTAGCTTTAAAGGATCGGGGTGGGTTTTTTGTTTATCGGCTGGTTCGCAGCCGATAAACAAAACTGCGATCAGGCCCGATAGAAAAAAACCCACATGTGAATCGGAACCGGAATCCGAACCGATTCCGGTTCCGATTCACATCTCTACAAATAAATAAATAAATATAAAGGTTTCTGCTTTTACAGGAGAAAGCATGTTCTTACTCTTTCTCTTCTTCCCCAAAGGTCAAATCCAAAAAACAAAATCTTGTTCAAACTAGCCGATGGTTCCAATACTCACAAACTAGTAACTTCTCATGGCTCCCTAAGGGAGAATGCGATAGGCTTGCAGTTTTATGTAACTTCCTTATCGTGTCAGTGACATCAGTGGGAAGAGCATGCCAAAGCCATCCCATGCTGCAAAAGGGGAAGAGGCCAAGAAAGAAACAGTAGCATTCAGCACCGGGAACCCTCGAAGTATACATTAGGCTTGCAGTTTTTATGTAGCTTCCTTGTGGCATTGGTGATGTCAGTGGAAGGAGCACAGCAATCTCCCTCCTGTGCTGCAACAGGAGAAAAAGCCAAGATAGAAACAGTAGTGCTCAGCACAGGGAATCCTCCAAATTTGCCATCATTCTGATCTTGAAATGTACGACATCTGAATTTGGTGGACAAGAAGAATGCCAAATTCTTTTTACAATTCATATCTTCAAGAACACCGTATATAAATATCAATCAGTTTGAATAATTGAATCTTTTGTAAGTGTGAGAATCATCTGTAATCCCTGGCTCACTTAGGGCCTGATTTCCTATAGTTTTGTTTTCTCTATTGTATTTATTAGGAATTTGTATGTGCATTTTTTGGTCGGTTTCATTTTGTTTTAGCATTCACTACATTTAAATATAGCAGATGCTAAAATGAAATAGTGTACACTAAACTGTTTAGTGCATAATATTTCATTTTAGTGCATGCTATTTTGTTTTTAGAGTATGCTATTTCAAATAGTTTGTGCTAAAAGTAAATAAAACCTGACAAAATTAAACAAAAAAAAAAAAACAAATGAAAAATTTCTCCCTGCATATCCCTAGTGTCTATTGGAAAAAAAGCATAGTAAACCAGGCCCTTAGTTATGCAAACATTTAAACTAGGATTCTTTTTTGGGGATTTGAGGGTAGAGAACTACAAGTCTCCTAGGCCCTTCTGTAAACTGTAGACCTTTTAGACAACTTTGGTTCATTGGCACAATCAAAATATAATACACAGGATGTGTGGTTCCCACAAAAAGACAATACATACAGCAGACAGTTTTAAAAATCATTTCTTTGGATAAAACAATATAAAATGGGGTATTTAAAATTCTTCTCCTCCACTGTGTGTAAAAATATCTGTACTGTTCACAGTATAGGAACTTTTATGTCTGGCAAAAAAGAGGTGGGAATAGATCAGTGGAGGGAAAATACATATGATAGAAATGCCATTTTGAAACGCCACACATACTTTTCCGTGGGCAATATTTCACCTGCTTTAAAGCTGGTTCCAATGTAGATGGGTACAATGGACCTGCTTTCAGCCAGCTGCTCAAATCTTCAAAGTAAACCTCTACATAACCACAGGTCTGCAAACCCTATGGATGCTTTTGATTATTGCACCCACAAGCAAGCTAGTCATTGGAAAGCTTGACAAAGTGCTGAAAAATCTCTATACATTATAAATTAAAAATATAGTATTAGTGGCAAGATGACACCCCTCAACCCCTCAAACAGAGGTAGCAATAAAACTACATGATCACATCTCTCCTGTCCTATTAAATCTACATTGGTTACCAATTTCCTGGAGCATCCAATACAAAATCCTAACTATTTTACACAATCTCATGCACAACTGCATTCCATGGCTATCTGCCATTCTTCACCTTTACGCTCCCTCACGAACCCTCCACTCCCAAAACCAACTCCTTCTTTAAGCCCCTTTCCCTAAAGCCACGAGACTTAACACAACAAGGGAGCGGGCCTTTTCCATCGCTGGCCCCATCTTGTGAAATTCTTTACCCAATTCCATCAGAGTGCTAAATGACAAACAGGACTTTAAGGAAGCCCTAAAGCACCACCTATTTAAAGAGGCTTTCAAAAATCTTTTATAATTTCTCCCCATTTGACTTTGTTGTCCGCCTCTATGGTCTATTACATTAGTATGACTGTAGTCCCTGTTTCCTTTATTCAAGTTTATTTATCAAACAATTTGTCATTTTAATTTAACTGTCCATTTTAATTTTAATATTACTTTATATGTGAACAATGTACTATTAACTATATTTTATGCTCGTCTTATTGTAAACCGCCTTGAACCTTGAAGGGAACGTTCAACAAATCGTTCTAAATAAATAAATAGATTTATTGGATTTTAGGAGCTCTTGGAGCTATGTAAATACCACATATGTGTTTTGGTGACTCAGTCATTGGGATAACTATGTGGGTGGAGATAAGAAATTAGGTGAGTGCCCATGATGATTCTTCCTTTTGCATGGCCTTCTATTCTATTCTTGGATTCCTGCCCCATTTTGCTCCCAAAGGTCACAAAGCAGATACCAGTGTAATAATGATAACTTGCAAAACACAAAACTATTCAAATCAGCATTATAAAATCAAGTCAATTAATGTATTTTTTCTCATAATGGCAAATAATTTCTTTTGTATAAATATCTACTTTTATATTCAGCAAAACTCTGCTGCTATCAACCTTCTGAAGGTCAGACCCATTTTGGATGATTTGAGCACTATGCAATAATCCCCTTTTTTTGCAAGACATGTTAGAAGTTTTTAAAAGGTTTTAAGGTCATTGCAATAACAAAGACAAAAAAAAAATCATTGCAATTCTTAGATTCCAATGTACAGATTTACAGCCTCACTGCTCTCCTTGAACTCAGAGATATAGGATATTTTTACAACCCACTTGTACAGAATATGCAAATGTACTTGGCATTAAGAAGGGATCTTGAAGTATTTAAAGGATATTATTAGAGCTCCTTGTACCTGATTCACTAAGGGAGACAAGCCTTAATGAATCTGGCCCATATATTTACTTTAAATATTGTAAAACTAATGAAGATAAAATTTTAGATCTCTGAAATGATTATTTCTGTCAGATGTGAAATGATAAAGTAGTTCTTTTATAGTCCTGTCAATGTAGTATACAATTTTTAGCATGACACTTGTCAGCTCTTTGCTGGAGTGCCAATATAAATTGAGAATGATTGCAATATCCAAAATATAACTATGACAGGGCAGTGTATGCTGAATTAATACTACTAGTTAGTGTCAACTGTGAGGAGCACAATGCAAGTGAATTCCGTGGAAAAGGGTGTATAAAATAGTGACAGTGAAAAATTGTCTCTCTAGGCTACTCTCTGGAATAAAGTCAGAAATCTAAGAAAGATATTGGTCCCTCTTATCTGACAGAGATTATAAAGAGATACCACCCTATCTGAAACCTATGTTTAACCATAAAATAACTGATCATCCTATCCCTCAAGATTCTCTGACAGACAAAACATGATCAAGAATATTCAGGGGGTGCAACATCTGTCTGATCTGCTTCTGCCCCTCTGATGGAGCCTTGAGGAACTCTTGCCACTGTTGGTATCACTATGCCCTTTCTCGGTGTCTTGGAGT
Source organism: Rhinatrema bivittatum (assembly GCF_901001135.1). Lineage (NCBI taxonomy): Eukaryota > Metazoa > Chordata > Amphibia > Gymnophiona > Rhinatrematidae > Rhinatrema > Rhinatrema bivittatum. The sequence continues at coordinate 114,711,348 of NC_042621.1, forward strand.
TCATGCCTCTCTTTTTGTTGCACTTTGCCTCTTCATGGTGCCTTGGAGTATTCTCACCACTATTGGTGCCGCCTTGCCATTCCCAGTGTGCCTTGGGATGTTCATGCCACTGTTGTTGCCATTTGCCCCTATTTTGGTGCCTTGTAGTCTTCATTCCACTGTTGTTGGTGCCCTTTATCCGTGTCATGGTATTTTGGGATGTTCTTGCCATTATTGGTGCTGATTTACCCCCTCACAGTTCTATCACAGATCAACAGGCATGTTTACTGTTCTATCTGTTCCAGATGTGATGGTAAAATGTATGCAACTCTTTTGTACCATGGCCAGATGTGCCTGCATCTCAGCACATCCATGCATGTACAAGGTGGGAATTATATCCTATTGCCTGCGAACCTGCAAGGGACTATGTAGTTGGGGGCTAACTGATGGAGCAGCTGTTGGAAACCCACATGCTCACCATCTAAGGAATCTGGTCATGCAGAACAATTATTTCCCTGGTTGATTACCAACTTAGATCTGTCTGCCTCTTTCCCTTGGACAATGCTTTTGCACAGTGGTTTAGCCATGGGTGGGTCTCGGTGGGCCATGGCACTAACCTTGGGCTCAGGCCCACACAACCAGGACTGTCAGACCTGGAAGAGGGCCAGGGTCCAGAGCAGCAATGCTGTTATGGGATCCCATCCCCTTCACGGCGAAGAAGAGGATTGGAGCTATAATGCCATCGCAGGCTCCCATCCCCGTGATAGTGAAGGGTAAGGCTGGGGCAGGAAGGAATTTGCAGGATCCCATGCCTATAGCAACAGAAGTAGGAGTTTGGCTGTGCTTAATGAAAAGGCCCTGTGTGTATGTGTGTATGTGTGTGTGAGAATGGGAGCCTGAGTGTGTATCTGTCTGTGGGTGAGAATGGGAGCCTGAGTGTGCATCTCTGTGTGTATAAGAATGGGGACCTGGGTATGTATCTGTTTGTGCGAGAATGGGAGCAAGGGGCAGGACTTGAGAGAGTGAGAGCTTGTTGTTGTAGTAGATCATGTTAGAGTGAGTGCTTATGTGTGTGTATAGTAAAGCATGTGAGAGTGAGAGAATGTGTGTGTATATGTTAGAGCATATTAGAATGAGAGTTTGTGTGTGTGTGTGTGTGTGTGTATGGAGAATGTGAGAGTGAGAGCTTGTGTGTATGGGGGAAGAGTATATTAGAGTGGGAGCTTGTGTTTGTGATAGAACATGTGAGAGTGAGAGTTTATGTGTGTGTGTGTGTGTGTGTGTGTTTGTGTGTAGAAAATGTAAGAGTGAGAGATTGGGGGGAAAGTATATGAGAGTGAGAACTTGGATTTGTGAGGGAGTCTGTGAGAGAAAGTATAAGCCAATGTGTGTGTGTGTGTGTGTGTGTGTGTGTGTGTGTGTGTGTGTGTGTGTGTGTAAGGGAGGAAGGAAAGAAGACAGTAGGAGAATAAACAGAATGAGAAGTGAGACCCTAAAAAGGAATTAGGAAATGACCAACTGGGGTAAAATGGGAAAAAAGAGACTTGGACCAGCTGATTAGAAAACTACAAAGATCAGACAACAAAGATAAAAAAATTTGAGATTTAAGCAATTGGAATATGTCATCTTTGGGAATATGCATTTCTTACATTTTTGTATTATATTTTTTTTTCAGTATTCCACTGTTCATAGTCTAGTTTCTCAGGCTTTCCATTTTGGATTTGTCTGCATGTTTCTGTTTCTATTTTATAGTCTCTTATTTCTATTTTAGGTAAAGTTTGGTCTCTGTTTTGCCTGTATGTGTGTGTGACTGAAGTGCAGTATTTCTGCTTGCAAGTAGTTTCTCTGTAGTAGTCCATCTTGATCTGTTATTCCAGTAGGTGATATATTAATGTTCTCGGGCCTGGGGTAATAGTTGCATTACTGTTTTTTTTCATAAGGTTACTGTTATTTGAGTCCTGAGAGTCAGTGCTGTGACTGTATGGTATGGCAAGCCTCTAGATGGCTCTTTTTTGGCAGGAGTTTGTTACTTCACAAAATGTTTAGTAGTGGAGGGATATTTTTTGCTGAGGTGACACCAGATTTTGAATATTTGTTTTCATGTTGGTTATAATGTGAATTGTCTTAGCTCTGCTTTGCACCTGTTCTAATGATTAATAATATTTTATTGTAGTCATGATGATTTCTGGCTTTCTGCAAAGAGGATTCATGAAAGAATATATAGATTTTTGTTTTGTTACATGATTTATTGGATGTTTGTTTTCTTTGCTTTTTACATAATATACTTGTGCAGTTATAAACTGCAATAAATATAAAATAAATGAATACAAATTAATAAGGGATTTTTAATGCTGGTAAGTGCTTGAAATAATTGAAGTTTCATACATGATGCACAATGGCTGTTGCACAATGGCTGATGCACAATGGCTGTTGCAAGCTACTTAGAAAGCCATTCTAGGGTGCAGTATATGGCATTATTTATCAATAATTTATCAACTAGTAGGTCTCAGACCTGCAAGCCTACAGCCCACCCATGTTAACCTTGTACCTACCCCAAAAAATCAGTTCTGACTACGCACGGTGGCACACCATTCCAGCTCTCTATGGTAGCTTGCTGCTGCTAAGAACATAAGAACATAAGAAAATGCCATACTGGGTCAGACCAAGGGTCCATCAAGCCCAGCATCCTGTTTCCAACAGTGGCCAATCCAGGCCATAAGAACCTGGCAAGTACCCAAAAACTAAGTCTATTCCATGTTACCATTACTAATGGCAGTGGCTATTCTCTAAGTGAACTTAATAGCAGGTAATGGACTTCTCCAAAAACTTATCCAATCCTTTTTTAAACACAGCTGTACTAACTGTACTAACCACATCATCTGGCAACAAATTCCAGAGTTTAATTGTGCGTTGAGTAAAAAAGAACTTTCTCCGATTAGTTTTAAATGTGCCCCATGCTAACTTCATGGAGTGCCCCCTAGTCTTTCTACTATCCGAAAGAGTAAATAACTGATTCACATCTACCCGTTCTAGACCTCTCATGATTTTAAACACCTCTATCATATCCCCCCCTCAGCCGTCTCTTCTCCAAGCTGAAAAGTCCTAACCTCTTTAGTCTTTCCTCATAGGGGAGCTGTTCCATTCCCCTTATCATTTTGGTAGCCCTTCTCTGTACCTTCTACATCGTGAAACAACTTTTTCTGTTGCTACCCTCGCGACTTGGAACTCTTTACCTTTTGAGGTGTGTGTACAAGATAATTAAAAAAAAAAAAAAATTTCTGGTGTTTTTTAAAAGCTTCCACAGGAAGGAGGTTGGGGGGGTGGGGGGCTGATGGAGCGGGAATGTTTACACTTATATTACAGTTATGTTATACTCGCAGAGAGTGTCTAAGGAATGTTGCGTTCTCTGTACTGCTGTATGTTGATTAAAATAATAAAAACTGTTTACACTAAAAACCATTCGAACCCCAAGCGATTTAATGATATGGTCCAACTTGTCTGGGGCAGACCCATCAACGTCCCCGTCTCCATCCCCAAGGAGAAGGTCCTGCGACCCAGGGTCCGGCGGATGAGGAGCTAATGACCCCGAGGAATTAACAGCTGTCCATCCTGACTGTCCCCTAGAGGGATCAAACACCCCATATGCCCTGGGGACCTTCGCTGGTGTAGGTCCCTCCTCCTGCCATTCACCCTATGCTTCTAAAAAAGCTTTGGGCATTAAAAACACAAACTTAGAAGAAAAAAACCTGCTGTCTCTTTAAGGCCCCCCTAGGGGAGGGGCCGCATCGGGAGGAGAGGCAGGCTCTAGGTCGGTGGCACAGGCTTAAATTAGATGTAATAAAAGTACAAAATCAGTAGTAAAGTAAGAAGGGGCTTTCCCTGGAATTGGAGGAGAGAGGATATCGTCCTAAAGGTCCAGGATCAAATCTGGAGAGCCCATGGGGTGCAAAGCCGGAGGGGATTGATGAACTACAGAATCCTTTCCCCTGTCCGGCAAGGAAACAGGCTCGATTTGTGCAGAAGCAGGCCGGCTCTCCACATGTGAATACAAAATGGCGATCGAGGCATCGGGAGGGAGAGGAGTTCCGCGGGAACAGCCAAGTTCTTCTGTGCCTGGCTGCTGCGAGCAGGAGAGAGAGAAAACTGCTCTCCGCTCCTTCCATGTAAGCTGCTGGTCCTTGTACAGGGTACTGATTAATAAAAAGTAAAAACTTTTCCTCTTTTTTTCCCCCTCCCCAGACAGCTTAAAGTGACAGAGGAATTTTACTTCTCTGACAGTAAGAGACCAGTGACAAAAGACCTGATATAAGAAAATTATTCCTTACCTGCTAATTTTCGTTCCTGTAGTACCAAGGATCAGTCCAGACAATTCTGCTGCTGCAGAATTGGTGGCTTCTCACCTGTGGCGTCACTGGTAGGAGATTGACATATCCTTTTGTGTGCTTTTACAACTCTTGCTGCTTGTAGTTGGGACCGGAGTGTCCAGAGTGCCAATTTACCCTGCAAGAAACTATTCACCCTCTAAGGACAAGAAAATGCTTCTAGACATGTGATTTATTTTGAGGCTTTTCTGGATCCTTAAATATGCTGGGGAATCCCTTGGTGCGATCAGGGTTGAAATTAAATGAGATGATAAAAGGGTATCTCTCACACTCTCATTAACCACAAGGGGTATCCTAGCTCCTTTGTCCTGACAGATAGGTGCAGGAAAATAGTTACCCTGCCCCTCTCTTGGTGCCTTGGAGAGGCAATGCCATGGAGAATACTGCCCTGCCTACTGGCAAACCCCAATGTTCAAATCTTTGTGATTAATCTAGACTGAACACTAATGCCCACACTTCTTATTCTCATCACCTTGGGGTGTTCTTCCCAATGAAGGTGCCGCTTGGACCTTTCATGGGATCTTGGAGTGCTCATGACTCTGGCCTGCTTTGCCCCCTCTCATGGTGCTTTGAGGGCGTTCCTGCCACCGGTGTTACCACTTTGCCCCTCACAGTGCCTTAGTCTGTCCATGTCACTCTTTCCTGTGCCCTTTATCCCTCTTTTAGAATCTTGGGATATTTTTTCCACTGTTGGTATCACTTTGCCCCTCTCTTGATGCCTTTGGGTATCCTTGAAACTGTTGAAGGTGCTTTGCCCCTCTCATAAGGCCTAAGAGTATTCATGCAACTGTTGGTAAAACTTTATCCCTCTCACAGTGCCTTAGAATGTTTTTACCATTTTTGGCTCTAAATTGCCCCCGTCATGGTACCTTGGGCTCTTCATACCCCTCTTGGTGCCATGTTGTCTTGGAGCACTCTTCTCTCTGCTGCTGATGCCGACCTGCAAGCTTCATTAAACTTGCATAGGAAACCCCAATGCTAGAGCCCAAAATAGGATGCATCGCATCCCCCATTGTCTTTAATGCAAAATGAATAAATGAATGAACAAAATAATGGAATGAAACTTTATGACTATACCAAATAAAATGAATCACTGAGCTAAATAAACCAAGCTAAAAATCTTTATGACATTTTCTGTTTTAATTATCATTCCCTTCCTAATTATTCCCAACATTCTGTTTGTTTTTTTGACTGCTGCAGCACACTGAGCCAACGATTTCAAAGTATTATCCACTATGATGCCTAGATCTTTTTCCTGGTGGTAGCTCCTAATATGAAACTTAACACTGTATAACTACAGCAAGGGTTATTTTTCCCTATATGAAACACCTTGCACTTGTCCACATTAAATTTCAGCTGCCATTTGGATGCCCAATCCTCCAGTCTTGCATGGTCCTCCTGTAATGTATCACAATCTGCTTGTGAGGATGTGAATCGTTTTTTGACGATTTAAAATATCGTCCGATATATTTTAAATCGTCAAAAATCGTTAGCGGCGATATTTAATAGGAATTCCCCCGATTTATCGTCAAAAATCATAAATCGGGGAAAGGGGGGAGGGGAAAGGGGGAGGGCGGGAAAACTGGCACACTAAAACATCCCTAAAACCCACCCCGACCCTTTAAAATAAATCCCCCACCCTCCCGAACCCCCCCAAAATGTCTTAAATTACCTGGGGTCCAGTGGGGGGGGTCCCATTGTGATCTTCCACTCTCGGGCCACGAGTGCATTGATAGAAAATGGTGCCGGTGCTACCTTTGCCCTGTCATATGACAGGGCAAAGGTAGCACCGGCGCCATTTTGGTTCCTGTCCCCGACGTCACGAGCATAGAAGATCGCTCCCGGACCCCGCTGGACCCCCAGGGACTTTTGGCCAGCTTAGGGGGGCCTCCTGACCCCCACAAGACTTGCCAAAAGTCCAGCAGGGGTCCGGGAACGACCTCCTGCACTCGAATCGTGTTGCCGTACGGCCGGCGCCATTTTGCAAAATGGCGCCGGCTATATGGCGATATTGCAAAATGGCGCCGGCCGTACGGCAACACGATTCGAGTGCAGGAGGTCGTTCCCGGACCCCTGCTAGACCCCCAGGGACTTTTGGCCAGCTTGGGGGGGCCTCCTGACCCCCACAAGACTTTCCAAAAGTCCAGCGGGGGTCCGGGAACGACCTCCTGCAGTCGAATCGTGTTGGTCTATGGGTCCGGAACCCCCGCTGAACGACCTCCTGCAGTCGATCTCCTGCCGGCGCCATTTTCCGTACGGAAAACGATTTGCGGCAGGAGATCGCTCCCGGACCCCCGCTGGACCCCCAGGGACTTTTGGCCAGCTTGGGGGGGCCTCCTGACCCCCACAAGACTTGCCAAAAGTCCAGCGGGGGTCCGGAACGACCTCCTGCAGTCGAATCGTGTTGGTCTATGGCCGCCGCCATTTTGCAAAATGGCGGCGCAGAATGGCGCCGGCTGAAGACAACACGATTCAATTGCAGGAGACCATTCCGGACCGCCGCTGGACCCCCAGGTAATTTAAGGCATTTGGGGGGGGGGGGTTCGGGAGGGTGGGGGATTTAATTTAAAGGGTCGGGGGTGGGTTTTAGGGTGTTTTAGTGTGCCGGTTTTCCTGCCCTCCCCCTTCCCCCGATTTAGCTATGGACCACCGCTGGACCCCCAGGTAATTTAAGGCATTTGGGGGGGGGTTGGGGAGTGTGGGGGATTTAATTTAAAGGGTCAGGGGTGGGTTTTAGGGTGTTTTAGTGTGCCGGTTTTTCTGCCCTCCCCCTTCCCCCGATTTAGCTACGGACCGCCGCTGGACCCCCAGGTAATTTAAGGCATTTGGGGGGGGGGGTTCGGGAGGGTGGGGGATTTAATTTATAGGGTCGGGGGTGGGTTTTAATGGGTTTTAGTGTGCCGGTTCACAATTTTAATGATTTTCACGATACTCTAAACACCCAAACGGCGACGATACGATTCCCTCCCCCTCCCAGCCGAAATCGATCGTTAAGACGATCGAGGACATGATTCATATGTCTAATGTTTGTATGCTAATGCCAGAAGTCTAAGAAGTAAGATGGGAGAATTAGAATGTATAGTAGTGAATGATGACATAGACTTAATTGGCATCTCAGAGACATGGTGGAAAGAGGATAACCAATGGGACAGTGCTATACCGGGGTGCAAATTATATCGCAATGACAGAGAGGAGCACCCGGGAGGAGGTGTGGTGCTTTATGTCCGGGGTGGCATAGAATCCAACAGGATAAACATCCTGCATGAGACTAAATACAAAATTGAATCTTTATGGGTAGAAATTCCTTGTATGTCGGGGAAGACTATAGTGACATGAGTATACTACCGTCCACCTGGTCAAGATGGTGAGACGGACAGTGAAATGCTAAGAGAAATTAGAGAAGCTAACCAAATTGGTAGTGCAGTAATAATGGGAGACTTCAATTACCTCAATATTGACTGGGTAAATGTATCATCAGGACACGCTAGAGAGATAACGTTCCTGGATGGAATAAATGATAGCTTTATGGAGCAATTGGTTCAGGAACCAACGAGAGAGGGAACAATTTTAGATCTAATTCTCAGTGGAGCACAGGACTTGGTGAGAGAGGTAACGGTGGTGGGGCCGCTTGGCAATAGTGATCATAATATGATCAAATTTGATTTAATGACTGGAAGAGGAACAGGGTGCAAATCCATGGCTCTCGTGCTAAACTTTCAAAAGGGAAACTTTGATAAAATGAGAAAAATTGTTTGAAAAAAAAATGAAAGGAGCAGCTACAAAAGTAAAAAAATGTCCAAGAGGCATGGTCATTGTTAAAAAATACCATTCTAGAAACACAGTCCAGATGTTTTCCACACATTAAGAAAGGTGGAAAGAAGGCAAAACGATTACCGGCATGGTTAAAAGGGGAGGTGAAAGAAGCTATTTTAGCCAAAAGATCTTCATTCAAATATTGGAAGAAGGATCCAACAGAAGAAAATAGGATAAAGCATAAACATTGGCAAGTTAAATGTAAGACATTTATAAGACAGGCTAAGAGAGAATTTGAAAAGAAGTTGGCTGTAGAGGCAAAAACTCACAGTAAAAACATTTTTAAATATATCCGAAGCAGAAAGCCAGTGAGGGAGTCAGTTGGACCGTTAGATGACTGAGGGGTTAAAGGGGCACTTAGAGAAGATAAGGCCAATGCGGAAAGATTAAATGATTTCTTTGCTTCGGTGTTTACTGAAGAGGATGTTGGGGAGGTACCCGTAATGGAGAAGGTTTTCATGGGTAATGATTCAGATGGACTGAATCAAATCACGGTGAAACCTAGAAGATGTGGTAGACCTGATTGACAAACTGAAGAGTAGTAAATCACCTGGACCGGATGGTATACACCCCAGAGTTCTGAAGGAACTAAAAAATGAAATTTCAGACCTATTAGTAAAGGTTTGTAACCTATCATTAAAATAATCCATTGTACCTGAAGACTGGAGGGTATCTAATGTAACCCCAATATTTAAAAAGGGCTCCAGGAGTGATCCAGGAAACTACAGACCAGTTAGCCTGACTTCAGTGCCAGGAAAAATAGTGGAAAGTGTTCCAAATATCAAAATCAAAGAACATATAGAAAGGCATGGTTTAATGAAACAAAGTCAGCATGGCTTTACCCAGGGCAAGTCTTGCCTCACAAATCTGCTTCATTTTTTTGAAGGAGTTATGGAATGAATGTGCTAGCTTAGTTTTTCTCATGTTGAAGTAGGGAAGTATGTTGTGAATTTCAATAAATGGTTACACATCAATTTATATGGGGTTTAAATAACCCGGCAGCATCTGACGTCATCAGGAGAGCTGTCCTAGGTTTCCCGCGCTGGCCCCTTTAAATCTGAAGCCTCGGCGTGCGTGCGTGCCTAGGGGGCGGGGCCAGCCGCGAATCAGCGATGGCGTCTCCCTCGCAGGTAGAACACCGCAGAGGACTGTGTCTCGGGCCTGGGAGGCCGAAGAGAAGGCGTTCCCGCGGCTGGACCGGGCCGCGCGGTGAGTGTAGTTCCTGGGGCACGGCCCGGGACCGTAACAGAATCTCTCATAAAGGATGAAAAAACCAGTTCATAATTCACTGCTTCCAGCAGCAATAATAATATTTGCTGTTTTATATGCCATTCAGCTTCACAAGAGCTGTTTAATCATCACTGACATAAAAAACATTCTTTAATTTCCATTAGTGTCTATAAACTCAAATATGGTGTGCCTGCCAATCAGCAATTAATGCAACAGCCAAGTAGAAGACATATTCCAATTCATCAAAAAGATGCTGGATATCTTTCACATTTTAACCCAAACAAAAACCTGAATCAAATCCCAACCAAAAGGTCTTTGTTCAGGGGGTTTGTTTAAAAATAAAGTCAATTTTCATTTGTATCAATTTTTAAATTCTATCTCTCACTTTAAAGGAAATGAAGATCATCAGGCCCACTTATCCAAGTGTGGCAATAACAGGGGTATCAACCCCAAAGAAACTTACAGTCAAGCCAAAAACAATGGCTGCTCTGTCCCCCCCAAAATAATCAGATTGAGGAAAACAGCATCTCAAGCTTTCAAAGGTGTGGCACTAGACCTAGAGAACTCACTATTTCTCCAAAATATTAATGACTATGGGGGTCATATTCTAAGGAATTACCACAGGAGATAAATTTGTGTGTGGCCACTAGCTACAACCCTTTCATGCATATGAGAGAGAGAGAGAGAGAGAGAGAGAGAGAGAGAGAGAGAGAGAGAGAGAGAGAGAGAGAGAGAGAGAGAGAGAGAGAGAGAGAGAGAGAGAGAGACTTCCTATAATGCCTATGCCCTAGACAGGTATTTGTATCCCTATGGGAGGGCCACCTAGTAACTCGAGGTGGGATTAGGTATGAGCATAGGGGGTTGTGGGCCACTTTCACATTCAACATGAGACCTACGGAAAGAACAGTGGTCTCTAGTGAAGATTTGCTGGCCGTCGGAGTGAGGAAACTCACTCCAAGAAGAGATTTGGGCAACGTTCTCTCAACCTAGCTTGATGGACACTCTACCTAGGCAACAACAAGCTAGGTTGAGAGAACGTTGCCCAAATCTCTTCTTGGAGTGAGTTTCCTCACTCCGACGGCCAGCAAATCTTCACTAGAGACCACTGTTCTTTCCGTAGGTCTCATGTTGAATGTGAAAGTGGCCCACAACCCCCTACGCTCATACCTAATCCCCACCTCGAGTTACTAGGTGGCCCTCCCATAGGGATACAAATACCTGTCTAGGGCATAGGCATTATAGGAAGTCTCTCTCTCTCTCTCTCTCTCTCTCTCTCTCTCTCTCTCTCTCTCTCTCTCTCTCTCTCTCTCTCTCTCTCTCTCTCTCTCTCTCTCTCTCTCTCTCTCTCTCTCTCTCTCTCTCTCTCTCTGTTTCCATTGCCTTATTTGCATAGGACACACCCCCTCATGCATTACCACTGTGATATTGGAAAATGAGGCCCCTATGTGGACTTCTGGCACCAGCTGAAAATATGATCTTATACTTAGAGGATCAACAGAAATAACAAGGTTAACATATAAAATAAGTTCTTTTATCTTACGACTGTCGCTGCCCGTCTCCTCTCTGGCGACTCCTCCTGCAGTAGATGGATGTTTGACTGCCTGCCGGCATCCCCGGACCGGCTTGGGCGCTGCCGTTCAGCTGCCTTAGGGCGCACGCACCGTGCGGCCCTGCTTCAAGTATCTTCAGGGGCGTCCCCCTGTGGTGATGTCATGCATCCAGGATACAAAAGGCCTACGCGATTGCTAGCTAATCGAGTTAGCAAAGGTTTCCTAACAGATGGGATTCGCTCTCTGTACCTTGCAACTCTGCCTCCTTCGGACCTACTCTATTTGGGGTACCTGCTCCTCAGGGCCTCTCTCTCTTTCTTATCTTTCAGGTTGCAGTCTGGAACCGGTACTCGCTCCTCGAGGGCCCATGTTCCTGGACTCACTCCTTGGACTCCACTTCTGCCAGGAAGACACCGCTGCCTATAACATCTGTGAGTTACCATCTTTATATCTCAGAGCTATTCCCTGGAACCAGGTGCTCGCTCCTCGAGGGCCTGCCTTTACTCCAGCTGTGTGAGTACATTACCAATGAGGCTGTTCCAGAGCCTGAGGGACTACAAGCCCAACCGGGCTACTTTCCAGCTCACTACTGCCACCTCTGGTGGTTCACCAATCCTGTATAATAAAATAACTAGTGTGTGTGTGTCTCCTATGCTGAGCCTGACCTGTGGCCCCTCATGGGACTTCCCCCCGTGGGTTTGGTCATCTGCCACAGGTCACGGGCATTTGACTTCCAAAGAGAGAAGACTTCGGAAGAGGCACGGTGTTTGCATGTACTGTGGTCAGTCCGGCCACGATGTCCCTACATGCCCTATTTGTCCGGGAAATGGATGGACCTAAGTCCTGCAGGAGGACTGTTCTTAGGCCTCACTACGCCCTCTCCTCCACTCTCTCTCCCAGTCTTCTTGACCTGCAGACCGTCCACGGTTCAAACTCTTGCCCTGGTGGATTCATGGGCAGGAGGCAACTTTATTCTCCGACGTTTAGTGGAACACCTGAGGATTCCCCTCGTGAGTTTGAAAGTTCCGCTACTTTTATCCTCCATCCATGGACAGCACTTACCGGGCGACGTGACTTACCAAACCTTACCAGTGACTTTTCACACTGGAGCTCTCCATACGGAATCGCTTCCCTTGTTTGTGTTGGAAAAGGCCATGCACCCTATCGTCCTGGGGTTACCCTGGTTGCAAGCGCACCAACCCCAATTTGACTGGGCATCCTTGGAACTCTCCCGCTGGGGCCCAGAGTATCATGGGAGGTGCCTTAAGGAGATTGCTCCTGTCATCTGCATGCCTACGACTCCAGCGATGCCAGGACTTCTGCCCCAATACGCATCCTATGGGGATGTGTTCTCCAAAGAAGCGGCTGACATCCTTCCTCCGCATAGGTCCTATGACTGTGCCATAAGACTGAAACCCAATACTGAACCTCCTAAAGGACATGTCTATCCTCTCTCAGCTATTGAGAACAAGGCAATGTCCGAATACATTGAAGAGAACCTTCAGAAGGGGTTTATCAGACCATCAATGTCTCCAGCCGGTGCAGGCTTTTTCTTTGTGTGGAAGAAGGATGGTACCCTACATCCATGTATCGATTATTGAGGTCTGAACGAGATCACGATTAAAGACTGCTATCCCTTGCCCTTAATCTCGGAGCTATTTGACTGGCTTCAAGGTGCCAAAATGTTTTCAAAACTCGACCTGAAGGGGGCCTACAACTTAGTTCGCATTCGTAGTGGCGATGAATGGAAAATAGCCTTCAACACTCGAGATGGCCACTTCGAGTACTTAGTGATGCCCTTCGGCCTGTGCAAAGCACCCGCCATATTTCAGAACATGATGAACAACATCTTGCAGGATCTGCTGTACAAGAGTGTTATAGTCTACCTGGATGATATCCTAATCTTCTCCCAGGACCTGCCCACTCACATTGAAGATGTCAAACAAGTACTCCGCCGACTCCATGAACACCGGCTTTACGCCAAACTTTCTAAGTGTGAATTCCATAAAGACTCAGTGCCTTTCCTCTGCTATATTGTGTCTAAAGAAGGCTTCTAGATGGATCCTCACAAACTTGATAGTATCAAAAATTGGTCCAAACCTACCAGCCTGAAGGCTCTGAGAAGATTCCTGGGGTTCACCAACTATTATAGAAGCTTCATAAAGAACTACTCTTCTTTAACAGTACCCTTGACCGCTATGACCCGCAAGGGTGCCAACGCTTCAAAATGGTCTGCGGAGGCCATTTCCGCATTCGAGAATCTGAAGACTACCTTCTCCATGGAACCATGCTTGCAGCATCCTGACCCCAACAAGCCCTTTATCGTTGAAGTTGATACTTCAGATGTCGGCATGGGGACCGTATTGAGCCAGACAGGAGACTCAAAAGCCTTACGTCCCTGTTCCTTCTTCTCACGACGATTCTCCCCGGCCGAGAAGAACTATGGGATCAGCGATAAAGAGCTCTTGGCAATAAAGCTTGCATTCGAGGAATGGCGGCCTTGGCTCGAATGTGCTCAACATCAAATAACCGTATTCACGGCCACAAAAATCTAGAGTATCTCCACCACGCACAATGTCTTAACCACAGAAAAGCCAGATGGTCCTTATTTTTTAATCGTTTCGACTTTGTGCTTAAGTATCGCCCCAGAGACAGAAATACTAGAGCAGACGCTTTGTTATGCTCCTTTCTCTCAGAGGATGTGCCCGAAGAACCTCAGCACATAATTGATCTGAAGAAAGTCATCTTGGCGACTACCCATTCTGTGCCCACTGGTAAGGCCATCATTCCAAAACACCTCAGGAAGAAGGTGCTCTTTTGTGCGCACGATTCCAAGCTGGCTGGCCATCCTGGTCAACGCCGTACCCTGCTCAAAATACAGAAGTTGTATTGGTGGCCTACGATCAAGAAGGATACCTATTCCTATGTGGCATCCTGTACAAATTGTGCCAAGAACAAACCCACTTCTGGTCAACCGTGGGGTCTGATGCAACCTCTGCCAGTTCTGGAACAGCCCTGGTCACACATCGCTACTGATTTTGTAGTCGATTTACCCCCTTCCGGAGGGATGAATACCATCTGGTAATAGTTGATCACTTCAGCAAGATGGCCCACTTCGTAGCACTTCCTGGCTTACCCTCAGCCTTGGAGCTTGCGAAGCTTTTCATATCGCACATATTTCACTTTCACGGCCTACCTAGTCACATTGTCTCTGACCATGGTTCACAATTCACAGCACGATTCTGGATGGCTTTGTGCAAGTTATTTGACATCTCTCTAGACTACACTTCAGCCTATCATCCGCAATCAAATGGCCAAACAGAACGGATGAATAGAACCTTGAAGCAGTTCATTCGTGCCTACATCAGTTCCCATCAGAATAACTGGGCCGAACTGCTACCATGGGCTGAATTCACCATCAACTCTCATCCAGCAACATCAAATGGATCAACACCTTTTGAAGTGGTATATGGACGTTCTCCAACACTGCCACTTCCACTGAAGCTCTCAGTGAAGTCCCCAGTAGCTCAAGCTACTGCTGATGAAGTCCATAATCTATATATATATATATGTGTGTGTGTGCGTGTGCGTGTATATACATATATATATGTGTGTGTATATATATATATGTGTGTGTGTGTGTGTGTGTGTGTGTGTATGTTACGACTGTCACTGCCCGATGTCTCCACTCTGCCCCCTCCTTACCTCTCTGGCGACTCCTCCTGCGGTTGACGGACGTTTGGCTGCCGCGGGCATCTGCATGCCATCCTCTCCGGCGTCCCCGGACCGGCTTGGGCGCTGTCTCCCACCATGCTGTTCAGCTGCCCTAGGGTGCGCGCGCCGTGCGGCCCTGCTTCAAGTACCTTCAGTGGTGCGAACCTCAGGGGCGTCCCCCTGTGATGACGTCATGCATCCAGGATACAAAAGGCCAACGCGATTGCTAGCTAATCGAGTTAGCAAAAGTTTCCTAATGGATGGGATTCGCTCTCTGTACCTTGCAACTCTGCCTCCTTCGGACCTACTCTATTTGGGGATTTACGCGAGCAAGGGGTTTAAAATCCGCCCCTCAGGGTTTAAAATAGGATATACATATGTACATATGTACATGCTACTCATTCACATATATGCTAATTTTACATGTGTAGCCTCCCTGTAACTCTGAAAAAATACATTCCAAAAGAGAGAAAATAAAATGAAATTTAACCACAATACCTGGATAAAAGGAAATCAATATACATTCACATAAATACCCACAAGAAACAAAACATTTTATATAAGTTCATGAATCAAACTAAACCTAAACTATAATAATGGTCTACTTAAAAACAGCATTTAAAGAACACTATAATCTGTTAGAAGGTAGTGGTGAATAGCCAAGATTTAACGAGCTTCCTGAATTTTAAGTAATTTTTCAGGACTCTCAACTTCTTAGGAAGCAAGTTTTACCATAATGGGCCAGCATAAGAGACAGCTCTTTTCTGTGGATCCATATTTTTTATGTCACTGTGGGAATGAGTGGTGATTCCCACAGGCCTGGAGACAAACTAGTCTGACTCCAGTCTTCTTAAAACACTAACTCTTTATTATAAATTTACACATGCACAACTATAGACTGTCTTCTCCTCAGACAGTGTACATTAGGGATGTGAATCGTGTGCCCTATCGTCTTAATGATTGAAATCATCTGGCAGGAGAAGAAAATCGTGTTTGGCACGATTTTTTAGTTAAAAAATTGTGTTTTCCGATTAGTGCGCACTAACAGGAGTTAGTGCGCACTAACCGGGAGTTAGTGCGTACTAACAGAAAATGATACAATTTGACACTTTTCATGTCAGTTAAGGTCAGTTTAGGAATGAATATGTATTCCTATTGGCTGCCCTCTTATTTACTCATGTTACCAAGGTTCCCACTGACAATATATGGGGGATGGGAAATGGAAACAGTTGGTAGCTTGACAAAACAAGTAATGTGATCAGTCAATGTGACTAGAACTTGTGCCCTAACCCTGATACCAGGGGTGTTGTGATCACACAGTGTCTTGCAGGAAGATCACAACACCCCTGGTATTAGGGATAGGGCACTGTGTGCAGGAAGATCACAACACTCCTGGTATTAATAGGGATAGGGCACTGCATGCAGGAAGATCACAACACCCCTGGTATCAGGGATAGGGCACTGTGTGCAGGAAGATCACAACACCCCGGAGGAGTGAGGGTCAGGCAGCTCCCCCCTGTCTGTGAAGCCAGCTTCTCACTAGTAATGCAGGGAGGGAGCTGTCTCAGCCTTCACCATCCTCCCCCCCCCCTCACCCACACACCATTCACTGGCTGGGACATGGGGGAGGGGAGGAGTGAGGGTCAGGCAGCTCCCCCCTGTCTGTGAAGCCAGCCTCTCACTAGTAATGTAGGGAAGGAGCTGTTTCAGCCTCACCATCCTCCCCCCCCCTCACCCACACACCATTCACTGGCTGGGACATGGGGGAGGGGAGGAATGAGGGTCAGGAAGCTCCCCCCTGTCTGTGAAGCCAGCCTCTCACTAGTAATGCAGGCGGGATAGGGCACTGCATGCAGGAAGATCACAACACCCCTGGTATCAGGGTTAGGGCACTGTGTGCAGGAAGATCACAACACCCCTGGTGTCATGGTTAGGGCACTGTGTGCAGGAAGATCACAACACCCCTGGTATCAGGGTTATGGCACTGTGTGCAGGAAGATCACAACACTCCTGGTATTAATAGGGATAGGGCACTGTGTGCAGGAAGATCACAACACCCCTGGTGTCAGGGTTAGGGCACTGTGTGCAGGAAGATCACAACACCCCTGGTATCAGGGTTAGGGCACTGTGTGCAGGAAGATCACAACACTCCTGGTATTAATAGGGATAGGGCACTGTGTGCAGGAAGATCACAACACCCCTGGTGTCAGGGTTAGGGCACTGTGTGCAGGAAGATCACAACACCCCTGGTATCAGGGATAGGGCACTGAGTGCAGGAAGATCACAACACCCCTGGTATCAGGAATAGGGCACAAGTTCTAGTCATATTGACTGATCACATTACTTTTTTTGTCAACTACCAACAGTTTCCATTTCCCATCCCCGCAACCATCACCTCAGTTGGAACCTTGGTAACATTAATAGATAAGAGGGCAGGCAGCCAATAGGAATACATATTCATTCCTAACTGACCTTTACTGACCTGGAAAGTGTCAATTTGTATCATTTTCTGTTAGTGTTCCTGAGTTTCCATTTCCATTTCCCATCCCCCCAACCATCACCTCAGTGGGAACCTTGGTAACATCAATAGATAAGAGGGCAGCCAGCCAATAGGAATACATATTCATTCCTAACTGACCTTTACTGACCTGGAAAGTGTCAATTTGTATCATTTTCTGTTAGTGCGCACTAATGGGAGTTAGTGCGCACTAACACGATTTAACGATTTTTAATGATAAATCGTTAGAATTTCTATTGTATTGTGTTCTATAACTATTTAAGACGATATTAAAATTATCGGACGATAATTTCAATCGTTGAAAAACGATTCACATCCCTAGTGTACATTTTTTCCTTCAATGTGTTGCTTTGTCTCAGCTCAGGGTTTGGACAGTATTGCCTACAGGACCTGCCTTCCTCCTGGAGACCTAGCCTGGTATGGTTAGCCCCACTTGGATCCCAGTTCTTATTCCCCAGTCTCTGGTTACGCCCTCTGAGCTCCACCTACCTCCCAGGATCCTGCTCATAAAGCACACTCTTCCTAGTGGATTTAAGGTGGACTAGGCATCTAGCCGGTCCTACACAGGAAAATAGGGGAACACCAGGGTGCTGCCTCACAGTCACTAACTACAGGTAGCATCAATAGAGCCTCCAGTGAGGATCGCACATAAAATGAAACATTGTCATGAAGATATTGCGATCCCATATTCACTGATTTAAAAATCAGAGACAAGATTTTGAACTTACATCAAAAACTAATAACTTCTTAACTTCTTTTTATCTAATTTTTTTCATCTTTTGAGAGAGAGTAGGTTCAGTGACTTCTTCTGTGCTATGATCTTTCAACTTTTCAGTGGTAGCCACTGCAATGTGTACTTTACTTTTACTGACTGGTAAAATGTTTTTTCTCATGCAGTTTGTGTGCCACCAGTCACTGTTTAAAGCATCCCATGTTACTATTATGTACAAATTTCATTAAAACCACTTTTCTGTTTTTTACATTTCACTAGTCAACACCGTATTTGATTTTACAATGCTGGGTACACAGATGACAATAGCTGGTTTATTTCTATAAGAAAGATATAGAAAAAAATCTTCCCTATTAAACTTTTGTAAATTAGAGCTATACAGTGCTTTATTAATTATTCCCCTTTAAAAATATTAGGATTATTCTTTTTCCATAAACAGAACTTTTAGCCATATGCCATAATCTCTCTAGATTCTGCTGCTAATGATCTCTTACAAAAGTGTAATTATCTCTCATTTACACTAAGGAGCATTATGTGCACTGAAAGACTCAAAGCAGTGGGCTCCAGTGGGGGATCAAGCATGGCACTTTGAAACTGCATTAAAAGGACAAGATCCTAATATTTCTTAATTACCCCACGATATCCACAAATGTAATTGAGCTCGGAGAACTGAATGAATACTGAATGTGTCTCAGCAGAGTTTGATGCATTTATAATGACAACACTTTTCATGGCAAACTTGGGCCCAGCGGGAGGAAACGTCACAGGATTCCTAACCACAGGATTCCATCAGTTCTCAGATGTTTCTCAAGAAGGACAAAAAAAAAGTGAAATGTTCTCATGTAGAGAAATGCAAACCTTTTCTCATTCATGATGCATGCTGAACCAAGCATAATGCAACCCTACAATTGCGTCCATGCACCCTACTTCTGTCTGTTATATCATGATGGGAGATGGGCTATAGTTGGCTTTCATTTGTGTGTGCAATACAGGGCAACAGAGTGAATGAAAAATTGTTTTAACATAGTAGATGATGGCAGAAAAAAACAACAATTGGCCCATCCAGTCTGGCCAGTTGTATTACACTGCAAAAATAAATCCCAGCCACCAGCCATTGGTCTCTTACCATTCTGGGTAGATGAGCATTAATATCCTATACTTAATCCAACACCCAGCTCAACTCTTCCCCATACGTTATCTCCTAACTTTGTAATCATCTAAACAGTTATCATAAATAAGCAAAGCTGCTACTCAAACATCCAGCTTCCTGGATTCCTGTGGCCTTACTGGATACTACCCGGTCATCACTACATGCCAACAGGAGTAGTAGGGAATTATAGCCTGCTGATAACAAATGGGTTCCTCAATGGCCCACAATTTTGTTAGGTCATGCTTTCTTTATCTACTCTGATTTTTCCTCATCACCTCTCCCCCTACCTCTGCTCTCCCAGATTGAAGGGAGGGTTGTTTCTAAAACTTTAAACATGATCCCACCTTTGCCATATAATATGACCATTAGGTCCATCCAGTCCACTCCACCTCATTCCCAGAGGAGCACCACAGATCCTAGACTATACTGGCCTCCCCTTCACCTCCCACCATTAGAGATCCTTTCTGCTTGTCCCATGATTTCTTGAATTCTGTTAGCATTGTTTCCATCAGCTCCACTGAGAGTCCATTAGATCATGTCCAGTTCTTCCATTAGGCAGACTAGGCAACTACCTAGAGCACAGCAATTTCGGGGGCAGCACCAGATGCTTCACTATGCATGAGCACATAGGGATCTGCCAGTGACTCTGTTGACTGAATATTTCTAATTTGTGATCACTTTTTATGCATCTGATGAAGATTTTCTGTATGTGTGACCAACGTGAGCTATTCTGCTAATATATAAATTCTGCGTAGCCCTGCTTGTTCAGTTTTACTAAAAGGAAGTGTACTGCTAATATTAAATTTGGATGTTTAGCCAGCTTCTGCAACCATACACAAGAAGACACCTGAGTTGTGTTGATGTATCATGTATTGCTCACCCATGATATGACTTTGGAGAATTATTTTTATCAAAGTCCTGTGATGATATTCTATAGAATTTTAAACTATTTATTTATTTTATTTATTTATTTAAAATCTTTTCTATACCATCGTAAAGCTAGATACCATCACAACAGTTTACAATAAGGCACATAAATTAATATTACTAACTGTATTAAATTATATCAACTAAACAGGTGACATTAAGTTGCGGTAACATAATTTCGTAAACAATACTAATTGGTGGGTGTGATAAGTCATGTCCATTCCTATCTGTATCAGTTTAAAAATTAATAATTGTATCTTATCCTTGGGTGGTGAGCGAAAAAAAAATAATATACACACATACTGATTAAGGTGATGTGTGTGGGTGTTCTACTGATCACATTCTACACTTCCCTGGATTCTACTCTCCAATCTCTTTGTGATATGCTTGTTTAAATAGCCATGTTTTTAAACTTTTCCTGAAGGTTTTGATGTCTCTTTGTAATCTGATTTCTAATGGCATTGTGTTCCAAAGTATAGGTCCTGCTAAGGACAGTGCCCTTTTCCTTACTTGGATTAGTCTTGCTGTTTTGACTGAAGGAATAGTTAGTAGTGCTTTGTTTGCTGATCCCAAGTTCCCGTGAGGTACATGTACATGAAGGGCTGTGTTCAGCCATTCTGCTTTTTCGTTATGTATTAATTTATGTTGGTACATAGTGTTTTGTACTGTATTCTTTGTTCAATGGGTAACCAGTGTAGTTCAGCTAGGGTTTTGGTGATATGGTCTCTTTTACTTTTACCAGTCAGTATTCTTGCAGCAGTGTTTTGTAGCATCTAGAGTGGTCTTAGCGTGGTGTATGGTAAGCCTAGTAGAAGAGCGTTGCAATAGTCAGTGTTTGCAAAAATTAAGGCTTGTAACACTGATCAGAAGTTGGTGGTTGTTAATAGTGGTTTAAGTCTTCTAAGAGTCATGAGTTTGGCGTATCCTTCCCTTATTTTTAAAGATATATGTTGTTTCATACTTAGTTCCGTGTCAATTATCACTCCGAGATTTTGTACTTTCTCTGCTAATTCTATTTTTTTGTTGTTTTTGAGTGTGATTGGGTTTTGAATGAACTCTTTGTTTTTACATTCTAAATGTAGGAATTTAGTTTTCTCTATATTAATAGTCCATTTGCATTGGTAACTCCCCCTAATGCGTCACCAATGCGATATTGGAAAATGAGGCCCTATGGTTGGTATTATGTCATATGCATGTGAGGCGGGGTTTATCTTTTTTAGCATGGATTCGACTTCCAGTTCCGATATTTCATTGAATATTGTCCATTGTTTAACGTCTCTTTTTTACATTTTCTTTTTTTTTTTTTTAATTCTTTATTTATCTACTTTTCAGTTTACAAAAATTCATCATTTTTGCAATACAGAAAATGGAACAAACCAATTGTTATATTAAAAGAAAAACAAAGAAAAATAAGACTAAATAAGACTAAATCCTATCATATTACTTCACCATCTATCATTATCGAAATATTTCCATTTATCCAAAAATCAATATCATTAATGGGACAACTCCATGGAATTTAAGAGAGAATTACAGGAAATAAATATTCAAAAAGAAAATGGCCTTTAAACGCTATGCAGCAAACAAAAAATTCATACATTTGTGGGAGTCGATGTGGCTGGCTTTCTCAAATCAATAAAGGACTTTAATTGTTCAGGAGAAAAAAGAATAAAGGTATCTGCACCTTTCTTGAGCACGCATTTACACGGAAACTTTAACATAAAAGAAAAACCTAAAGCAATCACTTCCTGACATAGGGCTAAAAAGCCTCTACGTCTTATTTGTGTAGCAGCAGCCAAGTCAGGGTAGATTTTAACATTTGCATTCATATATGAAACTGGAAAAACAAGAAAATATTTCTCATAACCAATTGTAAATCTGTTAAGGAAATAAAGGAGACCAGAAGTGTTGCTCTCTCCAGTACATTAATATCTGAATTTTCTATTATTTCAGTGAGGTTCCCTTGCCAGTTCTGAGCAGTAGCTGTTACTGCAGACTTTGGGAGGAAATAACATTTATTAATAGATGGAAGTTCTTCCTGGGGTATTCCCAGTATTTTCCCCATAAATTTCTTTAAGGTGGTATATGGAGTCTCTCCAATCACTCTTGGAAAATTCAAAATGCGCAAATTCAATTGCCTTGACTTATTTTCCAGAGTCTCAATCCTCTTAGCAAGGGTATCTCTCTCTCTTACTGTGGCAGCTTTGAACTCCAAATTTCCAGACTCCTTCTCTTCCAAAGCATGAACTTTATCAGTAATCACATGTATTTGGTTTTGCTTTTGAGAGGTAATTGTAGTACTTTGTAATATTGAATGCTCCAGACTTGTATTAAAACCATTAAAGGTATTCACTATGCCTGCCATCATTTCCCACAAAGCGACAAGAGTTATAACCTGAGGGCATTCAGGGACAACCAATGGGGCAAATTCGGGTACTCCTCCCACAGGATTTTGCAGAGTTCCTCCCGAGGGTTCTTCCCCAGTTACCCCTGGTCCTAGCCCGGTACCTAATATTACTTCGCCATTCGGTGTCCCTGGATTGTTAGTGGCCGCAAGTCCCGCTTCTCTCGGAGCTGCAGTTACTGCTGTTCCCTCTGCTGGCAATCCAGGAAGGTGTCCACCGATAAGCGGTCCGTGCTGAAACACCATCTCAGCCCTCTGCGTCGGCCCTTGTCTTAGGTCTGGGCTCAAGGATAACTCCTCCAAAGACAGAGACGGAGCCCTCTCACCGTCAAGTCCATCAGGATCCTCATTCCTTGGAAAGTTTGTTGCCGGGCTAAAGAAGTTCGTGATTTCTTGTATATATATATATATATATATTATATATATATATATATATATATATATTTATATATATATATATATATATATATAAAAGAAAATGTAATATTAAAGGTATGGGGTGAATGCTTTTACCTGTGGGCTTTGCACCAGTTCTCAAAGGGAAAATATGAGCATACTTTCCCTTTGAGCTGTCCATACTTTTAGGCAATTTTAGGATGGGCAATTTCCAAAAAATCCTTTTACTGAGACAAATTTGTATTTACCCATATAAATTAATTTTGGAAATTGTCTCCCTATGTCCAATTATTCCAGGATTGTTCTGGAAGGAGTGGTGGTGGGGGTCATCATGATAGTTGAGTTTAATTATCAAAATCTTGGTGGAGGGTAGCCTATGGGACTGAAAGGCAATTGGAGGGGAGTGAAAAGTTGAAGGTCCATCTAGGGTGCCTAATACACTTGCATTTGCCCTGCATTCCATGCATCCACCATCTTTTCTGTGAACATATTTTTGCTGATGTTATTCCTAAGTCTACCTGAGTCTACCTCCATTAGGCTTCATACTAGATCATTCTTTTCTCTGGAATATGAAAAAAAATTGACATTATTCAAAATGTTGTTCAGTATGTCTGTTTCTTTCTTCTATCTTTGTAGAAATCCACAGGGAACATGAGTTTCTGAAAGAAGGTAAATCTCAGTTCTACGCTTGCCAACATTCTGCATCACATTTTGATAACTCTCTAAAAAGATGGACTAAGACCATATGAGGGCAACTTTCAAAGCAGCTTACACAAGTCAAAAAACATTTTACCCATATTTATCAGCTCTCTGAAAATTGCTTTTTCAGTGTGGCTAAACGTCTGCGCATTCTTGCAGAATGCAATGCATGTCATGTAGACTAAGCTGCATTGAGAAGAGGAATTCACAGGGCTAGGTTTAATTTGGGGAGGAAAAGTGCATGCAGGTTTATGGCACATTTTCAAATCTTTGTACAGATTTTCCCAGCCTAAATCAACCCACAGAAAAAACAGGTGCCAGTGATCCCATGTCCTCTGTACCCATAGTAAGTATAAAATCAATAGTGTGCATGAACCTTTTCTTTTAGAATTTCTGGAAAACCCATAGGTAAAAAGCACACACTGTGTTTGTCCCAAGGTAGACAGTTTAAAAAAATTGCTTCTTATATGAATATAATGTCCAAAGCTTTAGAATGGATGATCCATTACTCAATGGGAAGCTTAGGCTCGGGCCAGAAATAGGGTGGTTGGAATATGATCATATTACCAACTCTCAATCTCAGCTAGGAGACTGCCTCTGACATAACCTGAAAATATTTTTCAATTTCTCCCTCTTAAATATTCCCCAGCTTCAATGCATTTTAAATGTTAGACTAAGAATATGAAACAAACCATTTTCTGTCTGGTCCACATGTCAAAAATATAGGGACCTATCATTATATCAACCCCATAACCATTTAATTCCAGAGTCACCTGCTACTAATGATGTCAAACTTGAAATAAATCACATCTTAACTTCAAGTTTAAAAAAAAAAAACATTAACACCTTGAGATCTATCTTTCTCTTTGATTTTTCTAATGAGAATTCATTTTGTAACCTACTTGCAAATCCTTCATGACCTACTTTTAGCTCCTGACCCAAAGATGAGAACCACTGGATAAAATGTTTCTTTCATTTGTCCTTCAAATGTCCATCATCAGAATTTTCAATAGTTGGCATGCATGAATTAACAGAAGAGAAACATGAATAACAATGTTAATGAAATACTGATCTTCAACAAGCTCCCTTAGAAGAGCTGTTACAGTCCACTGGTTCAGAGGTGGACTTCTTGGGGTTATTTTACTTATTTTAATGCATTTATTGCCTGCTAATCCAAAGAAAAGAATGCTCATATAGGATTACATTAAAACAAAAAATACAATAATATGCTACAGATAAACATCCAAACACAAAAAATACATAACTAAAGACAGGCGATCACCACCACCACAACAATACAAATTGTGTTATGAATCTAAGGGCTGCAAACCCATTTCCTGAAATTCCCAGTTGCAGAAATGAAACTTGAGTACAAGAAACAGAATAATCAAGGAGGAGACCCACACAAGAATAATATGCTGCACAAATACTTTTGTAAACATAATTTTGATAATTTTGTTGATCCTTTTGAAGCAAAAATGTGCTTACATCAATAATTAAAACTGGGTTTATTTTTAGCTGAAAAATTGAAAACAAATTCACACTGAAGCAGATGGAATACCGGGTATACCAACCTATTTCTGAAATGATGCAACTTTATGTGATATTAAACATTCTCCAATATCAATATATACAGATATATACAGTACCTTCCACTAAAACATGATAGAAGTCTACAGCGAACCCACAGAATCACCATGACCTGCCCCAGAATTCTACTAAGCCTTAGAGTAAAATATTTAATAGTACTAATGTCCTTCATCGCCACCAATTGTCCTAGATTATAATATAGGTACAATTATTTGAGGGATATACCAGGAGTCCAGAAATCATCTGTAAAAAAGAATCTTAATGTGGATTTTCATTAAGCAGAGACATCAAATTACCCATGGTAATTGAAAGCAATTATGACATGAATAGAAAAATCCGTAATTCTGATTGCCATCCCTGCAGTGACTAACATCGCAGTTTTAAGTACTTTTTTTTATTAACAAAAGCCTTCAGGAATCCATTCCATTCTCACAGTAAAGCACTCCAGGCTCATGGCATATCATGGGATATTGTCGACTTTTGGGATGCTAAAGGTAAAAAGCTTCTGCTACCATGCACATGATGGCACCTGAGTTGTGTTAATGTATCATGATATTGCTCACCCATGGTATCATTTTGGAGAATAATTTTTAGCAAAGTACTGTGCTGATTTTCTATAGAATTTTAAAATATCCTTATGAATAAAATAATGTGGTTGCTGTGCTAGTTCACTTAGATTATGGAAAAAATAAACATACTGCAAGCGATAACTTCATATTGCACCAAATATATTTGGCACTTATTTGCTCCAGCAGTTTTGACCTCCTGGAGGCAAGTAGCTACAGATTGGGATTTCCTAAAAATCTATATAACCCTGTTTCACTGGCCATTAGAACTTTGGGGTACATTTGGGATTGATAGGGCAGTAAACATCACCTACTCCCTTGGATGCTTTCCTGATAGGGGAGGACAGTCAAAGTCCCCTAGGCTATTAGAAGCTCTTCTGACACCTTCCTGTAAGAATCCCACACCGACACATACTCTGGCTGTGATAAAAAATAAATCCTTTATTGGAATAACTGATGCAGATGAATAAAGGCAGTAGAGTGCACACTGAAGAATAATGTAATTCATACAGGGGTAGATTTTCAAATAGCGCGAATTGGCTTACTTTTGCTGGCGCATCAGGCGCCAGCAAAAGTAAGCTGGATTTTAGTAGATACGCGCGGAGCCGCGCGTATCTGCTAAAAAACCTGGATCAGCGCGCGCAAAGCTATTGATTTTGTATAGCCGGCGCGCGCCGAGCCGCGCAGCCTACCCCCATTCCCTCCGAGGCCGCTCCGAAATCGGAGCGGCCTCGGAGGGAATCCTCTAACGCCCTCCCCTCACCTTCCCCTCCCTTCCTCTACCTAACCCACCCGCCCGGCCCTGTCTAAACCCCCCCTTACCTTTGTTGGGGGATTTACGCCTCCCGGAGGGAGACGTAAATCCCCGCGCGCCAGCGGGCCTCTTGCGCGCCGGGCTGCAACCTGGGGGCGGGTACGGAGGGCGCGGCCACGCCCCCGGACCGCCCCGGGCCGTAGCCACGCCCCCGGGCCCGCCCCCGGAACGCTCCCGACACGCCCCGAAAACGCTGCGTGGTTCGGGCCCGCCCCCCAACACGCCCCCCCGACACACCCCCTCCGAAAACCCTGGGACTTACGCGAGTCCCGGGGCTCTGCGCGCGCCGGTAGGCCTATGTAAAATAGGCTTACCGGCGCGCAGGGCCCTGCTCGCCTAAATCTGCCCAGTTTTGGGCGGATTTAGGCGAGCAGGGCTCTGAAAATTCGCCCCACAGAGAACAAAAGGCAGTGCACAACCTCAGAATGGACCAGCTCAGAAATCATAGTCACTGGTAATTTGTAATATACTAGAGGTGTTCTTCTTCCACTTCCCACTGACTCTGAAGTACTCTTAGGAAAATGAGTTGTTCCCCTTATTGGTGCCTGCTTTCTAGGGTGCAGATCTCTGTTGTCCAATAACATGACCAGGGACACTGAAGCCTTCCAAGCAGCAACTCTGGAAGTATGTCTCCCAGTCTAGCAATCCTTACTTTGACTCTTTAATAAGGGATAGTTTGATGGCTAGGGATGTGAATCGGGCTTCAGACGATTGAAAATATCGTTGATATTTTCAAAATCGTCACCCTGACCCTTTAAAACTAATCCCTTTGCTTCCCCCATCCTCCCGACCCCCCCAAAAACATTTTACAGGTACCTGGTGGTCCAGTGGGGGTCCCGGGAGTGATCTCCCGCTCCTGGGCCGTCGGCTGCCACTAATCAAAATGGCGTCGATGGCCCTTTGCCCTTACCATGTGACAGGGTATCCATGCCATTGGCTGGCCCCTGTCACATGGTAGGAGCACTGGATGGCCCGCGCCATTTTTAAAGATGGTGCCGGCCATCCAGTGCTCCCTCCCTCCAAGGAACTTTTGGCCAGCTTGGGGGGGGGTTCAGAAATGGCGTCCTGACTCCCCGCTGGATCACCAGGGAGTTTTGGTAAGTCTTGGGTGGGGGGATTAAGGAGGGTGAGGGGTTTAAATTTTTATTTGCACGTATGGACATAGACTCAACTTATGGAATTCTCCATATGTCCATATTGACCAAAATTGACCCCCCCTTTCGACTTATGGACTTATGAACATAAACTTTTGCTCTGCACATCCCTAGTATTTATTCATACATTTTAAGTTCATGCCCCAAAATGCCCATGCCCATGCCCTACCTCTATCTGAAAACTTTAAAGATGTGCAGCTGCAAGAGATATGCACGTATCTCGACAGCTTTTAAAATCCACACGGCACGCAAAGCCCGACTTCTTGTCACATCCCCTAATTAATGCGCGGTTTGGGGAAGATTTTCAAAGCCCTACGCGCCGGGCCTATTTTCAAAAGGCCTGGCAGCGCGTGTAAAGCCCCGGGTCGCGCGTATGTCCCAGTGCTTTTCTGAATGGGCGGGCAGGAGGCAGGACAAGGGCAGGGCAGGGCGGGGCAGGCGTCCGGGGGCGAGGCTGGGCGGTCCGGAGGCGGTCTGGGAGGCTTGGCCGAGGACTCCGGCACAGCGGTCGGGGGAATCACGTGCCGGCACAGCACTCGGCCGGCATGCGCAAGTTACGCCTGCCTCTGGCTGTATAGAATGATATGCCTCTTTGCAACTGTCTAACCCAAGAACTTGGAACTAGGGCCATCTAGTGGAGTCCAGGGGGTCTCTATGCATATTTCTTGAGGCAAAGTGGTTTGTGGCTTCAAAGTTGGAGAGAAGAGGGTAATCCTTGCTGGTTGGAGGTGGAAAGAGAACTAGTCTTTCCTCCTCCCTTATGCCATACTCTAGGGGTAGTTCCTATAAAAATTGTTAAGAAAAATTTAGTATTAATAAACTTGTACAGCAAGCCGGACGCTAGACAATTAATTGTACATCAAATGGAAAAATATCACCAATATCTTGCTGGTACAATCCATGTTTAAAATGAACAATTCTTGCATTAATTGCCTTGGCTGGTAAAGACAGAGCCTATGGGCGCACATTGGATCAGGTATTACAAGAAAAACAGCCTATGTCCTGCCAAGAGATAAGGATGACATTTAACTTAGCAAGTTCTCAAAGATTTAAATTACTTCAGTGAAGGCACTGTATATTGGCAAGCAAATCTGATATTCATTAATCTCATGATATACCAGAAATTTTAAGAATATGTGATAAGGTGCTAGTGTATCAGTGACTATAGTTCAGTGACCTGAGAAATTCTTATAGCCAAATAAAATAATTGGCATCAGATAGAAAGGAAGACACCACAACTGATTAACTGGATTCTTGAAGAGTTTATTACATGCACTGAGCTTAAAGTGTTACAGTTAAACCAGAGGAAGTGTAAGGAGTCAGTACAAAAAATAAAGAAAAAAGATTATGCATGAGAATCCAGTGCAAATCTGATAAGACACTTAATATGCACATTGAATTGCAACTCACTGAGTATTCAGATATGTTACAAAAATAATGTACAATTT
Organism: Rhinatrema bivittatum; assembly: GCF_901001135.1. NCBI lineage: Eukaryota > Metazoa > Chordata > Amphibia > Gymnophiona > Rhinatrematidae > Rhinatrema > Rhinatrema bivittatum. The sequence goes on from NC_042621.1 coordinate 114,740,412, forward strand.
ACCAGTGGCAATTTCCTAACTACTGTCCTGTAGAAGTATAGATGCCTTTTGAAGATCTTTCAAGATGACAGGATTTCCCAGGAAAGAGCCACAGCAACAGCAGTAGTTAACAAGGACATGCACGGATTCTTGTCCACATCAAAGCTAATAGGAATAGGCAACAGAAGAAATGAAAAAGGAAATGGGACGAAATTTCCTATTTTGTTTTGGATCATTTTCAAAATGAAATTAGTTAAATTCTGACAAAATTTCATCAGAATCTAATTTCATTTTGAAAAGCTATTAAAAGAAAAATAGAAGCCCCATTCGGGCCTAGGCCTAGGCCCAAAGCAAGGGTCCCAGCCTACACTCAATCATGACTCCAGTGCCTCAGCCTAGGGCTAAGCCAGAAGACTGGTCCTTGCCTAGGCATAGGCTGCAACCTGACATAGGGGCTGTGGCCTACACCCGAGCATGACACCAAAGTCTCGGCCTAGGCCCTGGCATAATAATAGGGCCTAGGGCAAGACCTGAGTAAAGGCCTAGGCCTGGAAAATTTCCCAACGACCTTCCCCTCATACTTATCAAATCTGACTCCAAGTCCCAGCCTGGACCCAATGCCTGGGCCTGGGCCTTGGCCAAGGCCCAGGCCAAGGTCTAATACTGCAGCCCAAGCCAAAGGCTGGGTCCTGATGTAGGGGCTTTGGCCCGAACCCAGGCCTAGCACAAAGACTCCCGTGGGCAGCGTCATTTGATGAAGAAGAGCCGAAGACAGAAGATGCTGAAGAGAAGCTCGGAGGCCTGGGCTGTTGGCCTGGGCCTGATCCTGGGCTGAGACCATGACATTGGGAGTCAACCTCTGGGCTGGACCGCTGCGTCGGGCCTGGGTTCAGCCCTGGCCTAAACCAAGGACCAGAGTTACAACATGGGTTCTGGGCAGAGATGTGGTGTCGGGCCTGGGCCTGGTCTTAGGCCAAGACTGAGCTATTAGATCCAGACCTCCAAGCCTGGGTCTTGTGTAGGGCCTAGGCTGTGGTCACAGCAACCTACCACTGCCTAGGCCTACGCAAAGCTGAGGGTACGGCCTAGGCTTACGTAAAGCCGAGGCTTCAGCCTGTGTTTAAGTCTCAGGGCCAGCCTCAACTAGGATCCCCAGCCTTCCCCCCCCCCGGACCAGGTAAGTGGGGACCAGGGATGATCTTGACCCTAGTATTTTTCCAGCTGAGAGGGATGGTAGGGGGCACAGGAGGCGTTAGGAGGTCCTGTTTCTTTTTTTCCTATTTTTTTTCAATGTTTATTTCATTTTCTTAAACTAAAGAAACAAAATAAATATTACACAAAATTAAATTTGTGGGGAAAAAGGCACCAAAAGCAAAATGAAAAATGAAACAAAACATAACATAAGAAATTGCCATGCTAGGTCAGACCAAGGGTCCACCAAGCCCAGCATCCTGTTTCCAACAGAGGCCAAACCAGGCCACAAGAACCTGGCAATTACCGAAACACTAAGAAGATCTCATGCTACTGATGCAATTAATAGCAGTGGCTATTCCCTAAATAAACTTGATTAATAGTCGTTAATGGACTTCTCCTCCAAGAACTTATCCAAACCTTTTTTGAACCCAGCTACACTAACTGTACTAACCACATCCTCTGGCAACAAATTCCAGAGCTTTATTGTGCGTTGAGTGAAAAAGAATTTTCTACGATTAGTCTTAAATGTGCTACTTGCTAACTTCATGGAATGCCCCCTAGTCCTTCTATTATTCGAAAGTGTAAATAACCGAGTCACATCTACTCATTCAAGACCTCTCATGATCTTAAAGACCTCTATCATATCCCCCCTCAGCCTTCTCTTCTCCAAGCTGAACAGCCCTAACCTCTTCAGCCTTTCCTCATAGGGGAGCTGTTCCATCCCCTTTATCATTTTGGTTGCCCTTCTCTGTACCTTCTCCATCGCAACTATATCTTTTTTGAGATGCGGAGACCAGAATTGTATACAGTATTCAAGGTGCGGTCTCACCATGGAGCGATATAGAGGCATTATGACATTTTCCATTCTATTAACCATTCCCTTCCTAATAATTCCTAACATTCTGTTTGCTTTTTTGACTGCTGCAGCACACTGAGCCGATGATTTTTTTTTATTATTTATTCTTTATTCAATTTTCATTCAAAAAGTTTTAAACAAAAATATACATAAGTAATGTTGATACAATAAAATAAAAAAGTAAATACAAATATAACAGAGTAATTTGTATCTCAATTACTTTACAAATAATAGGGGGATAGAAACACAAATATTATATAATATATCATAATTATAATTGAGGGGAGAGAGAGAATTACTTTTACGTTAGACCATTTATACTTCCACCTTCGATATTTTTATCACATAAAAACGTCTCCAAATGTAGTGGGTCAGAGAAGCTATACTTATTTCCTTGATAAGTCACATAACAAGCACATGGATACTTCAAGAAAAAGCTAGCACCAATTGCGAGCAATTTTGCTTTCACGGAGAGAAAATGTCTCCTCTTGGCCTGAGTGGCCCTAGAGACATCTGGAAACATAAAAATTCTCTGACCACAAAAATTAAGGTCTTTATGTTTGAGAAAATCTCTAAACAATCTTTCTTTGTCTGACTCTAAATATAGAGAGACAAAAAGGTAGCTCTTTTCTGTATGATGTCTATTGACTCCTCGAGGAACGTTGAAACTCCAATTGTTGAAGTCTCAATCTCTTCCTCTTTCTGTTTTGCCACTTTATCAGAAAAATAAAAAATCTTAGAAATTAATGGCAAATCTTTATCTCCATATTGCAAAATATCTCGCATATATTTTTTCAACATTTCTATTGGGGATAGGAGCCTAGTCTGTGGAAAGTTAGTCAGACATAAGTTTTTATATCTCAACATATTTTCTAATTTTTCCAGTTCTTTATGAGTAGATAAACTATCTCTTATATGTATGGTACCAGTATCTTCTAAAAGTTTTAATTTAGTTTCACTTTTACCATTTCTTCCGTTAAATTAGAAACTTCCTTTTTTTGTTCCTCAATTTGTACCTTATTTGAATTCACAACAGCAGACAAGGACAGATTCATTTGTGAGACATTTTCATTCATTTTTGACAACATCTTCCAGATGTCTATTAATGTTACATCTTCAGGTGGGTCAATTGGCCACTGCTCTGGCCTCTTTGACTCTCCTTCAAGATTAATAATTGACTTAACAATACTGGAGTCAGTGCAGTCAATTCCCTTAGATGGGCTGCCTGATTCCAAATGCAAAAAGCCATCTGGTAAAGCTGCCAGCGGTTGTGGGGGAAGTGATGGTCCTTCGCCGGGGCTCAGGGAGGCTGAAAATTGCCCTTCTGAGCTATCCCCTGATGGCGATTCAACCTGTCTAAAGACGTGGTTGTCCATTGGTCCCCTCGGTGTAATCGGGGATATGGGAAAACTTTTAACTTTTCTCTTCTTCCCCATGAATGGGTCAGATTAGTCCAGCAAAGTCCACCAATATCCAAAGTGAAACTCAGACTCACCCTTTGCCTCTCCGGACTTCCGGTCTTCTCTGGGCTAAGCCGGGCAAAGCCGCGCGCCCCTTTGGAGCGCGTGGCTTAGGCACACGCCGACAGCGGCGATGCGCCGCTTCCCTGCCGATTTTATGGGCAGTCTCGGGCCGATGACGTCACTAGTCCCGCCCCCTCCTCGGGGCTCAGCTGGTTTTCACAGCGTTTAAGATGTAAAAACAGGCACAACGTCCAGGGTCACTGTGGAACCTCTCTCTCTCACCTCCCAGCAGGTTCCCCAGTCAAAACGCTGCTTCCTGCCGATTTTATGGGCAGTCTCGGGCCGATGATGTCACTAGTCCCGCCCCCTCCTCGGGGCTCAGCTGGTTTTCACAGCGTTTAAGATGTAAAAACAGGCACAAAGTCCAGGGTCACTGTGGAACCTCTCTCTCTCACCTCCCAGCAGGTTTCCCAGTCAAAACGCTGCTTCCTGCCGATTTTATGGGCAGTCTCGGGCTGATGACGTCACTAGTCCCGCCCCCTCCTCGGGGCTCAGCTGGTTTTCACAGCGTTTAAGATGTAAAAACAGGCACAAAGTCCAGGGTCACTGTGGAACCTCTCTCTCTCACCTCCCAGCAGGTTCCCCGAGCCGATGATTTTAAAGTATTATCCACTATGATGCCTAGATCTTTTTCCTGGGTGGTAGCTCCTAATATGGAACCTAACATCGTGTAACTACAGCAAGGGTTATTTTTCCCTATATGCAACACCTTGCACTTGGCCACATTAAATTTCATCTGCCATTTGGATGTCCAATCTTCCAGTCTTGCAAGGTCCTCCTATAATGTATCACAGTCTGCTTGTGATTTAACTACTCCGAAAAATTTTGAATCATCCACAAATTTGATAACCTCACTCGTTGTATTCCTTTCCACATCATTTATATATATATATATATATTGAAAAGCACCAGTCCAAGTACAGATCCCTGAGGCACTCCACTGTTTACCCTTTTCCACTGAGAAAATTGACCATTTAATCCTACTCTCTGTTTCCTGTCTTTTTACCAGTTTGTAATCCACGAAAGGAAATCGCCTCCTATCCCATGACTTTTCAGTTTTCTTAGAAGCCTCTCATGAGGGACTTTGTCAAACGCCTTCTGAAAATCCAAATACACTACATCTACCAGTTCACCTTTATCCACATGATTATTAACCCCTTCAAAAAAATGAAGCAGATTTGTTAGGCAAAACTTCCCTGGGTAAATCCATGTTGACTGTGTTCCATTAAATCATGTCTTTCTATATGCTCTACGATTTAGATCTTTGTATATGCTCTACGATTTAGATCTTGAGAATAGTTTCCACTATTTTTCCCGGCACAGAAGTCAGGCTCACTGGTCTATATTTACCCGGATTGCCCCTGGAGCCTTTTTTAAATATTGGGGTTACACTGGCCACCCTCCAGTCTTCAGGTACAATGGATGATTGTAATGATAGGTTACAAATTTTAACTAATAGATCAGAAATTTCATTTTTTAGTTCCTTCAGTACCCTAGGATGCATACCATCCGGTCTAGGTGATTTGCTACTCTTTAGTTTGTCAATCTGACCTACTACATCTTCCAGGTTCACAGTGATTTCGTTCAGTTCATCTGACTCATCACCCCTGAAAACCATCTCTGGAACTGGTATCTCCCCAACATCCTCATTAGTAAACACGGAGGCAAAGAATTCATTTAGTCTTTCTGCAATGGCCTTATCTTCCCTAAGGGGTAGATTTTCAGAGCCCTGCTCGCCTAAATCCGCCCAAAACCGGGCGGATTTAGGCGAGCAGGGCCCTGCGCGCCGGGAAGCCTATTTTACATAGGCCTCCCGGCGCGCGCAGAGCCCCGGGACTCGCGTAAGTCCCGGGGTTCTCGGAGGGGGGCGTGTCGGGGGCGTGTCGGGGGCGGGCCCGGTCGTCGCGGCGTTCCGGGGGCGTGTCGGCAGCGTTGGGCGGGTACGGGGCGTGGCTACGGCCCGGGGGCGTGGCCGCGCCCTTCGTACCCGCCCCCAGGTCGCGGCCCTGCGCGCAGCAGGCCCGCTGGCGCGCGGGGATTTACGTCTCCCTCCGGGAGGCGTAAATCCCCCGACAAAGGTAAGGGGGGGGTGTAGACAGGGCCGGGCGGGTGGGTTAGGTAGGGGAAGGGAGGGGAAGGTGAGGGGAGGGAACGGGGGAGGCAGCGCGGCTCGGCGCGCGCAGGCTATACAAAATCGATAGCCTTGCGCGCGCCGATCCAGGATTTTAGTGGATACGCGCGGCTCCGCGCGTATCTACTAAAATCCAGCGTACTTTTGCTTGAGTCTGATGCGCAAGCAAAAGTAGGCTGATCGCGCTTCTTTTAAAATCTACCCCTAAGAGCCCGTTTAACCCCTCTGTCATCTAATGGTCCAACTGACTCCCTCACAAGTTTTTATTATGAGTTTTTGCCTCTATGGCCAACTTCATTTCAAATTGTCTCTTCACATGTATTATCAATGTTTTACACTTAACTTGACAATGCTTATGTTTTATCCTATTTTCTTCAGATGGATCCTTCTTTCAATTTTTGAAGGACGTTTTTTTGGCTAAAATAGCCTCTTTCACCTCACCTTTTAACCATGACGGTAATCGTTTTGCCTTCCTTCCACCTTTCTTAATACTTGGAATACATATGGACTGCGCCTCTAGGATAGTATTTTTAAACAATGTCCAAGCCTGTTGAACACGTTTAACGTTTGCAGTTGCACCTTTCAGGTTTTCTCATTTTATCAAAATTTCCCTTTTGAAAATTTAGTGTTAGAGCTGCAGATTTACTTATTGTCCCCCTTCCAGTTATTAGTTTAATTTGATCATGTTATGATCACTGTTGCCAAGAGGCCCCACCACCGTTACCTCTCTTACCAAATCTCACCAATCCTGTGTTCTCTCACCAAATCCTGCGTTCCACTAAAATTTTTCCTCTTCCCACCCCTAAAAGCTAATACAAACAGAAAACAGTTTTTCTCCATTGTCTAACAAAATCCAAGCCTAAGTAATATGGTGAGACAGAGCGCATAGATGCAGTTAATAATATTACATTCCACCATTCCTGGAATGGGTCGTCATTTCCACACTGTCCAGCAGCAATAGCCGATTGCAACATGTAATAAAGGGATCAGCTTCAAGAGAAGTTCTCCCACGCTGTCACTCTTTTCTCTTCTCTACAGGCTTGTCTTGACAGGCTTCTTGTTCAGTCCGTGCAAATGTGAGTTAAAGTTGTAAACATCCATGCAGGAGGGCTAGGTACCAAGGAAGTCTCTTCCCAGGAGGCCAATGTACTAAGATGCAAAGGTTTGCACAGAGTGGGCATTGTACAAATAAAAACCTGCAAAATGACCCAAAGGAGGTAATTTAAAAGGAGTTACATGTGTAAAGGTAACATACTATCATAACATTTTTTTAAAAGCTATTTACACATTTGGGGGGTAATTTTCAAAGGAGTTATGCATGTAAATGTGACATACTATCGTAGCAATTTTCAAAAGCTATTTACTCGAGTAAAGTGCACTTACTTGAGTAAATCCTATGGACAATTCAATGGCATATATTGTAGCAATTTTGAAAAGCCCACTTACTTGAGTAAAGTGTATTTACTCGAGCAAAAACCAGTTTTGCTTGAGTAAATGCTTTTTAAAATCAAACCCATAAAGTGCACTTACTCATGAATATTTTACGGCCAATTCAATGGCTATTCGTAGCAATTTTCAGAAGCCTACTTTCACGGGTAAAGTCTAAAGTGCATTTACACATGTAAAGCCCAATTTTAAGGGTGTAAATGTGCAGAAACATCAGTATAATACCCACTGTGCACAAATATTCACAGGAATCACCTTCGTAAGCATCAAACTTATATGCATAGTCTACCCATGAAAGTTTATTTTAATTCATCATTAATGAACTTCAGTGATCCAAAATCAAGCAAAGCAGCTCATTAAACATAAATTCTGACAAGACCTGTGCACTACATTTTGGAGCCCCTGTGTTACACTGAAATCTTATATAGTGGTTTTGAGGTTATATTAGTTTTTGCAAGAAGCAATTACTGGGGATTGTCAAGAGACAGAAAAAGTGTAGGAAATGGACTTAAGGGCCTATGCACTAAAACATAACTAAAAATAGCATATTATACAATAACAGCTTAGTAGGCACATTAAACTGGGATCAGAAGACATTAGTGGAAGTAACCTCCTCTCTGGTTTAGGGGGCAGGGGCACACAGGGGTTCTGGAGCCAATCTGTTAACTTTCTCCCACTCTGACACAATCCAGGGGCCCTGGGACAAGCTTCTTTTTCCAATGGGGGGGGGGAGAGGACTAAATCCTTCAGGGCCCAAGATGGCTGGAATGACTCTCCAGTTGTTGCCCAGAGGATGGGGGGGGGGGGGGGGGGGGTGTAGTAACAGGTTTCTATTTACTTCAAGGGATGTGAGTGCCACAAAGGACTCTGGAGGCTCAGATTCAGTGTCCAAAATTAAGTCTTTACCGTCAGAGTTGTTAAATGGTAGAAACGGCAGGTTCACAACAGCTCTGTCTTGATAAGATGGCATTTTCAGTTCTCCTATTTATCTGTGCAAGCATCTTTCAGTACCAAGCAGCGAAGCTCTCACCCTCCATGGTTTAGACAAGCAAAGTTTCCAGTCAGGCAGTGTACCCTTAAATGGGATTGTTAAACCCCTTCCAAAACTATTGATTGGTCAAAAGCATTACAGTCTCTGCACAGTCACCCTTAAGTGTCTCTCTCCTAGGGTGAAGACTCAGTTGGGTGTCCTCAGAGTAGAAATTTAGGTCTTACTCAGCGTTCTCGTCTTCAGTTGTCTCAATAGGATTTTTCTTAGGAAACGTCCAGGAGCAGGGAACACAGCATCTCTATAAAGATGTCCCCTCTTCAGCCAGGAAGAATGGCCAAAAACTTCCTCCTGAGAACTCAGAAAAAAAAAAAATCTTCATAAAAAGGCAGAGACAGAACTCTTCTGCAGCTTGTCCCCATTGGGATTCCTCAAATTCCTCCAACCAGGGGTAATAGGGCTGTTACAGAAGGAGTTCTCAAAAATGGCAAAAACATCCCAAAAGGCTCAATCAAAATGTAGAACCAGGACCAAGGCAGACACTGATTTCTTTCCCGCTAGGGTATTGGCCCAGGCTGAGAAACCCAGAACCCAAGCAGGGGAACAACTCAGAATAACACTCTTACTCTCTCTAACTCCTAAGCAAAATGCTGCAGCCTGCTTTTATAAGCAGCAGAGGGCTGGCCAGTCCAGCAACCTCAATGGTGGAGCTGTTCTGAATGGAGCATCCCTCCTCACTACCTTTCCTATCCTAGCTCACAGGGGTCAAGACTGATTATCCTAAAGCAGGGCTTCCCAAACCTGCCCTGGGGACCCCACAGCCAGTCGGGTTTTCAGGTTATCCACAATGAATATGAGGTACATTTGCAGATATTGTGTTCCATGATATGCAAATTGATCTCATTCATATTCATTGCAGATATCCTGAAAACCCGACTGGCTGTGGGGTCCCCAGGACAGGTTTGGAAAGCCCTGTCCTATAGGGTCGTCACGCTATATGTGCTAAAGTTAGTGTATATGCACATATAAATGAAGGGACATCACATGCAAATGAGGCTTTAGCCTGTGCATAGGAAATAGTGTAGTATACTGTCCTTCAGACACTATTTACTTTGCACTTGCTAACACCAAAAATGTAATACCTACCTTCGAGCAGGTGTTAGATCTTTACATGCATGCAAACACCTACAACAGTCTAGCTGCCTCAGGACATCCATAGTGCTAACTAGCATCACTGCCCCATGATAACTATCGCCCCCCCCCCCCCCCCCCACACACACACACACATACACACATGATAGCCATAAAAATGCCATACCACGGTACGTACCAGGTGATGCTGCTAGAGAGTGTCTCACCCAAAGATACCTGCCTATGTAACTCCTTTGTTAGCCAAGCCAATCCCTTTAAAAAATTGCCTTTTTGTCTAGTTCTTAAGTTCTTCACATTTTTACCAGCAGTCTCTTTCTTTCAGCACTTTACAATATTTTTTAATTTCTCTATTTTTCTCCTTATATACGTGGAGGAGTAGTCTAGTGGTTACAGCAGTGTGCTGAGACTGAAAACCCACTTCTCCCAAAAGTGATTTAGGACATCTTTGCCCAGGATTGATGTTATTTCTTACAGTATTTGTCATATCTGATCTCAGCTTTCTCAAAACACAAATTCTGACTTAAGAACAAGGCAGTGAGCATGTATCAGATGATTTGCTTCAATAAAATCAAACCATTTTGCAAGGCTAGAGGTTTGCAAAAGAGCAAGAATTCAGCTTCAGGGTCCTTCATTGCAAACAGGGGTACATTTTACAGTGCCTGAACTCCCTAAAACCAGACTTCAACTTGTTGCTTCATTTTATTTCAGTCTTTCAATGAGTCTTTTATTATTAATATTATGATTATTTATAAATAGCAATATTCCCAAAATTATTTTAAAAAACAAACTTGACATGAATAATAGCAGATACATTTTCTTAAAGTTAACCAGAAACAGACGTGGAAAAGTAAATGTACTGAACATACTGCAAGTCCAAGAAGGAGAGATTCAGGTCACAAAAGTAACTCAAAGAAATGAAATAATTCATCAAAAGACACCCGGTACAATTATACATCGCTATGCCTGATTAAAGTCAAAACAGGAAACTTCTCCCACTTCAAAGAAAGTAAAACTAATTCAAGATAAAGACACAGCATCCTTCAGAAAAAAGCCTCCAACTGCCATGGATCAAAAACAGAGAAAATGTGCTTCCTGATATTTAATAATACATTATGAAGGGCATTTAAGGAAAAAAATCAGCTCCAGTCGAAAGAACTCATTGGTGCAAACTCAAAAACTCTTGAGTAGCTTAGATGTACCAGGAAACACTCTGATCTTTTGTGAAATACAGTTGAGGACCTGATTGCTAGGTTTTTTTCCCCATTGACAAAGAGAGACTGATTCTCAAATGCTTTAAGGACCTAACTTTCAGCTAGATTTATCAAAATGCTATAAATATAGCAGAAATATCGCCCATGACAAAAACAAATGGGCATGGTTAGGCTAATTTTCTATCTTCCTCATCAGATAGGCTATTTCTGTGAAGCACAATACCTTAGTGTGTCGTGCGATACATCAGCACGTTGCACGTAATTAGCCACATGGCGCGTCATTGGCTGCGTCACCTGTAGATTTATGTGTGGTGTGCTATTTTTTTTGTTTATATATACCGGCTTCCTGTCACTGTCTCGTTGAGACTGTGCAGGAGTTGGAGAGAAAGGAGAAAGGTGCTGTTGGTTAGTAGGTAGTTGGAGGTCATGAGGTTCTTGCGATTGCTGAGTGAGTTGTCCTGTTTGGTGTTCTCATCTGTTTCCCTTTTCCTTGGTCTCTTTTGTCTTTTTCTGTGTTGAAAGTTTTAGTTAGTTTGTCACGTTTGTCTGTCTGTCTTTTTGTGTGGAGGTGTGAGGAGGAGTGCTGGTGGTGGAGGAGTGGAGGAGTGAGGAGGACTGGTGGTTGTGGTGAGGAAGAATGAGGAGCGAGGAGGAGTGAGAAGGTGTGATGGTTGTGGTGAGGAGGAGGAGTGAGGAGTGTGGTGTTGTGGGGAGGAGGAATGAGGAGTAGTGGTTGTGGTGAGGAGGAAGAGTGAGGCGGATGGAGCGTGAGAGGTGTGGAGAGAGAGGAAAGAAGATGCATGAGGAGAGGAGAGAGGAGGAGGGCAGGAGTGCTAGGAGGAGGAGTAGGGACAGGGACATGAGTAGAGATACGCAGGAGGAAGGGATAGGAGGAGGCAGGAGGAGGAAGGGGATAGGCAAGCAAGGACAGAGGGAGCAGGATGGCAGGCTATGGATAGAGAGAGAGGGCAGAGGGGAAAGGAGTTTGTAAGGCAGCTCAGCTTTCATATATCTTTCCGATTCTACAAAATTAACATAATCCTTGTCAAAAAATCCCCGACACCATATTTATCATTTATATTCATTTGATCTGTGCACATAGTTCAAACCTACCCCAACTCTGTTACAAGATGGCGATTTCACCACGCTAACATTCTTCCACTTCCTCCAATGGGTCTCAAATTCTTTTCTCATTCCATTGAATTCACAATGTCTGCAAACAAATAAAATACCTTCTAATAAACTTATTATCTCATATTTCATCCATTGACTCGCTTAGGTATAAGATATTTACCAGCTATTTTCTCTTCTCTTCATCTTACTTCCACACAAACCGTTCCTCTTCAAAAAACCACCATCCTGCAGAACGCCATGACTGCAGTATGTGAATACTAATGTTAACATAAGGAGTTGTGTATAACTGGTAATCAGCTTTTCTTACATATTGTAGGCGGAGGACATTGTTGTGGATATATGTGAATAAGGAAGTGGAAGCATAACGAGAGCTGAGGCTGTTGAAGATATTGATCCTGGGAATGGGGAAAATTAAATGAAGAGAAGTGAAGATCATATCCCCTGAGGAAGCCTCTGGGGCAAAACAAGGGTCCTTGCAGGGATCATAGTAGAAATATTAGTTTAAAAAATTACATGCAAGATCCATGTGATAAAGGGGTTGTTATTGGGGATATTTTAATTAATGTCCTTAGTTCGACGTAGGGATGTGCATTCATTTGCGACAAAATAGGAAATATAGATGATATTTCCTATTTTGTTGCAGTTCAGGGGCCCGATGAAACGATAGGAAAACCCACAAAATTTCGTGCAGTTTTCTTATCGTTTTGGGGGGGAAGAAAGGACACATTAAAAAAAAACAAAAAGAAAAACCACCCCAACCCTTCAAATTTGATTAATTGTTACCCTCCCTACACCCCAAGACTTGCCCGACCCCCCCCCCCCCCCTCCCCCCAAGACTTACCAAAAGTCCCTGGAGGTCCAGTGGGGTCCCGGGAGCGATCTCCCCCTCTCGGGCCGTCAGCTGCCACTAATCAAAATGGCGCCGATGGCCCTTTGCCCTTACCATGTGACAGGCTATCAGTGCCATTGGTCGGCCCCTGTCACATGGTAGGAGCAATGGACAGCTCGCGCCATTTTTTAAGATGGCGCCGGCCGTCCACTGCTCCTACCATGTGATATATGTGAATAAATTTAACATCCCAATATTTTATACTCATAAATTCTTTTATTCAGTCATTTACACAAACAATAACAAAACCTTGCTTTTTATAATGTGTTTAAAACATATCAATAAGGACACATGTGACATACAAAGTCTTCCATATTAGTTGAACTATTAAATATTCATATTCATTAACACTCCCCCTAAAATGTTACACACATACTCATCACTCATACTTCAAAAATGGCGCGGGCCATCCATTGCTCCTACCATGTGACACGGGCCGACCAATGGCACCGATAGCCCCTGTCACATAGTAAGGGCAAAGGGTCACCAGCGCCATTTTGTTTACTGGCAGCTGACGGCCCGAGAGCGTGAGATTGCTCCCAGGACCCCCGCTGGACCACAAGAGACTTTCGGTACATTTTGGGGGGTTGTAATTAATTAAATCTGAAGGGTTGAGGTGTGTGTGTGTGGGGGGGGGGTTTCAGTTCGGGACAGCCGAAAAAAATTGGCCCAAACCGCAGGAAACAAAATTTCCCATGGCGGCCGATAACGAAGGCCAAACCAAAAGGTTTGGCCGAATCACATCTCTAGTTGGACGGGTAGTGTGAGTGTGAAGTATGAGTAATGAGTATGTGTGTAACATTTTAGGGGGAGTGTTAATGAATATGAATATGTAACAGCTCGACTAATATGGAAGACTTTGTATATCACACATGTCCTTATTGATATGTTTTAAATACATTATAAAAAGCATGGTTTTGTTATTGTTTGTGTAAATGACTGAATAAAAGAATTTATGTGTATAAAATATTGGGATGTTAAATTTAGCAGGGTGATTGAAACATTATAGTTTCCCCTATTTCTCTATATGATGTACTATTAAGTATAGGGGATAGATAAAACTCTTGGGGTGAGTATCATAAAAAACCATGCGAGCCAGAGACAGTAAGTTCATCTCGCCTGTAAATGGCAAGGCTGCTACAGTTGTGCACATCCTTTGGCATAAGATGCTCACATTGATTGAGATGCAAAGTGTGCATGTCATGCCAAATGTACCATGTGTGTACGTCTTAGCTTTGATACTTATGTCTTCTTCTTTGTTTCTATAGCTCTTGCCCAGCACTTTGCCATTCCCAGCTGTCAAGCCCCAGGGACCAGCAGCACAGCTAGACATTTCCATGCCCTCTTGCTTATAGATGCAGAGACCCAGTTCAGTGAGGAGGACAAGGAGCTGTAACAGCAGCACAGCCCACTCCTGGAAGCCCTGGGTTCAGCAATGTAAGCTTGAATATTTCGGCCTTAATGGATGAACCCAGACTGCAACAGGACACTGTTCAGCCTTTCCAACCTCGCTCCAGCATACCACATCGCCAGCACTGCACTGGGGGCTGGTAGCACTGGGCAGGCCAGCCCACCAGCCCCCTCATACCCCCTTCTGGAGCGCAAAACCTCATCTCACCACATGACTAGCACAGTACCAGCACCAGCTCCAGCACCAGCCCTGCCACCATCACTGTCACCAACACAGACCTCCATGCACAAGCAGCTGGACCGGCTGTAAAGGCGCCATCGTGTCAACCTGCATCACATATGGTCAGAGCTAGTGCACCTGAGGAGGGAACTCAGTGGGCTCACCAGGGCCATGCGTGCCCAGACAGCATGCGTGCCCAGACAGCAGCGCAGACACAGACTCTCACAACAGTAGCAATGTCAATTAATAACCTCATCATTGTGATGACAGATTCTACAAAGAATGCCAGAGCCTGCACATGTGCCTTCCCCAGCATCCCAGTACTCAATGCCATGCAGCAGTCCCTGGCCCAAGAGACGACCCAGGGGTAGGCCTCCCAAGGACATGCTGCCTCCAAGTGGCAAGCCATGGCATGGCAAAGGGCCATGAAGGATGCAAACAGTTAGGGGCAGATTTTAAGAGCCCTGCTCGCCTAAATCCGCCCAAATCCGGGCGGATTTAGGCGAGCAGGGCCCTGCGCGCCGGTGAGCCTATTTTACATAGGCCTACCGGCGCGCGCAGAGCCCCGGGACTCGCGTAAGTCCCGGGGTTTTCTGAGGGGGGCGTGTCGGGGGGGGCGGGCCCGAACCGCGCGGCGTTTTCGGGGCGTGTCGGGAGCGTTCCGGGGGCGGGTCCGGGGGCATGGCTACGGCCCAGGGCAGTCCAGGGGCGTGGCCACGCCCTCCGGACCCGCCCCCAGGTCGCGGCCCGCTGGTGCGCGGGGATTTACGTCTCCCTCCGGGAGGCGTAAATCCCCCGACAAAGGTAAGGGGGGGTTTAGACAGGGCCGGGCGGGTGGGTTAGGTAGGGGAAGGAAGGGAATGGGGGTAGGCTGCGCGGCTCGGCGCGCGCCAACTATACAGAATCGATAGCCTTGCACGCGCCGATCCAGGATTTTAGCGGATACGCGTGGCTACGCGCGTATCTACTAAAATCCCGCGTACTTTTGCTTGCGCCTGATGCGCCAGCAAAAGTACGCCTATTCGCGCGGTCTGAAAATCTACCCCTTAGTCTCTAACGGCTAAGAACAAGACTTGTTGGACAAGCCTGGCCAGGCCTCTATATGGAGTTCCTGTGCCGGCTAGATGGAAAAAGCCTGCTGAGCCCGTCTTGACTACACAGTTCCTGTGCTGGCTAGATGGCAGAAGCCTGCTGGGCCTGTCCTGACTACTGAATTCCTGTACTTGCTTGATGATGGGATGGTCTACTATGTGCCACTGTTGTCCTGTAGTCTACTTCCAATGCCCTCCTTGTTGTCTGCCCATACTTTTTGAGGCCATCTCCAGTCATGGTCCAGCTGCTTTCTCTTCTCATTATGTCTCATCTCCTGCTCCTGATGTCTCATCTCAGCTCATCCTGCTGCTGCCTCCATGTTCCTGTGTCTTCTCCTGGTCCTCAGCCTCCATTCTACATTCTTTGGTCGTGATCCTGCTGCTTTCTTGGTGATTTATGCTGCCTTGGCCCTTAGGCTTTCTCCCTTTCAGTGCAGTTTTTCTATATGGATTGTCTGGGACCTTCACTTGAACTGTGCTACCTTGGCCCTTAGCCTGCCCCCTTTGAGTGCACTCTTTCTACATGGACTGTCTGGGGCCTTTTTCTTATCTTTCATAAAGTCAACTCTTTATTATATCATAGCGGCATTCTCCATTGCTTAAAGTGACACAGGTTTCATCAAGAGGGGTCCCCCTCACCAAATGCGGCTGCGTCGGGAGGGACACAATTTTTTGCGGTATTCATATGCTATAAAATAAGACAAAAAATATTTTTGATCAAGTAAAAACAGGGACTGATACAAAAAATGGATCAAACATATCTAACATCAATTTAACAAACATTTACAAAACTTAATCCTTAAATATATTATTATTTAAGTATATTAAAACAAGGAGAAGCACAAGCAATGCTGTCAGACCCCAGACCCCCCTTTTGTAGTAGATCCTACTGTGTTATGTCTATCTGTTCTGCCTTTCTGTGTATGATTTTTTGGGGTTAAAAATCTCGATCGGGCAAAATTCTAGTGAGCATTTATGTGTAGAACCCTTTGGCGCCAAAAATTGTTTGTTCACCCATACGCTGGGGTCTGACAGCACTGCTTGCGCTTCTCCTTGTTTTAATATACTTAAATAATAATATATTTAAGGATTAAGTTTTGTAAATGTTTGTTAAATTAATGTTAGATATGTTTGATCCATTTTTTGTCTCATTCCCCATTTTTACTTGATCAAAAAAATGCCTTTGTCTTATTTTATAGCATATGAATACCGCAAAAAATTAAATGTCCCTCCCGACGCAGCCGCGCTTGGCAAGGGGGACCCCTCTTGATGAAACCTGTGTCACTTTAAGCAATGGAGAATGCTGCTATGATATAATAAAGAGTTGACTTTATGGAATCTGAAATGTGGGACTGATTTAATATTTCTGCATTCCCCTGGTTGATCGGATTGAATATTTAGAGTGCAGTTCCTTGATCCCCTATTGTGTTTGGGGCCTTTTTCTTGCCATCACATACTAAGGCTGCTATCAGCTCTAACATTGGAGCTGTACTGTAGCTATTGGGGGTGCCACTTCTGCTTTCTATGTTCTTTGCTGTATTCATGATTGTGCCAAAAGTATAAGATGCTAAGCCTATATATGTAATGATAACGCTTCTAACAATGTTGTACAGGTCTATAGTGAATGTGCTGTTCAGATCATTTACAATGTTATGTGCTATTTTCTATCTTGTCCTTGCAGAAAATGATTACCAAAGACGTTGACTTGATTGGAAACTGTTGATTACATTTATTTATTAATAAAGTGGTTACTGGTTTGAAAACTACACTTTCTGGTTGGGTCTTTTCAGTGGGTGTGTTTTGTCTTAAGAGTTTACTAGGTTCAAAGATTGGCCTCCACATGACCTTGCATGCTAGAGTGCCCTTGTACATTCCAACTCGCCACTTATCAGGCAGGCAAGACCATATGGACTAGGCCATAAAACTGAATGCTCAGAGTATGCTCCTAAGGAAGACAGCAAGAGCTAAACAAGAAGCTCCTTTCTATGATGCTTCACTATTGGCTCCTGTTAACTTCTTCAGACAGCATGCTCTTAGTTAACTCTTGGGTACATGGGTCTGTATGGGAGAAGGACACTAGTTAGCTAGTGTTCAGTTCCATATGCTGTCCAGTAAAATAGGTGTTGAAATGTGCTTGGCTATATGTGCAATAGCTATGTCTTCACTCTGTGGAGGCCCAATGAATTGTAGAGCTATGCACCAGTCATAGTGCAGTGATAATAACCCATTGGCCTCTTCCATAGTGAAGTTATATCACTTCTGACCATAAAATGTCCGCTCTCTCTGGCTCTGGCACCAAATGCTCTCTTGACATCACTCTTTTGTCAGAGGCCTACCTTTAAAGTAACTCATACTCAAGGTGTGCTTCATTTGTAGGCAGCTGAAATGTGCAGCTACAAGGGTCAGGGCCAGAGAGTTCATTGTGTATATGTAAATCTTGTGCGCTGTTAAGGGGAACATAGTCATCACCACACAAGACTTTATCTTGGGCCCCCTTACTTGTGACATCACTGCAATTTAAAGGCTATCTGTACTCAATCCTTTTTAGGTTTCACAAGAAACAAAATATTTTGTCTACTCGCAGGCTGCTAGAACAGGGTGGCAGCTGCTGTGTGACAACTGAGGAGGAGAAGTGAGGGAGTAATTTCATGTACAGAATGCCCACAAACCAAGAGCAGAGGGCCTAGAGGGCTGCTGCTGCTGCTTGGGACCAGGCAGACTTCCACAGACTGGCTGCCACCCCTGTACTAGCCTGGCTTGGGGATCTGTATAATACATATAAGCTAAGGATGACCTTACAGGAATTATACAGATCCCCAAGCCAGGCCAGTACAGAGATGTCAGCCAGTCTGTGGAAGTCTGCCTGGTCCCAAGCAGCATCAGCCCTCTAGACCCTCTGCTCTTGGCCTATGGGCATTCTGTACAAAACACAACTCCCTCACTCCTCCTCCTCAGTTGTCACACAGCAGCTGACACCCTGTTCCAGCAGTCAGCAAGTAAACAGCAGTGCCGAATGCAAAGGTTGGTTAGTTCACAAGTGAAGCGCCAAAGGTTTTAGGCTAAACCTGTCTCATAGATTCTACAGCAGATATGTGCCACCATGTCTATATCTGCACAGTAAACATATTGAGCTACATATGGCAGAACCAGGTAGCCTTACCCTGACAGTGTATACAGATGGCAGAGTAAGTGTCAAATGATGTGGCCTGTGTTAAATGATGGCAGCTTCTATGTTAACTGTCCATGATATGATCTACAGAGAGGAGGCTAAGGAGGCCACTAACTAGAAAAAGGGAAAATCAAATAGGACTGCTGTTAGGCCTCAGGCATCTGCCAAACAACCCAACCCCACAACCTCCACCCCCGGGTATCTGCTACATGCTGCAAATAACCCCTCCCCCAAACATTTCTCTAAATAACCGCAACATTTATGGAATTAGGGGGCCATTGGCACTCCACATACCTGCCATCCCTGCATCCCCACATTCAGTGGACAGCAACCCCCTCCCAAAACTGCTAAGCTTCCCTGGCAGCTGAAGCTCTGCGAACCCTGCATACCCCCAATTAATTGGACTATTAGGCCCACTCCAGGTATTAGGTGGAAAAGCCTCAGGACCAGAGGGTGGAAGGTGCGCATTACAGGCAGAAATCAACTCATCCCAAAATGTGAGACTGCATATTTGAAGTCTGACACTGGCAAGTTTCACTCCCCCCCCCCCCCCCCCCCCCCAATGCAAGGTATAAACAGTGAGTGGCTTAGGGGGAATGTAAATCTATGGCAGCCTGTCCCTAACTACTAATGAGGTAGTCTGAGTCCTTACTCGGCACAGAAGATTATCTACACCTACCTGCATCAAAGACATCTATCAGAGGCATATATGAAACGTAGTTTGTCTGAGGTACTGACATGTGCCCCTCAAAGCCTCAGATGGCACTAAATGCGTATCTTGCAAGAGACCAACATAGAAAGGATATAAGCCAGCATGCTCTAGGAGCAGTAGGCCTATACATTCAGCACTACGGCCGGTTTACTATGGAGGCAGCTTGTACGTTCCTGTGGTCCTCAGCTGATAACACTTTTCTTGCCATCATGCTATTCACAGAGCTGATGATTGACAGTCAGCACACTAGGGATGTGCAGAGGGACCGCATACGTTGCATTCGGTATTCATATTCGTCGGGGGGTAGATACGTTGCATTCGGCAATGGGGGCCCCCGATACGTTCATGCGTTCATTCTTATTTGTTTCCCACTAAAAGTTAATTAACTACAACCCCCCCCCCCCTCAAGACTTACCAAAACTCCCTTGTGGTCCAGCAGGGGGTCCGGGAGCCATCTACTGCACTCACGCCATCGGCTGCTGGTATTCAAAATGGCTCCGATAGCCTTTGACCATACTATGTCACAGGGGCTCCTGGTGCCATAGTGCAGGAGATCGCTCACAGGGGCTACCAGCCCAAGTGCAGGAGATCGCTCCTGGACCCACGTTGGACCACCAGGGACTCTTGGCAAGTCTCGGGGACCCTCCTGACCCTACCATGTGACAGGAGCCGACCAATGGCACCAGTAGCCCCTGTGACATAGTAAGGTCAAAGGCTATCGGCACCATTTTGAATACCGACAGCCAACGGTGTGAGTGCAGTAGATGGCTCCCGGAAACCCCCCCCCTCCCGCTGGACCACCAGGGAGTTTTGATAAGTCTTGGGGGGTCAAGAGGATGGGGGGTTTGTTTAAATTTGTTCCTTTAGACGGCTGAATAATTCGGTGAAGATTCATTGGATTCGTGGGGAATTGCAATACGTTTTGCTTCCCCACGAATACAATGAATATGGCCCTATACGTTGCGGATTACCAATACGTTGTAAACGAATGCACACCCCTTCAGCACACCTGCCTTGCTCACCACTAACTGTAACAGTGGCAAACACTACATGAGACACAGCTACTCTTCCATGAGGGCCACAAGTCAGGGCTGTCAAGTGGACTAGCAAGGGCCTCTAACTGTAAACCACTTGAATGGGAATAACTCACCTTGGGCATTGACCTTCCTGCACACTGCTCACTCCAGGAGTCCTCAGCCTATGCGCTTTAAGAGTGCCCACAGATAGCATAAGGAGTGTAAACGATACTAGCCATTGCTTCTAACTCACAACTCTGCAGAATTTATTGATATATACATACAGCAGCACAAGATGACTAGCCATAAGCTGGATGGGCCAAGGGCCGTGCAGCACTGTGTTATCTCCATCATTGACAAAGGCTACTTGTGACATGTCAGACTAGGCATATAGCTTCTAACACACTTTTGCAAAGGGGAAGCTTTTGTTAAAAGACATATGTGTGCTATTATAGTCTTTAGAAACTATACTCTTCTCTTTACAATTGTGAGGTGACTTTCAAATACAGGTGAATGCATGATACCATCTGATTCCCTATCCTGCCTTCACACAGTCCGAACAGTATCTTTGTCTTGCCTCCTTGAGAAACTAACATAACCAACATGACAGCCCAACAGATAAGGGCCTCATCATCTGGACATGATAGTAGAAAATTAGCCTAGGTAGCTAAAGCCACAAAAAGATATGCTGGCTTGCAAAGACCTATGAGCATTGTGGGAATGACACTATCCTTGACAAGCAGTTAATGAAAGCTTGTAATTGCACACCTGATAGATTAGCAATCTGATGTCTGCAGTGGCTCTGCCACAGTTGAGGCAGTGCTGTCATCAGTGTCTTTGCAGCCCCTTGTGACATTATGTATCACATGTATAGGTGCATATCGTCACTATAGAATGAGCCAGTTAAATGTCTATTCAGTGAATGATATTTTTTACTTTCAACCTTTATCTTTACACTGTGCTTTTACGTATCTGAGCTAAACTGGGCTTCGTATGATTTCTAAAGCTGGTGGGCTCCATGTTCAAGGCCCAGCAGACCTATGCCACTATGTCGCCAACATGTGAGGCCTAGAACTGTGTCTAAGGAGTCTGGCCAGCCAGCCAAATGCTGCAAGCTAGGGCAAGCTATGTACACTGTGTTGGCAGGCCTACACACACACTATGTAGAGACATGGCTCTTTTAGACTCACAATCAGTGAGAAAACCTTAGGCCAGCAACATGTATTTGTTGTTTTCTTTACTTGGATTACACTTTTCTAAATCATTGAATTGCAGCATAGTCAAGATGAAGCCTAACTAGGCCTAAGTGGTTTCTTTACACATGGACACAGACAGAGGAAGCCTGAGTAAAAGAAATATTATCAAGAGGAGAGCTGATGCAAACACTCTGCTTGGCTCTCTTACATGGAAGGGGAAGGAGTAGTTGATTGCTAACAGGCAAACTAGCACTGTATGAGGCTTTGCTGAAGCTGGATGCCACTGAGCATGGTGTCCTGGTCTTCTGTGGGTGGACATGTGAGATCCTGGGGTAGGTTCTGAAGTATCTATATTGGTGCACCATGGTGTAGAGCGAAATTATGGAATACACAGCAGAGCGGCACTATATGCGCTACTCTGGGTGGCTCATACATTAAAGCTCCCCTGTTTTGTCCAAAGAGCGAAATCTACTTTTCAGAACTCCAAAGGTGCGTTCTATGATGCAGCGAGTAGAACATAAGGCCTCGTTGTACTTCATCTCAATCAGCATGTTGGTAATATTGACAGCAGTGAGAAGCCAGATCCGGCAACCATATCCTGAATTTCCTGAGGCAAAGACAGAATGGCTGCATCATTCACTCCACTGTGACTTGGAAATATCAAGGGCAAGGCACAGCATGTCATAAGAGAGCATAAGGTTATCTCTATGTTAGCAAGGCCCTTCAAATATTATTTCCCAACCCTAAGTCCATGCCACTTTTTTGAGTGGCACTATATGAACAGTATAGGACTTGCTTATTCTGTATCAGCTCTTCCAGAATGACTTACTGCATCTGGGGTTCCTGGCAACTGTGTGTCTGTCACACAGAAAGAAGCAAAGCACTCATCAAACCCTGAAGCTGTACCTCAAAGCTGCCACACATGTCCTAGCACAAAAGCTTCAACTTCGTGGTATGATTGTGCAAGTTGCTGGCTGCTTGCTGTATGCCCTCCCGAGATACACATTGGTCTGACCTGACACACAGAATATGCTAGTTCAATTCATGGCCATGCTGAGCTTTTGTTTTACCTGTGTGAGGGTCCAGACAAACTGTGGCTGATATCCTGGCTGAACAATGACTAACCGGCCACACATGATCTGGGAGTCCCAGAAGTGTGGATACTAAAGGAATGTGAGTAACCAGACGCATTTCTACATCTCCAGATGAGAGGCTTGGAAAGTAGCCACTTGTAAAGTGAAGCCATAGAAAGTGTGTATGCTAATGGCACACACAACATTAGCAGGCCTCTCCAGCATGGGGAGAGAAAGGCAGGCCCTGCCGCTCTGGTGTGTACACCTAACAGTACAAGCCATTTGTCATGTAATCGATGCTGTTACCTCCCCCACATCCCCCACACCCTCCAATGTCCCAGCCATTTGATGGAAACAGAGCCAGAAACGAAACAGAGAAAGAAGCATGTGTCTTACCTATGAGCCAACCGTCGCTGTAGAGGCCATCTTCAAATTGCTCAAAGAGGCCCAATTGCCTAAATATAAAAGAATCATGTGCAGATCTCGGATACCTGGCCACCATGTCAAGGAAGAGGGAGTGGAATAGCTTTTTGTTGCGGAAGATCTCCTCCCTGTTACATGATGGGATGATGGCTATATGTGAGTGCAGTGAATATTGGGAAAGTGTGCAATGGCATAAAAGGCTCTCTTGCTATCCATCAAGTCCAGCCTGTCATGAAGGAATACTATGTAGCAATCAGTGCGGTCAGATCAGCTTTTATGACCTGGCCCAGACAGCGGGAAAACGTGGTTTGGGACATTCTCCCAATGACCTCTACTGTAGTTTGGAAGGAGCCTAATGCCAGGAAATGCAGGGTGGCCAATAGTTTGGTGAGGCCAGGTATAGCATGAAACTGTTCCATCACAAGATCCAGATCCCCTCTTATAACTTCATATAATTCTAGGATAGCCTGAGAGCTGAGGCGATACCTGCTTATTACATCATCTTCTGGCATGCCCAGCAAAGAGGTTCATGGAGAAAAGATGTGCTCCCTGTATCTCCTCCGCCATAGCCACCTGCATGCCAAGTGCTGTCATGGGCCACGACAATCTCGCTGTGAAGACAGTGGCTCAGGCTCTGGTGCAGGGAGTTCCCTATGAGGGGTAGGAACTTCCCTGGCCGGTTCTGGTACTTGTTGTTGTTGGTCTTCTCTTCTTCTTGTTGGCTGTGGCGAGCCTCCTCAGGCATGCAGTATTCCCTCACAAGTACACTTGCCACAAACATAATGGGTCTAGGAAGGCAGGCCAGGTAAGAACAGGTATTTTTATTGGGCTAGGAGGCCATGGTAGGTGTGGTTGCTAGAAGACCTCAAGTTATTGCAAGCGATAATAGCCACAATAATAGCCGTGATCAGCCTTAACAGCTGCATACATGCGATAAATTCTTTTTTTCCCCATACCGCCAAACAAATAGGTGTATTTATTTCTGTCATTAAATCCTGTGTTATTGTGCATTAATCGGTCATGAAATTCAGTAGAAAAGCCTATTTTGCATTAACTCCTCCCACTTGCACACCAAATTTCAAATTTGCACGCTAACCCCACATCCTGAAAACCCCGGCCCTCATCTAGCAAATCCTGTAGTCAAGTGGAGCCCATAACATCCCTAAGACCAACCAGCAGATTTCATATCTTTGCACCATCACTTGATAGGGAGTTCTTTGAGTCCCACTAGACCACCAGGGTCAGGGGCTAGGGTGGGAGGGGATTAGTTCAGGAAAGGGGTATGGGTATGGGTTTGGGTGGGAGGGGGCAGGACCTGTGCCTGGGGAACCCAAACTTTAAAAACCACCTCAAGGGGCAGTGGGGGTAATAGGATACAGAGTGTCTTGAGACCCTTGGGGATTTTGGAATACTTTTGGGGGGATTCTTTGAGCCCTGTAAATGATGTCAGCCCTTGGGCTGTGGGGCCGCCACTATGTGCAGCCCATTCAGGGCTACTAAGCCAAGTTATTTTTCCTTGTGATGTTTTTCCTCCTGGGAAAACACTTCAGGATTCACTAAGCTGTGAGACTTGATTCTACAGATTAGGGCAATCCGCAATATTGCAGCTTCGTGAACAGATCCTTAGAATTCTAAATCTAGGCAAATGAATAGAAGACCTAAATATAGGCTCCTAATTTCAGCCATAAATATGCACCTAATTCATAGGGTCATTCATCAAAATGCATTATGATGTTAATGCATGCTATAATAGTACTAATGCATGGTACGAATGTAAATTTTTGGAAGGGGCGGGATTAGGGAGCGGTTAATTAAAATGAGGAGCAATATTGCTTGGTTTTAATACCAGGGAGGGAGAGGGAGTGAATAAGAGCACTTCTGGGCAGGCCTTCACAGTATTCAACTATTTATATCTCTATGTTATCTCAGTCTAGCATGATGGTACCCTGTTACAGAGTCCATCAAGCTAGGGCGAAAGAACTTTATTTATTAGGGATGTGAATTATATTTCAGACAATTGAAAATATCATACGATATTTTCAAAACCGTCAGAAATCAGGGGCTCCCCGAAAAACGATAGGAAAACCCCACAATATTGTTCGTGGGGTTCTCTTATCGTTTTGGGGGAGGGCGGGAAAAACGGCACGCAAAAATAATCCCTAAACCCACCTGACCCTTTGAAACTAATCCCTTAGCTTCCCCCACCCTCCTGACCCCCCAAAAACTTTTCACAGGTAGCTGGTGGTCCAGTGGGGGTCCCGGGAGCGATCTCCCACTCTTGGGCCGTCGGCTGCCACAAATCAAAATGGCGGCCCTTTGACCTTACCATGTGACAGGGTATCCGTGCCATTGGCCGGCCCCTGTCACATGGAGGGAGCACTGGATGGCCGGACGAAAAAAAAATCACGATGGAAATCGGAACCGGAATCAGAACCGATTCCGGTTCCGATTCCCATCTCTATTATTTATTTATTTATTTATTTATTTACTTTTATATACCGACATTTGATCTGAGATATCACATCGGTTTATATTCAGGTACTGTAGGTATTTCCCTATCCCCAGAGGGCTTACAATCTAAGTTTTGTACCTGAGTAGAAATATCATCTTTGTGAGACTTCCCTCACTCCAAATGACTTCAAATCTTCACCGAGGTGTACAGTGCAGTTTGTATGTCTCACTCTGCATGTAAAACTGGCCCCTAAACCCTAAACCACCACCAACACCTCACCTCGAGCTATTAGCTGGCCCTCCTATAGAGATATAAATAGTTACTACTATGCAGGTCTTCTAAATGGTCTCTCTGTCTCTCTGTGTGTGGGTACTTCAAAAACTGCAGAATATAAGTATCACAGGGTATGAAAACCTTACCACATCTGGCAATACTGCCTATTGCTATGTTATATGCAGTATTTTTTAAAAATTAATCTAAACACACCCCTTTCTCTTACCATGGGCATATTTGTATGCAATATTATACCATTTTGATGAATCTAGGGATCAGATTCCTAGCTCCCTAAATTTAAGAGCTCAGCCTTTTTTTAATATCGGCCTTTCAATGGTATAAAAGCCTTAGTAAATCACTTCCTAAGGGGCAGCGGGGGGGGAGAGAATTAGGATCAACAGCAAACATTTAGCCACTGATCTAAGGATAATTGTTCAAAATTTGCAGCTGAAAATTTGAATCTAGGCTTTTTGTGCACTGTGGACCAGCTGGTAAATTTAGCCATTTAGTGCTCAAAATTGATGATAGGAGGCGAAGTCTCCATCCCCACTACCCCCAACCCAACCTAAGTAGTTCTTCCAAGGTCATCCTATTTTTGCCAACTAGATGTAGCAACTATGAGGGAAGAAATGACCTCCTGCCTGCCAGAGGATCTACTTCTTTATCTTAAGAAATCAGTTTATACCGATTCAATTGTTACCGATTATTAATGGCACCTTCATTCAGTTTTTTTTTGCAATTTTTTCTATTTGTGCCCTATTGTAAACCATTATGATGGTAAATAACTTAATGATGGTATAGAAAAGCTTTCAAATAAATAAATAAATAAATAAATAAATAGATAAATAAACAAACAAACAAACATACATACATGCCATACTGGGTCAGACCAAGGGTCCATCAAGCCCAGCATCCTGTTTCCAACAGTGGTAAACCCAGGCCATAAGAACCTGGCAAGTACCCAAAAACTAGGTCTATTCCATGTTACTGTTGCTAGTAATAGCACTGGCTGTCAGCTTAATTAATAGCAGGTAATGGACTTCTCCTCCATGAACTTATCCAATCCTTTTTTAAACACAGCTATACTAACTGCACTAACCACATCCTCTGGCAACAAATTCCAGAGTTTAATTGTGTGTTGAGTGAAAAAGAACTTTCTCTGATTAGTTTTAAATGTGCCACATGTTAACTTCATGGAATGCCCCCTAGTCTTTCTATTATCGGAAAGAGTAAATAACCGATTCACATCTACCTGTTCTAGACCTCTCATGATTTTAAAAACCTCTATCGTGTCCCCTCTCAGCCGTCTCTTCTCCAAGCTGAAAAGTCCTAACATATTTAGTCTTTCCTCATAGGGGAGATGTTCCATTCTCCTTATCAGTTCCGTTGCCCTTCTCTGTACCTTCTCCATCACAATTATATCTTTTTTGAGATGCGGCAACCAGAATTGTACACAGTATTCAAGGTACGGTCTCACCATGGAGAATACAGAGGCATTATGACATTTTCCGTTTTATTCACCATTCACTTTCTAATAATTCCCAACATTCTGTTTGCTTTTTTGACTGCCGCAGCACACTGAACCGACAATTTCAATGTGTTATCCACTATGACGCCTAGATCTCTTTCTTGGGTGGTAGCACCTAATATGGAACCTAACATTGTGTAACTATAGCATGGGTTATTTTTCCCTGTATGCATCACCTTGCACTTATCCACATTAAATTTCATCTGCCATTTGGATGCCCAATTTTCCAGTCTCACAAGGTCTTCCTGCAATTTATCACAATCTGCTTGTGATTTAACTACTCTGAACATTTTTGTATCATCTGCAAATTTGATTACCTCACTAGTTGTATTTCTTTCCAGATCATTTATAAATATATTGAAAAGTAAGGGTCTCAATACAGATCCCTGAGGCACTCCACTGCCCACTCCCTTCCACTGAGAAAATTGTCCATTTAATCCTACTCTCTGTTTCCTGTCTTTTAGCCAGTTTGTAATCCACAAAAGGACATTGCCACCTAACCCATGGCTTTTTACTGAGGGAACCCCGGGTTGCTATTGGTGAAGCTCCAGCTAGCCTCTGTCTCCTCCTGTGCTCCTTCTCCTGGTGGCAGGCACTCTCTGGGTCCGACCGGAGGGCCGTACCAATCCTGCACCAGGCCAAGGGTCCACCTCCAGTGCAACACAGAGGTTTTTTTTATTCCATTAAGTATTTTTTAGACAAGTCAACAGGCATTGTCATAGAGGTTTTCAGAAAGTTGGTAAAAGAGAGATTTTTTTTTCTGAGTGATGATGTTGATCCGGGGTTCGTCATCATCACATGAACCTTTAAGTTTATTTTTATACTTTTTCTTAAGGAGCCACTTCAACTGGTGGCCCCAAGGTGGGGAGGGGTGTCATGTTAGATCCTCAGCACTTCTGGGTACACTTCGCAGCAATTTTTTTTCAGTTGGGCTCTTTAAGTCTAGAACAGGAGCATGGGCACCCATGTTAGGGTCTCTATGCTCCCACAGTAGATTAGTGTATTTTTAGAAAGGCATAGATAAAATAATGTGACTAATAAATTTCAGAGTCAGCCATGCTATTTTATTCACATAGAATTACTTATGTGTGAGCTGATTTGCATGATTTTGGGGAGGGAATCTGCCCAAATGTATTCCAAATATTGTGAATATTGTGTGATATCACCACAATAGGGCTATATTGCACAATATACAGCATTTATCTTGTGATATTCGCTGTTTAATGCACCTAACTCGGATTCTTCAATCTCCCTCTTAGGGTGTAGTAGCAAAAAGGACACATACTGTAGTTTGGTGGTACCTCTTAGACTAACACATTTATTGAGGTATAAACTTTCAAGATCAGGAGTCCATTTTATCTGTTGCAACTGACAAAGAGAACTTGTGCCCTTGAAAGCTTATACCTCAATAAATTTGTTTGTAATTGGTAATTAGTTTTCAAAACTGAATTTCTGTCCCCGTCCTTCTTGGGGAGAACTAGTGCCGGAAATGGGATCTCCCATTTCCTTAATCTACACTGTCAAGGAAAGGGATTATGGAGGGAAGAGCCCCCTACCTTTATGGAGAGCCTGACAGTGACAGCAAACCTAAAGATGTAACAACAATCTTTAACTTCTTTGAAATCCAAGTCACTGAGATTGAAAGGTTACCCGTTCCATCAGGCAGTTTATGCATTCATTCAATTGAATTTTAAATTCTGCTACAGATAGTATCATACCCAGTAGCTATGGGTACACACTTTTCACGTAGTCCCTCCTCTTCTTATCCCCCACCCCCTTCCCGTTTATAATCACTGTTTTTTTTGCTTATATTTCCTGTAGGGTAACAGACCAGTGCAGTCCAGTTGTAATTTCAGGTAAGGCAGGGCATATTGTGTTGTTGTTGAAAATTGTTCAAGCTATTCTGCCACTGGTTTGTAGTCATAACCATATGCAGATTTCTGTACCCAAGAAGGAAACTAAACATCATGAAATTTTGACACATCGTTTAAAATCCATGCCATCTTTAATTTTTGTGGTTGACACTGTAACTGATGGATAAAGGTTTGCAAAACTTGTGGATTCAAGTTTGCAAAACCCACAAGTTCCATTAAATTTGTGCAAACTTCATCTCCTACAATGAGGAAAAGCCTGGACCAGTGAAGCAATTGCCCCAAAACACACACGTGACTTTGCTGTGTGATCCTGCAGAATGTGGCAAATCTACCAGAGAGCTTCCCTGAATTTCACAATAATTTGCTAAATTCTGTTGGAGACGGTATTATAAACGCATTATGCATTTAAAGTTATTTAGCCAAGTAACTAAGGAGAAAATAAGAGAAAGTGCAGCGCATTCCTCTATAATGCCATGAAGGCTGACTGTCCTGTGTGTCGCTTTCATTACCAAGACGTAAATGGATGAAAGAAAAAATGAAACTGCAGGACAACTTGAGCAGAAAGTGCTACAGGCCAGCTTCTTTTTTTTTTTTTTTTCTCTTTCATGGAAAGAAGGGAGCCTGCTTAAGGGAAGGAGATGTTTCAAGTGGTTTAACTCATTCAGTCCTTGTCCTCATACTCAGAACACAGCACAGGCATGTTCAGATAACCCCTTCAGTATACCCTGTGCCTTCATACTTAACCTAAATTCTGCAACCGATAATCATGGAAGCAATGATCTCCACGCCTAAGGTTACAGCAAGTATAGAATTTTAAATTTAAAAAAAAAAAAAAAAAGACAAATCATTTTATTCTCCTCCTTTCACTTCCAAGTGCCTTTGTTTGGGGTTCTTTGGGTGTGAGGACAATTGACGCCTGGTTAATTGTTCCACGCCCAATAATTGCTGTGAACTGACACCACAAGAGAGAAAATTAAAGGGGAAAAAATTAAAATTCCTTGCCTCTGGCAGCAGCATATTAACTGAATGGAGTTCAGTTCACTCTATTTGAGCAGTACAATTGATGATAAATAGCTATTAACAGGGAGCTCCTTGTCATGGAAGAAATGAACACTTTGGAGGCCGAACTGCCTTAAGTGTGAAAAAATACATTAATGACCAATTAATCTTTTTTGATATCCAGAGACTCAGCTCTAACCTTTTGTTTTGATTTCAAGGTATATTCTACCATGAATTATTAGAAGCAAAAGTTGGTTTATGCAATGTTTTAAGCAAATCTATGTTAAACAGGTTTATCTAGTCGATGTAGCATGGATGGCATGCTGTAGGATTTGATACAATGAGGTTGACAATAATATTGGTAATACCAGGGAACAAGTTTAATAGAATCTGTCAGCTTTTATTCTGAATCTGTATCTGGATGACCAAAATAACCACATAACTCTATAGGATCCTCCCACTGAAATGATCATCTGTATTGGTAGGCAAGGTATGCATTTTATTAATACAAATTTTTATTGTTCATAGTTTGAACTTCTCTAGCACTTCAATATTCATTCAGAGATTTGCATAGTACAGTCAGGAGCAAATGCATAACTAAATGTATAGTGTAAAAGTTAATAATGTACCTGGACCTGATGATTCATTCAAAGACAGCAGGAAATAAATAAATTGGTTGCATGACCACTGCATTTTTTTTATTTCAGGAAATAATAATTCAGGAACCAAGCTGGGTATGTTCATCAAAACTGGCAAAGGGTTTAGATAGTCCCAATATTCAAAAAGAGGCCTATATCAGAACCAAACAACTACATAATCATTTAACTGTGTAAAACCCCACTCCCCACCCCACTCCTACCAATCTCATGCTTGTTCAGAACTTAAAACAATTTGGGGTAAATTTTGAAAAGCTTAGTTGGGGTCCATGTGGTTGAAATAAAGAGTTGCATGTGAAGACTGGATGAATGAATGTATTTGGCTTTTCAGCCACCTAAAACTGAGTGAGTGCTATTAGCAGAAGGTGCATTTGCTGGTGGGTGAGCAGGAGTTGTGAGTATTGTCAATATAATAAGGGGAGAATTAAATTACCCAAGTATTGTTTGGATAAATGTCACTTCAAGGCAGACTATAAATGACTGCTCCATGCAAGCATGGAACCAACAAGAGGGGGAACTACTTTAGATCTAGATCTCAGTGGAATGCAGGACATGGTGCAATGGGTAAAGGTAGTGGATCCACTTGGCGAAAGTGATCATAATGTAATTAAATTTGTAATAATCACTGGAGGGTAGATACTAAGTAAAACTACTGTAGTATTTAACTTTAAAAAGGGAAACATTAAAATGAAAAAATTAATTAGGAAAAAAAACTATAAATAACAGTTGGCAAGGTTAAAAGTTTACATAAGGCATGGATATTTTATCTTGGAAGCTCAGATAAATTCCATGTATTAAAAAAAGTTGAAGAAAGACCAAATGACTGCCAGCATGGTTTAATGATGAGATTAAAAAGGCAATTACAGCCAAAATAGCATCTTTCAATAAGTGGAAAGTAGAACCAAATGAGGAAAATAGGGATGAGCATAAGTATTGATAAGTTAGATGTAAAGCAGTGATAAAGAAGGCCAAGAAAAAAATTTGAATAGAACTTGCCATAGAAGTAAAAACTAATAATAAAAGCTTTTTCATGTACATTTGAAGAAAGCCTGTGAGAGTCAGTTGGACCACTAGACAAGTGAATAGTAAAGAGGGTTCTCAGGGAGGACAAGGAAATAGCAGAAAAATGAAATTAATTCTTTACATTAGTCTTCACTGTAGAGAATGTTGGGGGCATACCCACACCAGAAACCTATCTGTAACCTATCATTTGAAACAGCCACATTACTGTAAGACTGCAGGGTGGCCAATGTAACACCAATTTTTGAAAAGGGCTCCAGAGGTGATCCAGGATTTTATAGACCAGTAAGCCTGATGTAAGTGCTGGGCAAAATGGTGGAAGCTATTCTTTAAAAAAATTGATGGCCATATAGATAGATATGACTTAATGGGGAAGAGTCATTTTAGCAAAAGGAAATTTTGCCTTAGCAATCTAGCAGATGTTTTTGAAGATGTAAACAAACGTGAATACAGATGAGCCACTTGTTATAGTGTATTTGAATTTTCAGAGGCATTTGACAAAGTCTCACACGAGAGACTTCTCAGAAAATTAAACAGTCATGAAACAAGAGGCATTGTTGCATTGTAAATTTGTAACTGGTTAAAAGAGACGAAACAGAGAGTAGGATTAAATGAACAAATAGAGAAAGGTCAATAGCAGAGTGCCCCAGGGATCTGTACAGGGACCTATGCTGTTAAATATATTCATAAATGATCTGGAAAAGGGAGCAATGAGTGAGGTGATCAAATCTGCTGATATCACAAAATTATTCAAATTTGTTAAAACCATTGCAGATTGTGAGGAATTGAAGAAGGACTTTGCAAGACTAGCAGACTGGGCAGCTAAATGATGGATTAAATTTAATGTGAAGACATGCAAAGTGATGCACATAGGGAAAAAAAATCTCAGCTATAGGTACACAATGCTGGGTTTCTTGTTAGGAATCACCACCCATTAAAAGGACCTCAGAATCCTTGTGGACAACACATTCAAATCCTCAGCTCAGTGTGCAGCAGCAGTCAATAAGGTAAATAGAATGTTAGGAACAATTTGGAAAGGAATAGAGAATAAAACAGAATATAATAATGCCTTTATATTGAAACTTGTCTTCCCATCTCGAAAAAGACATAGCAAAACTAGAAAAGGTACAGAGAAGGACAACAAAAAGCTCCCCTATGTGGAAAAACTAAACAGATTAGGCTCTAAAGCATGAAAAAGAGACGACAGAGGAAATCTGATAGATATTTATACATTCACCAGTGCGGTAGAATAGGTAAATAGGGGACTGTCATTTACACTTTCATATAATACTAAATATACAAAGGAACACTTCATGAAAATGACAACCAGCAGATTTAAATCAAATTGCAGGAAGTATGTTTTTTCACTCCGCAACAATCAAGCTTGGGAACGTCATCGCTTATCCCTGGAGAAATAAATCTTGTTTGGGATCTGCCAAGTAGTTGTGACTCGAATTTGCCACTGTTGAAGACAGAATGCTGGTCTTGATGGACTTTGGGCTGACCCATCAAGGCATATCTTATGATCTAATGTTCTTGAGTATTCATCTTAACTATGCTTGTAAGTTCACAAAATGCATACATGTGGTTGCATAATAAAATAAATAAAAAGGTGTTCTGGGGGAAACATTTTGTGTGCATAATTTTTGTTTGCAAAAAGTGCGTGCGTAACCGACATGACAATAACAGATTAGTTATTCAATCCATAGTTTGTGCACACTTGGATTACTGTAATTCATTATATGGAGAATTACCTAAATTCCTTATACATATTTTACAGTTTACTCAGAATGCTGTGGTCAGATTAATTTTTTACTTAAAATATAGTGATAGTATTTCTCCTTTTTTTAGTAAAATTGAACTGGCTCTCTATAAAGCAGATAGTAAAGTTTAAGATACTGTCTTGGTACATAAATCTTTGTATGCTGATTCCTTCAGCTTAAATAAATATATAATCCCATATATATCTGCCCACTGTGTTCTGTTTCTTAGCATTTGTTAATAGTTCCATCTTATACATCTGTTAGGTTAACTGGCACTAGCTCTAAAGTCTTTTCTGTCTTGATTCCTGAATTGTGGAATACCATACCAAATGAGTTTCATGTTATTACTAATTTTAAGATGTTTCAAAAGGCATTGAAAACCTATTTGTTCTCTGAAGCTTTTAATTAATGGTTGATATTCTTTGTTTTATCTAATTATGTATTTTATTGTTCTGTATGTTATATTGTGTATTTTGGTTGTAATCCACATTGATGCTCTGCGAACTGCAGACTATAAATCTATGAAATAAAATAAATAAATATTCTGAACTTCCACCATTGTTTTGAAATGTATAAAGTTACTTATGCTATAAAGTTGATAAAGGTTAGCAGCGCCTATCTTTTCTCCAATAGTATAAAGTCCAAGCAGACATACAGCTTATAATCATAGCCCAACACCGACACCATGTTTGAAAAGAGATTCTTCTCTAGGGGCAAAATTTCTCACCTTGAACAGAAATGTTTTGTCCGTGAAGAAGAATATCTCTTGAAACACAGAGTCATTGTCAGGCTGTGATTACGGGTTATAAAGTTGCTTAAAGTTACTTATGAAACGCTCCAAAAGTCCTTTGTTAATACAGCACCTATTGAAATGAATCTAATATAAATGAAATGGAGTTCCTCATAAATAGCTCTCATTGTATATGCTGCATAATTAAAAAATGGAACACCCTTATAATCATCGGACTCCATTTATACAGTTCTTAACAGAAAATATTTTTTCAAAAAACTTTTTGGTGAAAAGTAAAACTCATCTCCCCAGAGCAGAAGTAATGTTCAAAAGCTCCAATCGCAAATCGCTCTCATTTGCAGCCAGATGTTGGACATGTTTTGAAAAACTTCTTCATCAGGAAATAATGCAGTACTTTTGGGGTAGTTTATGGAATTTTTTACTTTATTTATTTATTTATTTATTTTTAATTTTTATATACCGATGTTCCTGTAAAGAATACATATCGCACCGGTTTACAAGGAACTGAACAGTCGCCTCCAGGGCGGAAATACATTAAAACAGTCGCCTCAAGGCAGAATACATTAACACAAGTATACAGGAAAACTATTAAAAGAGAACTTTCATAAACTCAATTAAATGTAACTGTGAACCATAAATCAGGTTTGTAGGGTGATATTTATAGGTTTTATTTATTTATTTATTTTTATTTATTTTAAAACATTTTTAGTCTGCTTATAGTGAAAATTTTCAAGTTAAGTGGTTCACATCTTAACATAAAGTAATAAAATCACAAACAGAATAACAATAAAAATATAACATAAAATCAATTAAATGCTTCATTAAACAGTAAGGTCTTAAGCTGTTTCCTGAAGGCTTTTAAATCAGACATCTGAAGCTCCTCGGCAACTCATCCATAATTTAGGACCAATCAATAATAAAGCACGATTCCTAGTTGCCTGCAATTGGGCCTCCCCTCTCCTAGGGACTGCCAGGAGCTGTTGATTAGCAGATCTCAGAGGTCATCTAGGTTGATAATACGTGAACAATTTAGCAATAACTGGAAAATTAACAGTTTTTAATGCTTTAAAGGCCATGATCAACACTTTAAACTTTAACTGGTATAAAATTGGTAATCGATGAAACTGCTGCATTTGGGAAGTGATATACTCACGAAATGGCCTTTTTGTAACTAAACATGCTGCTGAGTTTTGCAATAGCTGCAAACTCGCAGGTGATTTTGCGGGAGTCCAACATAAAATGAATTACAATTATCCACAGTACTCAAAATAAAAGCTTGGACTACCATTCTGAAATCCACCACATCTAAACAGGGCCTTAAATGACAAAGAAAACAAAGCTTAAAATACCCTGAGGAGAGAATACGGTGCAGCTGGATCCTAAAATCCAGGTTATTTATGTACCTTTAGCTACATAATAACCTGATTCTCAAACACAATTATTTATGCAGGTACCTTGTGTTTGAATATTAGGTTGTCTTCTGAGTGCTTCAAAAGTCCATGCGTGACTTCATAGTTAGGCGTACTTCTGTAAATGTATCCATTTATGGCCAAAATGAAGCTGCAGACCTCTATTTCCAATGTGGTGTAGGCTCTCCTTTGAACAAATTCACACTGTTCCAAATCTTCGGTCCTATCCTCCACATAATAACCTGGCAATTGTGATACATGGCCCTAATCACCAGACGCCTTGATATCGCTGTTCATGTACAGGCTCAAATCAGTCTCGATTGTATAAATGACAATGTATTAAAAAATTGTGGTGGTACATGTTCTTTTAGTCATGAAAATTAATGATCACATTACACCAGCTTTGAAATCTTCACATTGGCTTCCAGTCTCTTTCAGAATTCAGTTTATGATTATTATTTATTATTTTTAGTTGCCTGGTGCCAGGCTCTAAACAACATACAAAATGCACATTCATAATAAAATCAAAACATAAAACAAAGCAAGCAGAACAACAAACTGAACATACAATATTAACAGGTCCCAGACTGTTCATTATGTATTTGTTTGGATTTATTAACCTTGTAGAAAAAGAAATTCACCTAAATTAGTGACTAGAAACATGATCTTAAACTGTATTCTGAAAGGGAGATGGTATTTACCCTCCAGAGCCCAACATCTGGGTACATTGAGTCCAAGGTGAACAGAACCCGTGTCTGATGAGCCAGAGAGAAATAAAAGGGATATGGAAAATGTAGGGACTGATTTAGTAAGCCAGGGCTGAGCAAATTATTTCTTTTAAGAAGGCCACATTACTGGTGCTTATTGGTGCTGGGAGCTGGGTCTCCCTTAGAATTCTGAGTGAGAAGGGATCCCCTTTAGAACTCCATGAATAGGGGGTTTCCTCTTAGAACTCTGTGAGCAGGGTAGGGGAGTGATTATAGAGGCAAGGATTCCCCACAGTGAGAAGACCAAAGCAGCAACCATACTAATAAAAAAAATAATTCAGCACAATTAACAAATAGAATAACATCAAATAGTTAAAAACTCATATAAAAATGTTCCAAACACCCATAAAATATTTCAAACCAGACATCAAATTATATCCAATAATTAAAACTAGTAAGGCTTTTAATACAATTCCCCACTCCCCATATCTGTGAAATTTGATTTCCAGATACCCTGAGATTGTCATGGAGTAACAGACAGAGATGAAGTGGGCGGGAGGGGACAGGCTGTTGTACACACATGTGCTCTCTTTTTCCCACCAACAAAAATATATACATGCTCTCCCTCACCCACAAACAAATGTTCTCTCTTACCCACTCATATTCATATGCTCTCTCTCAACCATACACACAATGCTGTCGCACCCACCCATATACTGTATACCTGCTCTCTCACCCATTCCGATAATGTGCTCTCACTCACCAACATACACATGTTCTCTCTCAACCATACGTACATGCTGTCTGTCACCCATAAACACAATGTGTTCTCAGTCACCCACATTCACACCTGTGCTCTTACACACACACATTGCGCTCTCACCCATCCACATACTCACATACACACACACACACACACACACACACACACACAAGGCAGCCTCTGAGCCTCTCTTACTCCTCTGCTGCTACTGTCACCACTGCTGTGTGCCTATTGGGGAAGAGCCGATCTATCGTTCCAGAAGCCCACTCTGCTGCTCCTTCTCTCTGCAGGCCCTGCAGTATTAAAAATTTGCAGATGTAGCACTTCCTCCATGCTGATCTCATATATCGCAAGATCAGCACAGAAAAAGTGCTGCCCTCTTGAACTTTTAATACCACGGGGCCTACACAGATGATGAGACAGCTCAATTTGCCCAGAGATAGTGATCTGTGGATTCATTTCTTCAGTTGCCGGTGGGATGGAGCCCACCAGCGGCCACACGGGTTTCTTTGTTTTTCGACCACCGGTGAGATGGGTTCCACTGGTGGCCACATAGGCCTCTCTATCGGGCCGATACAGTACAGTGCGCTCCGACGGAGCGCACTGTTAGCTGGCATTTGAACGCATGTTTTGGATGTGCTAGCTTTACCCCTTATTCAGTAAGGGGTAATAGCGCATCCAAAACGCGCGTCCAACCTCCCCCCCCCCCCCCCCCGAACCTAATAGCGCCAACAACATGCAAATGCCAAGCCACACATTTTATTTTCAGAAATTAGCGCCTACCTTAATTTCTCTGGGCATTGGAAAAATGCACAGAAAAGCAGTAAAAACTGCTTTTCTGTGCACCCTCTGACTAAAGGAGATATTAAGTCAGAGGTCCCGAAAGTTAAAAAAGTAAAAAAAAAAAAAAAAATTTAAATGGGTCCGCAGCTGGGGGGTCAAAAACCGGACGCCCAATTTTGCCGGCGTCCAGTTTCCAAACCCGAAGTTGTCAGCGGGCTCGAGAACAGAGGCCGGCAAAATTGAGCATCGGCTGTCAAACCCGCTGACAGCCGCCGCTTCCGTCAAAAAAGAGGTGCTAGAGTTGCGCTAGTGTCCCTAGCGCCTCTTTTTACCGCCGGGCCTAATTTAAATAAATTAAAATACTGTATCGCGCGCACAGGAGAGTGGCCTGTGCGAGCGCCAGGAGAGTGAGCGCTCGCACGCTCTCCCGCGATTTTACTGTATCGGCCCGTATGTAGGTTGTCAGCCCACAGCTGATTCTGGCTGGAGAATGCTCCTCTTCCTTCTCAGCTGCTCCTCTTTTAATTGGCTGACGCTGAGGCTGTGCTGCTTTCCATTAGCTGCCTCTGAGGGGGATGTCACCACTGGCTGCCGACACCCAGGTCAAAGTCATTCACAAAGGCCTGCAATATCAGGACATTGCTGATGACATCGTTGCAAGGAGACAGCGGGCCGCAGTTTGCCCACCCCTGTACTATGCTGTGCTAAAATCAGTGGTTAGTTACCAGTTTTAATGCCAGCATTATCACAAAACACCACTTTAAATGCCAAGTGTACTAAAGGGCATTAAACATGAGCCGCACCTGAACTGTAACTCTCCTTGAGCTCAGATTTGGAAAAGGCAAGTTATTAAACCTAAAACCCTAAATCCAAACCCAACAGTCTCATTACATGGTTATAAAACTGGGTACATTGGAGGAAGAACAAAGGTTCATCAAGTCCAAATTTCTAATTTCCTAAAAGTTCTCTTTTTTAGTGTAATCCAGAGGAAGGCAAAAAAACTGAGCATCTATAGCTAATTATGCGACACAGTAAAAAAAAAAAAACCTTCTTAATTCCAAGCATGGTGATCCAGTTAAGTCCTTGCTCAGCACTTTTCCCTCCAGTTTAATATCTCAGAAATATTGCTCTCTTTGTCCTCCAGTTTTCTTTCAAAGTTGTAAAGTATTGTAGACATAACTACATCTAGGGATCATTTACTATGCATTTTCTCCATAGATACAGAATAGGAGAAAAGCCTTAGTAAATGACCCTCTTTGTTAGCAAAATGTTCCAAAATTTCACCACTTTTGGAGTAAAGAACCAAAACTCTGGAGGTGCCGAAATCTCCATCTCCTGGGTATAAGGAGACTCTTAATTAGAGATGTGAATCGTGTCCTCGATCGTCTTAACGATCGATTTCGGCTGGGAGGGGGAGGGAATCGTATTGTTGCCGTTTGGGGGGGTAAAATATCGTGAAAAAATCGTGAAAAATCGTGAAAAATCGAAAAAATCGTAAAATCGCAAAACCGGCACATTAAAACCCCCTAAAACCCACCCCCGACCCTTTAAATTAAATCCCCCACCCCCAATGACTTAAATAACCTGGGGGTCCAGCGGCGGTCCGGAACGGCAGCGGTCCGGAACGGGCTCCTGCTACTGAATCTTGTTGTCTTCAGCCGGCGCCATTTTCCAAAATGGCGCCGAAAAATGGCGGCGGCCATAGACGAACACGATTGGACGGCAGGAGGTCCTTCCGGACCCCCGCTGGACTTTTGGCAAGTCTTGTGGGGGTCAGGAGGCCCCCCCCAAGCTGGCCAAAAGTTCCTGGAGGTCCAGCGGGGGTCAGGGAGCGATTTCCCGCCGCGAATCGTTTTCCGTACGGAAAATGGCGCCGGCAGGAGATCGACTGCAGGAGGTCGTTCAGCGAGGCACCGGAACCCTCGCTGAACAGCACCAGTCCAAACCTATCCGGCTAAGTGGCACTGAATATTGACCTCCTTATTTCCGCTTTGCTAATCTAATGACCATTTTCTGTATTTCTTTTAGCATTTGAATATTTTTACATAAGATAAGAACATAAGATATGCCATACTGGGTCAGAACAAGGATCCATCAAGACCAGTATCCTGTTTCCAACAATGGCCAAGCCAGATCACAAGTACCTGAAAGTACCCAAACATTAGATAAATCACACGCTACTATTTCTTGTTAATTACCGTAATAGCAGTTTATGGATTTTTCCTCTTGGAACTTATCCAAACCTTTTTTAAACCCGGTTACACTAACTGCTGTAACCACATCCTCTGGCAATGAATTCCAGAACTTAGCTATGCGCCGAGTGAAAAAGAATTTTCTTTGATTTGTTTTAAATGAACTACTTGCTAACTTCAAGGAGTGCTCCCTGGTCCTGCTATTATCTGAAAGAGTAAATAACCGATTTAAATTAACTTGTTCATGTTCTTTCATTATTTCTATCATATCCCCCCTTAGTCGTCTGTTCTCTAAACTGAACAGCCCTAACTCTTTAGCCTTTCCTCATAGGACAGCCATTTCATGCCCCTTGCAGAGAAAGGCAACCAAAATGATACTTTCTCCAGTGCAGCTTTATTCTTTTTGAGATGCAGTGACCAGAATTGCACACAGTATTCAAGGTGCAGTCTCACCATGGAGCAATACAGAGACATAACAACATCCTCTGTTTTATTTGCCATTCCTTTCCTAATAATTCCTAACATTGCTTTTTTGATCACCACAGCACACTGAGCTGATGATTTCAATGTATTATCCACTATGAAGCCTAGATCTCTTTCCTGGGTACTAACTCCTAAGATAGAACCTAACATTGGTAACTACAGCAAGGGTTATTTTTCCCTATATGCATCGCTTTGCACTTGTCCATGTAAAATTTCATCTACCATTTGGATGCCCAATCTTCCAGTCTCGCAAGGTCCTCCTGCAATTCATCACAACTACTCTGTATAATAAATATATTAAAAAGCACCAGTCTAAGTACAGATCCCTGAGGTACTCCACTGACCATTTAATCCTACTCTCTATTTCCTGTCTTTTAACCAGTTTGCAATCACGAAAGGATTTTTTTAGAAGCCTCTCCTGTGGGACTTTGTTGAACATCTTCTGAAAATCCAAATACACCACATCTACCGGTTCACCTTTGACCACATGTTTATTCACCCCTTCCAAAAAATGTAGGAGATTTGTGAGGCAAGACTTTCCTTGGTTAAATCCATGCTGGCTATGTCCCATCAAACCATGTCTATCTAAATGTTTTGTGATTTTATTCTTTATAACAATTTCCATGATTTTTCCCGGCACTGAAGTCAGGCTCACTGGTCTGGGGAACTGGTGCCCAAAACTGAATTACATATTCCGATAAAATAACCTGAGTACTTCACAAAGTCACATTAGATGATACCTTTGTCCCTCACTCTCATCCCTCTATTTAATGATGCTGGGTTTTGGACACTCATTCTCAGTTTATTATCAAATAAAATGCCCTAATGTTAGCAAGTTAAACCGACATGATACGAATCTCCGTGAATGCCGGTATAGAAAAACTCAAATAAATAAATAAATAAAAAGTAGTTCCCCACTCAAAGTATAATGTACTGGTCTATGCTTGAACCACAAGTGCATTACCTTACATTTATCCACACAAAATCTCAATTGACATTGCTCTATCCATTTTCTTGCAATATCTATACCCTTTTATGAAAGCTGTGAGTCCTACATAGTCCACCTCGATCCTACGGGAGGAAAACTTACCAACAGCAACATGGCACCGAAGAAGACTCTCTGTGGCACAAACCATTCACCCGGTCACAAACAGCAACCAATCGTCGATAATTAATTTATCCACATACAACCTTACATACTTTGAAGAGCAAGCACTTAATCGAGGTCTTTCATTTGTACCGACTAATAAACATGATCCCTTTGCTTGCAGGATATCTTTGTACAAATTTTTCAGAACATTACTTATTAAACATTTCTTTGCCAACACACCAGTGGAAACACTAGATATGTCAATAATCAAAAATAAGTCCCGCTGGATTCCCCCAGGCATGGTAGACGAACAGATTAAAGCGTTCCAGACATTAGTCCTACAGGACATCGCTGCAGTGGAATCAACACAAACACGCATCTTTTTTAATTTGTCCAAACAAGAAAACTTAGCACTCAATAGTCTATCAAGCAATACTGAGATCATTATTAAACCGGCAGACAAAGGAGGGGCCAT
The DNA here is from genome assembly GCF_901001135.1 of Rhinatrema bivittatum. NCBI lineage: Eukaryota > Metazoa > Chordata > Amphibia > Gymnophiona > Rhinatrematidae > Rhinatrema > Rhinatrema bivittatum. The sequence continues at coordinate 114,782,443 of NC_042621.1, forward strand.
AGTTATTATGGATCGTATTCATTATCAGGCAGAAATATTACGTCAATTGAGGGACGAGAAATATTATCTATTGTTGGATGACAACCCTACTCCTGAGTTACAAAAGAAAATACAAGATGTATTATTCAAGGCACACACTCAAGGGTTTCTCACTTTGAAAGAATATAATTTTCTACAAGTATCATCACCACGTGTTCCAGTGATCTACGGAGTGCCTAAGATTCACAAAACCTTGACTAATCCGCCTTGTAGACCCATAGTTTCTGCAAACGGTTCTCTTTTAGAACCGCTAGCAAAATTCGTAGATCTTTTTCTACGTCCAGCAGTCAGAAACTCAGCATCCTATGTACAAGACACTTCAGATATGCTTCATAAACTCGCCACCATTCATAATGTTTCAGAGGAATGTCTCTTAGTGAGTCTGGACATTGAGGCACTCTATACCAATATCCCACAAATGGATGTCCTACAACTAGTTGGGGAAGTCGCCAACAATAGAATTAGACCACAACGCATACCTGCGGAGTTTTTGCTGGCACTCACTGAGCTGATTTTATTCAATAACTTTTTTGCATATGATCAGAAATATTACCTTCAGACCCATGGAGTAGCGATGGGCTCACCTGTAGCCCCAGACGTAGCCAACTTATATGTTACAAAATTTGAGGAAGATCATGTATACACATCTCCATTTTTTCAATTTATCAAACTATGGTCACGGTATATCGATGACATTTTTTTCATTTGGTCTAACACTGAGTCATCCCTTATTCAATTTCATGAATGGCTAAATCAAGTCAACCCTCATCTTAAATTTAGTTTAAATTACAACGCAAGTCAATTATCCTTTCTTGACATTCAAATACACAAAGATAATTTAGGCATTCATACAACCTTGTTCAGAAAGACCACAGACAGAAATAATTTTTTACGTTTTGAAAGCCATCATCCTCGTCCGTTTAAAGAAGGTCTCCCGGTGGGTCAATTTTTTCGCATCAGGAGACTATGTTCTGATACCCAGGAATTTCATAATCAAGCAGCCAAATTAGGTCAAAGATTCCGAGAACGTGGCTATCCGGACCGAGTTATTAGAAGAGCATACAAAAGAGCGACCTTTTCAGACAGGGATCTTTTACTCCAATACAGACACAGAAATGAAGCCACCAACCTTATCTGTGTCCTACCATACACCAACCTTACATCCCACGTTAAAACAGCCATTTTGAACAACTGGCACGTATTAAGTCCCCATGCCATTTTCCGAGACCCCCCTATGTTTGCATATTCCCGGGGTACTAATATCAAACAAAGGATAGTTCGGGCAGTTGATAAGGTTCTCCCTTTCCACCCACAGGAGGCTGGGCAAACAGCATGTGGCAATTGTTCTTTCTGCTCCCAGGCATACATTGGTACACAGTGGCAAGACCCTCAAACAGGTCTTAAGATCCCGATCAATTTTCAAGTGAATTGTAACACTGCGTTTGTCATCTATGCTCTCCAATGTCCCTGCAATAGAATTTACGTGGGACGCACCAGACGCAAGATCCGCACCCGTTTGACAGAACATCGTAGCAGGATCAATACCAAAGACTTAAAAGCACCTTTAGTGCAACACTGTATCACATGTCTACACACATTTGCGGACTTTAAGTGGGTCATTTTGGAACACATCCCCCTGAATTGGAGAGGGGGAGATCGTTCGACTTTACTCAACTTCAAAGAGAATCGATGGATTTTTCGGTTGCGATCTGTTGAACCTCAAGGACTTAATGAGAAGGTTGAGTGGTTTTCCCTGATCTGAACGAAATCATTTCTTGGGGTATTCGCTCTACTCCCCGGATGAGTCTCTTTCGCATCTTTTCAAAATGGCCGTCTTAGCCGCGTCATTGACCATATTTGGTGCAATTAAACAGGTATTTTCCCAGTCAAGATGGCCGCCATATCACGTCATTAACCATAATTGGTATCATCAACCAAGGATATCCCCTTCCGACGCCAATCACCATGTAAGGATCACACAATGATGCTACATTTACGTCATTTCCTCCGACCATGTTGGTCGATGGAATTCCTTTAAATTCGGCGTCTTTCCGACGCCAGAGCTGTCAGTAATCAAGACGGCACGCTGGCAGGTCACCTTATTTTAGTGCACGTAAGTACAACTGCACCATTATCCATATTGATCCTCGCATACCGAAGTTGTTTCCTCTTATTCAACAAATGCTTCTTTGATTTTTATCATGTTTATTCTTTCAATTATTACAGCGCCTAAGCATTCGCCTCCTTAAAGCTAAGTACTGACCAGGCATCACGGAGTAAGTTCTTCTTCCATCTCTGACTGCCATTATATACACCGCTTTAGTCGTTTGACATATAAAGAACCTTATGCTGCATTATCTTCCACGCAGATCCATGTAGATGGCTCGTTCTTACCTGGAGATCCCTGAGGAAGGAGTACAACACTCCGAAACACTTTAGTGTCGGAGGCAACTTCAGGACTGTGCAAGCTCTTCTTCTACGTGGCATTTTCAAGATAAGTGCACTCACTAGTGACTTTAAGCATACAGTGATCGCGCTCCAGCCTTGTCGCACCGGTAGGTGCACACACAAAACCATCTGCAACCTATGATTATATTAAGCCTTAAGTATTACAGGCTTCAATCATAAGCCACACATTCTTTGAGGCTATTTATGACGGTTGTCAGATAGGTTTACTTAAGAGTTCTTTTCTAGCTGAATATTACAAATTTGAAGTATTCTGTTTTTCAGCTGCACCTTTGGGTTTATTGATTTTCTGTTTTATAATATATGCATGCATATGCGCACACAGAATAAAATAGGCTAAACACGTGTACACATGCGCACACTTTCCTATTGATGTGCGCATGTGCGTGCAAATGCTGTCTCTACAGCGTAAGTGAATGAATTTTATAAGGGACACGCGCTATCACCAAAGGAAGTTTTCCCAGTTCGTTCCCAGTACTTCCAGTTAAGGAACAGCACTTCCCGACCCCTCTAGTTTAATAGTCTCCTTTTCCCCCTGTTAGCCCTGACCCTCAAAACTCTGATGACTAGCCTAGATTTTTTTTATTTTATTACTTACACGCCATCCATAGCAGTAGTAAAGTTACGCTGCAGGGAACACTGGCGCGCACTTGTGTACATTAATACTTATGGGCAGATTTCGTGTTAAAGTACTGGAGTGCCCAAGTCCTGCCATTGCCACACCCAGATCACGCCCACACCCACCCCTTTTTGGGCTCTCTTACTTGTTCTCATACCAGGCGTGTAGACGGGCAGCTTTAAAAATCCGCTCATTGCGTGCTGGCTGGACATACGTATCTCCTGGTTATGGCCCGCATCAGGCTTTTCAAAAATTCACCCCATAGGGAGATTCAAGTGAGGCTGCACATTGGAAATTCAGGTACAACAGGTCCCTGCACATAGGAATCCCTGGAGCCATTCCCAAAAGGGTATCTTGTTTGTCTATTTGAGAAATCCTAAGAGAATGTATAGAAGAGTTGTAACTTTCCTCAGTTATATATAACCCAGCCTTCTCAGCCCTGGAGAGTAGTGGACCACTCAAAGATTTGAGTTCTGTGGAGCGGGGGCAGGAATCCTCCTGTAGGGCCACGGAGAGGGTATTACAGTTCAACAAAACTAAACACTCCAGAAGAAAATGTACTAAAGGAAAAACAGTCTAACATTCAGCAGATACAGTGAGAATTTGTAAACTCAGTCCAAACGAGGCAGAAATTAAAAAATCAGAAACAGCTTACAGTCACTTTTAGAATCCAAAAATCACTTGCTGCACTCACAAATCCTTATCAAGCATAAGTATTTGTACTTCATCAACACAATACACTTCCTCACATAGGCTTTCTTTTGCATATCCTGCCAGACCAGAAATATTCCAGACATTATATATAATAATTTCTTAAACATATATCAGGAAATGTACACAGATTAGTTGCAAAACTACTACTAAATTGTATTGGCTAGAATCAAGTGACATGCAGATTACTTCATGTTATTAATTTACTTCATATTCAGAATATGTCTCTTTTGGCTAATGGGTAACCTGTTTTCATTGATTAAGATCTATTTCTCCAGTAGCACATAACCTTGCATGGAAAAGATCCCTATCAAACCAGACATTTTAGAGGAACAGAGAGTAGTTTGAACTGGACTTGTGATTTAAGTAGGAAGCTTTACAAATGAAAGAAAAGCTCTCTGTTAATGGATGGATACAGGGCCTGTAGAACTCACGGATCTACCGGGTGACAAAAAAAAAAGAGTTGATTCAGTGCATGGAGAAAATTGATTTCAAAATGAAGCGAATCCAATCTAGTAGTACTTCATTATTCTTTATTGTGATTTAATGTGTAAGTTAAGGACCCAAAAAGCACGAAGGAAGGCGATCTATGAAAGCCGTCAGGATATTTAGCTCAATATTTTTACACATTTATATATACAATTTTTCAGCATTTTCAACTCTAAGTGATAACATATCTTTTTAGCTTACAATATCACATAGATTGGTTTTGATATTGATCAATACATTCTGGTTTCAATAGAGTCAAATCACAACAGTGGTTCCGAAAGATATAGCCATTTATCGCATGGTTGTTACTATAGCATTAATACACCACATATACATTTATAGCTATTATTTTCACAATTCAATCAAGCTTTCAACATTCAATTACATATATTTTTTACCATCGTTATATCAATCGTTTACAAAATCAATTTTTGTTCTATATGCATTTATTATTATTAAGTTATTGGTTTTAGCAAAAACAATTTCTTGAACATTTCATTAGTAACAAGATATCGATATCAATGTCCTAGATATTTATGCCATCCTTTTTCAATCATTACAGACCAGATAATGCAGTTGGTCGCATAGTTCTCAATGTGACCTTTCGTATACAGTTATCCCAATTGTGAATTAGAGAGAATATAAGGTAACTATTAATAATTCTTCTCTTAAATTTTATTGTATTTGTTATACAAACCGTGAGTTTTTAGAATATATAAATATATTTTTTTTAAATATAAGTATTTCCTAGTTGTCATTATGTTTTAAACGTTATGTATTTTCATGCGCTTTTTATATGTCACCATTCTAACATATTCAACAAGTTTTTTTAAAAAATAAGGATTCTTTTGGATTTATACTATCAGTGTGTTTGAAATATTTATATATTTATTTATTTATGTTGTAGCCCCTGAGGCAGCCGTTTTCAAACGGCGAAACTCGGCCTGAGTCGGGCAAATTTTGTGTCTCCGCTTCAATAAAGGATTTCATAAGACATCAGGCATCTATCTTCTTTTTTCATGTGTAAGTTAAGTACAGAGGTCCAATAATTACCCAGATAACTTTATCCCAGTTAACTTTACAGGGATGTTATTCAGCGGCACTTATCAGGATAACGGAATTACTGGTTAACTTTAGCCAGCCACTTCTGAATATCAATGCTGACCGCCTAAAGTTTACTTGTGCCCTGGGAATACATCTAGCACCACCTATTTTTATGTGGGGAAATTTTGTGAGGAATTAACTGTTATGACTGTGGACCCTTGGCCCGGAATGAGGGTAGCACTACCACGGAGGTACAGCCCTCAATGGTTCTCGTCGCCAGCTGGTGGTACAGGTGAGGACAAGCCAGCTGGAGCTTCACCTATACCAGAGCTCATTCCCCGCAGGTTGAGCCCTTGGGTGCCAGGGCCAGCATGACTTAGGTGTGGGTCGCCTCAATGAGACAGAAGTGACGGAGGGCGAAGGCCAGGTCAGGAGTCCGGGTCAGGGCTAGCAGCAGAGGTACAGAACAAGTGTCCAATCCGAAGATCCAGGGCAAGCAGCAAACAAAGATGAAAGAACCAGGCCAGAGGTCAAGACGGGCAGCAGACAAGCATGGACGAGGGACGAACCGAAGTCAGAACCAGGAGATCAAGCCGAGAAGGAAGTACAGGAACTGGAGGATGAGGAGAGGAATGGAGTCAAGAACACAGGCATGGGCAGGAAAGCAGAAACTGGAACACCAGGACTGGACTTCAGGAACGAAGGACTGGAGCGGAACAGGATCAGGATCTGAAGCAGGAACCAGAAGTCGTCAGAATGCAGCAACTAGCACTCCGAGGAGACGACCTGTTGCTAAGGCAAGGAGCTGGAGACTGAGGCAGGGTTGAAATACCCCCTCAGTCTTGATGTCATCCATCAGGGCTGGGCCGAAGTTTCCCTGCCATGGTCCCTTTAAGAGGCGGAGCCTCCTGCACACAGGTGGAAGGATGGCGACATTCAGAGCCACGTGGGAGGCCGCGGTCAGCCGGCCAGAAGGAAAGCTGGTTCGCGTCGGAGGAGGAAAGGGGGGACCGGCCGTGGCCTGCTGTGGCTGGGAATCACAACAGTACCCCTCCCCTTACGCCCCCTCACAGAAGGACCTGGCTTGTTGGGGTGAGCGTGATGAAAGTGCTGAAGCAATGACTTATCCAAGATATTCGATGATGGCTCAAAGGAGTTTTCCTCAGGACCGAATCCTTCCCAGGAAATCAAATACTCCCATCTACGATTCCGTCTCACATCCAGAATCTCCTTGACTTGGTAGAAGGCATCCTCTTCAGAGATGATCTCCGGGGTCTTAGGTGGAGTAGCATGAAACAGAGAGAGCACCAACGGTTTTAATAGGGATATGTGGAAGGAGTTATGTATCCGTAAACTGGTAGGAAGGTGTAAATGATAAATCACAGGACCCAGGAAAACGGTCCAATGTATCTTGGAGCCAGCCTCATCGAAGGGACCCGAAGATGAATGTGGCGGGTGCTGAGCCACACCTGGTCCCCTGGGCTAAATGATGGAACTGGACAACGGTGCTTGTCTGATGTTTGTTTAGCTGTATTGGCGGCCTTTAGGAGGTTGGCATTGGTGGTGTTCCATAACTATGGATGAAGGTCTTCAAGCCCCAATTGATCCATTCTGCTTAGCCATTCCCCTGAGGGTGGAAAGCAGTGGTAAAGTCTAATTGGACTCAGAATTTCTTACATAAGGAACGCCAGTACTTAGCCGTGAATTGGGAACCACGGTCAGAAGTGATGTGTTGGGGCAGGCCATGGAGGCGGAAGACGTGTTGAATGAACAGTCATGCCAATTCCTTTGTAGATGGCAGCTTGGGGAGAGGAACAAAATGTGCCATCTTTGAGAATCTTTCCACTACTACCCAGATCACCTGGTTACCATGAGAAGAGGGCAAGCCAACCACAAAGTCCGTGGAGATAGTCCACAGTTCGCAAGGAGCTGGAAGAGGCTGTAGAAGTCCCCATGGACGTCTTACCCTGGGGTACCATGTGGGTGGCTGCCAGTAAGACTTTTGCTGGGTCCAAGATGTAACGGGATAAGTCCAGAGTGTCCTCAATGTCATGAAGTCTAGACAGGGTATTAGCCCTGGCATTTTTTACAGCTGGTCAGTAGCATAGTACAAAGTTGAATCAACTGAAGAAGAGAGACCAGAGGGCCTGGTGCGGGTTCAAGAATTGTGCCTTACTGAGATATTCTAAGTTTTTTATGATCAGTGTATATTCTGATGGGGTATTGCGCCCCCTCCAACCACTGCCTCCATTCTTCAAATGCCATTTTTATGGCCAGTAGCTCTTTATCCCCAATTCCGTAATTTCTCTCCACCGGGGAGAATTTGCATGAAAAAAATGAGCATGGCAGCATGGCTCCCTGGGTGGAGTGCTGGTTGAGTACTGCCCCTACCACCACTTCAGATGCGTCCACCTCCACAATGAATGGGCGAGTAGGGTCTGGGTGAAGGAGACAGGGTTCTTGTAGAAAAGCCCGTTTTAGTTCTTCAAAAGTTAGAACAGTCACAGGAGGCCAATGTCTGGTGTCAGCCCCTTTCCTGGTTAGAGCAATGAGTGATGCCACGATGTGAGAGTACCGTGGGATGAAGCTTCTATAGAAGTTGGCGAAGCCAAGAAACTGTTGCAGTGAACGTAGTTCCACCAGTTGAGGCCACTCCCGGATGCTGTCTAGCTTGTCCGGGTCCATTCGGAAGCCTGAAGTGGAAACAGTGAAACCCCAAAAGGGTAAGGACTCCTGTTCGAAGAAACACTTCTCCAATTTGGCGAATAAATGGTTTTCTCTGAAACGCTGGAGAACCCGGTGAACTTCAGCGCAATGGGTAGGCAGGTCCTTGGAGTAAATTAGGACATCATCAAGATAGACAATCACACAATTGTGGAGCATTTCCCTGAAGACTTCATTCATTAGATTTTGGAAGACTGCCGGCTCGTTACACAAGCCAAAAGGCATTACTAGGTACTCGTAATGGCCATCATGCATATTAAAGGCAGTCTTCCATTCATCTCCAGGCTTGATTCAGACCAGATTGTAGGCCCCATGAAGGTCCAATTTTGTGAAGATTTTGGCTCCTTGGAGACGGTCCAAGAGCTCCGGAATGAGCGGGAGAGGATAGCGATCCCAGCAAGTAATGGCATTGAGACCCTGATAGTCAATGCAGGGTCTTAATGAGCCATCCTTCTTGGCCACAAAAAAGAATCCAGCACCCGCTGGGGACATGGAAGGGCGGATGAAGTCCCTGTCAAGGTTCTCTTTGATGTATTGAGACATCGCTTGGGTCTTGGGTAGCAACAACGGATACACCCAACTACGAGGCGGAACCGTGTTGGGTAAGAGGTTGATTGCACAATCGAAGGGGCGGTGCTCAGGCAGGGTCTCCACCTTTTCTTTGGAAAATACATCAGCGTAGTCAGCATATTGTGGAGGTAGAGGTAGCGTGGTGGCGGCAAGCAGGAGCCGAGGTTGAGGCAAACTCCGAAGGCAGGCAGAGAAGTACTCGTAACCCCATGCATCAATCTGTAGAGACTCCCAATTGATAGTAGGGGAGTGCTTATGCAACCACAGGAGTACCAACACCACTGGATGAATGGCCTTCTCAAGGATAAGGAAGGATATCTCCTCTTCATGGAGTACTCCAGTACGAAGAGTCACGGGAGCTGTGCAGGATGTGACTCTCCCAGGTAGAGGATCCCCCTAAAAGGAAGATACCAGTAGTGGTGGTGTGCAGCGGACCACAGGAAGCTGCAGTTGATTGACTAGTTCAGCCAGAATGAAATTTCCTCTGGCCCTGGAGTCAATAAAAGCCAGAGTCATGAAGGATCCCCCGGGGAATTGGAGGGTCACTGGTACCGTGCATTGGGGAGTGGGATTGATGCAGCCTAGGGTCAGCTCCCATGTGACACCTAAGCCCAAGAGTTTCCCAGAAGTTCTGGCCAATGGGCAAGTAGGTGGCCTTTATTGCCGCAATACAAAGTCCGAGAGACCTGCACCGCTGCTTCTCTTCAGTGGTTAAATGGCTTCAGCCTATCTGCATAGGCTCCTCACTGCAAACCGGTGGGGTCTCAGAGGTGGCAGAGGGGGGGGGGGGGGTGAGACCAATCTCTCTCACCCCCCCCCCCTCTCCAATTCCTAACCTCTCACCTTCCCTCTCCCCCCTACTTACCTTCCACCTCCTATATACCCCCCTCTCTAAAGTGTATTTTATCAGGACAACATATTGTGTATATAATTTCTACTTGTATAATCTAATCTGTTATTTGTATAATCTTGTATAATCTACTCTGTTATTTATATGTTTTTTTAATGTTCCTTATATAATTATGCAATAATTGTAAAGCCTGTTGCTAAGTTCTGTTCTGTGTAAACCGACGAGATGTTCCCAACGTTCGTCGGTATATAAAAGTTATTAAATAAATAAATAAACATTGAACAAGAAAAAGACAGAGCCAAGGAAACCACATGACGTCCCGGTCTCAGCTCCTTCAAGTGTTGCTGAAGGCGCCGATCAATTCAGCCTGCCAGGTCAATAAGTGCCTCCAGTTCATCTGGTAACTTCCGGGCAACCAGCTCATCCTTTATTCTGGAAGCCAGCCCGTCAAGGAAGATACTCTGTAGGCTATCATTCTGCCAGCCCAGTTCAGATGCCAGGGTGCAGAATTCCACTGCGTACTCAGCCAGAGTACGGGAGCCCTGGCGAAGGTGGAGCAGCTCAGAAGTGGCTGTGGATTGGCGTCCTGGCTCATCGAACACCTGTCAGAAAGTCTGGATGAACCGAAGCAGGTCTCCAAGGATGGCATCCCTGCGTTCCCACAATGGGGAGGCCCAGGCGAGGGCTTTGCCATCCAGCAGGGAGAGGATAAATGTGGTTTTAACCTGGTCGCTGGGGAACTGTGTAGGTTGGAGGGAAAACCTCATAAAGCAATAGTTTAAAAACCTGCGGCATTGCTTCGGGTTCCCGGCATATAGAGGCCGGGCATGTAGATGCAGGAGCGGAGAGGGTGGTGAAGAGATCACCGGTGGAGGAGCTGAGGCCCCGGACATAGAAGAATGATCCAGGCGGTTGGCCATGCACTCGACTGTGGCTGCCAAGACATCCAGACATTGCTGTTGCTGCTGCAAGCATTGAGCCATACCAGGATGGCCTGTAGGCCACACAAATCCACCGGGTCCATGGCCTTAGCAAACTGTTATGTCTGTGGACCCTTGGACCGGGATGAGGGTAGCACTACCACAGAGGGACGGCCCTCAATGGTTCTTGTTGCCGGCTGGTGGTACTACAAGTGAGGACAACCCAGCTGGAGCTTTACCTATACCAGCTCTCGTTCCCCGCAGGTTGAGCCCTTGGGTGCCGGGGCTGGCTGGACTTAGGTGCGGGTCGCCCCAATGAGACAGAAGTGACGGAGGGCGAAGGCAAGGTCAGGAGTCCAGGTCAGGGCTAGCAGCAGAGGTGCAGAAAGAGTGTCCAATCTGAAGATCCGGGGCAAGCAGCAACCAGATGAAGATGAAAGAACCAGACCAGAGGTCAAGACGGGCAGCAGACAAGCGTGGACGAGGGACGAGCCAAAGTCAGAACCAGGAGATCAAGCTGAGAAGGAAGCACAGGAACTGGAGGACGAGGAGAGGAATGGAGTTAGGAACACAGGCACGGGCAGAAAATCAGGAACTGGAATGCCAGGACTGGACTTCAGAAACAAAGGACTGGAGAGCAGCAAGATCAGGACAGGATCAGGAACTGAAGTAGGAACCAGAAGACGTCAGGATGCAGCAACTAGCACTTCGAGGAGACAACCTGTTGCTAAGAGACTGGAGACTGAGAGTTTAAATACCCCCTCAGGCTTGACATCATCCATCGGGGCTGGGCCGAAGTTTCCCTGCCATGATCCCTTTAAGAGGCAGAGCCTCCCGCGTGTGTGCGCCTAGGGAGAGCTACGCAGGAGGAAGGATGGTGGCGCTCAGAGCCACGTGGGAGGCTGCGGTCGGCCGGCCCCAGAGCGGGGCACACCACGCTGACCGGAAGGAACGCTGGCTCATGTCGGAGGAGGTAGGGGGGACCGGCTGTGGCCTGCCACAGCCAGGAACCACAACACTCACTTGCCCAAACATAATGTACTTTTCCCGTGGGGTTACAATTTAAATTGTAAAGATTTGTCCAGCTAATTCATGGTTTACATTATTTACTTCCACTGTTTAAATTGTTCTCTGTAAAGCCTGTTGCAGTTTTAGTTATTTGTGAACCGAGATGATGTTCCCAACGTATCCCGGTATATAAAAACACCTAAATAAATAAATAAAATAAATAATTCCTAAAGTTAGCCAGAGAAATATTTTGAATATGTGACTAGTCAGCTTGTTTATTTATTTGTATTTATTTTTTTGGCTTAGAAACTATTAGTGTAAGGGAGATGGTAAATTACTGAACTGTAATTACCCTCTACCTGGGCTTTAACCTCTAACAGGTGGCTCGCAATATAATCAAATACCCTAGTTTTGTGAAATTGTTTAATGAGAAGGACCTACATTGCCTGCCATTCAAAAATATAGGTACTGTGGTTTATTTTCTGTGCCTGAATTGCCGCAGCCCTGTCTTTACAGGCTTAATTTTCGGGCTTTCTATGACAAGACATTGAGCATGCTCAATTTCTGGATTCTCTGCTGAGCTGACTTGAACCAATCAGAGCTGGGAGTATGCCTCAGAGCCAATGAAGCCTGCACTTCTTGCCTTTGGTTCCCCCCTCTTCCCACACTTTGGATTTTCTCCCAGCAGTCACAAGTTTGGTACCAAAAGAAGTCAGAGCCCTTAGATGCAGACAGAGAGGAGGGCTGCCTGCAAAAAGCCATGGGCATTGGGCACTGGGAGATCAGGAAAGAATTGTGCTTGAAAGCAGTTCTAGTATCTTGGTTTGGACAATGTGGGACTACAAGAGCAGTTGCTTGCTGAGAAAACCTCAAGAAAGAGAGAAACTGGAGCAAGCTCAGAAGAGAAGCTGAGGAGAAAATTGCTTTTTTTCCCTCTTTGAACTGAGAGTGTGAAATTGTCAAAGAGATTCGGAGACTGGTCAGTCAAAGAAGGCTACCGACTGTTTTATTTTATGGGTTTGTTTGTTTTTTTTACAGAAATACAAATATTGTTATCCCTCTAAAGTTCTGCAAGGAATAATTCAGTTCATCTCTCTATTCCCAGCCATAAGGAAAAATAACTGTAAGGGGTCATAACCAAAGTTCTGTGCTTTGAGATGAGTACAACATTTACATTGGGCAAGTTTCATATATTTTATTTCCTTTCCCTATGTTGGAGACTTTACATTAACAATCATTTTTAGTTAAGAACGCCTGGGGGATATAGTGGATTTATTTATTGCTAGGCTGGTGTTCTGCCTCCACAATGTATGTATATATTTATTTAGGTGAATTTTAAAAGCTCAGCACATGCCAAAGCCGGAAGATATGAAAGTATGTCCGGCCAGCATGCACCGTGCAGATTTTAAAAGGCCCATGTACTCGCATATCTCCTGGTGCACACACAAGTGAGAAGCCCAAAAAAGGGACAGGTTAAGGGTGTGCTCTGAGCGAGACATGGGCATTCCGGGACTTTAACGTGAAATGTGTGCATTAGTATTTACGCGCACAAGCGCTCATCAAGGTCTCCTGCCACGTAACTTTACTACTGCTATGAATGTCGTGTAAGTCATAAAAGAAAAAAAATTAGGCTAGTCAGTGGAGTTTTAAGGGTTGGGGCTAACAGGGGGAAAGGGAGGCTAATAACCTAGGGAGGTTTAGAAGTCCTATCCCTTAACTGGGAAAACTAGTACTGGCGTTGGCACACATCCCTTATAAAATTACTCCACTTATGCAGTAGAGGCAGCATTTACGCACACATTCAGCGTCCATATAAAATTGTGTGCACATATACGTACGTATGTTAGAAAATGGCCACATCCTCTGGCACAAGCTGGCATACATGCATGCATGACCTTCAGATACCTGAAAGGTTTTAATGATGCACAATCAACAAACCTTTTCCATTGGAAAGAAATCAATTGAACTAGGGGTCACAAAATGAAACTCCAGGGAGGACAACTCAGAACCAACATCAGGAAATATTTCTTCACGGAGAGGTTGGTGGATGCCTGGAATGTCCTTCTGGGGGAGATGGTGAAGACAAAATCGGTGAAAGAATTCAAAGGGGCTTGGGATAAACACTGTGGATCCCTAAAGACTAGAGGATGGGAATGAAGAAAAGAGTGCATGGGGGTAACTCGCTGGTGCGGTGGTTACTACCCTTAACCAATAAGCCTTCATGCTGTTGATGCAACTCCATCATTTATCTCTGCTTCAATGGCAGAGGGAAAAGAGGAAAAGGGGAATTGGATTCAGACAGCAACCAACAAGGACCCCAACTTTTACAGTCTGGGAAACTGATAAGTATAGGGGTAATCTGCACGACACAGCAGATACTACCATAAGCATGCTGGAGAGACTGGATGGACCATTTGGTCCTTTTCTGATGTAATGTCTGTGTTTCTATGTGCACCCACGTGGCTGTTTAAAAGTTACCATTATTATGCTGCCACCCTGTGTCATCTTGCAATAATTCCTTAGTGTAATAAATCTGGTGTTAGTTAGACTGCGAGCTCCTGAAGAGGGAAGAGTTAGCAGTCTGTAATAAATCTGGTAAGAAAGCTGGGTGTAGATGGGAGGAGCAATCTGAATTAATGGCTCCTAAGATGGAGAAGTCAGCTATCTTGTAGTGTCTCAGATTCAGTATATTCTGTTTCTGTTAGGGTACTCCATGAGGAGATAGCAATCTGTTGGGAAAGCTCTGTTAGAGCTGATAGATAGCAATCTGTTATGAATCTGAGATAGTAGTGGTGAATCCCTGGACCGGTGGCAGATGACCACGCCCCCGGGAGGATATCCCGAGAGGGACCACCGGCTAGGCTTGAGTATGGAGACAGACACACATTAGTTCTTTTATTAAACAGGTTTCTGGAAACCACCAGAGGTGGCAGTAGTGAGCTGATATGCCCAGCAGGGCTGTAGTCCCTCAGGCACTGGAACCGCGATCCAGGATGGCTGAGCTGTTGAGAAACTGTAGAAAGTGAGTAGGTAGAGTAGACAAGGTTCATGAAATAAATAAATAAATACATACATACATAAATAAATAGATAAATAAATACCTAGATGACAAAACTCACATAAGGTCTCAAGGAAGCTCAGGAGCTGGAAAGGTTTAGGCCCTCAAGGAGCGAATACCTGGTCCCAGGGAAAGCTCTGAGAGAGCGATGGTAACTCACAATTGTTTGTAGAAGCGATAGCTTCCAGGCAGTAGAGAATCTTCAGAATGTCCAGGAACATGGGCCCTCGAGGAGCGAGTACCAGTTCCTATCTGTAATCTGAAAGTAAAGAAAAGAGCGAGGCCCCCGAGGAGAGGGTACCTCTGGTAAGTCCGAGGAGGCAGAGTAGCTTGGAGGAAACGTAGCCGAATCCGTATTCAAATCCTCTCCATGCTAACTCAGTTAGGTAGTGAATTAGAGACCTTTAAATATTGGAAGCGGATGACGTCATCTCAGGGGGACGCCCCTGAGGTTCGCGCCCTTGCTGGTACTTCAATCAGAGGCGCGCGTGCCCTAGGTCATCAGGCAAACATGGTGGATCTGCAACATCGAGCCGGTCCGGGGACGCCGGAGGGAGACGACATGGAGATGCCGCCGCAGCCAGCCATCCATCAGACCCGGAAGGAGTCGCCACAGAGGTAAAGAGGGCGGAGTGAGGGTGTCGAGCAGCGACGGACACAACACTTAGCTTAAAGTCTCTGCAGGATGTGGAGCTCTCTTTTTTCTTTTTGGATATTGTATGAATGCTGCTGAACTCTTATTGGATTTGTTCATGTTTGCTCTTCATCTATGTTCTCTCTCCTCTTCCTATTGGTCTCTTGACTCAAAGCAATCTGGGACTGTCTACCTTCTTGCTGAGGTTTTGATTAGAAAAGGCTCTTACAAGCCAACATCCTCTTCAAACTCCTAGAAAAAAACCTTCTAGAAAAACCATCACCTTTTCACTTCTCTACATCTATTTACCATCCACCGCTACTCTACTCTACTAGCAGCCTTGACTTCGACTATAGCTGCAGCTGTCTCTGTCTTATAACAACTGAACCAGGCTGCTGTCTGTACAGTTATTCTTCTCGCCTTGCAGGTCCCTGAGTACTGAACTGTTTTCTTCATTCTAATAAACATCAGAGATGTGCATTGTTTTTGTTTTTTTTTTTCATTTCAGGCTTCGTTTTTGGGCCCCTGCAGGAAACTTCGTTTTTCCCGCGGTTCGGGGTTGTTTTTTTTTCATGGGCCCTCGATTTTTGGGTTAGTGCGCGCTAACTGCCATTAGCGCACAGTAACAGGAGTTAGTCTGCACTAAGTCCCATTAGTGCGCACTAACCCGAAATATGAATTTTTCCAAAATTTTGGAAAAATTATTTTCAGTTTTCATTGCCCCCAAAACATGCCAAATTAGACAATTTCGTTGAAATTGTCTAATTTGGGAAAAACGAATGCACATCTCTAATAAACATTGGCATTTAATAACTGAAGCCTAGATTCATCATTCTGCTATAAATATAGCGGAATGATGAGCTGCTGTGAAAAAAAGGGGCGGGGGACGAAAGTTTACAGCTGGCCGCATCACGGCGGTGCAGTTTCACCCCCCATGGATTCAGCCGTCCCGCACACTATCGCCCCATAGTGCCACGGCAAAAGGTGGTGCTATTTCCCGCGCTTCTGCCAACAATAATGTCCAAAACATTATCGCCCGCGGCAGTGCTGCCACCTCATTAGCCTTAGCCCCACCTAAACTCCTCCCTAACCCCACCCTTTCCCCTAATTTAAATGTTACCACCGTGATGCACCTATTATCGCGTGCATTTTAAAGAACGACCTGGAAAGCTCTCTAATATTTGAACTTGTGAAAGATAAGATTTAGCTGACTGTCTAGGAATTTAAACTAGAATGCAAGCTCCCAAGGCAGGACAGCTGGCATATATCTGCTGCCCATTTTATTTTTGCTTTCCGTGCTGTGAGAAATTATGCTAAAGTGACTTGTCATCATTATCTAACAAGTTTAGTCTATTTACTTGATTGCTATTTCTTACATTGGTAAAATAAAGCAATATAAAAATGCTTCTTTCTGCTAAAAGGTATAAATACTGCCTGCTATGTGATCCCATAAATTGCAAAGTAAAGATTTTAATTTATTTTATTGGCATTGTGAGTGGTATGCACTGTACCTTTGCTCAGGTTAGGATTAGGGGGTCTCCGAGCTGGGGCTCAACAATGTGTTGGAATTGCAATCAGACAGCAAAGTCTCTCCCGCTTCAGGTAATCAAACCTGCGCTCACTTTATCCAACCGGCTTCAGAAAAGAAAATTAGGCCATTTCTTTCTTCTAGGGCGCTGTGTCCCCCTTGGCGCCATACACAGTCCTAGGCTTACTTGCACATATGTTTGCAGAAGATTTCTGGGACCTATTTCTTTGGTAGAGATGGTGAAGAATCTCCTTGGTGCTCATTGGTTATATGAGCTTATGCAATTAGCATTAAATAATTCAGATTAGAACTGCTAGCATTTTCTTATTTTTTTCCTTTCTTAAAAGAAGAAAATTATTTTTGTTCCAAAACATAAGTACCTTTCCATGGTGTTCTATAGTGAAAGAGATTCACACACATAGGTATTATTCTTGTCATAGCGGCTCACACCTGTAAAGGAAAGGATATAGTTGATTATAAGGATTACTTTGTTTGAAGGTATTTTAAAGTAGCACTCAGCTGGAAGACTTTATGAATCCTTTTTTTCTCAAAACGTCTGGACATTCCCCGTGAAAAGAAAAGTTTAAAGAACTAAAATAAACCATTGATTCTCTTGGAAAGTTAATTTTGTATAACAGAAGGGTTTTCTTACCAAAGAATTCACACATTCTGGGTTTTCTGAAATAATTTTTTATTCTGTAAAACAAAAACAGCAGAAGGTAATGTTTTAATCCTGCAAAGGGACACGTCGTGATAACATTTCTGACAAATTGTTGCTTACGTATCATTAAATCCAGCTGGTAAAAAGAAGTGTTCCTGAAAAAAAAAATTTTCATTATACTAAAAACAAGCTGGTTCAGTTTATGTCTCATATGGGGTGAATTTTCTAAACATTTCAAGTGTAAAAATCAGCATATAAGTGTGTAAGTATCCTCTATGTACGTATTCCGTATTTTATAAAAATAGTGCATATGCACATATTTTCACATTTGCATGCATATTGAGTTAAAAAAAGGGCAGTTTAGGGCCATTCCAGAGCAGGGCCAACATTTACATGCATAAGTTACTATTTTAAAAGGTTTGCCAACTTTCATATTTTTACACCTGCTTGTTATCTGGTGTAAGTGATATTAAACGTGTATATTGTGTAGGACTGATAGGGTGGAAGGTCTGGGGGAACCGGGGGGGGGGTTCAGGCTAAAGAACCAGGAGGGTCTTGATGACCTGGAGGACTGGGTGAACTGGTGGACTACTTGATAAAACTGGTAATTTCCTTGACTCATGCATGGGTCATGCATGTGAGCCCTTGGACTGTGGTATAGTTGAATCTACCTAGCCGACAGCTAGTGGACTCACTTTTACTGGGTCTGGAGCTGGAGCTTAACCTTTACCACACAGGTTGAGCCTTTGGGTTCCAGGGGCCGGCAGACCTTAAGCGAAAGTCCGGTAAGGATCAGTCAGACAAAGTCAAGATTTGGGCAGTGGTCAGGCCTGGCAGCAAGGAGACAGTATCCAGATCCAGACCAAGGGTCAGGGCAGGCAGCGAGCAGACAGTATCCAGGGTCAGGGCAAGGGTTAGGGCAGGCAGCAAGCAGACAGTATCCAGATCCAGGCCAAGGGTCAGGGCAGGCAGCAAGTATCCAGGTCCAGGCCGAGAGACAGGGCAGGCAGTGATCCAAGAGTGAGGTCAGAATCCAAAGTAGAGGTCAGAACCAGGGAATCGGGCCAGGACAAACAAGACAGGTAAAACAGAACACAAGGGCGATTAGACAAGAGAGGGTGGACCGGACAAGACAGAGAGGCAGGGCCAAGCAGGGGCAAGGCAGGAACAAGGCAAGGCAAGACAGAAGGACAGTGAAGCAAGGCACAAGTAAGAAGGCCATGCTGCACACTATCGCCCCCATAGCGCCAATGAAATAGCTGTAGCTTTTCCGGCGCTACTGCAGGCAATAATGTGCGATACATTATTGCCCTCAGCAATACAGCCCACTACTTTGCCTAAACCCCACCCAAACTCCTCCCCTTTCCCTAATTTGAATGTTGACATCGTGATATCGGTTGATATCGGTTGACATCGTGATATCGGTAGATATCGTGTGCGTTAGGGCATTAGCCCATGCCATAATGCCCTAACACAAGTGATAATGGCCCACCGCAGTTTGATGAATGACCCTGTTAGTGATGTACCTTTGTTTCCAAAGGACATGAAAATATTAACGATATATCTCGTTTTATTTTTGTCATTTTTGCCTCCAAAATGGCATAAACCACATAATGAAATGTTGTTATGTTGTTTAAGATGGCCTTCTGAAAAAACCTCTCAGCTCTGGACCTTGTCGGCCCCCCTCCTGCCCATCCCTTGAAACAAAATATCTGCTCTGTCCAGACAACCTTTCCAGTCCCTACACCCTGCCAAGCTATGTACACAATAAGCTGGTTTGGGCCTCTGGTCAGCCTACCTCCAAGTCCCCCTCCAACCCTTGACCACTCCCTCTAGAAATCCCCAAACAAAGCTCGCAGCAGAAGTCCCTGTTACCGGCTCCAGTCTGGCTTCAGCATAGTTCTGAAAATACTATGCTACCTGCACTGAATACTAGCATAACTACATAGTGCTGCATTGTTGACAGCTAACTTTGACAATGCAATGCTCTGACAACAACACAATTCAATGTTAGCTATCCAGGCTAGCTATCTGATGTTTTCAGAGTTACAGTGGGAAAAAATAGAAAAAAAAACCCCCAAAACAAAATGAACATTTTTCACTGCATACCTTTACTAATTTCAAAGTTGTCGGCACTGTTCTCCAGCCATTCTATGTTATTTCACAATCCTCTCCTGGTTTCTAAAGACCAGACACAAAATTCCCCTAATCAAATAAGAGATCAATGCTCAAAGAGTTTGGCCAGCTAACATTTGGAATTAGCCAGACAAAACTTAAGATTTCAATATTTTCCCACACTCCCTGGTTAAATTTTGTCCAGGCAACTCATTACCCACACAAAATGTAGCCGGATAAAAATAGGGTAGTGATGGAGGTATTCCTGGGGCTTGGTTTCATGTCTGGTTAGCACTGATATTCAGCACTAGCCAGACAAAGGTTACCTTGGTAACTCTGGTCAACCAAAGAGCAGGCCTACGGTTACCCGATAACCAAGAGAAAAATGTAGCAGAGCCCATCGGTGCTGGATGTCTCCTCCCTTTGCCCCTACCAGAGAAAAAAATGTATCAGGACCAAGGGATGCTAGATCTTCCCTCCCTCCCACTCTCCATAAGAAAAATATATAGTGGGAAAAATCACACCCACTCCCCTAACTAAAAACTACCAGGGAAGGAGCCAATCCCCATTCAGAACTCACTGAGAAGGAACAGATTGGTCTATTCACCCCAAAGTGATGTAAATAAATGAATACTAAGTGCTGGTACCTGTCAGCTGTACCTGCACTTAGTAATCAGCCCAGCAGAATGAGCTAAGAAACTCCTCCTCCCACTGAACTTCCGAGGCACATTTTGGGGTTTGTGGATGGGGTAAGGGTGCAAATTTGGCACCCTGCTACTTTGTACTTAAGGGATGTAGATAAATCTGCATGGCTCAGACCGCTACATTTTTTTTCTCTTGGGTGTTGGGATGGAAGGAGGATCCAGACCCACTCAACTACACTATGGGCCAGATTTTCAAAGGGGTACGCGCGTACCCCCTGAAAACCTGGCCGAAGTACCCCCTGCGCGCACCGAGCCTATGTTGAGTAGGCTCAGCGGCGCGCGCAAGCCCCAGGACATGCGTAAGTCCCAGGGCTTTCCTGGGGGGGCGTGTCGGGGGGCATGTCGTGGCGGCGCGTCATTTGGGGGCGGGGCCGCGGGTGTGATTCCGGCCTGGGGGCATTTCAGGGGTGTGGCCGAGGCTTCCAAAATGGCTCCCGGGCCTGGGAATCGCACACTGGCGGCTGGCCCGGCGCGCACAAGTTATGCCTGCTTTGGGCAGGCGTAACTTGTACAACAAGAGGTAGGGGGATTTAGATAGGGCTGGGGAGGTGGGTCAGATTTCAGAGCGGCCTCGGAGGGAACGGAGGCAGGCTGCGCAGCTCAGCGTGCACAGGCTGCCGATTTTGGACAGCCTTGCGCGCGCCGACCCCGGATTTTAATGGATATGCGCGGCTACGCACGTATCTATTAAAATCCCACGTACTCCTGTTTGCGCCTGGTGTGCGAAAAAAGTACGTGCAGGCGCAGATTTATAAAATCTACCCCTATACTTTTCTCTCTCTGGGGCGAATAGCAGGGAAGGTCTGGTGCCACTAGCCCACTACGTTTTTTTCAATATTCAAAAGCCCAGTGAGTGGCAAAGTTACCCAGATTGTTTTATCCAGGTAACTTTAGATGAGTATTTTCAGCTGCACTTTTACCTGGATAAGCATCACTGAATATCTGAGTAAAATTACCTAGATAACGTTATCTGCGTAATTTTGTGGTTCACCAAGCTTTTGAATATGGACCTCTAAGGTAACCATCCTTATCTCTCTTGTTGATTTTCTGGTTTCTGTATAACAGATTTCTAGTTAATGAAAGTCCTCCATTATGAGTACTTGACCAAGCATGGCTGCTCTCCTCACCTGACTAAGCTATTTTAGTTCATTGTAATAAAAGTCAGTAACTAACAATTCAGCACCTTGGGCAGAGATGCTATCAAGCATGCATCTCTCCCTTCAGCCAATAAAATAATTTAGTCATGCCTCAATAATTATGTCCTCACAGAATAATAATTTACCAGCATTTACTGAATATTAAAATGTGCCTTACTAAAGCCATAACTAGGACAGAGGAACCAATGCACATGCATTGAGCACAGCTGTCTTGGAGGAGCTGCTGAGTAAATCTTCTGTCACCCTAGACTGGCTCGATTTGGTGCTATCCAGCCCACAAGAATAGCCCCATCTTCCTCCATCCCCCACCCCCTCCCTTCCTCATCCCACAGCAGGCATGACATCATACTTTCCCTTTCTCCCATGACATTGCAACATGCAAGGGCACAGGGACAACACATTGCTGATTGTCTCGGCTGCTTCTGTCTGGGTAGGAAACACATAAGGGAGATGAAGGAACAGGTACGGGGACCTGCACCGTGCACTTCTTGTGTCCACGGCATAATGCTGCTGTTTTCACTAGCAATCCAAGGGAAGCAAGGCACACAGCAAATATGAGGGCGGAGAGGAAAGAGTAGAGCAAAGGGGAAGGGGGAAGGGGAGGAGAGAGATGGACAAGGAGGAGCGAACTTTGAAGGGGGAGAGGAGTTTGGGGGAAGGAGGATGCAAGACAGGAACATGGGTGGGACATGTTGGGAAACTGAAGTAGGATAGGAGAGAAGAGGAATCTTATGGACGGATACTGGAAGAAAAGAGCAAAGGATAGGGGAGATGAGGAAGATAACTGAACAAGTAATGGAGGGAAGAAAGGAATTAGTGAAAGATCAAAATATGGATGGGGCACTGCAAAAGAGAAGTAAAAGAGAGTGAATAGGAGACTAGGAAACGGAAAATACCTCACAATAACTTTCTTCTTTGACCCCTACTCCATACACCTTCACTCTCCTTTCAGATCCTCACCTCACCCCAACCTGCCCCAGTTCCATCCTCGTCATCTCCCACTCACCTCCTCTGTTCTGTGACTCGACATCTGCTGAATGTGGAAAGGGATCATCATACAATCCCTCTTCTTCCTTCACAGAACTTACTATGAAACTGGGGTCACGTGATATTTCTATATTTGGTGACAGCACTCTCAGACTATTGTGGCTCAATATCATTGATTTTACTATTTTTAGACCCCTTTCACATTTTTTTTTCTCAGAACTGGCTGATAAAGGCATTAAAAAAATCTATACTGCTGATGTGGGGTGAGAAAACCTAAAAGATCTAGCTGAGAATGTGCTTACCTCGGAAGACATGCCGCCAGAGGATGAGGCCCTGCCAGATACCACATTACCTGCAGAGATGGTGGAGGTGATGAACATAGTAATGCAACAACTGGGAGATAAAATTCATACTAGCCTCAATGCCAAACTGAAATCGGTAATGTATAGATGAGCACAACTTTTCTCCACAGTAGGGAAGGTGAATGCCCGGATCGATAACATTTCCGAGCGAGTAGAGGAGTTGGAAATGAGCCTGATCTCCAGGCAACAGAAGCTAGAAACGTTGGAATGCAAGCACAATTAGGTGGCCAACAAACAAGAACAGGAGAAGGTGCAGGCCTGGCGCAACTGGGTGTGTATACTGTGCATTTGCACGGAGCGGCACACCCGGGGAGGCGGCGGGCTGGTGGCAGCAGAAGAGGCCCTGGGCTGCCGGCAGAGGCTAACCAGCCGGCGGCTGAAGAAAAAGAGAGCATGGACCTCCTGTTGTCTTCTCACTGTATGGCCCACCGATCTTCCTGGTTGGGTAGGGGGGAGGGAGCGGAAGCTGTGTGCTCGAAGCTCATCCCACCACGGCCCAATGATAACAGGAGACCATGTGTGTGGGTGAGCTTGTACGTATGTGTGAATGAGAGCCTGTGTATGTCTGAAAGCCTGTTTAAGGTGTGCATGTGTGTGTGTGTCTGTGTGAAAGCCTGTGTGTGTGTGACTGTGTAAGAGCGCATGTGTTTGTCTGTGTGAGAACCTGTGTGCTTGTGAATGTGTCTGTGAGAGAGCTTGTGTGTTTTTGTATGTCTGTGTGCCTGTGAAAGCCTGTATGTTACATATAGGATCTCACAGGCACGCACACATACATACACACATAATGATTCTGTGAGGATGAGGGAGAGGCAGCCTTTGTATTTTACAGAAAGAGAGTGTGTGAAAAAATGACTGTGTTATTGTGCATGTGTGTGAGAGAGAAGATAAAATGTGTGCGACCCTACCTCTCCCAATCCACGACAATCTCAGGGTGACTGGAAATCAGATCCCAGGTATGGAGAGCAGATTTTTAAATCCTTATTAGTTTTTTAATTATTGGGTGTAATTTGATGATTCTGCTCTTTTGAAATATTTATTTTTTTTGGAGGGGGGGGGGAATAGAACATTTTTTAATTGGATTTTTTATTCATCAAATTTTTGAAATTAATTTTGGTGTTTGGGAAATTTTTGATATTCTATTCATTAACTGGTTTGAAATATTATTTTTATGAATATGATTTTAATATTATGATTCATGTTTTAGTTTTCTTGATTCTATTATTTTATGTTTTATAAGGCATGGTAATGTATGTGTTTTTCCATTGCTGCTCTGCATATAGAGGCTGGCTTGTTGTGGATTCCAGTTCAGTTCTTCTCAGCACTTTTCTGTTTCTACTTTCTGATCTCTTTATTATGTATTTGGTCAGGGTCTCTCTGTGTTCTGCATATGTGACTGAGGCGAGGTATTTTGCTAGCATGTAAACTATAGCAGCCTGGTTTTCTAATAAGAGCTTTTATTGGTGTTCTAGGGCCTGGTGTAATATCTTTGCAGTGTTGCCTTTTCATAGAAAAAGTTGTTAGGGTTGTTTTGGTATGGGAGGATTACTATATTGTAATGGTAATTCTGTTTGTTCATGGCTTTCTGAGGGCCAAGCGCACACCAATAAGCATTATAAAATTTTAATTCCATAGGAGCTCCAAGTGCCTTTTCTGCAGAGTTTTCTGGTGACACCACAGGAGTGCATGTAAATATAATATGCATGTTGTAAGTGATATTTTTGCCTCAGAGGACTGTACTCTTGGATGTTCTTTTTTATGTAAAATTTGTTATAAATACATAATTTAATTGCGTGTGTCTGTAAAGGGTGTGGGAGAATGTGTGTATGTGTGTGGGGGGCATGTGTGCAAGGCTGTAAGGTTTGCCTAGGGTACCTAATACCCTTCCCTATCCATAGGTTTTGGACGGGAGGGGACGACGACTTGTCTGTTTTTAAAAATATAGATTGCAAGACGGAGCTGGACTTTATTTGATAGGCTCGGGACAGGTACTGAATGAATCTGGGGGGGGGGGGGGGGGGGGGGGGGCGGGGGGGGGGGGGGGGGGGGGGGGGGAGTGCAGCCACAGTAATTTTCCACACAGGCTAGCATTAAAATTAGCACCATCCATGAGCATGTGGAGTAATCTCCGGATAGTAGAGCTCCCTGAGAAGACTGATGGGGAGACCAGGTGGGATTCCTGGCTAGGTGGATTCCCAAAACTCTCAAGCTGCCCTGCAAGATCAGTTTACTTAACATAGGCAGAGCCTTGGCTCCAGCCCCTGCAGAAAAAGGCCACCCTAAAGTTACACCAATATGGAGATAAGAGCAAGATTCTCGAGGCTAGCAGCAGAATGGAAGAGCTCATCTCTCAGGACAGGTGCATTTATTTATTCCGGGGTTTTGACACCGAGATCCAGAAGCAACACAAAGCCTATACTGAAGTTATAAAAGAGCTCTGGCAGCACGGTATACCATATGCACTGCTGTACCCTGCTCAATTGAGAGTGCAACATGCTGGCAAAGTGTTTCCATTTGCCAGTGTGAAAGAAGCTGACCTCTTTGTTAAGGAGCATCAGAAGGCAACAGGACCTGATGCCTAACCAGTTCCTCCTTTTTAATATTTATTATTGTGTGTTCTTTATGGGCATACATGGTAGACGGCTTGGGGGGGGGGGGAAGGGGTGAATAAGTGACAGGGGGGTCTGTTTTGTTTGGAGAGCCAGGGTGGTGGAGTTTGGAGCGTATTGTAAGGGTGGTTTTTGTAACTGATTTTTGGGTAGCTGGGGTTTGGGTGGGTTGGGAAAGTTTTCTTTATTGTCCATTTTTCTGTAGATATTTCCTTGGTGGTCATATTAATCAGAATTGCTACACGGTTCAAGAGTTCTGCAGCGTTGGCCTCATGCGGTGCACATATTGAATCACTGATGCTGGCGGGAAGGAAGGTGCCGTTCAAGAGACAGACAGACGCACACAGAAGTATCCCTAGAACATCCTAAGTGACTACAACGGTGTGGACAGAACCTTGTGTCAGCTGTTTCATCACAGAACTCCTTTGAGAGGCTCGACCTCAGATGCTTGCTAGATTGCACCTCGGAAACTGCTTAAATTCATTGTGACTTTGGTTACTTGATTTGTTCAGTTAGATATGGAGTAGTTAAGGGATTCGGGGGGGGGGGGAGTTGGGGGCAGGGCTGACTGAAGGGTTTTTCTCTGTGCTTCTGCTGTGACAGGACATCTAAGCTGCAAGGATTCCTTTGCTCTGATGTGTAGCATGGTAGGAAGAGGGAGGGAGGGGTTAGTTTTGGCTGCTTTGATGGCAAGGAGATTATTCAGAGAGGCTGCAGCCCTTTACTGTCCTGCAGCAGAAGATGTTATGGGGTCTAAAGTTGTTTAGATTTTGCTGCGAGGGGTTTTGTTGTGAGGTGGGTGGGTTAGAGATAGTTTTTTATTATAAATATTGGGAGATGTGGCACTATACAATCAGTAAATCACACATGTGAGAATGCCTAGACAAATGGTTAATATTATCTATCTTAATGTAAGAGATATTGTCACTCTTGTCAAAAGGACAAGAATTTTTCATTTTCTGAAGTCATGGGGGGCCATGATGGCCCTGCTTCAGGAAACACATTTGACAAGATTTGAAGCATGCTAAATTAAATCGTGATTTAGGAGGGGCAGGTGTCCTAATTTAATATTAAGCACAAAGAGGTCTGTATCTTAGTCCACAAGACTTGTCATTTGGATGGGTCCAGATCTTTGGTGAACCTCAAGGAGCAATATGTTGCGATAGAACGCTCTATCTATAGGAGGCAATCTGCATTAGTCATCATTTACAGCCCAACGAAGGGCAGGGCAACAGGCCTATTATAGAAAACTTGTGAGTATTCTGAAGGGCTTCTCATCCCTTCTATACCTTACGGGATGGGGCGGGGGGGACGGGGACTGGAGCATCTGTCTAGACCCTGTGTTGGACATATCCTCTCAATTGAGAAGAGCTGGGACTCAAAGCAGAAGGACTAAATCTTTTGATGCATAGATTGGGATTAATAGATACTTGGTGCTCATAATATCCATTGGGTAGGGATTATATCTCACAGACATACAACACATACAATCATATAGTCTTCTTTTTATGTACTGCTGAGTTTGTTAGCTTGGCTGAGCAACTGAATATTCTGACTTGTCACATCTCTGATCATCACCTTGTTTTGCTGCCAATGAGTATGCTCCAAATGCAGTATATGGAGAACTGGCAATTTAATGTTTCTCTCCTCAGTAATGATTGCTTTTGCATTATGATAACTAATGCTATTAAGGAATTTAAAGAGATACATGAAGGGGTAGAGCAAAACCCTGTTTTACTGTGGGAAACACTCAAAGCTATCCTGAGAGGTAGAATTATTAGTTTTGCTTGTCATATGACAAAAAATACATCAAATTCCCCAAACCATGCCCCAATGAAGACATCACAGAAGCCCTCCCAGATGCCTTAAAAGAACTTAACCTCAACACAGCATATACAGCCACAAACTCATGGCCCACCATCAACGCTGAAATCGCAAAATCAAAATGCCCAATTGCAGGAAGACCTTGTGAGGCTGGAAAATTGGGTATCTAAATGGCAGATGAAATTTAATGTGGACAAGTGCAAGGTGATGCATATAGGGAAAATTAACCCATGCTATAGTTACACAATGTTAGGTTCCATATTAGGTGCTACTACCCAAGAAAGAGATCTAAGCATCATCATAGTGGCGTTGGCTCAGTGTGCTGCGGCAGCCAAAAAAGCAAACAGAATGTTGGGAATTATTAGAAAGGGAATGGTGAATAACATGGAAAATGTCATAATACCTCTGTATCGCTCCATGGTGAGACCGCACCTTGAATTTTGTGTACAATTCTGGTCACCGCATCTCAAAAAAGATATAATTGTGATGGAAAAGGTAAGGTACAGAGAAGGGCTGCCAAAATGATAAAGGGAATGGAACAGCTCCCCTATGAGGAAAGACTAAAGAGGTTAGGACTTTTCAGCTTGGAGAAGAGATGGCTGAGGAGGGATATGATAGAGGTGTTTAAAATCATGAGAGGTCTAGAACGGGTAGATGTGAATTGGTTTTTTACTCTTTCGGATAATGGAAAGACTAGGGGGCACTCCATGAAGTTAGGATGTGGCACATTTAAAACTAATCGGAGAAATTTCTTTTTCACTCAACGCACAATTAAACTCTGGAATTTGTTGCCAGAGGATGTGGTTAGTGCAATTAGTATAGCTGTGTTTAAAAAAGGATTGGATAAGTTCTTGGACAAGAAGTCCATTACCTGCTATTAATTAAGTTGACTTATATAATAACCACTGCTATTATTAGCAATGGTAACATGGAATAGACTTAGTTTTTGGGTACTTACCAGGTTCTTATGGCCTGGATTGGCCACTGTTGGAAACAGGATGCTGGGCTTGATGGACCCTTGGTCTGACCCAGTATGGCATATTCTTACCAAAGAAATCAGAACCGAGAACACTCTCAAAACACCATGGTACAAACATGAGCTGAAAAACATCAAGTGATTACTCCGACAAGCAGAAAAAAAATGGAGAAAAGATGCCGCACCACCCCACCTAGACAAATACAGAACAATACTACACATCTACAAAACTAACATTGACAACGCCAAACGTGGATACTATGCAAAGAAATTCCATGATCACCAATACAACCCAAGAGCCCTCTTTAACCTCATCTCCAAACTAACACAACCCACACAAACTTCACCCACCAACGGAAACACCACAATAACATGTGACAAATTAGCCCAATTCTTCCTGGACAAAACCACCAAACTAGTAAAGGTGATCCTCCAAGTAACTAAGGAAACACTGACCCTCCAACCCAGGATAGTCACCACCTGGACCTCCTTCGAACCCACTGCTTCCACAGAGATAAAAACATCATACAAAAGATAAATCTAGCCACCAACATCCTCGACCCCATACCAATCAAAACCCTGAAGCTAATAAAAGAAACCATCGCTAAACCTATAGCGGATATCATCAACATATCCCTAGAACAAGGAATCTTCCCTGGAGCTCTGAAATGTGCCATCATCAAACCTATACTCAAAAAGCCACACCTAGATACCATTGACCCAACTAACTTCAGACCCATATCGAACCTCCCTTTCATATCAAAAATTCTTGAAAAAACTGTAAACACCCAACTCTCTGAACACCTGGAATCCCAAAAAATTCTATACCCATCACAACACAGATTCAGGAAAACTCTAAGCATGGAGACCCTACTACTAACCCTAACCGACTCAGCACTCAGAGGTTTAGACGCCGGCAAATCCTACCTTCTAATTCTGCTAGACATATCCGCCGCATTCAATACCGTCAACTACAACACCCTGATAACCAGACTGAATGAGATTGGACTAGACGGCAATACAATGGTTCAGTTCTTATCTATCCAACAGAACATACAAAGTATCACTCAACAACAATGAATCAAAGCAATTCCCCCTACCACACGGCGCCCCCCAAGGATCTGCACTCTCCTCCACTCTTTTCAACATTTACATGCTCCCACTATGCAAACTCCTAACCGACTAAAACTCCAATTCTTCCTCTACGCCGATGATGTCCAGATCCTCCTCCCCTCCAAAGAAAACACACAGAACACCCTACAACAATGGAACTCCATCTTAACCCGAATTCAAAAACTTCTATCTCAAATATCGCTCACCCTTAATCACACAAAAACAGAAATCTTATACATTTCTAACAAACCCCCAGCATGGAACACCCAAGACCACT
Organism: Rhinatrema bivittatum; assembly: GCF_901001135.1. Classification (NCBI taxonomy): domain Eukaryota; kingdom Metazoa; phylum Chordata; class Amphibia; order Gymnophiona; family Rhinatrematidae; genus Rhinatrema; species Rhinatrema bivittatum. Next base: position 114,811,885 of record NC_042621.1, read on the forward strand.
CCTTCACTCAAACCAAGAGCCAACTCGTATCAACTACAAGAGACCTAGGCGTCATCTTAGACTCCGACCTCAATCTGAAAACATACATCAACACAATAATAAAAGAAGGATACTTCAAACTTCAAGTCCTCAAGAAGATCAAACCCCTACTACTCTACCAAGATTATCGGTCAGTACTCCAAATCATCATATTCTCAAAGCTCGACTATTGTAACTCCACCCTCAAGCCCCTCCAACTACTGCAAAATGTGGCAGCCAGATCCATCACAAACAGCAAATGATCTATACACATCACCCCCATATTAAAAGACCTCCACTGGCTCCCGATAACCCGCAAATCAATCAACAACAAAACTACAGAATGGCTAAAATACAGCTTTATCCCACACACCTCCCAAAGAAACCTGCAATCCAAAAACACCGGACTACTTACCATCCCCTCCAATAAATAGGCCCACCTCACCTCAACTCAAGAACGTGCAATCTCAATAGCAGGCCCCGCTCTGTGGAACAAACTACCATCAAATCTCAGAACAGAACCCTCATCACAGATCTTCAAGAAATCACTTAAAGCCTGGCTATTCCAAAAAGCCTACACAACTAACAATCATCCCACCAATACAGATACAACTCATTACCACACTTAACCCGACAAAACATAACACTCGTTGCGAATATCCAATCTGTTACAATCAAGCTCACTTCATAATGTTGTTGCACTAAATGCAATGATGTACTGTTAAGATAATTCCTTAAAAGTCACACTATTATATTAAGATAATTCATTAAATGTCATGCTATACCGTTAAGATAATCTATGAAAATTCATGTTATAATGTTAAGACAACTAGTTAAAATCATGTTGTACTGTTAAGACAACTAGCTAAATCATGTTAAACTGTTAAGATAAGTCGTTACCCTGTTCTACAATGTTTCAATATAAAAGGATAAGATGATCTGTTGTCAAACTATCTCTCAAGTTACCATGCAAACCGATGTGATAATCGTTTCGAATGTCGGTATATAAAAACAAACAAACAAATAAATAAATAAATATGAGCTTGTTGTGTAGACTCTTCATATCTAATACAGTGAGGGTCTGGGTGAGAGTGGGGAAGAGCCTGGGGATCCCTTTGGACCCACTCTCTCTCTTATCTCCTTTTAGCAAAAATCTTTTTTTTGTCTGTTCACACTTTTTGCAGAGAAGCTGTCAAGTGGTGGAAACAGGCCTAAGTTTATTCAGGCAGTTGTAGGAAGGAAATAGCATAGTATATAAATCTTTTAAGGCCGTCAACTCTAAATTTGGGTTGAGGGAGAGGTCTGCTGAACATCATAGCAGGATATTAGCAATGTTTCAAAGGCATAGAGGGAGTGGTTGGGAACTCAAAGTCACTTCCTCCTTTGAAAAGGTCTTTCTTCAGGAGGATATTCCCCACAGCGGTATTCCAGTGGTCTATTAAGCTCTTCAGGGATGTCTAATAGAAAGAGATCCCCATTCTCCCTTTTTTCACAATGGAACAGGGACCTATATCTGACGCTGGGAGCTGGAGAATGGAAGAGAATTTTGAAGGTCCCTCACAGAATCTCGATATGTAGTCGCAAAGGTGAGTTACTGATTAAGCTCTTGCATTGTACTTACCGATTCTCTCTTTTTATGCTCGATTCTCACAGGATCCTCTAGACTTTGCTGGAGGGGTTGTGAGCTAGAGGGATCCTACATGCACGTTTGGAGTGAATATTTACAGGTAATAGATTTTGGGGGGCTATTCAATGGGCGATATCCACTAATATATCTCAGGTGCTGGGATGTGTACCACATGAGTACATCTAAGAGAATCTTAGCCAATCACTTGATCAATGCAGGCAAGTTTGCTATCGCAACCTTATGGAAATCAACTCCTACCATGGAACTATGGCCTGGATTCATCATTCTTCGCACTACCATTTGTTCTGCTTCCAAAGTCAAGCCTTTGCATGATTTTCCCACTTTTTTTTTCATTAAATTTTCTAAATGGATTATATGGGCTTTTCCTCAATAAAAAATAGAATTGGGTAACCTTTCATTTCAAATATGTCATGTAATTTCTTAAGCTCATTCTTCATAATTACCAATACTTCTGAATCAGAGATGTGACTACCATTTTTTAATAAACACAATAACAGTGCTATGACAAACATAATTGCAGTATGAGGTTGTTGGCACATCTGGAAGAGTGTGTGTGGGGAGATGAATGTTTGGGAGAGATACATTAGGAATGTGGAGGGTGGTGGTTTTATTAAGATTTGGGGAAGTGACTGTTTGGTATATGTGTGTGGTTGTAAACAGGTGTGAAAACTATGTGGGAGCGTGAATTGAGCGGTATGGATTGGTATGTCTACAGTTCAGCCACAAACCCCAGGGTCACGCAGTCCGCGTGATGTCGGTCAATGCAACAGCAGTGCCCTGCATTAGCCACTAGAGGGGAACCAAGGCCATCAAGTCAGACGCACAATTAAGCTCTGGAATTCATTGCCAGAGGATGTGGTTAGTACAGTTAGTGTAGCTGGGTTCAAAAAAGGTTTGGATAAGTTCTTGGAGGAGAAGTCCATTAACTGCTGTTAATCAAGTTTACTTAGGGAACAGCCACTGCTATTAATTGCATCAGTAGCATGGGATCTTCTTGGTGTTTGGGTACTTGCCAGGTTCTTATGGCCTGGATTGGCCTCTGTTGGAAACAGGATGCTGGGCTTGATGGACCCTTGGTTTGACCCAGCATGGCAATTTCTTATGTTCTTATGGGAGTATGTAGAGATGATTTAGGGGTTGTTGAGGGCATGAGTGATCATGTATGGGGTTATGTAGGGGTACAGGGGTATGTGTGTAAGTGGCTGTGTAAATGGAGGGATATTTGTGTAAGGTGTATGAGATAGATGTGTGTGAAGTGGTTTGGTATGTGTGGGATAAGTGTGTGTGGAAGAAAGTATGTGCAAGGGAGGTATGTGTGTTGGTATGTACATGGTGAGTGGGTGTGTGTGTGTGTGTGTGTGTGTGTATGGAGGTGTAGTAGGTGTGTATTACTGTTGCAAATGGGGGTTATTTGCATTAGGTGATGAATGTGGATGTGTGGGTGGTATGAAAAGTTGTGAAGTTGGATTGTGAGGGTTGTGGCTTGGGAAATACTGGGAGCAAGGAACTTAAAAGGTATCTTTAAAGCCTTTCTTCACACCCTGCATCATTTTTTCCCTTTCTGCCTCTATCTGCCTTTCTTGCACTGGGTTAAGCTGCTGGAGGTAGGTAGGGTGCTCATCTACATTTTGCAGCTTCTAACAGTCTTCCATATTAAATCAATGGTGATTTTTTTGGGAAGGGTACATGCTCTGAAAATACTGATCCAAAGATTTTTTTTTAAGTCATCCAAAATGTTCCCATTTTCTTCCAGAGGTATAAATAAATTGGCAAAAAACAGAGGAGTTAAATTTTAAAAGGAGTTTTGTACGTAAATGTAACATAATATCATAACAATTTTAAAAAGCCATGTACATACGTTAAGTGCGCTTACACATGAATACCCTATAGACAATTCAATGGCATTTATTGTAGCAATTTTTAAAATCCCACTTTCACGGGTAAAGTGCTTTTACATGTAAAATGTTAGGATCCTGCCCACGGCTGCCCCGCAGGCAGTCTCCTACCTTCTTGCAGCAAGGCCAACACCGTCCCTGGGTTCCCCGTGGTCCTACTGCTGCCATTGGGAGTTCTTAACGGCTGGAGCTGCCACCGGGGTCCTTCTTCATTGTGGAATGAAGCCACCGCTGCCGCAGCCTGCCTCCATCCTCTTTGCAGCAGGGAGCCGCCTTTCATCGGGCCTTCCACGCGGCCTGGACGCCGCTGTCCTCAGTCCTTCTCCCAGGCCCTCTAGGCACGAGGCTGCGCCTCTCTTCATCATTTAAAGGGCCAGCAGCGGGAAAAGCCCCGCGTCCCTCAGCAGTGACATCATCTCTGTGTTCCTGGATCAGCCCTATAAAAGGGCCCAGCCTCAGTTCCTCAGGGCCTTCAGATCCGGTCTTCACAGCATCTGTGGTCTTCTTCCTGATCCAGGTCCTCTGTGGTCTTCCTGTGCCTTGATGGATCTTCGTTTCATGTTCTTCATGTTCCTGAACTTCGTCACCTTGATGTTCCTGGTTTCGTCCCTCGTCAGAGCTCCTTCATTGCCGGTTCCATGTTCCTGATGTCCACTTCTCCTGATGCCCTGATGTCCAGATGTTCTGTGTCCAGATGTCCTGATATTCTATGTCCTGAGGTACCATGTTTCATGTACCTAATGTCCGATGTTCCTGTCCTGACTCCGTCCATCTCATCTTCAGCTCTTCAACCAGTTCCCATGTCTCTCATCTGTTCACCCTTCCTGGCATGCCACCATTGTGGTCCGTGACCAGCCCATGGGGGGGCTGTAGGGCACCTTGTGGTACAAGGCCTTCTTCTCGTCTGTAGCACAAGCCTCCGGAAGACTCCTGTTTTTAATGCCTTGGTTCTGAGAATCCTGAGTTTTGAATCCTGAGTCTTGAATCTTGACCCGGTCTTTGGAGTTCTTTGTGCCTGCTTCTGTCCATGCCCAAGACTCTGCCAGAACCTGTTCTGCTCCAGCATGGTCCGTGACCAGCCACAGGCGGCTGTGTAGGGCGTGCCCTGGTGCAGGCCTCTACTGAATCTTTTTCTTGTTCCAGTCTCAAGTTTCACTTCTTCGCCTGGAGTCTGCTTCACATTCAGCATGGTCCCCGACCAGCCATGGCTGGCTGTGTAGGGTGCACTGCGATGCAGTTCTCACACAGTACTTTCACCTGAATCCTTGCCTAAGTCCTCCAAGTAACCTGAATCCTTGTCCGAGTCTTCTGAGTAACCTGAATCCTTGTCCTTGTCTGAGTCCTCCGAATATTCAAGTCTACGTCTGAGCTCTCCGAGTATCCTGAATCTTCGTCTGAGTTGTCTTGTTCCTGCCCTCAGCCTCCGTCTGGCCTCACGCACTCGTCATTCCCAAGCAGCGGGTTCGGAAGGGCTATCGAGTGGCTGGAGAGCTACTCTCGAGACCAGCATTGCTGGGTCTCATTGGTGCGTGTAGGTCCAGTGGAGGGCTGAGCCTGCCTTGTTCCTGCAAGATATTCCTCGCCTTGTTTTCAGTCCAGTCTTGTTCCTGCTCTGCCCGTGCTCGTACCTGCTCACCTCTCGCTGTGTGTCTTGGGGCTCCTCCCTGAGCCGCACTGTGATCCAAGGGCTCACATCCTACCTTGAAATAGGACCGCGCCTCCGAGCTCCTAACATAAAACCCAATTTTAAGCATGTACATTCTTTTTAAAATCAGGCCCAGAGTGTCCTATGCAATAAACCCCAAAATATCAAAACTCTTATAAAACTTCACACATATATAGTGACAATAACAGGTCAAAAAAGATTTCTTTTGTATTTTAATAATTAGGCTCCATTTCAGACTTATTAATTCAAAACTTTTCTGTTATATTCAAGAATCAACATAAATATTTGTTAAAGAAATATGACTTTTATGCAGCCTTAATTGTCCCAGCAAACAAGATTTTTATGCAGATTTCCCAGCACGTAAGATTTTTATACAAGCTCAAACCTCCACAAATATGAAGGCCCAAGTTTTATACAGACTTGAAACCCCACAAAGTAAAATCTTAAGTTCGAAAGTATACCTACTTCCAGGATAATTTTTTCTGAATTTGCCCTCAAGTGATCATCAGTGCTGTTTACCATGAGCTATAAGGCATGATTGGAGTTTATGCAATGCACAGGGCCTAGAAGATTATTCTTTTCCCCTCTGCCCCTACTCAGGGATGTTCAGATAAAATTAAAATCTAAGGGGGGTGTTATTATAGAAAGTGTATTTAAGGTGTGGCACCTGGGATCCAATCCAGATATGTCAGTCCAGGCAGGGTTACATCTCAGTAGGAGGAAATATTCAAATCTTGGCTTTTGTCTGTAACTCCAAAAGTTGGCTGGACAAAGCCTTTGATTATCTAACTCGAGTTTTTTTAAACAAATGCTTAACAACTCTTTTTTACTTTAAAATATTTGGCTTTTTGTAGTTAATAATGTAAAATTAAATGCAAATTTATGTAAATATGCTGCACAATCTCTAAAATAGTGCTGCAAAAGCTTCTAACCTTTGCTGAAGAATCAACTCTTGAGTTGATACAGAAAATATGGGACCTTGCCAGTTGTCATCTCTCATCTGCTGCTAAATCATCTTCAGCAGTCTCTGTTTGTTGCCATGGATATAAAACAACACTCACTGCTAAGTAAATAATCTGGACATGCCATAGCTTGAGAAATTTCCTACAATAAAACGAACTTCCTATACACTAACTTTACTTGAAAATGCGCACGCTTTCGGTATGCAATCATGCTTCCATAGCAATCTGTTAGCAATGCAATCAACACTCTTTCTCTTTTTCCTCAATACACCACTTAAGTTTTTGTTTTTATATTGTCACAACATTGGCTAAAGACATTTTCTGGAGAGCTTCCAATAACTAGAAAAATAAAAGGAACAACAAACATTCCTTTAATTTTACTTTACAGAAAGTTTAACAGTAGAAACAATGTTTCTGTAATGAAAAAAAAAAGCTTCAATATGCCAACAGCTTTTGTTTGGCCACAGCATAGAATCCGTAATTTTAGAATTATTTGGCACACTGTATGTTTTGGAATCCATAAGTTTGTAATATTCTATGTCTTATCAAGCTAAGGCCCTTTGACAATTTTAAGCTACATAGTAAGTAAGGTTTAAAAAAAGCTAGAGGTCTATCAAGTCCATCCTCTTTACTGTCTTATAGTTCTCTCTTTGTAGTAACTCAGTGGAAGGGGGACAAATATACATATAGAGAGAGATCGAGTAAATTCAGCAGCAGTATTAAGAATTCAGCAGAAATAATAGCAGAGTTTTTTAGTTTAGTTGGTTAGGGAATTTAGAGAGGTCAATATTCAAAGCCATCTAGATGGCAAGTTATCCATCAAAATCACAAGTTAGCCATCTAACTCCAAGTTATCCATTTAAATATTTAGTTTTGAATATTGACCTCAAGGTAATTTAAATAGCCAGCAAAAAGAAAGATTCCCCATTGTTCATTCTGATTTTTATTTAATAGATCTTGACATATAAATGCTCATGGTTTTTTGAAAGCTCCTCCATCTGCATCACTCTCACCATTAAGCATCTAAGTAAACTGGAGAGCCGCTGTACTGCTTCTTCTTCTTATTATTTTCTTCTAAAATGCATCAATGACGTCTCATGTGCTATCTATAGTACACTGCACATTTTACTGTATTTTCAAGAGCTCACTGCCAGCTTTGTCCATATTCACTCTCCATGGAAAACACCACATAGAAGAGACTGGTCAAATGAGAAAAATTGTTACTGACCCCCTCACAAACCAGAAAATATAGTTCAGCACAGCTTCAGCAAGGAAGGTTTCTCCACAGCAGCAATCCTAACATACTCTGGGCGAGTTTGTATCTCTGTCTCTCTCAGCTCTCACATTCTCACTTCCTGTGTCTCTCATAACATTTGTGTAATTCAGCAGTTGCTTACACAGGCTCACTATGACGCTAACTTTCAAACCAGCGCACAGGCACTCTTTGGAGCGTGTGCACTGGTGTGTACCCAGATACGCAGCTATTTCATAACTTGCATGTGAAAATGCATGCTTGTTATAAAATAGCCTGACTGTGTGCATATGTGCCCATTTTTAAGTGGGCACGTGTCTATGCACATAATTCTTGCTTCTAACATGTAAGTCGAAGAATTTTAAAAGGGGCACCTCCATCCATGCCATTGCTAATTTCACCAGTTTGTCCACCAGTTCACCTAGTTAATAGCTAGGTCCTCCAACCCTCCCTAGTTTAATAATCTTCACAACCCCCAGTGATTCAAGACCCTTTAAACCCCTGAAAAATGGCTCTGCTTACTATTTAACTTACACCTCTGCCCTAGCAAAAGTGCATGAATGTGCTATATGAACCTGGGCGTGCACCCAGGCATGTAAGTATGTGGACATCTCTTGGCCATGCCCAACATGCCCATGCCCTACCCAGACCGGGCCCACACCCCACCCCTTTTTGAAAACTTTTGAGATGTGTGCGCATCGAGAGATATGCACGTATCTGGGTGGCTTTTAATTTCTGGTCGGCGTGCGCCAGCCCAACTTATGCACGCATGCTCTAATTGATGTGCATGCCAGAATTCATCTTTATGGTTTCAAGTTACATTCAGCTGCTTTTGCTGCAGTATTTATTTTAATTACTTAATAGTTATATTGACTTCATACTTTTTTTTTATAATTTAAACTTTCTTTAATTTCTGTAAATCATTACAAGAATTAAATGGAAAAGATTAGAGTATATAATACCCAGGAAACATCACATAACAACCATTACAAAGCCATCATACCTAACCTCAGTTCCACATTAAGGAGGGATATAGAAAGAAAACTATCAAGAAGAAAAAAGGAGAAGATATAAGTGAAAATTGGTATCAATATAACATCCAGCTACTTCCCCTTAGTAGGTTACGTCCTCCCCTGACCAGTTTACTAACCCTTATCTACAAGAAAAACTTACAATGAGAAGGGTCGTCAAATATAAAAGGCCTGATTTTCAAAAGCATTTACTCAAGTAAAACTGGGATTTACACATGTAAATGCACCTTACTCATGTAAGTGGGCTTTTGAAAATTGCTACAATAAATTAAATCGTCCAAAGGTTTTGCTTGCGTAATTACACTTTATACGCGTTAATGGCTTTTGAAAAATGATATGACAGTATGCTACATTTATATGCATAACTCCTTTAAAAATTAAGAACATAAGAACATGAGAAATTGCCATGCTGGGTCAGGCCAAGGGTCCATCAAGCCCAGCATTCTGTTTCCAACAGACCTAAACCAGACTACAAGAACCTGGCAAGTACCCAAACACTAAGAAGATCCCATGCTATTGATGCAATTAATAGCAGTAGGTATTCCCTAAGTAAACTTGATTAATAGCCATTAATGGACTTCTCCTCCAAGAATTTATCCAAACCTTTTTTGAATCCAGCTACACTAGCTGCACTAACCACATCCTCTGGCAGTAAAAATTCCAGAGCTTTATTGTGCGTTGAGTGAAAAAGAATGTTCTCCGATTAGTCTTAAATGTGCTACTTGCTAACTTCATGTCCTTCTATTATTCTATTATTCGAAAGTGTAAATAACTGATTCACATCTACTCGTTCAAGACCTCTCATGATCCTAAAGACCTCTATCATATCCCCCCTCTGAAATGTAAAAAGACATTTGCATGGAAATATTTGAAAAAAGATGTCACCAATGCTATCACCTTCTGTTTTAAAGAAAGAACATTTTTTTCTTTTTATTTGTGTCTCACAAGAGACATCAGGAAAAAAAGAGAAAAAGAGAAAGCCTTATTAAGACAATATTTTTGGAAAACAATATCTCTGTCTCTTTCTAAACTAAAAGAAATAACCTAGCTTGATGCACTCTCTATCTAGCTGCTATTAAGCTAGGTCGAGAATACATTGTACAATTCTCATCTTTGTGTTCCATCGCTCCAAATCATATAAAATCTTCACTGGTGGTAACTTTTCTATTCGTACTTATCACTGTGCATGTAAAACTGCCCCCCAGAACCCATCCCACTCTCCCCAAATTTAACTCACATTGTGATAAAATAGCTATGCAATGCAGCATTTGGAAAATTACCTTAACCATGCCCCTTTTTATCGCAAGTGCTATTTTTCACAATTTTATAGCAAAATGATGAATCTAGGTCTTAGTTTGGCATAAAATGAAGCACTTTAGGAAAAACATTCTAAAGAGTCAAAGGCTTGACCAAAAAAAGAAAAAGCCATATTGCAGGATCCTGGATAGTCATGCTAGTTTTACTGAGGGAACATCCAATAGAGCCTGCATTCCAGACCTCAGAGCACCACATTTAAGAGACCTCTTAATTCATTCAGCCAAGTAGCTGGGAATCAAGTTGTCTAAAATCCTAAACACCAATACTAATATCTTAAATTGTTTTTGAAAAGAAATAGATACCCAGTGAAGACTATTTAACACTGGTGAAATATATTCTTTCCTATTGATTCTTTCGATCAACTGAGCAGCTGAATTCTGTATCGACTGAAATTTGTAAATCAGCTTTAGAGGAAACCAAGTAACACCCTTTTAAAGTAGTCAATGTGATGTTACCAATGCATTGACTATTGATTCCAGAGCTGATTTAGGTAAAAGCAAGTATAGTCTTTGTATTGATCTCAAAGTACAAGACTTTACCTACTTTGACAACTTGGGGATATCATGGAAAACATTTTATCAAATAAAACACCCAGGCTCTTCACATGGGATTTACAAAGTAAAGGTATTCTATCTAACAGTCAAGTTTGTCAAAGCTTTTGATTCTATGCTGACCCCTGGGCTTAAGCAGTTATATCATGAGTGAGAAATAAGAGTGACACACCCTCTTTCTGATTGTGGGTTTGGAAAAACCTGATAGTGGTCCTCGTTTAGTGTACAACAGTGCACTGATCAATATGGACTGTAAAACTTTAGAGAACCTTGAATATAGTTTTAGACAAACTAATTCACAGTGATTAGACTGAGTTAATGAATGGTAGATTCTCATCTGACAAAATATGATTGTTCTGCAACATATTGTATGTTGCTAAATTGCTGGAGATCCCTGCCTTTACAGTTGTATTAGATGCTGAAATGGCATTTGACTGGTAGGATGGGGGTTACTTATTTCACATCTTGAAATGATTTGGATTTCATGATAACAATTTTAACATATTAAAGGTATTGTATAATAACCTATCTGCTAGATTGTTTGTTAACAATTTACAGTTTTCTGTTCAGCTGAGGAACTAAACAAGACTATCCACTTCTACCCCTCCTTTTTTAATTTGGCCTTGAAACCTTTAGCTATAGCAATGCGTCAGAATAATTTAATTGCTGATATAACATTGGTGGGTGTTACATGTAAGCTGTCTATTTATGCAGATAACATCCTATTGTATCTTATGGCCCCAGAGACTTCCATTATGAATCTGTTACAGTTTATTGATTGTTTTCCTTGCTTCTCTGGCTACAAGATCAACTGGACTAAATCACAACTCATGCTCTTCAATGTTCAGTGTAATAAGGAATTGCTTCAATTATATCTTTTTCAGTGGAAACCCAGGGGAGATATGAAATATTTGGGTGCATTATTCAGGGTTGATGTTGAAACTTCCATCAGAGATATTTCAGGGACTAATGTACTAAAGTATTTATTTATTTATACTCCACCTTTCGGCATTTGAAAGCAGATTGCATCAGGTATTGTAGGTACTTTCCTATCCCCAGAGGGCTGACAATCTAAGGGCTTCATTTACTATTCATTTTTCCCATAGACACAGAATGGGAGAAGTGTTAGTAAATCAGGCTCTTTGTACTTGAGGCAACAGAGGGCGCAGTGACTTGCCCAAGGTCACAAGGAGTGGCAGAGGGATTTAAACCCTGGCATCCTTGGTTCTCAGCCCATTAAGGGTAATGCAGTGTTAAGATGCAATATAACATGTTTATAAATAAAAAAAATAATAATGAACATGTCAGCGCTGATGTACATTAATGCTGTATTCAAATTCAAGTATGTATATGTTAGTATAGTTTGTGTTAATGTTAATGCAGAGGTTACATGAGCTTCCATTAAAAATATTAATAAATTGTGTTGCATGCAAACTCAAACAGGCCACCAAAGGGAAAATTTGCAAACATCCATACTGTACAAAGTCCATTTGCTCCATACTGTACAAAGTCCATACTGTATAAAGTCCTTTGCTCCAATTTTCAAAACAAAAGTACATGCATACTTTTATGTTGCAAACTACTGTGGGCATGAAGTATCTATTCTGCAGATATCTGCTTTTTGTGAAGATATCGTTTAAATGGAAAATAATGCAAATGGGCAGGCCTGGATGATCTGAGGCAGACAGGTTGCTTTAAAAATGAGCTGCTGAAAAAGAAAGGATGATAAATTTGAAAGGTGGGAGGGGAGAGGGAGCTGAAATGCTGGAGGGAGGAGAAGGAAAGGGAGAAAGAGAGGAAGGGGAAGGGGAAGGGATTAAGAAGAAGAGAGGAGGAAAGGCAGGAGAAAGGGAAGAGGTGGAGAGAAGGGAGAAGAAGAGAGAGAATGAGGAAAAATAGGAGGAAAGGATGAGAAGAAAGACTGGAAGGAGAAGAAGAGGGGGGATTGAGTTTTGGGTGGTAGACCACCTTATGGGAGGGAAGTTTACAGACAGCTGTGTGCCCTGGTGGTCTGCTACCCTAAGAGGTTGGAAATGAGGTTGGGAGAGGCAGGGGAGAGGGCAGGGGAATGAGAGTTGGGGTAAAGCTGGGAAAAACAAGACAAAAAGAGGGAGGAATGAGATACATGTGAAGAAAGGCTGGACTTGGAACTGGGACGTGGGGAGATGAAAGCCCGGAGAGAGAAAATAACTTTACAAAAGGGATCTAACAGGACAGAGAAGGAAGAAGCAAATCTGGGAACAAGGAAGAGGATATAAAACTCCAGGGAGGAAGATTCAGAACCAATGTCAGGAAGTATTTCTTCACAGAGAGGGTGGTGGATGCCTGGAATGCCCTTCCGGAGGAAATGGTGAAGACCAGAACTGTGAAGGACTTCAAAGGGGCGTGGGATAAATACTGTGGATCCATAAAGTCTAGAGGATGTGAATGAAGAGTGGGTGGCTCGCGGGAATGATGGCTACTACCTGGAGATAATACCCTTATTCAATAAACATACACACAGTTAATGCGACTCCAACATTGCTCTAAGCTTCAACGGCAAGAAGTAATGTGGAAAAAAGGATTTTCATTCACAAAAAACACGGGGAGTAGCTTGCTTGTTACGGCGGTTACTACCCCAAACCAAATAAGCCTGATACTTCACTTTCAATGCATATCCAGCATAGCTCTCTGCTTCAAGGGCAGGGGAGAAAGTCTGATACTTCACTTTCAATGCATATCCAGCATAGCTCTTTGCTTCAACGGCAAGGGAGAAAGACTGATACTTCACTTGTTACGGCAGTTACTACCCCAAAAACTAATAAGCCTGATACTAGGGATGTGAATCGTTTTTCAACGATTAAAATTATCGTCCGATAATGTTTATATCATCTTAAATCGTTATAGAACACGATACAATAGAAATTCTAACGATTTATCGTTAAAAATCGTTAAATCGTGTTAGTGCGCACTAACTCGAGTTAGTGCGCACTAACTCCCCGTTAGTGCGCACTAACTCGATTTAGTGCGCACTAACTGAAAATGATACAAATAAACACTTTCCAGGTCACTGAAGGTCAGTTAGGAATGAATATGTGTTCCTATTGGCTGGCTGCCCTCTTATCTATTGATGTTACCAAGGTTACCACTGAGGTGATGGTTGGGGGGATGGGAAATGGAACTGGAAACTAACGAACACCAACAGAAAATGAAACAAAGTGTTCACACTTCCCAGGTCAGTAAAGGTCACTTAGAAATGAATATGTATGTATGTATTCCTATTGGCTGGCTGTGCTCTTATCTATTGATGTTACCAATATGGTTGGGGGGATGTGAAATGGAAACAGTTGGAAGCTTGACAAAAAAAGTAATGTAATGATCAGCACTCACGTGACTAGAACTTGTTTGTTTATTATTTTTGTTAGCAGGCACCTGAAATGCTAGTGCATGTTGAATTTGCCAATCACTGTGCATTTTAGAAAGGTGGTCCTGGCTGGAACTGTACACAGTTCAAATATATGTAATTGATTGTTGGTAAGTGTATTTTTTAAGTAGCCACACTGGCACCAGTATGTTTACTTTTCCTCCTACTTAACTCACTAGCTCAGCTTTGTAAGAAGGGCTTCTCTGCTTGTGTGTTGTTTTTGTTTGGTGTGAGGAGAGCAGAAACATCAGATCTTTATTCAATCTACTACAGTCATCTCTTACAGTGCCCTATCCCTATTAATACCAGGAGTGTTGTGATCTTCCTGCACACAGTGCCCTAACCCTGATACCAGTCTGAGACAGCTCCCTCCCTGCATTACTAGTGAGAGGCTGGCTTCACAGACAGGGGGGAGCTGCCTGACCCTCACTCCTGACTTCCCCCATGTCCCAGCTAGTGAATGGTGTGTGGGTGAGGGGGGGGGGGGAGGATGGTGAAGTCTGAGACAGCTCCCTCCCTGCATTACTAGTGAGAGGCTGGCTTCACAGACAGGGGAGAGCTGCCTGACCCTCACTCCTGACTTCCCCCATGTCCCAGCTAGTGAATGGTGTGTGGGTGAGGGGGGGGGAGGATGGTGAAGTCTGAGACAGCTCCCTCCCTGCATTACTAGTGAGAGGCTGGCTTCACAGACAGGGGGGAGCTGCCTGACCCTCACTCCTGACTTCCCCCATGTCCCAGCTAGTGAATGGTGTGTGGGTGAGGGGGGGGGGGAGGATGGTGAAGTCTGAGACAGCTCCCTCCCTGCATTACTAGTGAGAGGCTGGCTTCACAGACAGGGGGGAGCTGCCTGACCCTCACTCCTGACTTCCCCCATGTCCCAGCTAGTGAATGGTGTGTGGGTGAGGGGGGGGGGAGGATGGTGAAGTCTGAGACAGCTCCCTCCCTGCATTACTAGTGAGAGGCTGGCTTCGCAGACAGTGGGGAGCTGCCTGACCCTCACTCCTGACTTCCCCCATGTCCCAGCTAGTGAATGGTGTGTGGGTGAGGGGGGGGGGAGGATGGTGAAGTCTGAGACAGCTCCCTCCCTGCATTACTAGTGAGAGGCTGGCTTCACAGACAGGGGGGAGCTGCCTGACCCTCACTCCTGACTTCCCCCATGTCCCAGCTAGTGAATGGTGTGTGGGTAAGGGGGGGGGGGGAGGATGGTGAAGTCTGAGACAGCTCCCTCCCTGCATTACTAGTGAGAGGCTGGCTTCACAGACAGGGGGGAGCTGCCTGACCCTCACTCCTCCGGGGTATTGTGATCTTCCTGCACACAGTGCCCTATCCCTGATACCAGGGGTGTTGTGATCTTCCTGCATGCAGTGCCCTATCCCTATTAATACCAGGAGTGTTGTGATCTTCCTGCATGCAGTGCCCTATCCCTGATATCGGGATGTGTGCAAGAAGATCACAACACCCCCGGTATCAGGAATAGGGCACTGTGTGCAGGAAGATCACAACACCCCCAGTATCAGGAATAGGGCACTGTGTGCAGGAAGATCACAACACCCCTGGCATTAGGGATAGGGCACTGTGTGCAGGAAGATCACAACACTCCTGGTATTAATAGGGATAGGGCACTGTGTGCAGGAAGATCACAATACCCCTGGTATCAGGGTTAGGGCACAAGTTCTAGTCACATTGACTGATCACATTACTTGTTTTGTCAAGCTACCAACTGTTTCCATTTCCCATCCCCCATATACTGTCAGTAGGAAACTTGGTAACATGAATAAATAAGAGGGCAGCCAATAGGAATACATATTCATTCCTAAACTGACCTTAACTGACCTGAAAAGTGTCAAATTGTATCATTTTCAGTTAGTGCGCACTAACTCCCAGTTAGTGCGCACTAACTCGAGTTAGTGCGCACTAATCGGAAAAAACGATTTTTAACGATTTTTTAACTAAAAAATCGTGCCTAAGACGATTTTCTTGCCCTGCCACACGATTTCTATCGTTAAGACGATATGGAAAACGATTCACATCCCTACCTGATACTTCACTTTCAATGCATATCCAGCATAGCTCTCTGCCTCAATGGCAGGGGGGAATGAAGAAAAGTGGATCTATATACAGACAACACTCAACAAGGACTGAATTACAAAGTCTGGGCAAACAAATAAGCATGGGTGTAGCTTGCTTATTGTGGCAGTTACTACCCCTAACTAATTAAGCTAGATATTCACTTAGATGCAGTTCCAACACTGCTCTCTACATTAATGGCAGGGGTAGAAGGGAAATAGAACCAAAAGGTTACTAAGGGCCAAGAGTAACAGATAAGTATGAGAAAAAAAAAAGAGTATGAAAGCTTGCTGGGCAGTCTGGATGGGCCATTTGGTCTTCTTCTGCCGTCATTTCTATGTTTCTATGTTAAGAAACACACAAAACACCCACAAACACAAATTGTGTATTCCAGTAACCCTATTTGTAACCAACAAATCCAAATGTATGGTTCAACTGGTATCTACTTCATGTGCATATTATTAAGCCATCAAACTTCAAACTTCAAATTTTGTGGGACCCTTACTCTTGGAGTCAGTAATTAATAACAGACTCTTATTGTGGTATCAGGTCACTTTACTTTATTTTCATTATCTTTTCAATTTTTTGTTTTTTTCATCATATTTGAATAAAATCCCAAGGTGTGCTGACGAACTTCAAGGTGTAACATACACTTAACAGCCCTTATTTTAAAGCTATAATAGCCAGTCACAGTCCCAATTAATTTAAAAAATGATACTCATCGCAATTAGTGTCTCAATCTCAGTCCCGACACGATCGCGTTTCGGACCGAAAAAGGTCCTGCCTCAGGGGAATCACTCCTTAGAAACTGTTTATCTGTGATGTCCAATGAAGTTCAGCAAAATTCCATCCATTAATGTCCCATGGCTATTCTTAAATCCATAACTGTTTTCGCGGTCTACTTTTAGACTCGCATTACCTGAAAAACATGGCGACCAACCGGAACTCTTTAAACCCTTAGAACCGGAAATTACAGCAACAACCTCAGTCTCCAAACAGGTCGTCCTCCAGCACAATATTGCAATGTCTAGAAAGTCCTCTACAAAGTCCAGCAATACAAACACACCCCTTTTTTAGTCTACAACTAGGTCATCCAAGACCGGAAACACTCCAAAAGAACAGTTTTCTGCCATGTCCAGCACATAGAAACCACACTTGAAAATAACAGCAAAAAATAGGACTAAAACGTTAACACTCCGTTAACCTAAATATTTGATACAATTATCTATATATAACACCTCCCATATTTTGTACCTGTCAAAAAATATTGAAACCAAAACTTGGCATAACTGCAAAACCCAGCATATCTTCAAATCAATGAATACCAATTGATCTTCTCATTGAGGCCAAAAGGGTCCATGGAATTCAAGGTAAAAATCCAATGATTTGGGGACTGAGATTGAGACGCTAATTGCGATGAGTATCATTTTTTAAATTAATTGGGACTGTGACTGGCTATTATAGCTTTAAAATAAGGGCTGTTAAGTGTATGTTACACCTTGAAGTTCAATCACAACAATATCGGCTCTGAAACTTTATGTATTCCAAGTACCCCGGTTGTGAACAATGCTTCAAATAATTGGTACACTTGGGGACTCCATTGGGGATCGTGGATAGAAAATCATGAGGATGGAATAACAGCTACTAAACTCTTCTTATGGGTTGTTTTGGCGTCACTGAATAATACTAAAATATTTTTTCCCCTGAAGCAGGACCCTAAGAAGACGGGTCCGAAACGTGATCGCGTTGGGATGTGCAAGATAAGTACTGTTCATGAACGTATTAATTTTTGAAAAGTGACTGATTTTCAAACATGGGACTGAGTTTGTAGGAAAATTGTATGTGAAGAAAATTGTGTGTGAAAAAATGAAAAAAAAAATGAAAAAATGAGAAAAGAGTTTTAAAAAAATAATTTTAAAAAAATGCTTGAAAAAATACAAAGTAAAACGGACCAATTACCATGAGAGAGAGTCTGGTAAAAATACCTTGACTCTGTGAGGAAAGGTCCTACAAACATATAGTAGCTATATTGTAATGATTTAAAGAGTAACACCTTGAAGTTCGTCAGCACACCTTGGGATTTTATTCAGATATGATGAAAGAAACAAAAAATTGAAAAGATGATGAAAATAAAGTAAAGTGACCCGATACCACAATAAAAGTCTGTTATTAATTACTGACTCCAAGAGTAAGGGTCCCACAAAATTTGAAGTTTGATGGCTTAATAATATGCACATGAAGTAGATACCAGTTGAACCATACATTTGGGTCTATGTTAAGAAAAGCAGGATGTGGTGAAATAAGATGTAGTACAAGAGAAAAGGAGAATGCAGAAGAAAGAGTAACAGAAGAAAAGAATAAAAGGCCAAAAGAAATGTAAATTTTGAAACTTAGAAAGGAATGGAAGAAAATGGGAAAACAAAATATCCATACACTTAAAAGGAAAAGAGTTTTGCATGTAAAATAAGGCAAATAGCATGTAACTTTATGTAAATGTGGTACAACCATGTTTCATTCTTGCTGCAGATTCTAACTTTGAGGTGCTACCAGCAAAGGGGAGTCTTGATTACATTCTGATCAGTGGTGAAAGGAAAGAAAGCAAAGGTCCACGACTACTTAAACTAATAGTTAATTAATTTCACCAGTTCATTCATGTTATGTGCATTGATTTACAAGGCCTCCACTATTTCTCCAGATTGTTGGAGTTGGAGGATAAAAGTCAGTTTATTTTACAGGTCCAGTATATTCTATTGTAGTTGCATTGGTTTTTGTTTCACTGTTAGTGCTCCCCCCATTTTTTTTATCTCCTTTCAGTCATTCTGACTGCAGTCCCCTCTTCTTCTTTATTACTGAACATGATTCATCTTATTATTAACTCATGACACCATTAACTTCAGCTGTCACAAAGGCTGACATTCCTAAGGCCCTGGAGAGCTGTCTGCAAAACACAATAAATGAGACCTCTTAATTAACACCTCCCTTAATTAAATAAATTAATTTTATGCTGACAATTTGTCACCTTCTCAGTTTGAAAATGACTGAAGAGGTTCTCACTACTTGAAATATTTCATCTTGGCAGCGCAAGTAGTGTTTAACCTTTTCTGCGCTTTCGCAATTATTTGCAAAAGCTTTTCCCAAATGGTTCTTTTACTGTTTTTTGTTGGGGTTTTTTTTTTTTTCTTGTGCCACCAGTAAACCTCCTGTACAGGGAGTTGTGTTTCATCATTTTTAAAGATACGTATGTGATAAGGAAAACATTTGTCAAGAAGGAGCTGGTTCTGTGGCACAGACTGCTGTGCGGTTTAGTATAGGACTAGACCAGTGGTCCATTGAGTCCAGTGTCCAGTGATCAGTCCGGGTCACTTGGAAGTATCCGTCAGATCCTAAATAGGAAGAGTTTATTCCCTATTGCTCACGCAGTATATTATTATTGATGATAGTGCCTTAAAATCTTATTGTGTTCCTTGTAGGGATCATTATTATCACCTTTTCTTTTTAATGTTACGTAAGCAAGCCTTTGACAATATTGATAAGGAACTATGAGGTGAATTTTTTTTTCTTTTCAGATGACATCCAGTTGTTCTTCCCATTAGAAAGAAATCAAATGGAGGGGTCAAGGAGGTTAAAACATCTCAGGGATATTTCCATATGGATGCTGATTAGTAAGCTGAAATTAAACCCCACTAAAAGAGAGGTGCTCTGACATGTAATTTGAGGAATTCCAATTATACCTGGGAAACCACAGACTGGAATTAAAAGATCAAGTTACTAGTTTAGGTACATAAATTGTTAGTGGTCTTTCAATGGACCAGCAGGTGGCGACAGTTATGCAAAATTATTTTTTCCATTGAGGCCGTTTCAATTGATGCATACTTTTTTCAATAAGAAGAGTTTTGCCATTGTAACTTTTCATCTGGCTAATGAAATTTTTTGTATGTGGGCATGCCTGAAAAAACCTTAAGAAAGTTGCAAATGATTGCAGTTTGGCTGTTGATAGTATTGAGAGGGAGAGAGCCACATGCTCACTAAAAACTTGTTTACTGGCAAACAGTTTAGTGAAAGGACACCATGTGAATGATTTTATTAGCTTTTGCTGGAATTTTGAGCAGGTTTTGTCCAATTGCAAGACTATAAACACAATTTCCAAGTTGTTACTATCAGGTCGATATTGTAAGACCGCGGGAGAGCGGACGACCGCCCGCTCTCCCGGCGCGCGCACCAGCCCTTCGCTGGTGCGGGCGATTCAGTATTTAAATGAGGTGACGCGGGAAAAACGGGGAAAAGGAGGCGCTAGGGACACTAGCGCGTCCCTAGCGCCTCCTTTTGGCCTGGAGCGGCGGCTGTCAGCGGGTTTGACAGCCGACGCTCAATTTTGCCGGCGTCGGTTCTCGAGCCCGCTGACAGCCACGGGCTCGGAAACCGGACGCCGGCAAAATTGAGCATCCGGTTTTCGGCCCGACATCCGCGGGCCGAATTCAAATTTTTATTATTTTTTATTTTTTTACTTTTTTTTACTTTCGGGACCTCCGACTTAATATCGCTATGATATTAAGTCGGAGGGTGCACAGAAAAGCAGTTTTTTACTGCTTTTCTGTGCACTTTCCTGGCGCCGGAAGAAATTAGCGCCGACCTTTGGGTCGGCGCTAATTTCTTAGAGTAAAATGTGCAGCTTGGCTGCACATTTTACTTACTGGATCCCGCGCGCATACCTAATAGGGCCATCAACATGCATTTGCATGTTGAGGGCGCTATTAGGTGCCGCGGGTGGGCCGCGTGTTTTCCTCCCCTTACTGAATAAGGGGTAAGGGAAAACATGCGTCCAGAGCAGGCTGACAGTGCGCTCCGACGGAGCACACTTTACTGTATCGACCTGTATGTTGGGAAGTGTGTTGAGGGCTCCTAAAAGGATATCTTTATGGGTAATCTGACCTTGTTACAAAGGAACTATATTTTTCTGACATCATCAGTGTAATCTAATGTGAGAGTTTACAGTTATTACAATTAGGGGGACAATTAGAGATTTTTGAAGAAGTAGGATCTGTGTTGCGGCAATTCCTCATAAATCTTCAAAAAACTGAACATTTTGGGGAAAACCTGCACAAAACATATCAGAGTTTTACAGTAAAAGCACTATATTTTAACACTAGTTGAATTATTGATCAATTTAATTTGTTTTTAATGAGAGTGAATGTGATGAGTGAATGAGTTTTTAACTTACTTTAAATACTACTAAAGTCAAAAGAAGTGTAGCTAATGTATGTAAAAAGCAGAAACATAGAAATTAAAATCTGTTTTATTTATAGGACTTGTCTGTAAAAGAGTGAAAATGTTTATATTTGCTGTTAAAACAATGATATCTTAAAAGACCTGAGAAAAATAAACACATTTTCACTGTAAAGAGCCCCTCTGAGTAAATACTAACCAGTCTCAAAAGGTTAATAGCTGCCTTAGTCAAAGAGAGAACCTACCTACCTAGATAGGAGAATAATCAGAATACTTAGACTGGCTTCCCTTGAAAAGGGAAAAGAGGAAGGTCATTGTAGGTGCCTTCCGCCAGTTTTAAAGCTTTTCTGTGAATAGAATGTTCACAGTTTTCTGTGCCTAACTGCAGTGTCAAGCAGCAGCAGCAGCAGTAGAGCAAAGGCAGCTGAAGTCCATATCAGTGGCAAGAGGTAGTAGTGGAACACTGGAGAGAGAAGAGGCCAAAGCAAATGATAAGCTGATTTAAAGTGAAAGATTGACTGAGTACTGATTTGATTCTCTTCACACAAAGAGCAGTGCAACCTAAATACAAATGCAAAAAATAGGCAACATATTACCTTTTCTGCTTTTGTTTTTGCATTTAGATAGTTTTGACACAAAACACCAAGGCATTGTGCAAAATGTTAGCAAGACAATTACAGTGATGTACATTAATTTGAAATGACTGTAAAAAATGCAACAAATGAGAGTATTTTCATTTCATTTGTGGGCCCCGAAAACAAATGGAGGGTGCCTATGAATTTAAATGAAGTTTTTTATTTCATTCAGTTTTGTTTCCCATTCAAGTCTATGGCTGTGCTGAACAAACAAAAGGTACAGGCATGGACTAACTGGTAACTATAGCTACCAATACTTGCCCATATGACATAGCAGCCTGGTCACTGAGGCAGGAGAAGTTGGCAAGGAGACCAGACAGAGGACAAATCACAATGAAGCATCTTTTTAATTAGCCTATAGCTACCCTCTGGATCAAGTAACACTGAAATCCTCCCAATGAAAGAGCTGAGCATGTGCAAAGAAAATTAATTTGCTCTGCTGGATTTTGCAGAAAAGGATATATTTTCAGAAGTTCTCTAACAATTAAAGAAAACCTTTAAAAAAATATAGGCATTGGCACTGGCAAAGGTCTTTTTCCGATTTTCTCTACTACAGTCAGAGGTCTCACTGTGACAGAAGAACAGAAGGAAGTGGCAATGCTTTCTGTGATCACAGGAAGCAGGGTAGGAGTGGAGTAGAGATTGAAGCAATTCCAGTAATTTTTGTGTCTCTATCTGACACTGCACAGTACAGTATAGTGCAGTGAGATTAGCTGCAGAAAGATTGAAGTGAAGTGAAGCACTGCTTTGCCAGCTTTCTTGATTCTGTTTCTGTGTGTAAAAGAAGTCAGCCAGCAGTGCATACTAGGGATGTGCAGAGCAAAATTTTATGTTCATATTTCTTATGTCCGAAAGGGGGTCCCACTTGCGGCCAATATGGACATAAAAAAAATCTAATGAGTTGGGTATATGTACATATGTCGCCCATTAAAGTCAATGGGGGAAGGATTTCCAGCCTATTTTTGGCTGCAGAATTGTGGTTTTCTTATCAATTGGCCCAGGAGAGAGTTCCCTTTCCTTTGTGCAGGGAAGTACTCCCTGGAAAGGGTCCACCCCTAGAGTTGTGTGTACCCGGTGTTTACATTGGCGTCCAGTGAATATCGTTGGCGTCTAGTGAATTCCGTTGGCGTCTAGTGAATTCAGACGGTACTTACGCACTTCAGCAGATGACAAAGGAATTGGAGGATCTCTCAGAAATAAGAATACGTGTGGGAACACAAGGTCTGGATGAACAGGCAGGCACAGCAATGGAGTTAAAACAGCAGTAGGAACACAAGGCCTGGATGAACAGGCACTTCCTTCGAGGACAGAGGTCAATCCCAGCTAGGGACACAAGGCCTGCATGAACAGGCACAGGAACTAGGTTAAAACACTGGTAGCTCGCCAGCATCTTTCTGATGCATGCTAGAATATTGGCAGCGGTGTGGGCATGGTCCGTCAGGTGGGTGTGCAGTAAAGCCCACCTCCACCCTCATGCTTGTTCAGGGAAGGACTCCCTGGAACGGGTCCACCCCTAGAGTTGTGTGTACCCGGTGTTTACATTGGCGTCCAGTGAATATCGTTGGCGTCTAGTGAATTCCGTTGGCGTCTAGTGAATTCAGACTGTACTTACGCACTTCAGCTGATGACAAACGAATTGGAGCCTAGGATCTCTCACAAATAAGAATACGTGTGGGAACACAAGGCCTGGATGAACAGGTACATCATTCGAGGACAGAGGTCAATTCCAGCTAGGGACACAAGGCCTGCATGAACAGGCACAGCAACCAGGTTAAAACACTTGTGGGAACACAAGGCCTGGATGAACAGGCACAGCCACTGAGTTAAAACACCTGTGGGAACACAAGGCCTGGATGAACAGGCACCGCCACTGAGTTAAAACACCTGTGGGAACACAAGGCCCGGAAGAATGGGCACAGCAACTGAGTTAAAACACCTGTGGGAACACAAGGCCTGGATGAACACGGATACTCGGATAGTAATTATGTGTTTTTTTAATGTATTTATATTCTTATTCGAAAACGTTTCTAGCACGTCATACTTGATTACACTCAGGTACTGGAGGTATTTCCCTATCCCCAGAGGAACACAAGGCCTGGATGAACAGGCACCGCCACTGAGTTAAAACACCTGTGGGAACACAAGGCCTGGATGAACAGGCAGGCACAGCAATGGAGTTAAAACACCAGTAGGAACATGGATGAACACTGATACTCGGATAGTACAATTTTTTTTTTATGGATTTATATTCTTTTTTTAAAAAGTTTATAGCACTTCATTTATTTTTATATTTATTTGTCATTTTTATATACTGACATTCTTGTATTCAATGCAAATCATACTTGCTTACACTCAGTTACTGTATGTATTTCCCTATCCCCAGAGGAACACAAGGCCTGCAGGAACGGGCACAGCAACGGAGTTAAAACACTTGTGGGAACACAAGGCCGGGATGAAGAGGCGCAGCAGTCGAGCACAGAGGTCGATCCCAGCTAGGGACACAAGGCCTGGATGAAGAGGCACATCATTCGAGGACAGAGTTCAATCACAGCTAGGGACACAAGCCGCGGAGGAAAAGACACTAACCAGGATCCTCCAAGCCCTCATTTTCTCCAAATTAGACTACTGCAACTCTACATTTCTTGGACTCCCTTCCTCATACACAAAACCACTCCAAATGGTTCAAAACGCAGCAGCCCGTCTACTAACAAACACTAGGAAAAGAGACCACATTTCCCCAGTCCTAAAAGACCTCCACTGGTTACCAATTCAGTTCAGAGTCATTTACAAATCCATCACCTTGATATACAAAATCTTTCACCAACACACCATAATCGACCTACAAATTCCTCTCCGTTTATACAAATGCACAAGACCGACCAGGGAAGCCTACAGAGGATGCCTCCTTGTTCCACCCTCCAAAACCACTTATCACAGCACCTTTAGAGATTGAGCCCTTTCCACAGCAGGTCCACCGTTATGGAACTCCATCCCCCCAGATCTCAGAAATGAACCTTGCCTCCTAACCTTTCGGAAAAGACTCAAGACATGGCTTTTCAGGCAAGCCTTCCCGAACTGCACCTAACACACACCATCAATAAATTCTCAGCTCAGAAGCTGTATATATTGGACGCCATATTTGTAATGTACTCTTGTATATTTTTATATTCTACACATGTATATAATTAACCTCCTCTATCCCTCTTTATTTCTTACACTCCCAGTTCATAGCCCCAGTTAATTGTAACTGCATCTCTTCACCACGTGTATTTATGTTATAGGTTGTTTTCTTTGCACCCCTGTTTTCTGTAAAGCGACATCATGTGAACGATTTCATGAATGCCGGTATAAAAAAACCTTAAATAAATAAAATAAATAAGTAAGTACCGCAAGGGAAAGTTGAAAACAACTTTGAAGAGGGAGTTCAAGAGGGCGTGAAATTGTAAAGAGGTAAATGGGTGGGGTCCGTGCAGTCCGCCCGCAGGATTCAACCCGGCGGGTTCGGTCGGACCGGGGTTTCGGCGGATCCCCCACCCCCACCCCTTTCGCGGGGGGTGGGGGAGGGGCGGGGAACGCCTCCCGGACGGCCCCGGCCCCCGCAGGGCGCATTTCCTCCACGGCGGTGCGCCGCGACCGGCAACGGGTCGGCTGGGAAGGCCCAGGGGGGGCAGGTGGCCCGCTGCTCCGGCGGCGCGTGTTATAGCCCCCCCTCCCGGCGTTTCCTCCTTCCCCTTTGGCAACTGTTAACTTGTCTTAACCTCATTCACTACATCTATGCAGACGATGTTCAGATTCTTATTCCCATAACAGAATCTATTAACAAACTTGGCTATTCTTACAAGCCTTCCCTGATCCTTCAAACTTTCACTAGATAAGTACAGCTACTCAGCTTTGAATATGGAACTTCGCCCCTCCAATATTCTCCTCATTTAGCTACCCTACTTATGCACTTCAGAAAATGACAAAGGAATTGGAAGATCTCTCAGAAATAATAATACGTGTGGGAACACAAGGTCTGGATGAACAGGCAGGCACAGCAATGGACTTAAAACACCAGTAGGAACACTAGGCCTGGATGAAGAGGCACATCATTCTAGGACAGAGGTCAATCCCACCTATGGACACAAGCCGCGGAGGAAAAGAAACTAACCAGGATTCCCTCCGTAACGGCGAGTGAAGAGGGAAGAGCCCAGCGCCGAATCCCCGCTCGTCCGGCGGGCGCGGGAAATGTGGCGTACGGAAGATCGCCTCTCTGGCGCCGCTCAGGGGCCCAAGTCCTTCTCATCAAGCCTCAGCCCGCGGACGGTGTTAGGCCGGTAGCGGCCCCCGGTGCTCCGGGACCGGGTTTTCTCGTAGTCTGTTTGTTTGGGAATGCAGGCCAAAGTGGGTGGTAAACTCCATCTAAGGGTAAATACCGGCTCCGGCGCGTGTTATTGCCCCCCCCCCCCGGCAGCAGCTTCGCCGTTTCCCCCGGACAAGGGTCCACCTCCAAGTTCAACAATTTCTTACTCTTTACTTTGTCTGTCGAGGCTTGACGTCTCTAAAAGGGTTTGACCTGGAATGCTGTCCATGTCCATCCAATATCGCATACAATATAAAGTGGCATGTTTAATTCAAAATGTTGTACACGGGGAGATCTCAGAAATGAACCTCGCCTCCTAACCTTTCTGGAAAGACTCAAGACATGGCTTTTCAGGCAAGCCTTCCCGAACTCCACCTAACACGCACCATCAATAAATTCTCTGCTCAGAAGCTGTATATATTGTATATACAGGTGGCCCGCCGCTCCGGCGGCGCGTGTTATAGCCCCCCCTGGCAGCAGCTTCGCCGTTTCCCCCGCCGTTTCCTCCTTCCCCTTTGCCAACTGTTAACTAGTCTTAACCTCATTCACTACATCTATGCAGACGATGTTCAGATTCTTATTCCCATAACAGAATCTATTAACAAAGCCATCGCACTTTGGAACAACAGCTTACAAGCCATCACTAATCTCCTCAACAGTCAAAGCATGAGATCTTATTAAGAAACTGACATTATCCTCAACAAATTCTTACTCCTAGCAAAACCTCTACCAAGTAAGTACACAGGGGTCTGTATTTTCATACCCCAGTGCTTGCTGTTTGAATACCGCTCTTGCCGTACCGACCCGCAGGGACCACCTAGGGACACAAGCTGTGGAGGAAAAGAAACTAACCAGGATTCCCTCAGTAACGGCGAGTGAAGAGGGAAGAGCCCAGCGCCGAATCCCCGCCTGTCCGGCGGGCGCGGGAAATGTGGCATACGGAAGACCGCCTCCCCAGCGCCGCTCGGGGGCCCAAGTCCTTCTGATGGAGGATCAGCCCGCGGACGGTGTTAGGCCGGTAGTGGCCCCCGGCGCGCCGGGACCGGGTCTTCTCTGAGTCGGGTTCTTTGGGAAATCAGCCCAAAGCGGGTGGTAAACTCCGTGTAAGGCTGAATACTGGCACGAGACCGATGAAACAGCTAGTAGCAATCGGAATCTCTGGATTGGCGCTCGCCTGGTTCAAATTGTTGCTAACCAACAGAGGTTATAAGGTAAAAATCCAGAACAAAGAATCACCACGCCACGACTCGGCCATCGGAGTCCCACAAGGTTCCTCTTTATCCCCTAAACTCTTTAATATTTACCTCCTACCACTCTGCCGACTCCTTACCAACCTCAATTTAATACACTTTCTCTATGCTGACGACATCCAGATCCTGATCCCCATCAAAGAATCATACACAAAAACCCTCGAATACTGGGATTCCTGTCACCTAGAAATCAAAAGCCTCCTCAAAAACCTAAATCTGGTACTAAACTCCTCTAAAACTGAAGTATTACTCATAACTCCTGACAACAATCTCACAGCTTGTCTCCCAACCAACCTACAAACTACTCATGTGAGGGATCTAGGTGTGCTAATCGACAATTAACTAAACTTGAAATCCCATATCAATAAAACCACCAAAGACTGCTTCTATAAACTGCAAGTTTAAAAAAGGATAAGACCACTCTTCCACGCCAAAGACTTCAGAACCATCCTCCAAGCCCTCATTTTCTACTACTGCAACTCTACATTACTTGGACTCCCTTCCTCATACACAAAACCACTCCAAATGGTTGAAAACGCAGCAGCCCGTCTACTAACAAACACTAGGAAAGGAGGCCACATTTCCCCAGTCCTAAAAGACCTCCACTGGTTACCAATTCAGTTCAGAGTCATTTACAAATCCATCACCTTGATATAAGAAATCATTCACCAACACACCATAATCGACCTACAAATTCCTCTTCGTTTATTCAAATGCACAAGACCCACCAGGGAAGCCTACAGAGGATGCAATGCCGGTATAAATAAATAAAATCAATAAGTACGTAAGGGAAAGTGGAAAAAAACTTTCAAGAGCGAGTTCAAAAGGGCGGGAAACCGTTAAGAGGTAAACGGGTGGGGTGCGTGCAGTCCGCCTGGAGGATTGAACCCGGCGGGTTCGGTGGGACCGGGGTTTCGGCGGATCCCCCACCCCTTTCGCGGGGGGGCGGGGAACGCCTCCCGGACGGCCCCGGCCCCGTCCAGAAATAAAAAAAATAAAGTAAAGCAATAAAATCAATAAGTACGTAAGGGAAAGTTGAAAACAACTTTCAAGAGCGAGTTCAAAAGGGCGGGAAACCGTTAAGAGTTAAACGGGTGGGGTGCGTGCAGTCCGCGGCCCCGGCCCCGTCCAGGAATAAAAAAAATAAAGGAAATCAATAAAATCAATAAGTACGTAAGGGAAAGTTGAAAACAACTTTCAAGACCGAGTTCAAAAGGGCGGGAAACCGTTAAGAGTTAAACGGGTGGGGTGCGTGCAGTCCGCGGCCCCGGCCCCGTCCAGGAATAAAAAAATAAAGTAAATCAATAAAATCAATAAGTACGTAAGGGAAAGTTGAAAACAACTTTCAAGAGCGAGTTCAAAAGGGCGGGAAACCGTTAAGAGTTAAACGGGTGGGGTGCGTGCAGTCCGCGGCCCCGGCCCCGTCCAGGAATAAAAAAAATAAAGGAAATCAATAAAATCAATAAGTACGTAAGGGAAAGTTGAAAACAACTTTCAAGACCGAGTTCAAAAGGGCGGGAAACTGTTAAGAGTTAAACGGGTGGGGTGCGTGCAGTCCGCGGCCCCGGCCCCGTCCAGGAATAAAAAAAATAAAGGAAATCAATAAAATCAATAAGTACGTAAGGGAAAGTTGAAAACAACTTTCAAGACCGAGTTCAAAAGGGCGGGAAACCGTTAAGAGTTAAACGGGTGGGGTGCGTGCAGTCCGCGGCCCCGGCCCCGTCCAGGAATAAAAAAAATAAAGGAAATCAATAAAATCAATAAGTACGTAAGGGAAAGTTGAAAACAACTTTCAAGACCGAGTTCAAAAGGGCGGGAAACCGTTAAGAGTTAAACGGGTGGGGTGCGTGCAGTCCGCGGCCCCGGCCCCGTCCAGGAATAAAAAAAATAAAGGAAATCAATAAAATCAATAAGTACGTAAGGGAAAGTTGAAAACAACTTTCAAGACCGAGTTCAAAAGGGCGGGAAACCGTTAAGAGTTAAACGGGTGGGGTGCGTGCAGTCCGCCTGGAGGATTGAACCCGGCGGGTTCGGTGGGACCGGGGTTTCGGCGGATTCCCCACCCCTTTCGCGGGGGGGCGGGGAACGCCTCCCAGACGGCCCCGGCCCCGTCCAGGAATAAAAAAATAAAGTAAATCAATAAAATCAATAAGTACGTAAGGGAAAGTTGAAAACAACTTTCAAGAGCGAGTTCAAAAGGGCGGGAAACCATTAAGAGTTAAACGGGTGGGGTGCGTGCAGTCCGCGGCCCCGGCCCCGTACAGGAATAAAAAAAATAAAGGAAATCAATAAAATCAATAAGTACGTAAGGGAAAGTTGAAAACAACTTTCAAGACCGAGTTCAAAAGGGCGGGAAACCGTTAAGAGTTAAACGGGTGGGGTGCGTGCAGTCCGCCTGGAGGATTGAACCCGGCGGGTTCGGTGGGACCGTGGTTTCGGCGGATCCCCCACCCCTTTCGCGGGGGGGGCGGGGAACGCCTCCCGGATGGCCGCAGGGCGCATTTCCTCCGCGGCGGAGCGCCGCAACCGGCTCCGTGTCGGCTGGGAAGGCCCAGGGGGGGCAGGTGGCCCGCCGCTCCGGCGGCGCGTGTTATAGCCCCCCCTGGCAGCAGCTTTGCCGTTTCCCCCGCCGTTTCCTCCTTCCCCTTTGCCAACTGTTAAGTAGTCTTAACCTCATTCACTACATCTATGCAGACGATGTTCAGATTCTTATTCCCATAACAGAATCTATTAACAAAGCCATCGCACTTTGGAACAACAGCTTACAAGCCACCACTAATCTCCTCAACAGTGTAAACCTGGTCCTCAATGCCTCTAAAACTAAACTCCTCTTCATTTCCTACAAGCAAGAAAACCTCCCATCTCAGATCCATCACAAACACCTTCTCACCCACAACCATGTGAGAGACCTGGGAGTAATTATAGACAACCGTCTTCACCTAAAGAATATGATCCAAACCACAACTATAAGATATAATATTATATCTTAATGGGCCTCGACAAAGGAAACTCTTTCCTATTGATCTTGTTAGACCTTTCCGCAGCGTTCGACACGGTCAACCACGCCATCCTCCTAAACCAGCTTTCGTCCATAGGAATCAGCGGCACCGTCCTATCCTGGTTCAAAACGTTTCTCAATTACAGAGGTTACAAAGTTAAACTCCAAAACAAGGAATCCTCAAGATTTGACTCTGTCATAGGAGTCCCTCAAGGTTCTTCATTGTCTCCGACCCTATTTAATATCTATCTTCTTCCTCTCTGCCAACTTCTTACCGACCTCAATCTAATGTACTTCCTTTACGCAGATGATATTGAAATCATCATCCCTATCAAAGACACATACTGTAAAACTCTTGAGTACTGGGAAACATGCCACCAGAAAATCAAACAAGTAGTAAACAATAGGGATGTGCAGAGCAAAATTTTATGTTCATATTTTTTATGTCCGAAAGGGGGTCCCACTTGCGGCCAATATGGACATAAAAAAAATCCAATGAGTTGGGTATATGTACATATGTGCAAAAAAAAAATTTAAACCCCCTCACCCTCCTTAATCCCCCCCCCAGACTTACCACAACTCCCTGGTGATCGAGCGAGGAGTGAGGACGTCATTTCTGCAATCCTTGGCGAGAAGCATGTGACGTCGGTGGCACGTCGAGTGACGTGGCGTCACGTGATTCCCGGCGAGTTCGCGCCGGACGGCTCGTTCGGCCCAAAAAGAACTTTTGGCCAGCTTGGGGGGGCCTCCTGACCCCCCCAAGCTGGCCAAAAGTTCTTTTTGGGCCGAACGAGCCGTCCGGCGCGAACTCGCCGGGAATCACGTGGCGCCGCGTCACTCAGACGCGACGTCACGTGATTCCCGGCAAGTTCGCGCCGGACGGCTCGTTCGGCCCAAAAAGAACTTTTGGCCAGCTTGGGGGGGTCAGGAGGCCCCCCCAAGCTGGCCAAAAGTTCTTTTTGGGCCGAACGAGCCGTCCGGCGCGAACTTGCCGGGAATCACGTGACGTCGGCATCACGTGATTCCCGGCCTCCTGACCCCCCCAAGCTGGCCAAAAGTTCTTTTTGGGCCGAACGAGCCGTCCGGCGCGAACGAGCCGGGAATCACGTGACGCCGGCGTCACTCGACGTGCCGCCGACGTCACATGCTTCTCGCCAAGGATTGCAGAAATGGCGTCCTCACTCCGCTCCATCACCATGGAGTTGTGGTAAGTCGGGGGGGGGGGGATTAAGGAGGGTGAGGGGGTTTATACTTTTATTTTGGCTCAACAATCGCGATTTCCCACATATCGAACATATCTATGTTCGATATGTGGGAAATCCGATCGTTTATGTCGAATCAATTTTTTAAGTAAAAAAAAAAAATGAGTTGCGTTTCACTAATGCGGTCAATCCGAATGCACACCCCTAGTAAACAACCTACACCTCATCTTAAACTCATCCAAGACAGAAATCCTACTCATCTCTCCTGAAAACAATATCTCCAACACTACTCTTCCCACCAACCTACCTACCACACAAGTTAGAGAGTTAGGAGTGATAATAGACAACCGGCTAAACTTCAAGGCACATATCAACAAAACAACCAAAGACTGCTTCTATAAACTCCAGGTTCGGAAGAGGATAAGACCTCTTTTCCATGCTCAAGACTTCAGAACGATCATCGAAGCAGTCATTTTTGCGAAATTAGACTACTGCAGTTCCCTATTGCTAGGTCTGCCCTCATCCTATTCCAAACCACTACAGATGGTTCAAAATTCAGCAGCCCGATTACTAACAGGCGCAAGAAAGAGAGACCACATATCTCCCATTCTGAAAGAGTTACATTGGCTACCCGTCCACTTCCGTATCATCTATAAAGCCAGATGTGTCATCTTCAAAACTATTCATCAACACATCTTATGCACTTTAGCTGATGACAAAGGAATCGGAAAATCTCTCAGAAATAAGAATACGCGTGGGAACACAAGGTCTGGATGAACAGGCACATCATTGGAGGACAGAGGTCAATCCCAGCTAGGGACACAAGCCGCGTAGGAAAATAAACTAACCAGGATTCCCTCAGTAACGGCGAGTGAAGAGGGAAGAGCCCAGCGCCGAATCTCCGCCACTCCGGGTTCGGGGATCTGAACCCGACTCCCTTTCGATTGGCCCAGGGCGACGGAGGCCTTCGCCCGTCCCTTCGGAACGGCTCTCGCCTATCTCTTAGGACCGACTGACCCATGTTGAACTGCTGTTCACATGGAACCCTTCTCCACTTCGGCCTTGAAGAAGAATGCTCAGTCTGTTTAAAATAAGAAAATGAACGGACCCACTCTGAAGGACCATGCTCAGTCTGTTTAAAAGAACAAAATTAACGGACCCACTCAAGGACTATGCTCAGTCTGTTTAAAAGAACAAAATTAACGGACCCACTCTGAAGGTCAATGCTCAGTCTGTTTAAAATAGCAATATCAACAGACCCACTCTGAAGGACAATGCTCAGTCTGTTTAAAATAACAAAACGGAACTGCCCAGCTAGGAACACAAGGCCTGGAGGAACAGGCATATCATTGGAGGACAGAGGTCAATCCCGGCTAGGGACACAAGGCCGGGAGGGACAGGCAGGCACAGCAATGGAGTTAAAACACCAGTAGGAACACAATGCCTGGAGGTACAGGCAGGAACAGCAACGGAGTTAAAACACTTGTGGGAACACAAGGGCTGCACAGTAGATGCCGGTCAGGCACAGCGATTCATGTCAAGAACATGTGCTGCAGTGCTTACATTATCTTGAGCATAGGAGGCAATTGGAACTCCTGCAAGGCTCCTTTCAATAGCTTTTATTCATCTTGCCATTCACAAGGAAAATCAGGAAAGCCAAGCAATGGCAGGTTTACTTTCAAAAACACTAGCATTTCCATCAAGACCGGTGACAGCCTTGAGCGGTGAGGGCTCATGATATCCCCTGTCATTGAAAAAACATGTTCACTGGGCACACTGGTTGGTGGACATGACAGATATCCTTCAGCCACTTTGGCTAGGTGTGGCCAGACAGTGGACTTGTGTGCCCAATATGCCAGCGGATCTGTCTGCGTGTTCTCTATCGGCTCTGAGAGATACCGTGTCACTGATAGCTCTGCTGCTGTCTCCTCCTGTGCTTGGGAGGGCTGAGAGTCACTCAATCCAGTTACTTTCTCTCTCGCCCGTTGCACAACTGATGTATCTTTATGGCCAACATGCCTTGGGCGTTCTGACGTTGAGGTGGACGCACTAATAATAGTATCTGTCACTGACACAGTCCTTCTCCTGCCAGGGCTAGCAGCAGCACAACTCTGTGACGTGCCTGCTGTTTCCACCTGTGCTTCAAGCCTAATCTGTCTCCGCCTATGGTGCTCCTGTTCACGGACCTGTGCTAACAACAGCTCCTTCACAAATGACAGACAATTGGTCTGTAGGGCGAGTTTACCTTTCACACGGGGATCACAGACAGAGGCGAGCATGTATGTGCTGTCTTCTGTTAAAGGCCTTAATCTGTCTTTCACCTGCTGCTGCAAAACGTCCACACACTGCAGCACCTCAGCAGTCATTCCCTCTTGCCGTTTAATGCCTTCCAAATGGTCATCCAGGAATTTCACAATAGGGATGATGTCAGCCAAGGTGGAACTTCTGGAACTCAGCTCCTCCGTGACGTCCTTGAAGGGCTGCAGGATTTTTAACAGCTGACTCATGACTAACCAATCGTGATGCCCTAGGGGATTCTGTACACCTATGTCTATTGTACCAGAAAGTTCATGAAGGGGTGTCTGCAGCTCCAATAACCTCTCCAGCATCATAAAGGTGGAATTCCACCGGGTGGGAATGTCTTGAATGAGACGCTTCTCTGCCATATCCAAATCAGTCTGCTTTTCTCGGAGAACCTGCCCCGCCCTGACACTTCTGTGGAAGTGTGCTGCTATGTTCCTGCACTTGTGTATTAACCGACGCAGGTATTCAGTCTCCTTGTCCTTGGACTCCAAGCCCAAACCTGACTTCACTACCAGATGCAGAGTGTGTGCAAAACATCGGATGTTCTTAAACCGCCCATCGCTTATTGCCTTAACCATGTTTGCACCGTTGTCTGTGACAAAAAAGCCTGCCCGCGTTTTACTGTCTCGCTGGTGTACTTTCCAGCTCGCCAGCATCTTTCTGATGCATGCTAGAATATTGGCAGCGGTATGGGAATGGTCCGTCAGGTGGGTGTTCAGTAAAGCCCACCTCCACCCTGATGCTTGTTCAGTAATAGAGCTGCTGGCTGCCCCTACCTCTGCCATGTCCCACCAGTGTGCTGTCAGAGAGAGGTAAGAGTGTGCAGCATTCATGGCGGTCCAGATATCGCAGGTGAAATGCACTCTTCCGTCTGCCTTTCCTAGCAGTGCTTGCACGTGACTGACACAGTGCTTGTACAGGCTGGGGATGACCTTTCTACTAAATGTGGTTCTGGAGGGGACTTTGTAATTTGGAAGTACGACCTTCAAGAAACGTTTGAAACCCACATTCTCCACTAACTGCAGGGGCTGGTCATCAAGGGCAATCATTTCCCCAATGCTCCTGGTTACTACTTTTGCGGCTGCCTGCCTCCTACCCCGGGATAGCGTTACCGCACTCCACCCCATTTCCTCCATGGTGCATTGTCGCTTCTCCCACATGTCAGTGGGTTTCTGGCCTGCCGCCTGACTGCTAGAAGGGTATGAGGGCGTGGGCTGACTCTGCTGCTTTCCTACCACTGCACCCTGGTTGGAAGGGGAAGGGGTCCCCTGACGGAAAATGCTACCATCCCCAGATGGCAGTAATCTTGTTGGGTGTTGCCTCTTAATATGATACTCCATGCCAAAATTTGACAGATGTCCCAGTTGCTTGCCTCTGCTAATATCCCTGGCACAGTAATTACACCGAGCATAACGCGGGTCTTCTGTCACTTTAAAATGTGCCCAGATCGCAGATTTCTTTTGTGATCCTCCTCTCTTTCCCGCCCTGGGGGTGGATGGTGGCACTGGAGTTGAGGTACTACTGGGTGTGGGTGGTGCACCCACTGCACCCGGTGAAGCAATGCCAGCGGGGGCAACAGTCACCCTCTGTCTCCCTTCTGACAGCTCTTCCTCCTCCTCGATATCAGTGGAATGTCTCCCCTGCCGCAGATTTCTGGAGGTGGAGGCTAAAACAGGACTAACTGACAATTCTACCGAAGATTGCTCAGGTGTTACATCTTCCGTTTCTGATGAGAATCCCATCCAAGAAGATTCTTCTTCTGAATCAGAAGCTAACAGTGCCAGCGCTACCTTGTCACCGCGAAGTTTTGCAGGACACTTCTGTCCCCTGGCTGCTCTTGGGTGTGTAACTTTTGTCTGGCTAGACTCTGCCTCCTCTTCACTCTCCTCCAAAACTACAGTGCCAGAAACACGTGCTGGCGATTGCAAAGTTTCATGGTCTGATTTCTTTTTTTTTGCCATGGAACTGCCATCCCCTACAAAGACGTTTGATTGCGACAGTTGCCTTTTTACCTGTACTGGTGGTGTTGCGCTGGTGTCTTTTGCGGTGCCTCCGCTGCCATTCCCACTAAGTCGCTTGCATCTCCCTTTCCCTGACATTATGGATTTAATGTCAATGAGTACTAGTGGTAACACTGCCCACTGTCCCACAATAATAATGTTCGGTCAGTTTAAAATAACTAAATTAACAGACCCACTCAAGAAGAATGCTCAGTCTGTTTAAAATAACAAAATGAACGGACCAAGTCAAGGACAATGCAGTTAAGTCTGTTTAAAAATAGCAGATTGAACAGACTCGCTGAAGGGCAATGTTCACTCTGTTTACAATGCCCACTGCCTCACTGCCTGCCTGGCAATGCACGGAATGTGTCTGTCTGTGTGTGTGCAGTGAGTGCACAGAGAACCAGCTTCCTTTTCAGTAGATATGAGGCAGAGTACTGCCAGTGCCAGCCCTGGCACTGCCCACCCAGCACTGAACCAGTCAATGCGGTTAAGTCTGTTTAAAAATAGCAGATTGAACAGACTCGCTGAAGGGCAATCTTCACTCTGTTTACAATGCCCACTGCCTCACTGCCTGCCTGGCAATGCACGGAATGTGTCTGTCTGTGTGAGTGCAGTGAGTGCACAGAGAACCAGCTTCCTTTTCAGTAGATATGAGGCAGAGTACTGCCAGTGCCAGCCCTGGCACTGCCCACCCAGCACTGAACCAGTCAAGGACAATGCGGTTAAGTCTGTTTAAAAATAGCAGATTGAACAGACTCGCTGAAGGGCAATCTTCACTCTGTTTACAATGCCCACTGCCTCACTGCCTGCCTGGCAATGCACGGAATGTGTCTGTCTGTGTGTGTGCAGTGAGTGCACAGAGAACCAGCTTCCTTTTCAGTAGATATGAGGCAGAGTACTGCCAGTGCCAGCCCTGGCACTGCCCACCCAGCACTGAACCAGTCAATGCGGTTAAGTCTGTTTAAAAATAGCAGATTGAACAGACTCGCTGAAGGGCAATCTTCACTCTGTTTACAATGCCCACTGCCTCACTGCCTGCCTGGCAATGCACGGAATGTGTCTGTCTGTGTGAGTGCAGTGAGTGCACAGAGAACCAGCTTCCTTTTCAGTAGATATGAGGCAGAGTACTGCCAGTGCCAGCCCTGGCACTGCCCACCCAGCACTGAACCAGTCAAGGACAATGCGGTTAAGTCTGTTTAAAAATAGCAGATTGAACAGACTCGCTGAAGGGCAATCTTCACTCTGTTTACAATGCCCACTGCCTCACTGCCTGCCTGGCAATGCACGGAATGTGTCTGTCTGTGTGAGTGCAGTGAGTGCACAGAGAACCAGCTTCCTTTTCAGTAGATATGAGGCAGGGTACTCCCAGCCCTGGAACTGCTGCCCACCCAGCACTGAACCACTCAAGGACAATGCGGTTAAGTCTGTTTAAAAATAACAAATTGAACAGACTCGCTTAAGGCCAATCTTCACTCTGTTTATGCCCACTGCCTGCCTGGCAATGCACGGAATGTGTCTGTCTGTGTGTGTGCAGTGAGTACACAGAGAACAAGCTTCCTTTTCAGTAGATATGAGGCAGGGTACTCCCAGCCCTGGAACTGCTGCCCACCCAGCACTGAACCACTCAAGGACAATGCGGTTAAGTCTGTTTAAAAATAACAAATTGAACAGACTCGCTTAAGGCCAATCTTCACACTGTTTATGCCCACTGCCTGCCTGGCAATGCACGGAATGTGTCTGTCTGTGTGTGTGCAGTGAGTGCACAGAGAACAAGCTTCCTTTTCAGTAGATATGAGGCAGGGTACTCCCAGCCCTGGAACTGCTGCCCACCCAGCACTGAACCACTCAAGGACAATGCGGTTAAGTCTGTTTAAAAATAACAAATTGAACAGACTCGCTTAAGGCCAATCTTCACTCTGTTTATGCCCACTGCCTGCCTGGCAATGCACGGAATGTGTCTGTCTGTGTGTGTGCAGTGAGTGCACAGAGAACCAGCTTCCTTTTCAGTAGATATGAGGCAGAGTACTGCCAGTGCCAGCCCTGGCACTGCCCACCCAGCACTGAACCACTCAAGGAGAATGCTTTTAAGTCTGTTTAAAAATAG
This sequence comes from Rhinatrema bivittatum, assembly GCF_901001135.1. Classification (NCBI taxonomy): domain Eukaryota; kingdom Metazoa; phylum Chordata; class Amphibia; order Gymnophiona; family Rhinatrematidae; genus Rhinatrema; species Rhinatrema bivittatum. The sequence continues at coordinate 114,849,756 of NC_042621.1, forward strand.
CAAATGTAACAGACTCGCTGAAGGGCAATGTTCACTCTGTTTACAATGCCCACTGCCTCACTGCCTGCCTGGCAATGCACGGAATGTGTCTGTCTGTGTGTGTGCAGTGAGTGCACAGAGAACCAGCTTCCTTTTCAGTAGATATGAGGCAGAGTACTGCCAGTGCCAGCCCTGGCACTGCCCACCCAGCACTGAACCACTCAAGGAGAATGCTTTTAAGTCTGTTTAAAAATAGCAAATGTAACAGACTCGCTGAAGGGCAATGTTCACTCTGTTTACAATGCCCACTGCCTCACTGCCTGCCTGGCAATGCACGGAATGTGTCTGTCTGTGTGTGTGCAGTGAGTGCACAGAGAACAAGCTTCCTTTTCAGTAGATATGAGGCAGAGAACTGCCAGTGCCAGCCCTGGCACTGCCCACCCAGCACTGAACCACTCAAGGAGAATGCTTTTAAGTCTGTTTAAAAATAGCAAATGTAACAGACTCGCTGAAGGGCAATGTTCACTCTGTTTACAATGCCCACTGCCTCACTGCCTGCCTGGCAATGCACGGAATGTGTCTGTCTGTGTGCACTGCAGTGCACATAGAACTAAAGTAGATATGAGGCAGGGTACTCCCAGCACTGGAACTGCTGCCCACCCAGCACTGAACCACTGAAGGAGAATGTGTTCACTCTGTTTACAATGCCCACTGCCTCACTGCCTGCCTGGCAATGCACGGAATGTGTCTGTCTGTGTGCACTGCAGTGCACATAGAACTAAAGTAGATATGAGGCAGAGTACTCCCAGCCCTGGAACTGCTGCCCACCCAGCACTGAACCACTCAAGGAGAATGCTTTTAAGTCTGTTTAAAAATAGCAAATGTAACAGACTCGCTGAAGGGCAATGTTCACTCTGTTTACAATGCCCACTGCCTCACTGCCTGCCTGGCAATGCACGGAATGTGTCTGTCTGTGTGCACTGCAGTGCACATAGAACTAAAGTAGATATGAGGCAGGGTACTCCCAGCCCTGGAACTGCTGCCCAGTGCCCACCCAGCACTGAACCACTCAAGGAGAATGCTTTTAAGTCTGTTTAAAAATAGCAAATGTAACAGACTCGCTGAAGGGCAATGTTCACTCTGTTTACAATGCCCACTGCCTCACTGTCTGCCTGGCAATGCACGGAATGTGTCTGTCTGTGTGCACTGCAGTGCACATAGAACTAAAGTATATATGAGGCAGGGTATTCCCAGCCTTGGAACTGCTGCCCAGTGCCCACCCAGCACTGAACCACTCAAGGAGAATGCTTTTAAGTCTGTTTAAAAATAGCAAATGTAACAGACTCGCTGAAGGGCAATGTTCACTCTGTTTACAATGCCCACTGCCTCACTGCCTGCCTGGCAATGCACGGAATGTGTCTGTCTGTGTGCACTGCAGTGCACATAGAACTAAAGTAGATATGAGGCAGAGTACTCCCAGCCCTGGAACTGCTGCCCAGCCAGCACTGAACCACTCAAGGAGAATGCTTTTAAGTCTGTTTAAAAATAGCAAATATGAGGCAGAGTACTGCCAGCCCTGCCTGGCACTGCCCAGGATAAAATGTACAGACTCACTCAATAAGAATGTTCTTTTTTTTTTTTCCCTAACAAAGAATCTGTTCTGTGTTGTCTATCAAATCTGGTTCTGTTCTGTGTTGTCTATCAAATCGGGTTTTGCTATCTTCTCTGCCTCAGCCTGCCTAAGCCCACCCTGCACGATCCCGATCCCACCTCCCCACTGAATCGCTGACAATGTCCGTCAGTCCTCGTGCTGCTGCTGCTTTTATAGTGCTGCTGGCTCGTCAGGAAATCCTCAGAGAAGCACAGAATGACAGCGCGATTCGCTGCATTCAGTGCTTCTCTGAAAAGGTGAACGCAGATTCGCTGCGTTCCGGTATCCATGCCGACCTGTCCCACCCTTTCCTGTGAGTCACTGAGACTCACAGGACAGGGTCAGACAGGTTGGCATGGTTACCGCAGGGGCGCCGCCATTTTCAGGTAATCCGGGGCTCCGAGCTCGAGTCGCAGGTAATGGCGGCGAGAAAGCGCGCGCATGGCGATTTGCCGTATCCGACATATCTATGTTCATTTATGTCGGAAATCTGCTCGTATACGCCCCATCTTTTTTTTAAGTAAAAAAAAAAAATTGAGTTGCGTTTTCCATATGCGGTCAATCCGAATGCACATCCCTAGTGCATACACATACACTGTATATGTGTCTCTGTGTATGTGACCGAGACATTTTTGCACACACTTTGGGGGATATCCCTAGAAAGACAATGACTGAGGTTGTGCCATAACTAGCAAGCAATTGAAAACTCTGCTTGGCAGGTTGGCTTTGTGCTTGCTAAGCAATAACGTGAACTCAGTCTGTGAACTAGATTAAGTGTGTGACAGATATACTTAATCAGTACTAGAGGGTTTTCTGCCACTCAGTCTTGTTGCCATACCCCAGACTTTACACCTTGGGGGTCTCTCTGACAGTCTGCCATACCTCAGATTCTAGATCCTTATTCATAACACTTTTAGTGCCAAGTTGACACAGTCTTGATGTACTGGAGTTCTCTTCCCCCCCTTTGATGTTGTCTATTCACACATTTCATTAGAAGTGGCCAGAAAACCCTAATTTTGAAGCACAAAATAGACTGCATTGCTTTCCCCATTGACTTTAATGAGAAATGAAAACATGAATGAAATGAATAAACAATTTTTTGTTTCATTTAAAATTGAAATGAATGGAGGTGACCTATAAAATGAATAAACAAAGTGAAATGAACATGTTGCCTCTTCATATCCCTAGTGGATGAAGTATATGGAAAATAGTTGGGACAGTATAGCAGGTTCTTCCCTGTTTGAATTATTTAAAGTCAGGATAGTAGATGACTTGAAAAGGAAGCCCAGAAGAGGATCCAGGCCCTGAGAGGAAGAAGACTGATGTGTCCTATGATCCCAAACTACTGGGTTGAAAGCAAATATTCAAAAAAATACATAATATTCTGGCCAGAGACATTTGCATTGACACTATAAAGTAAACAAAAAAGAAAGTCGCAAATAACTGTGAGATTTTCCAAGACAATAAAAGAGATTTCTGCAAAAGAAAAGAGGAAAAAACAGAGAAGAGAAAAGGACCTTGTTCTTATTTAAAGGAGTCTGTTGAAAGGTGTAAAACAGTAATAAAAAAAAGGACATAACTGGCATATAAAATTGCATTTCTTGATGTAGTCTTTTGTTGGAAACCTGTAAAAGGAAATAAGACACATATTGCAATTAATGTTACTCAGCTCAAAGAGTTATTCGTTTTGAAGCTCCAGAAGGAGAAGTGTTTTATAAATTGTGAGTAAAAAGAGAAAATACACTTACCAGTAATTTGTAGAAGTTTTTTTGTGAAACATTATTCATAATAATATTCCTTTCTGCCAGTAGCATCTATACAAAGAAAGAAGAAAGTAGAAAATGTACTAAATATTTGTAGTATTTCTACCTTATTGATATAGGACAATTCCTAATTTGTATCCCTGCTTTCCCTCTGTACACCTGAGAAACTGGACTGGGCGGGTTTTATGCCCTCAAACACTGGAATCCAGTAGGAAAGAGGGCAACAGATGTGCCCCTTTTGGAAAACACTGGGGGTCCCTACATTACCATCCACACTTACCTCGGACACCATAGCGGGAATTTGGGACTCTGCTCTAAAGGTGGTTTACAGTATGGCTCCATTCCCAGGTTTCTATTAGTTTATTGTTGTTTTTTTAAATTTTGTTTTGTTTTGCTTTTCTCAGACAACTTTTACAACCTGTTACTCTGGAGGCTGTTCATCTCTGACAATGTCCAGTCTCCTGGATTCCAGGGCTCTTCCACTTAGTGTGGATTATACATCCCATCACATACCCCTCCCCCCACACCCCACACCCTTTTCTAGATGTCAATAGACATCCACTCTGCACTTATTCTCCTTCCTCTTTAAGGAAAAAAATCTGTATGTTGGTGTAAAATTTTGAAACCAAAGTCCAAATAACTCCTGGTCTGTCTTGCATTCATTATATTAAGCCAACAGAATTGCGTTTTATAAGTTGAGGTTGTTGAAATCATTGAAATCTCTACTTCCCAATAGTATGTTTCTCACTGGATTACAGGCGCTAGTCTTAGGGCATCTTGACCATTGCAATAGTCTATCTTTTGGACTCTCAAATAAGTTGCTTCATGTGTTTCAGTTAGTTCAACAAGCAGCCACTCAGCTACTGACAGGGACTGGCATGATGATTAATATAATACCAGTGTTACGGGAGCTGCATTGGTTCCCGATGAAATGGGAAGTCACAATTTAAGTTGCTGCTGACAACCCACAAACTATTGAATTCAGAATTTCCTTGTTCAGTTATGAACAAGCCACAATGGTATGAGTTCATGCATTCATTAAGATCTTCAGAAAAACAAAATTACTGTTGATCTCCCCAAACCCGATATTATAGACAACAGCTGACTCGAGTTAGGGTCTTCCCATATGTATCTCCCTCAATGTGGAAAATGTTGCTAGTGGACATTAGAGAAGTGAAGGATTTGAAGAGTTTTAGAAAAAAAACACTAAAACCCTTGCATTTTAATGATGCATTTAAGTACCTGATGCATATGTTTTTATGTTTTTCTCTGTGCTTAACTGTTTTATGTGTGTAATGTCATATTTACGAATGTACTTGCTGTTATCCGCAACAGACAAATATTTTGGAGGCTATGGAATACAAGATTTTTAAATAAAATAAATAATAAATAAACATAAGGGTGCATGGTAGGTCACTAATGGGAACTTCCCATCCCCTAAATAATATTTCAAGTATTTTAGATATGCTCCCCCCTCTGAGACTTTTGCTATATTGGTACCTGCCTTATGATGTGCAGATCTCTGTAGTCCAGCAGATGAAACTGGCAAAATCTAAACATATAGGGCTGAGTTTCTGCAGACACTGAACAGAAACACTGTGGTATGTTCATCTTCTTGGCAGTCCTCTCTTTGACTCCAAAAAACAAAATCCACTCCTTCAACCAACTGAGGTAATCTCCCAGTGCAGATGAAGAGTATGGAGCTAACCCCTACCTCACTCATGACAACCTTCTGGTTCTCTCACTTCCAGGATCCTCTTGGACCCCAAGAAGACTTCCAAAATCCTTGTAACTCCATTCTTGAGTCCTAGCCACCTTCCTAGGATGGAAGACTGAAAGATAGAAAGAAAAAAATAATTTAAGAAATACTTATTAGAGATATTACGTCTTTCAACTGAAGCTTTGCCAATCATATCCAAGATCTGCTTTTTGCCTGAAATCACTCAAGCAGGTGAGAATTTGAATATCAATAATCCAGTGGAATCTGCCAAGACTGTACCTCTAACAATGAATTTATCAGAATTTTTGGAGACATCTTTAGAAGATAAAGTGGAAAAAAGAGGAACTTTAATGGTTAATTTCACTTTATCAGCAGATAGAGATAATATATTAAGATTGTTTCTTCGCAATAGGAATGTGTGCCTAATAAGGCATTATAGATAAACCAAAAAACTTAGTATTACATCTAACGTAGAAAGCATGAGAGATACATATAACAAGGTGAACGTAAAGGGGTAGATTTTAAAACCCCTGCGCGCATAAATCCTCCCAGATTTACGCACGCAGGGCACTCATGTGCCGGCGCGCCTATTTTGCATAGGCCACCGGCGCGCGCAAAGCCCCGGGATGCGCGTAAGTCCCGCGGCTTCGTAAAAGGGGCGGGAGGAAGCGTGTCCGGGGGGGTGTCCGGGGGCAGGGGGCGGGCCGGGGCGTGGTGACGGTTCGGGGGCGGGCCGGGAGGGCGGTCCCGAGTCCCCTGGCACTGCAGCCTGTGCCGGGGGATTCCGGGGTGGCGCGCGCATGTTACACCTGCTTCAAGCAGGCGTAACTTGCCCAACAAAGGTAGGGGGAGGATTTAGGTAGGGCTGGGGGATGGGGTAGATAGGAGAAGGGAGGGGAAGGTGGGGGGACGCGGAAGGAAAGTTCCCTCCGAGGCCGCTCCAATTTTGGAGCGGCCTTGGAGGGAATGGAGGCAGGCTGCGCAGCTCGGCGCGTGCAGGCTGCCGATTTTGCGCAGCCTTGCGCGCGCCAACCCCGGATTTTATAAGATACGCGCGTATCTTATAAAATCTGGTGTACTTTTGTTCGCACGCAGGTATGTTTTGAAGATCTACCTCAAAAGGAATAATAGAGTTATACAACCAAAATTTTTTGTATTACATCTAACATATTAAACACAATTGTATGAAAAATGTGAGAAAATAAGTGTATGCCTGAAGACAGACGAATAAAAGGACAAAAGCTCCAGCAATTTTTCTAGCCCTGGATCATGGTCTGGGAGTAGACTAGCACGGGATAAGGTTAAGAATGAGAGAAGCGCGGCCAGAACAAAGCTGAGGTGATGGGGTTATTGAAGTCTTTAAGTGAAGGCTTTTGTGAAAAGTCAAGTCTTAAGCTTTTTCTTAAACGTTTGCTTACAAGTTTCTAGTCGAAGGTCCGTGGGGAGGACATTCCAATGTGTGGGACCTGATCCTAGGGAAGCGACCGATATATTAGCCATTGTTTAAATACTCCGCAACTACCTCTTTCCTTGTTTTACTTTTTAGAACTAACAGAATTGCTCCTTTGAAATTTTGTTCCCCTACAGATTACATTGGAACTCAGGTAGTGTAGTAATAAGTGATTACTGCGTTTATGTATTTCTTTCGACATTTGACCTTATATATTGCCTGTAATGTCTTAGGCATGCTAATTGCTGTCTGTAAAAATTAAAAATTCAATAAAGAAATAATTTAAAAAAAAAAGAAAGAAATTGAGCCAAAGTGGGTTCATGAGAAACACACTTCCTGCTAGACATCTCCCATTAGGAAGTATCTGGAAAACAAAACCCTTCTATTCTAACTTCATATTCCAGTGTCTGTAAAGACACCGATACAACTGGTAAGGGACACATTTTGTTACATCCTTTCACCAATGATTGTCCTCCAGAGCCATTTGCATTCAGTGTCATGATGTTTCCTTGTGTCCTGTCTTCTACAGAATAATAGAATGATAGTCATTTGATTGTACCTTATACATGCCATACATCTCCAGTTTTTTTTTTAATATCATGAGGAGAATTTTCAGAGTGATTTACCCTTGTATTTACCAAGTGTGCCTGGAGTGAAAATTGTCTCCCTCAGAGTAGCTGAGAGTATACCCAGGCTTACACACTGGCCGATTCAGAAAGAAATGTGGGAGAGCGGGCGAGCGCCCGCTCTCCTGGCGCGCACACAGGCCAGTGTCCTGTTCTCGAGCCCGCTGATAGCCACGGGTTCAGAAACCAGACACCGGCAAAATTGAGCATCCGGTTTTCAACCCGTGAGCCATGTACACTTTCCCAGTGCCAGCAGAAATTAACGCCTACCTTTGGGTAGGTGCTAATTTCTGAAAGTAAAATGTGCGGCTTGGCTGCACATTTTACTTACTGAATCGCGCGGGAATAACTAATAGGGCCATCAACATGCATTTGCATGTTGCGGGTGCTATTAGTTTCGGGGGGGGGGGGGGTTGGCCACGCATTTCCGATGTGCTATTACCCTTTACTGAATAATGGGTAAAGATAGCGTGTCGAAAACGTGCATCCAAATGCGGGTTAACAGTGCGTTTGACAAAGTTCCTCATGAGAGGCTTCTAGGAAAAGTAAAAAGTCATGGGATAGGTGGCGATGTCCTTTCGTGGATTGCAAACTGGCTAAAAGACAGGAAACAGAGAGTAGGATTAAATGGGCAATTTTCTCAGTGGAAGGGAGTGGACAGTGGAGTGCCTCAGGGATCTGATTTGGGACCCTTACTGTTCAATATATTTATAAATGATCTGGAAAGAAATACGACGAGTGAGATAATCAAATTTGCAGATGACACAAATATCGCCATGATATTAAGTCAGAGGGTGTACAGAAAAGCAGTTTTTACTGCTTTTCTGTACACTTTCCCAGTGCCAGCAGAAATTAACGCCTACCTTTGGGTAGGTGCTAATTTCTGAAAGTAAAATGTGCGGCTTGGCTGCACATTTTACTTACTGAATCGCGCGGGAATAACTAATAGGGCCATCAACATGCATTTGCATGTTGCGGGTGCTATTAGTTTCGGGGGGGGGGGGGGTTGGCCACGCATTTCCGATGTGCTATTACCCTTTACTGAATAATGGGTAAAGATAGCGTGTCGAAAACGTGCATCCAAATGCGGGTTAACAGTGCGCTCCACTGTACTGTATCGGCCCAACAGTGCAGTGATTTTAGCTGCAGTAAAAAAAAAAAAAAGGCATTCACGAAGGCATACTGAAGTTAGGAGACTAAAATGGTGTATGCATGTTCGATTTTCAAATGGATGCACATTTATTTTGCCTGGTTCAGCTGCCCACACAAATAGCAGGGGCAAAATACATGAGCATTTTTAGCTCCCATACTTTTCAGCTGCTAATTTCCAAAGGGAAAAAATATCTCACCTCCTTCAGCATTCTCAGCTTCCCATACACCAGTTGAATTGTCTTGGATACATGATACAGATTCAATTGAATTGTCCTGGATACAGAGAGTGTGGTGGATGCCTGGAATGCCCTCCCAGAAGAGTAAATGAACTAATATAGACTCTTCACACCCTTATCCATTTTACACAAAATGTCATCAATTACTGAGTTCAAAATGGTCTCAGTACCATGACCCTTCTGAATACTCCCTTGATAGGTCCAATTTATTACCTTCCTCCAAATAAAACATTTTGGGGTAGATTTAAAAGACACACCTATTTTATAATGTGCACATCATCACATTTTGTATTGGCACATGCATGTGCGTGTGAGTGCCCACACGCACACGCAGGGGAGGAGGGAATTTTTTAAACCACACGTGGTGACGGGATCGAGCCATTGTCCAGTTCCTTCCCAGTTTGCTCCAATTAAGGAGTGGACTGGGAGGGAATTTCCCTAGCCCCCTACCTATCCTTTCTCCCTTTTTCCCCTCTCCTCTTCGACCCCTAAACCTATCCTAACTTTCCTATTTTTTTTTGTTTTTGAACTTACCCGCTCGTGGGTTACCTGCTGCCGGCACATGCTTCATCAGGACAGAAAATTTAGCTACATCTGTTTTGTAACTACCTTCTCCATAACTTTAGCCAATAAAAGGAATAAAAGCAATAGGGCAATCGTTAGCACAGACTCCCCCATCCAAAGAAGCTTTAATGGCAAACAAATGGATAAATGGAACAAATAAACAACAACATTTTCTCTGAAATGAACCAAATAAATTTTGACATCCTACAAAACAAATGAAAGAATAGAAATTAGATTTTTCCTCTGTATATCCCTACTTTTCAACAGTTTCCCAAAAGGTATTATGGTATCTGCTATACTCAGAAGGGTGTAATCATATCCCTGCACCTCCTATTTGCCAGATCAGTCACCACTTTGGGAAAAGATTGCACCACTGTGGAGGCAGTTCTACTAGCACTCAACCCAGTCTCAACCAGGATGAACAAGGATCCAACTTTGGCAGTCACCATGTGTTGTTCAAGGCTTTTGCTGGTCATACTCAGAGCTGTAAATGGTTCCCCCAGGTCTCTTCCCTGAATAGCATTTTCTGTATTCAAATGCTCCTCTAATCACAAACGCCTTCTGAAAATCCAAGTATACTATATCTACCGGTTCACCTTTATCCACATGTTTATTAACTCCTTCAAAAAAGTGAAGCAGATTTGTGAGGCAAGACTTGCCCTGGGTAAAGCCATGCTGACTTTGTTCCATTAAACCATGTCTTTCTATATGTTCTGTGATTTTGATGTTTAGAACACTTTCCACTATTTTTCCTGGCACTGAAGTCAGGCTAACCGGTCTGTAGTTTCCCGGATCGCCCCTGGAGCCCTTTTTAAATATTGGGGTTACATTTGCTATCCTCCAGTCTTCAGGTACAATGGATGATTTTAATGATAAGTTACAAATTTTTACTAATAGGTCTGAAATTTCATTTTTTAGTTCCTTCAGAACTCTGGGGTGTATACCATCCGGTCCAGGTGATTTACTACTCTTCAGTTTGTCAATCAGGCCTACCACATCTTCTAGGTTCACCGTGATTTGATTCAGTCCATCTGAATCATTACCCATGAAAACCTTCTCCATTACGGGTACCTCCCCAACATCCTCTTCAGTAAACACCGAAGCAAAGAAATCATTTAATCTTTCCGCGATGGCCTTATCTTCTCTAAGTGCCCCTTTAACCCCTCGATCATCTAACGGTCCAACTGACTCCCTCACAGGCTTTCTGCTTCGGATATATTTAAAAAAGTTTTTACTGTGAGTTTTTGCCTCTACAGCCAACTTCTTTTCAAATTCTCTCTTAGCCTGTCTTATCAATGTCTTACATTTAACTTGCCAATGTTTATGCTTTATCCTATTTTCTTCTGTTGGATCCTTCTTCCAATTTTTGAATGAAGATCTTTTGGCTAAAATAGCTTCTTTCACCTCCCCTTTTAACCATGCCGGTAATCGTTTTGCCTTCTTTCCACCTTTCTTAATGTGTGGAATACATCTGGACTGTGCTTCTAGAATGGTATTTTTTAACAATGACCACGCCTCTTGGACATTTTTTACTTTTGTAGCTGCTCCTTTCAGTTTTTTTCTAACAATTTTTCTCATTTTATCAAAGTTTCCCTTTTGAAAGTTTAGCACGAGAGCCTTGGATTTGCACACTGTTCCTTTTCCAGTCATTAAATCAAATTTGATCATATTATGATCACTATTGCCAAGTGGCCCCACCACCGTTACCTCTCTCACCAAGTCCTGTGCTAGTCACTTATGAGTACATTTTCAAAGGGTTACATGCACAAAATTTGCATATATGTTTGCAAGTATACTTGCTATTTTATAAACATTGAAAGAATGTGAGTATTTTTGGTTTTGTGCACACATTTACCTGTGCAAAAAAAAGGGGTGGTCTAGCGGTGCTCTGGGGCAGGGCCAAGACATATATGTGGAAGTTGCTATTTTATAAGAGGTTTTCACAAATACATTGAGCAACTTATTCACACGATTTTACACCTGCTAATTAACTAGCACAATTGATATCAGACTCATCTGTTGTCTGTTGTTTTTGGGTGGAAGGTCTGAGTGATTGAGGGGAGTTCAAGGTAAACCGCTAGGAGGGTCTCAGTGAACTGGAGATGGAATGGGTGAACTGATGGAGATAGCGACAAACTGGAGATTTCAAGTACACATGCATATTTTTATATATACTTCTCTTCACGTAAAAATCAAGGTTTTAAACATAGATGCTATATTTTTTTTGCATATAAAATATATGCGAGTATGTGTATAAAATAGGTAGAGAAAGTATGTGCCTTCAATGCATTGAAAATATTTGTGCATAGTGAAACATATGGGCAAAGTTTCAGAGCTTAACTACATGGTATTTTATAAAACGGTAAAGCCTTTGATACCAATTTATTGGGGAGCTTCTGTGAAGAAATTAGGGAGAAAGGTTTGGGTTTTCCTCCCCCATGTGGGAACATCAGATTGTGTGTCCTAGCTGTTTATTATCCCAAAGCACCATCGGTTGTTTGGTAACTCATGGGATTCCCCCAGGAGCTGCCATACTCACCCGGACCTCGAGGCTCACATTTCGTGGCATCATTGCTGCCAGAAGTAGAATGCCACGGAGCGCAGCATGCTACACCTGGACACTGCCATTGCCCTACTCCTGCCTGAGAGTTTCCTTCACATGCTGGATCTTAAAGGGCTAGTGGCGGTGTAACCAGAGGGTTGTGGCATGTTTTTTTTTTTTTTCCCAGTTCTCACTGGGGTAGATTTTCAAATAGCGCGATTTGGCGTACTTTTGTTGGCGCATCAGGCGCAAACAAAAGTACGTTGGATTTTAGTAGATACGCGCATAGCCGCGCGTAGCCGCTAAAATCTGGGATCGGCGCGCGCAAAGCTATCGATTCCGTATAGCCGGCACGCGCTGAGCCGCGCAGCCTACCTCCGTTCCCTCCGAGGCCGCTCCGAAATCGGAGCGGCCTCGGAGGGAACTTTCTTTTGCCCTCCCCTCACCTTCCCCTCCCTTCCCCTACCTAACCCACCCGCCTGGCCCTGTCTAAACCCCACCGTTACCTTTGTCGGGGGATTTACGCCTCCCGGAGGGAGACGTAAATCCCCGCGCGCCAGCGGGCCGCTAGCGCGCCGGGACACAACCTGGGGGCGGGTCCAGAGGGCACGGCCACGCCCCTGGACCACCCGGGCCGTAACCACACCCCCGGGCCCGCCCCCGAAACGCTCCCGAAAACGCAGCGCGGATCGGGCCCGCCCCCGACACGCCCCCTCTGAAAACCCCGGGACTTACGCGAGTCTCGGGGCTCTGCGCGCGCCAGTAGGCCTATGTAAAATAGGCGCACCGGCGCGCAGGGCCCTGCTCGCCTAAATCCGCCCGGATTTAGGCGAGCAGGGCTCTTAAAATCTGCCCCACTGTGTTATGTTGCTGCATGGAAAAGATATGCAAGCAGCTGTAAGAGCTCCTGTTTCCCTCCCTGTATTGATGAGAATCTGATGACTGCAATGTTTGTGCAATAAAGTTGTAGGAGAATTGACATGTGAGTCATCAACCTGGAAGTGACCAGGAGGAGGTACTTCCTGGTTTTATAGAGGTCAGAAGAACTTTTAAAAGTTTATAAAAATGGATCTGAGCAACAAAGAATGTTTTTTAAAAAAAGCAGAATCTAGGTGGGGAAAGGCTGCCTAACCTTCCACCTTGGATTTATAACCTCAATTGAATTTTGCCAAAACTGATTTGGGGGGGGGGGGGGGGGTCCCAGAGCTCTTTTTAAAGTAACAAAATAAATATTGGAGCCAAATTGGATGAGGTTCTCCTGACAGCCAAAGGTGGTCTGGGATCTCAGAATGTGTCAAAAATGGCCCAGAATTCCAAGGTGGACCTAAAGATCCATATTGGCCATGTCAGAGATGCCTAGCTAAATACATCCTGTGTTTTTGAAAGGGTTTTGTGAGGTTTCAAAGGCTATGCTCTGGAGATGAGCAGAAATGGAGAAAGAGGACCTTCTACATATTTTATTTTAATGAAAGTTTGAGTGGAGATTTTTAAATACATTATGGTGTTATAGGAAGTAGGTTTTACGATAAAGAGGGCATCTGAAATACTGGAAAATGCTGTGAATCACTTCAAAATCCTTTCCAAATTATTTGGAAGAGAAAATGTGAGTTCTCAAAACAAATTTTCTCAGTGAAAGAGAAGAAAAATCAAACTTCATTTTGTCACTTGAATCCTAAGGAAAGTGTCTATCTTTGCAAATGAGCTGGTGATACCATTTTGTGAGCCAGTAGTGGAGAGAAAAATTATGTGAAGAGTCTAGTGGACTGATACATTTAAGTTTCTCAGTGATAAAGACATTCAGATTCCATCTCAGCCTCAAACTATGGGCCTCATTTTCTAAAGTATCGCAGGCCTGCGATACTTTAGGTAATGAGGGGCGGGCGGTCCTATGCTAGCCGGCAGCGATCGCACCGCCACCTCTTAAAACTATTTTTTGTTGAGGTCAGCACAGGAACACTGATCTACCTGGGTGTTAGTTGGTCTCGGTTTGACTAAGGGCCTCATTGTCCAAGCACTTTACCACGTGCAATAAATTCACAAATCACGTTAACAGCTTTAGTCATTTCATATTCAGGGGGCAGAGCATATGTAAAGCGGGAACCTATCGCAGCTAATAACTCCAACCTCGTGTTGTGGACTGCAACAGATTACCAGAGAGAGAGAGAGAGAGAGAGAGAGAGAGAGAGAGAGAGAGAGAGAGAGAGAGAGAGAGAGAGAGAGAGAGAGAGAGAGAGAGAGAGAGAGAGAGACTTACTATAGTGCCTATGCCCTACATAGGTATTTTAACCCCTATAGGAGGGCCACCTACTAACTCGGGGTGGGGATTAGGTATGATCGTCGGGGGTTGGGGGCCACTTTCGCATTCCACATGAGACCTACGGACTGAACAGTGGTCCCTAGTACAGATTTGCTGGCCGTCGGAGTGAGGACGCTCACTCCAAGCGGAGATTTGGCCAACATTCTCTCCACCTAGCATGTTGTTGCCCAGGTAGAGTGTCCATCAAGCTAGGTAGAGAGAACGTTGCCCAAACCACTTCTTGGAGTGAGCGTCCTCACTCCGACAGCCAGCAAATCTGCACTAGAGACCACTGTTCTGTCCGTAGGTCTCATGTGGAATGCGAAAGTGGCCCCCAACCCCCGACGCTCATACCTAATCCCCACCCCGAGTTAGTAGGTGGCCCTCCTATAGGGGTTAAAATACCTATGTAGGGCATAGGCACTATAGTAAGTCTGTCTCTCTCTCTCTCTCTCTCTCTCTCTCTCTCTCTCTCTCTCTCTCTCTCTCTCTCTCTCTCTCTCTCTCTCTCTGTTAAAAGACTGAAAGAATCATCGTGCAGTGGGAAAACATCACCACACACGATGTTGGAAAATAAGGCCCTAAGTGAGAGAGCAGAAGGCACCTGGTCAGTTCTCTTCAAAAACTGCTCAGAAATACACAACAGTGGAGCACAGAGAGGAAGGCACATATCTCCAGTATGAGTGACTGTGTTAGTGTGATATTTGTTTTAAAAAGAAGGTAAATTCCAGGTAAGGTTCAGAGTAGGCAGTTTAATTGACTGGAAATTTGGCAAATGTAATGTGGATAAAGTGAATAATTTTCCAATCACTATACTTACATATGGCTGTATATGCCACTGTTATGGCTTGTTTTGAAGAAATATATAATAATAAGTGATCTTGGCTTTCTCTAACAAGTAGAGGGCTACAGGTTTCATAATATAGGAGAATACACATATTTTCTAAATAAGTATGTTCTCTCCAATTGAACAGATCTCAGGAGAAGGTCTAGTTTTACTGTAGTGGTATGCTGCAGAGAGAAACAGACTGGATATATGAAATTGTAAGCTTGCTTATAGCAAAGCTTATAACAGAACCTACTGAGAAAATTCAAAGAAAGAAAGGGATGATAAACAGCAGAGCCACTGCTAAAGGTAGAGGAACCATTTTGTTATTTATTTTAAGTGGAAGCAGTCTGATACTGTGCATCATCACTGTGCACCAGGTTGAGAATATAGGCAGAGTACACAGAAGTATAGATAATAGTGCTTTAATACTTATGACATCCCCAATATGAAAATACTTGGTGGCATCTTCTCAGATTACATATGTAAATATTCAGCCACTGGTTGTGACTACCTATTGATGAGCACCTGAACCTTTACTCAGTGCACTGTGATAATAGTGTGAGAGGAGAGTGAAAGAAAGTGTGAAAATAATTCTCACCATACACGAGCGAGCATCTGAATTTAATTCCTCTGTGTTAGCTAGAATAAGGATATGCAATTGTTTTCCACAATCAGTTAGCCCAGATCCTGTTAGTTACCATAAATAAACACTGAGGGAGCACTCCTAGTGCACCCCGAAAGATAAATGTGTTTAGTGTAGTGGAGGAACATGCTATTTTGTTCTTTAAAGAGTATAGATAGGTTTCAGACTGCTCCAGAGACTACGTACCCACTACAGCATAGGGATGTGCATTCGTTTTGAACGAATGCACATCCCTATGCTGTAGGGATGTATCATTAACGAATAAAATCCCCACCCTCCTGACCCCCCCACCCTCCTGACCCCCCCAAGACTTGCCAAAGTCCCTGGTGGTCCAGCGGGGTCCTGGAGCGATCTTCTGCACTCAGGCCGTCGGCTGGCGGTATTCAAAATGGCGCCGATACCCTTTGCCCTTACTGTGTCACAGGGGCTACCAGTGCCATTGGTCGGCCCCTGTCACTTGGTAGGAGCACAAGATGACGCTGAGCATCCATTGCTCCTACCATGTGACAGGGGCCGACCTGTGTTGCTTCTGCGATCCAGATTTATTTATTTATTTATTTATTTGATGAGTTTTATATACCGTTATTCGGTAGAGCCATCATAACGGTTTACAGAGTGAACATTTTTCATTGATCCTGCTTATTCCTGAGTCTTCATCCAGTCTTGCCTTGCTCAACCTGCCTCATCCAGCCTTGCCGTGCCCAGTCTGTCTCATCCAATGTCTACTGTGTGTCTTCGTAATTCTTGGCCTGACCTCCAGGATCTGGCCTTTTGCTTGGACCTGACCACAAGTGCCTGCTGGCGGGACCTGACTGCTTGCTTGGATCTGACCTCATTTGCTTTCTTCCTACCTCCAACCCTTGGCCTATCCCAGTACTTCCAGTTTTCTGCCTGTCCTGCCCCCAGCATGCTCTTGGACTCTTGTTTACTCTATCACCCTAGAGACTCGCCTCAGACCTGCTGGCCACCAGAACCCAAGGCTTCAACCTGCAAGTGAGGTGGCCAGTATAGGAGATACTCCATTCTGTCCCACTACAGGGCGAGTTTGCCAGCTGTTAGCATAGGCCTCGTGGGTTCGTCTACCAGGCTGCATCCATTATGCCACAGCATAAAGGGCTCACTCCTACACCACTCAGCATATTATCCTTGTGGATTTTTAATTCAGCTTTTGTTCAGACTGGTTGCGGATATTTAGTTACTCTTTCAAGGAGGTAGGAGCGCTCTACCTCCTGCTGTGTAATTTTTCCTTCATTTTTGGGAAAGGAGTAAGAACATTTCACATTTAGGAGTCAGCCATCCGTTGACTTGTCTATCCAACCTTTAAACTTACTTTGGACTCTTTTAAGCCAATTTTGAGAATTCTTTGTGAGAGCCTGTCCCCCTTGTTGCAGTGGATTGGGGCATCCCTGTAAGGAAGACCTGCAGTGTGCTATCTCTCCTTCAGAGGATAGACCTAACAGGGACCTGATACAGAGGAAGCAGATTTTGAAGTAACTGTCTTTTTGCACTGTCTCCTCTGTGTGGAGGCAAGGAAGTTTTATTCCACCCTTCCTGGTTCCTGCTTGCTTTTCCCCCTTTCTGAGTTTAAAGACTATTTTTGTTCCATTTGGAGCTGAAGGCCCTTGGTACCTGGGACTCAGTAACCAAACCACTGAGAGAGAAAACAGAAATGTGGAGGAGTTCATCCGGAGGAGGGGATCCCATCAAAGGACATTAAAGGAAGGAAACTAAAGGGTACAAAGTAAAGGTAACATGAACTTTGTTGCTGCTATAGGGAGTATTAACATAAGGGAACAGTAAGGAGCCCACCCAGCGCTGCACAAGGATTTAAAGAATTAAATAGGAGTCTGGAAGAGTATTAAATCTGGGACTAAGTTTTGATAAACTATTAGGGCTATACTCTAACCACCTTCCATGAGAAACGTTGAGAGTTTAAATGGGTGTGAAGAAGGACTGAACTAAATTCAGTCTAAGGAATCATAGTAACCAAAGGAATTAGATAAAAGAAGGGATTCAGAGTAATTAAACTGCTTCCAGTAGAGTTGGAGAATTGCTAAAGACGTGGAGTCACAAGTTTATTAAAACTTTCTGCTGTCTTATTTATTGACTTCAACTGAGAAACAGAATTGCAGTATAAATATTATTCAGTCATCTAATCAAATATCAGTAAATATGTTGCATACCTCCATTCTTCTCATGTGTGTTTATTGAATGCAGTGACAGTGTTAATTATCAGTGCTGTGTGCAGAGGATGGAGAAAGGGCTGGTCTCGCAAAGAGCAGGGTGTAAGAACCATTGTTTTTCCCCACACTGGAATCCTGGGACTCAGAAAGTAAAGCTATCTGGTGGGGTGAAGGAGAGACTGAGAGACAGCGAAGAAGTGTTGGGCAGAAAGGTTCCATCTTTTCTTTTTTCCTATGTGCCCCTGGGTGCAAGTCAAAGGATCCATCCCACCCAGGGGTTACACTAGGATAAATCCTCATGCACCCACTTAACACATGCAAATCCAGTAACATGAATAGATTTGAGAGTTTTCCTGTTAAGTGCATATAGTTAGTCACAGAGGGAAGGATTCCGTGTCCAGTGAAAGGTTCATCTTAGGCCTGCTCACCTACACCAGCTGCTTGACTACATGCTAAAGAGCTCAGTAACCAAGAACCCATTTATCTAGTCCAGGTTACAAGATGATGCTCTAGCAGAAGGACAGCACCAACAGTTGAGAGTCTAGATGGTACTGGAGTATCATTCCTGCTTGTGAGTCATTTTTAAAGGGAAAACCCCTCATGTCACCCTTTAGTTTCACTATGAAAAATAAGAAGCAGGGAATAGGTTTTCACAGAGATTATCAGAACTCAGCCCCAAAGAATTTAAGTCTCTTTGACTTAAATTCTTTGAATTTATTTAGTGAGCTTTCTGCCATATAGTGTTGAATGCCTTTCAGCTAGCTCATCTATACTTATTTCTGTGTATCTGCATTCATGCTGTGTTCTCTTTCCTGACAGGTTATACATAGCTGTGCTCTGTGTGTCTGGGCTCTGTCTGGTCTCATGTTCCCGAATTGGTCCAGTGCGCTCCCAGCCCTAAATCACTCTGCCCTTCCCCTGGCTGGTTCAATCACAGTTATGTAGTTCTGTTTCTGATCGCTGCACCAGCCTCTGTTTCTGTGTGATCTGTTCTGGAATCTAACCTTGCCTTGTCCCTTCCTGTGTTCACTGCTCTGGAGTTTGTCTCCTGTCTGTTCAAGTAGCTTGCCATGTTCATTCTTCCTGACTGGTCCTTTAGCCTTCCCTGAGCTTTGCTTTTGACTCAGGGTCTTGCTTTATTTGCTAAAGATAATAGAATAGTTATGTTTATCATAAAATGTACTTGTAAATACCCCTTGGATTTATTTCTAGTTCCCGCAAGTCACCTCTGTCTTGGCCATAAACCCTAACTGACATCTTCTCAGTGGCCATCTTGGTCCCCCAGCAATTCTATGCTTATCGCCTGGGGACACTTCATGGAAGCTGTGGGGGGGGATTTCTGCTATGGAGCTTCTTGACTGAGCCCTGCCCTGGCTTGGTGATGTTCTTTTCATCTGCTCTGACTGTCCTTGATGACTTCATCTGGGGGAGCCACTTAAGCAACCCTGCTTAAGGAGCTTGCCTCTTTGAGAGTGTGGGCAAGAATTAGAGCTTTTTGAGAGTTCTTAGAGGGTTTGGTGTGCTCCTAGACAGTACGAAGCTGTGGGCTGTTTATTGACTGTTATTGTTTCTTTGACTCCCTAGGGAAAGTAGAGTGGTTAGAGCTACACCTCTGGACTGTTGATGTTTTTATGTATTTTATAGATGCATATTTATTTATTTATTTAGACAATTTTTTATATCATCGGTTTACAATGTGACATTCATAATTATAACTCCACAAACAAAACAAAACAAATATAGGTTTCAGAGGTGGTATATTTCTATTGATGTTATATTATACTGATCAATTTATTTATTAGATTTTCTGTAAAGTGCTCTGGTTGAACTTTGTTCAAGGAAGACAGTATATAAATGTAACATAACACAACATAACAATAGATATTCTGTTGCTGTAGGCTTATCTAGCCCCTTAGTGGGAAATACAAGAAACCTGACATTACAGCTTTGCAGTTCCTACCACAAAATACACAGTCCCAGAGCAATGGGAGCCTCATAAAGGCTGCTGAAGAATTGCTTGTATCTAACATTTATTTCCACTATAATCTGGTTGTACAATAGGCTTTTTCTTTATGTTACCATAACGGTGCTCTTTATCCCTTCCTCCACTCACCAATAATCCTCTGTTCCCTGCAAATAAAACAAGCTCGATTGAATACAAAGAAGGCAAGTGGTCCACTGAGCTCATCCTAGTTCTAATAAGAATGCATTTGAGGCTGCTCACTTTAGCCTGTCTTTGCAATGTGTATTTACTTTAAGAGGACTGTGAAGTATGCACTCATGCAGTGTTTGCAAAGGGTATCACTGTCAATACAAAAATCGTCAACCGGCGAGAAAACCGGCACACCAAAACAACCCTAAAACCCACCCCGACCCTTTAAAACAAATCCCCCACCCTCCCGAACCCCCCCCCCAAAATGTTTTAAATTACCTGGGGTCCAGTGGGGGGGGGGGGGGTTCTGGCGCGATCTCCTGCTCTCAGGCCACGGCTGCGTTAATAGAAATGGCGCCGGTGGCCCTTTGCCCTTGTCATATGACAGGGCAAAGGCAGAGCCGGCGCCATTTTGGTTCCTGTCACCCGACGTCACGAGTGCAGGAGATCGCTCCTGGACCCCCGCTGGACCCCCAGGGACTTTTGGCCAGCTTGGGGGGGGCCTCCTGACCCCCACAAGACTTGCCAAAAGTCCAGCGGGGGTCCGGGAGCGACCTCCTGCACTCGGGCCGTATTGCCAATATTCAAAATGGCGCCGGCGCTACTTTTGCCCTCACTATGTCATAGGGGTCGTATGACATAGTGAGGAATTGCTATTGTATCACGGCTCTAACGATTTTTGATTATTTAAAATATATCTGACGATTGTTTTAAATCGTCAAAAAACGATTCACATCCCTACAAAGTACTCTCATCATGGGGAGGACAATTTTCAGAGGATTCTAGCTAGGTGAATAAGCAGCTGCCTATCTACATTGCCCTGGGTGAAAATTGCCCCAATCAGGGAGAATAAAATGCATGCGGGACTGGGGAGCAGACTTTCACATTAGGAAAAGAGACATTCACAGGGTGAAGTCAGTTTGAGACACCAAGCAACACATCTATTTATTTATTTAGAATTTTATAATCCACTCTTTGCACTTTTTCAACACTTCAAAGCAAATTGCATTCAGGTACTGTAGGTATTTCCCTATCTAACCAGGTCATTCATCAAAATGCGCTATGACATTAACACATGCAATAAGGCATTAACACCACCATAACACATGCACGGTACAAATGCAAATTTTGTGCCCAAAAAAACAATGAGAGAGAGAGAGAGGGGGGGAGAGGGACACCTAATAAGTCAAGGTGAGGTGTTGGTGATGGTTTAGGGTTTAGGGCCCAGTTTTGCAAGTAGAGTGAGAAGTACGAACAACACAGTACACCTTGGTGAAGATTTGACGTCATTTGGAGTGAGGAAAGTCTCAAAAAGATGACATTTTGTACTATGTTCTCTCACCCTAGCATGATGGCACCCTTTTATAGAGTCCATCAAGCTAGGGTGAGAGAACATAGTAGAAATTTCATCTTTTTGAGACTTTCCTCACACTAAATGACATCAAATCTTCACCAAGATGTACTATATTGTTCGTATGTCTCATTTTACATGTGAAACTGGCCCCTAAACCCTAAACCCCTACCAACACCTCACCTCGACCTATTAGATGACCCTCCTATAGAGAAATAAATACTTAACTACTAGGAGGACCATGTAGGTAATCAATCTCTCTCTCTCTCTCTCTCTCTCTCTCTCTCTCTCTCTCTCTCTCTCTCGTTAAATTTAGAATAGTTGTTCTTGCACCCCACTCTTTCCCACAGTGTTGCCATACTTCTTCATAGCCTGTGGGACAAATAAAAGTTTGCTGTTCCTGCTGACACATCCTCAGATAGTCCACTGGGAAATATCATCTACTGGAGGAATAGCCTAGTGGTTAGAGCCCAACTGATCAAAGAAATGGAGCTGGTGACCAACCCTTCTAACTTCCTCCTCCTGTCCCTTCCACACAGTTCAAAAGCTGACCTAGAGCAGAGTTGACATCTTTCCTCCTACTGCTATGTAAATACTTTATTATATACACAGTTCAATTTTATTATTTAATCAAGCAGTTCTATGTTATTGTTATTATGAAAACAGTTCATTGTAAATCTTACACGTTGTTTCTCCTGTTCCATGTAAACCGATATGATGTGCCAATGAATGTCGGTATAGAAAAAAATTTAAATAAAAATAAAATAAGAGAAGGTTAGACCCATCAGCTCTGCTCTCCTGTCAACTGTGAGAAATGGAAAATAAAAATGTCTCTTGAGAGACTTCTGAGGAAATTAAAAAGGCAACAAATAGGGGGCAGGGTCCTATTGAGAACTGGTTAACAGATAAAAAACAAAGAGTAAGGCTAAATGGTCAATATTCTCATTGGAGAAAGGGGGAGTGCCCTTTTCTGGGACTACTGCTTTTTTATGAATTTATAAATGACCTGGAAATGGGAACAATGAGTAAGATGATAAAATTTGTACATGTCACAAAATTATTGAAAGTTGTTAAATCACAAGAAGATTGTGAAAAATTGCAAGAGGATCTCACAAGACTGGGACATGAGCATAGTGAGGAACAGCAATCTGAATTACAGCTACACAATGCAAGATTCCACATTAGAAATCACCACTCAGGAAAAGAATCTAGGCATCATTGTTGATATGTTGAAATCCTCTGCTCAATAGGAATATGCAGGGGGAAAAAATTCATTTTCGTTTTTCAGTTTGTTTTCAGGAGGTTTCTTTCCAATGAATTTCAGTTTGTGGTTTGCTTGATTTGTTTCATTTGTTTTATGTTGTTAACCCCAATTATTTATCCAAGTTCAATCTTCCTGTTTATTGTAAGACATCCTCCTGTCATGTTATTGTTTATAATGTAAACCGACTTGATTAGTAATTCTGTTACTGGAAAATCGGTATATAAAAATGCTAAATAAATAAATATATCAATTTGTGTGAAAATAATGAATCAAGCAATTAAAAAAAAAATTGCCAAAAAATAAAAACGAACCTTCCCTCCCACTCTCCTAGAAAAAGGAGGGTCCAGATTTCCTGCCAACTCAGTCTAGACGAAAGCCTCGACTTGTGTAGGCTGAGGCTTTGGCCTAGTGCTAGGCCCGAAGCCTCGGGCTTGCATTGGACGAAGCTTTGGCCTAATCCTAGGCCCAACACCTAGGCCAAGGCCAAGGCCTAGGCCGGTGCCCTGATCCAGACCCAATGCCATGGTCTGGCCCAGAGGCCGGGTCCTGATGCCGGGGCCTCGGCCTGGACCAGGCCCGACACCAGGGCCTTGGCCAGGAGGAGGATCCTGACGCCTGGGTCTCAGCCCAGAATCAGTCTCAGGCATTGGAGCCCAGGCCTCGGAGATCCTCTCCAGGCATCCACTTCTTTCTTCGGCCCATAGGCCAAATGACAGCATCCCCTGGGATTGCACCAGAGTTAATTAACTCCAGTGCATTCACCTCAGCAGATGACACCATTTTGATGTATGGCACATGTGTCAGGACCCGACCTCTGGTCAGGTTATGGTATCAGACCTAAGTCCATACCAAAGTCCTGGCATCAGAACCCAGCCTCCGGGTTGGGTCACGGCATTGGGCTTGGGACGGGTCGAGGCTCCAGCATCGGGACCAGGATCCAGGCCAGCCCGGAACATCAGGTCTGGGTCCAGGTCCTGGCCTAGGCCGAAGCCCCGGTTTTGGGACCCGGCTTTTGGGTTGGGTTGTGACGTCGGGCCTGGGTCCAGGCCTAGGCCCCAGCATCAGGACCCAGCCTTCATTGGATACACAACGGATTAGGTAAGTTTTTATTTATTTTAATTTTTGGGGGTCTTGGCCGAGGCTCTATCATCAGCCCGTGCCTCTGCCGAGACCCCAGCATCGCATTCAGGCCTAGGCCAGGCCTGTTTTGGTCTTCAACCTATGCCCTAGACAAGACCCAGGCTTCAGTCCTAGATCTAGGCCCAAATCATTAGTTTAAAACAAAATAAACAAATAAGGTTAGTTTAATTTGGGGGGCCCCCAATTCATTTCAGGGCACCCCAAATGAAAGGAACTAGCCTTATTCATTGCGTTTTGTTTTAAACAAATGCACATCCCTACTGCTCAATGTGTGATGGCAGCCAAGAAAGCAAATAGAATGATAGGAATTATTAAGAAAGGAATAGAAAATAAAGTAGAGAATATCATAATGCTGTTGCATTATGTGTGACCACATGTTGAGTACTGTGTGCAGTTTTAGTCATTGTATCACAAAACAAATATAGCATAATTAGAAAAGGTACAGAGAAGGGCAATCAAAATGATAAAAGGGATGGAACAAATCCCCCTTGAGAAACAACTAAAAAGATTAGGGCTCATCAGCATGGAGAAGAGATGGCTGAGTGGAAATATGATAGAGGACTATAAAATGAGTGGACTGGAATGGCTAAACACCAATCGGTTGTTTACTCTTTCAGAAAGTACAAAGATTAGAGGACATGCAATGAAGTTACTAAGCAGTGCATTTAAAAAATATAAGAGAAAATAATATTTTACTCAATGCATAATTACATTCTGGAATTCAGTACCAGAGGATGTGGTGAAAGAAATTAGCATAGCTGGGTTTAAAAAAGGTTTGGACAAGTTCCTGGAGAAAAATTCCATAAGCCATTATTAAGGCGGACTTGGGAAAATCTGCTGCTTATCCCTAGGAATCTATTTACCTTTTGGAATTCTGACAGGTACTTGTGACTTGGATTGGCCTCTGTTGGAACAGGATGCTTGGTTTTGCTGGACCTTTGGTCTGACCCAGTATGACAAGTCTTATGTTCTACAGGTGAGGAAAATGAGGGAAGGATGGAAGGCGAGGGGTTTTGAAGTATGAGGGAGAAGAGAAGTATAGGAGATGAGGGGGTGAAAGGTAAAGAAGGTAAGGGGGATTGGAATGTAAGGGGGAGTGTAGATGGTGAGGGAGAGGGGGCAGGGTGGAAGGAGATGGGGGAATAAAAGAAGAGAAAGAGAGGGAAGGCGGAAGGATGACATGTGAAGGGTTTGAAAGGTGAAATAAAGGAGAGGGAGCTTGGAATGCAAGGATGAGGGGGAAGGATGAAAGGAAAGGGAGAGGGGAGAAGAGGAGAGGGTAGATGGAAGGTAAGGAAGATTGAAAGATAAGGGAGAGGAGGGGCAAATGGAAGCTGAGAGCAGGTAGGAAGGTATAAGGGTAGGAAGGACAGGAAGAGATGTGGACTCATGGAAAGTGTGGGAGGGGGGATGAAAGGTGAAGGAGAGGGGGGAAGGATGGTGACCAGTCACAAATGTATAAGGTTGTCTAAAAAAAGGTATCATCTATCACTTGTTTTTGGCATTTTATTTATGTATCCAAGTAGCCTAACATGGCAACCATATGATTTTATTACCTAGAGTATGAAACACACATGACACCTGGAATTTAAGCTCGTGGACCATGAGTTCAATTCAATGGTCACTCCCATAGCCCAAGAGCAGTGCTGTGCATTACTGTGCAGAAGACCTGTGTCTGATTCCTGTCCCTGTTTGATGTTCATCTGGCCAGTAGGGGGCTAGACAGGTGTGGCAGCGGTGTTGAAAGTCTCTGGAAGGGAAGGCGTGCCCATGCTCATCATTGATCAGCAGTGATGCCTACTGACTTGCTTAAGGGCATGTTTGTACCGGGGTCTAGAGAAGTGCTTTTCATGTCTGACAGGCAGAGGATTGCTGCTGCTGTGATGGTTAAGCTATAGAGGGGCAGGAGCATGGTGGAAGCTAAAACTAGAGCAAAAGCCTAAGGTGGAAAACAAAAAAAAAAAAAAAGGAAAAAGAAATATTAGAGGCCCAGGTTATCGAGAGAAAAAAAAAGACAAATCCCAAATCTGGTGACTATATCTACATCAATTACTGGAGAGAGACACTGAGGAAAAAAAATACAAATTATTCATCCAAGCACATCTATCTGAGCAAAAAAGGCAGACAAATTGTAGTAAGCTACATAAATAGCCTTAAGAAAATAAAAATAGCAAGCGTATCTGTCTGTAGTTGGTACTAGTGTGAAACTTAGCATAATACACAGTCTCTCACGCTCTAATCCTATGCAAACAATTTCTGTTAAAGAGAAGCATCTTTTATTACAGACTCAAGAGGCATCCATAATGGGTTTTTGTGCAGCTGGAAGAGAGGATGCCTTATAGCAAAAGAGGATTATAGTTGTGACAGTGTGCTGTGCAATGGATCCTCACTGCTGTCAAGTGTTTTTCTAGAATTGTAATATATCATTTGTTAAGAACATATGAACTGATGAAGGGCCACCTAGCCTGGGATCTTCTCTCTGACAATGAGAAAGCAGATGTTTACTGAGAGGAAGTACCTGAATTCCTTATAATGCTTTAAGCCGTTTTGAGAATTATTTGATAAGACAATTTAAAATCCAAATGATTTACTTATTGTATTTTATTTTAAGAAACAAGGCAATTATAAATTATCCATTCACTCTTATACCTATCTACTTTATAACAATCATGATTTAGGAATGTATTAATGTAGAAACAGAGAATATGACAATAGATAAAGGCCATAAGGTCAATCTAGTCTGCTCAATTTTCTGCCTGCTGCAGTTTCATAGACCCCACTGGATCTCAGCATTTCCCTTCATTTCACTGCAACTAATAATTTTCTGTACTGAGCACAAGCTTTTTTTGAATTCAGATACTCAGGTTGATTTTAAATGTGTTGCTCACATGAAAATGCCCACAAATGCACGTATGTGAGCTGTGCATGTGCAACACAGATTTTACAAAGCCGCAAAATATACACATATGTACCATACGTGCATGAGAAAAAAGGAGACACAAAAGGGACAGGGCATGGGTTAGGGGTGTGCATTCATATTGACCGCATATGTAAAACGCTACGCATATTTTTTTTTTAACTTAAAAAAGTGATGTGACATACGATCGGATTTCCCACATATCCAACATAGCTATGTTGGATATGTTGGAAATCGCGATTGTTGAGCCAAAATAAAAATTTAAACCCCCTCACCCTCCTTAATCCCCCCCCCCAGACTTACCACAACTCCCTGGTGATCGAGCGAGGAGTGAGGACGCCATTTCTGCAATCCTTGGCGAGAAGCATGTGACGTTGGCGCCACGTCGAGTGATGCGGCATCACGTGATTCCCGGCGAGTTCGCGCCGGAAGGCTCGTTCGGCCCAAAAGGAACTTTTGGCCAGCTTGGGGGGGTCAGGAGGCCCCCCCAAGCTGGCCAAAAGTTCTTTTTGGGCCGAACGAGCCTTCCGGCGCGAACTCGCCGGGAATCACGTGACGCGGCGTCACTCCGACGCGGCGTCACGTGATTCCCGGCGAGTTCGCGCCGGAAGGCTCGTTCGGCCCAAAAAGAACTTTTGGCCAGCTTGGGGGGGTCAGGAGGCCCCTGCAAGCTGGCCAAAAGTTCTTTTTGGGCCGAACGAGCCTTCCGGCGCGACAACGCCGGGAATCACGTGACGTCGGCGCCACGTGATTCCCGGCGAGTTCGCGCCGGAAGGCTCGTTCGGCCCAAAAAGAACTTTTGGCCAGCTTGGGGGGGCCTCCTGACCCCCCCAAGCTGGCCAAAAGTTCTTTTTGGGCCGAATGAGCCTTCCGGCGCGAACTCGCCGGGAATCACGTGACGCCGTGTCACTCGACGTGGCGCCGACGTCACATGCTTCTCGCCAAGGATTGCAGAAATGGCGTCCTCACTCCTCGCTCGATCACCAGGGAGTTGTGGTAAGTCTGGGGGGGGGATTAAGGAGGGTGAGGGGGTTTAAATTTTTTTTTTGCACATATGGACATATACCCAACTCATTTAATTTTTTTTATGTCCATATTGACCGCAAATGGGACCCCCTTTGGACATATTGACATATGGACATAAACTTTTGCTCTGCACATCCCTAGCATGGGTGAGGCCAAGACTTATGTGCATGCCTCCATAGTTTAAAACTGAAAACCACAGCGCGTGTACGCTAGATATCCATGTAACTTTATTGCTGTTCCTGATGAGGAACAAGTTGGTAGAATCTTGAGTTTTAGGGATTATAGAACAGGATGAGGGGTCTGGGTCAACTGGGCAGCATGCAGGATGAAGAACCAGTATTAACCAGTATTAACTGGACAAACTGGTGGACTAATTGGAAAACTGGGAATGTGCCTTGTGCGAGCATGTTTTAAAATCTGCTGAGATACGACAATAAAAGCCAAGAAAGTCCTATGGAAAGCACATGCATGCTAGCTGTGCTTGAGTAACCTCTTAAACTTAGTGTTATGACTTCACTCACCATGCTGTTCCTCTTCAGCCGGCGCGGCAGGATGCCGCCGTCGGCCTTCCCACGCGGCTGGAGCCGCGGCTTGAAGTTCCTCATACGGCCCGGAGGCCGCCCGTGCTTCTCCTGGTCTCCGCGGTCGGAGCCGCAGCCTTCTTTGGGGCTGGGACCGCCCCTGACACTGCTTTCCATCTTCGCGGCGCTAGGCCGCAAGCCCCAGTGCCATTTGGTGGCTGGAGCCGCCCCCGGGGCTCCCCGCAGCGGCTGGAGCCGCTGCCGACGTCAGGGCCTGCTCCTCAGGCCCTGCCCTGCTTCTTCCGCATCTGTACGTGATGACGACGGTGCAGGCCGCTGTCCGCGGTCCTGCACAGCTCTCCTGCTGCTTCCTAGGCGCGCAGCCGCGTCTCCTTGCCACATTTAAAGGGCCAGACACAGGAAGTGTGCTGGCCCCACCTTGGGACTAATTTCCTGTACCAGCCCTATAAAGGGCTGCTCCATCAGTCTGTTCGTGGCTTTGCTTCAGAGTTACTTCACTCTGGAGGCTCCTGTTTGCCAGCGCTCCATCAGGTTTTCTAGTGTCTTTGTGGAGCTCCTCATCTCGTCTTGTCTTCTCGTCATGCTACGTCATGTCTTCATTGCCTGAGGTCCTCGTCCAGGTGTCCTGGTGTCTTGTGATGATCTTCTACGTCCTGGTGTTCTTGCCTTCCTGGATGTTCGTTCCTGTGACTCATCTTCAACGCTCCTGAGCCTTCTGGTCCTGTGGGCCGGACTCCCTCAGACGACGTCTTTCCAGGGTTGGAGTGGCCTGCAGGTGGACTGGTGTCCTGCGCTCTTGAGCTGTCATGTCCTGGATCTTTCCTGCGTTGTCTCGTTCTCCTCATGGTCCGTGACCAGCCTGCAAGGGCTGTGTAGGGCACACAGTGGGACAGGGTGGTCCGCGACTCAGTCCCGTGGGTGGCCTGAGTAGGGCACCCTGAGAGACAGTGTCAATGTCCGCCTTTCCTACTTCTCGTCTTGTCTGGATTCCAAATTCCTCGTTATGTCTGCACTTCAGCATCATGTCTCTGATGTCGTTGCATTGACTCTGGTCCGGGATGCCTTCGCATCGACCACTGGTCCGTGATGTCTTCGCATCAGCCTTGGTGTCAAGTCTTCGTCTGCAATGCCATTGTATCGATCCTAGTGTCACGTCTTCAATAGTCCTGGTGTCATGTCTTCAACTCAAGTCTTCGTGCCATGTGATGCTGTCGCATCAACCCAAGTCTTCGTGCCATGTGATACCGTTGCATCAATCTTCATAGTCTTGTCTTCGTGTCAAGGTCCGTCTGCCCTCAACCTCAGGCCAGGCCTGCTGCTCCATGCTGCTCGCAGCAGGTCCGAAAGGGCTCGTAATGGTCGGAGGACCATTCACCTTCCAACATCCTCGGATGTTGGCCTTGGGAGCTTGCCGGCCTGGCAAGGGTAAGACAGTCAGCCATGCGGAGCCACCGTCAACCCTCGGCTCAGCCCTGAAGGTCTGGGTCGGGTTGAGGCCCAAGGGCACACTAAACCCTCCGAGATGTAACAGGAGCATACATAAGCGCGGTTGATGTAATTTACAACATACGCATGCAAGTGCACTTACGATTAAAATTTCCAGCATATCTTCGCTTGTGTGCTGATACATGCATGTATGGGCGCAGGTGTGCTCGTTTTAATATTACCGTCACTGTTTTTAACCTGCCACCTCCACTGGAAGGCTGTTCCATTCATCCACCATCCTTTCTGTGAAGAAAAATGTTCTAAGGTTACTCCTGAGCTTTCCCCTTTTAAGCTCATACCATGACTTCTTGTTCTACAACTTTTCTTTGCAGAAAAATTAAGGTTTTTTTTCTTGTGCATTATTTAAATATTTTATCTTAATAAAGCATCATAGTATCATATTGATAAAGACCAATCAACCCGTCCAGTCTGCCCACATTTTGTTTCTCTTTCTCTGGCTTTCTACCATTTTGAATCGATGAGTATTTACATTCCTATTGCCTAAACCAAAACCACTCCTTCCATCCCCATGTCTCCCATCTATCCTCTCAACCCTGCTCCCACCACCTCCTCCACAGCTATTCCAAGTATGTCCCGCTTTTTCATTTCTTCTGTTTGTTACCCCCCAACTGATCAGCCTTTCCCACTTTGCTTTGTGTTGGTGCCAAGTATTTTTTAAATTCAGTCATGGTTTTGGTTGCTATTACATTTACCAGTAGGCTGTTCAGTCACCCTCATTTTCTCATGTTTCCTCTACATTTTCCTCCCTGCATCTTCAAATCATGATTCATTGTTCCTGATTTATTTATTTCAAGATTTATGTTGCCTAAGTCACAGTCTTAGGTGGTTAACCAAACATTCATAATAAAGCATAAATAATACACATATACAGTACATTCATCCCAAAATCAAAATCCAGATATCAGACCAGCAAAAAATATGGACCAAGCATATAAATTTCCCTTATTCAGCAAACGTCAGTTAAAACAAAAATGTCTTTAGCATTTTCCTAAAGGTCTTTGTACACATAATAAGATGCTATGCTTCCAGTAGTGAGTTCCATAGAGTAGAACACCCATTCGAGTCTCCGACAGACACCCAAGGCAAACAGAAGAGACATCCAAAAGTTCTTTCTGGGATGACCTTAATATATGCGTGGGATTATAGATGCATAGCACTGAATTCATTCAAGGAAAGGAGTTCTCGCTAACCATCTTATGGACAAATGTAGCAGTCTTATATTTAACAAGCCACTCTAAAGGCAGCCAATGTAGATCTTTCAGAACAGGAGTGATGTGCGAGCTTATAACTTGTCCTGGAATCAAGCGTGCAGCAGAATTCTGAAGAATCTGCAGAGCCTGTATGACAGTTGCTGGCAAGCCAATAAGAGATAAATTATAATACGCTAAGGTGGGAAGTATTAACACTTGCACCACTGACCAAAATTCAGAATGATCCAACAAGGATTTCAAGGGTCTCAGAAGGTGCAGTTTATAAAAACCAGCCCTCACAGTCACGTTAATGTAGTCACATATGTGCAGGTTCTTATCAAGAATTACATCTAGAATACTTGCTTGCAGCAATGGAGAAGGGGGGCAAGGAAAGCTTTACAGCTGTTAGAAAAGCCAATGGGCAGATCAGTAGAGTCTCTCTTGTCCCATAACCCAGGCAAGGAAAACAGTCATGCTTTGGCCAAATATAGAGGGAGGAGGGGAGGGGAGAAACTGGGGGCAGAAGAGGGGGCTAGTTCTTGATTTTAGGTATGGAAATATATATTCCCATTTATCCAAAATACTAGAAAACAAAGGAGAAGATGGTAAAGCTAACTTGTACAGAGCAGCAGTATTCCTGTGTATTCCAGGAAGAGGTGGCAAGGTCAACCAGCACAAAGTGGTAATAAGGCTTTCATAGATTCTCGGGTATAATTAGGGCAGGTGGAAAGGTTATCCACTATGAACATGAGGATGTCTTGGCTGAAATTTCCAGCTATAAGGCATGACTTCTTATGAGTAGTCAAGCTTATATGGCTGATAGCTGAGAGCTCTCCTTAGTACAGATAGCACTACTAAGGGAAAAGAAGAGCGATAGAGCTAGAACATAAGAACATAAGAAATTGCCATGTTTGGTCAGACCAAGGGTCCATCAAGCCCAGCATCCTGTTTCCAACAGAGGCCAAAACCAGGCCACAAGAACCTGGCAATTACCCAAACACTAAGGAGATCCCATGCTACTGATGCAATTAATAGCAGTGGCTATTCCCTAAGTAAAATTGATTAATAGCCATTAATGGATTTCTCCTCCAAGAACTTATCCACAACTTTTTTGAACCCAACTACACTAACTGCACTAACCACATCCTCTGGCAACAAATTCCAGAGCTTTATTCTGCGTTGAGTGAAAAATAATTTTCTCCGATTAGTCTTAAATGTGCTACTTGCTAACTTCATTGAATGCCCCCTAGTCCTTCTATTATTCGAAAGTGAAAATAACCGAGTCACATCTACTCGTTCAAGACCTCTCATGATCTTAAAGACCTCTATCATATCCCCCCTCAGCCATCTCTTCTCCAAGCTGAACAGCCCTAACCTCTTCAGCCTTTCCTCATGGGGAAGCTGTTCCATCCCCTTTATCATTTTGGTTGCCCTTCTCTGTACCTTCTCCATCGCAACTATATCTTTTTTGAGATGCAGTGACCAGAATTGTACACAGTATTCAAGGTGCGGTCTCACCATGGAGCGATAGAGGCATTATGACATTTTCTGTTCTATTAACCATTCCCTTCCTAATAATTCCTAACATTCTATTTGCTTTTTTGACTGCTGCAGCACACTGAGCTGACGATTTTAAAGTATTATCCACTATGATGCCTAGATCTTTTTCCTGGGTGGTAGCTCCTAATATGGAACCTAACATCGTATAACTACAGCAACGGTTATTTTTCCCTATATGCAACACCTTGCACTTGTCCACATTAAATTTCATCTGCCATTTGGATGCCCAATATTCAAGTCTTGCAAGGTCCTCCTGCAATGTATCACAGTCTGCTTGTGATTTAACTACTCTGAATAATTTTGTATCTGCAAATTTGATAACCTCACTCGTCGTATTCCTTTCCAGATCATTTATATATATATTGAAAAGCACCGGTCCAAGTACAGATCCCTGAGGTACTCCACTGTTTACCCTTTTCCACTGAGAAAATTGACCATTTAATCCTACTCTCTGTTTCCTGTCTTTTAACCAGTTTGTAATCCATGAAAGGACATCGCTTCCTAGCCCATGACTTTTTAGTTGTCTTAGAAGCCTCTCATGAGGGACTTTGTCAGACGCCTTCTGAAAATCCAAATAC
Source organism: Rhinatrema bivittatum (assembly GCF_901001135.1). Classification (NCBI taxonomy): domain Eukaryota; kingdom Metazoa; phylum Chordata; class Amphibia; order Gymnophiona; family Rhinatrematidae; genus Rhinatrema; species Rhinatrema bivittatum. Next base: position 114,882,616 of record NC_042621.1, read on the forward strand.
ACTACATCTACCAGTTCCCCTTTATCCACATGTTTATTAACCCCTTCAAAAAAATGAAGCAGATTTGTTAGGCAAGACTTCCCTTGGGTAAATCCATGTTGACTATGTTCCATTAAATCATGTCTTTCTATATGCTTTACAATTTTGTTCTTGAGAATAATTTCCACTATTTTTCCCGGCACTGAAGTCAGGCTCACTGGTCTATAGTTACCCGGATCGCCCCTGGAGCCTTTTTTAAATATTGGGGTTACAATGGCCACCCTCCAGTCTTCAGGTACAATGGATGATTTTAATGATAAGTTACAAATTGTAACTAATAGATCAGAAATTTCATTTTTGAGTTCCTTCAGAACCCTAGGAGGCAAAAGCAGTTGGGTATGACCAGGGGGGCCAGGTGGTCCTTATCTGCCAGGAGCTACACTATCATGTTACTATGTGCTAAGATAGAAATATAATACTAGTGCTAATATCTGTAGCAAGGAGGTTTTGGGTAATGGAAAAAAAATGGTACTAATCTTCAGCATTGAAAGTGTGAATATGCCAACGCGGACAGTAAAGGAGTGACTCTAGGATGGAATGTTCCCTCCAAGTTAACCATAAGCCTTCTATCTGGGACAGTCACTTGTGTCTACCATGTTGTATCACTGAGCCACATAGGCTAGGAGGACACCAGGAGAGTGGTAGGCCCACGGCAGTTCAAATGACCAAACTATCGGAGCAGCACCATGCAGCTGACCCAGGTAGGATGTTTGAGTACAGTTAGAGTAATATTGCTAGGATGTTTGCTTGGTTACGCACCCTGGTTAAGGTAGAGTCCATCCCTTCAGAATGGCTCCCCCTTCCCCAAAATGTAGCCTAGTTCTTAATAAAACTAATGCCCTCTTCCCTGCACCATTGTCTCATTCACACATTGAGACTCTGGAGCTCTGCCTGCCTCAGGGGTCCTGCGCATGAGAATGGGGAGCATTTAGAGAATACTACCCTGGAAGTTCCTGATTTCAACTTTCTACCCAAGAGCCTAAATTTGGCGTCCGCAACCTCCTTCCTATATCTTCCCATGCTCTTGCTGCCCACATGGTGCCTTCCCCAGCACTGTCTAAAATCTTATCTATGTATTTTCACACAGATTTTGAATGGAATGTGCAGTTTACTTGCAAAGCACTGTACAAGAATACTATCATTTCCTTTCTACAGTGCATTGCTATTTTTAGATATGCTGGCAGCCTTGGCAGTGTGTCAGTTGTCAGTTGATTTTACAATTTAATTTTAAGTTTTCCTGGCAATCAGACTCCTTCTGGATTTTTTCAGAATCACCAGCCCCGATATCTTTCTCTCCCAGCTGATAAGTTACTTGCTGGTTATTCCTTCCCAACAGGGTCAGCGGAAGCACTAGGCATACTAGGCGGGGGTCTAGGGTGCCAGGAGCAGCAGCCACGGCAGCAAGAGAGAAGAGACAGCTGCTGCTGCGGCAGCAGTAGTGGCAGTTCAGCAGCTGCCGGCAGAATATTTCACCGACAAGCAACCCATCTGTTGCGCTGCCCCCTACCGGCTCGAGTCAAACTAATTTGACTCGATCTAGAAGTCAGGTTGGGTGAGAACGGACGGGTCACTTGTCGGTCATCGGTGAAATATCCTGCCGGCAGCTGCTGAGCTGCCACTACTGCCGCCGCAGCAGCAGCTGTCTCTTCTGTCTTACTGTTGAGCGACCCGTCCGTCCTCACCTGATTGCGAGCCGGTAGGGGAACGGCACAATTGAGAGGGGGGCGATGCAACAGGGGGGGCAGGTACAAGGCAGAAGGTTCGCCTAGGGTGCCTAATAACCTTGTACCAGCCCTGCTTCCTAAGTAAACAACCTGACGTTTATCTATGACAAAATGCATGCGCCATTTTCCAAGCCAGTTCCCTCTGTCACTATAAGTCCTTTCTTGTGGTTTCTCTGTTTTGGTTAAGATCATTCGCTACACCACCAATCTGAGCTTGAGTTGGAAAATATCATCACAGCACGACAGTTTTAACCTTCCTTTTTAACAGACCATCTAAACATAATGGAAATGAACTGTGCTAAGATAAATCACTAATAGTAAAAACAATACTTCTTTTTCCTATAGAATTGCCAGTATACTCGTGGTGGCAAAAGAGTTTATTTATTTATTTATTTGTTCGTTTATTTATTTATTTATTTTTTTCAAAGTGTTTATATACCCCCTTTACAATTACTTGGTCAAAACGGTTTACAAGTGTAAAACATAAATATGAAATCAATAAAAATAAATAAAGAATAAAACAATTACAAAAATTGTATTAATATAAATCAAAAAAATAAAAGTAAAATATTACATCTTACATAACAAGAAAAGGAGAGCGTGTGTCTTATAGTGCTACAAATGACCTCCAGAAAACCTACTGAAATTGATGTAATGTTTGTCAAGTTTCTGAAATATTATAGGCTAGCTGAAAAAGATATGTTTTAAGTTCTTTTTTGAATTGCTTTCTATTGGATATTTGGCGAAGTGTGTCTGGTATAGAGTTCCAGAAGAGTGGGCCTGCCACTGAAAAAGTTATAAACACCCCTGCCCTGAAATGACCTCAAAGTTGTTTCCCCACACTGTCCCAGAGGCATCTCTCACTAGTCGTTATTTCCTTACACTCATCCAGTTTCCAACTATTTGCATACTTTTCTTTTCTTAGTTTCCTAACTGGCATTGTGCTAAATGGCTTATCAAATTCAAGGTACAGAACGCCAGCCTACTGCCTCCATCTTTTCCTTTACCTCTTTATTTTTATTTTATTTTCACATGAATAGATTTATCAGGTACCATGTGGTTCACCAGCCAACAAACCCACAGACCAGACACTCCTGATATAACCTGAATAAGTGATGTAAAGACTGTGCAATTTCCTCTGATGCTTATGTAAGGAGGTGCCAGAATCTACCCCTTATTAGCAGTGATGCCCTTTGTCTTTATGGTAGCAGTGGCCTCTCTGCTTGCCAGCAGCAGTACCTTGCCCATTAGCGTGAAATCAGTGTAATGAGTTGTACCACTCCCCACTGGGAGGGCTGTAAGTGTGTGGTGATGGCTCACCGTCCGTGAGGCCTCAGGCGCCGCCCTTCCCCCTTCCGTCCTGAGCCACCACCAGCGGCCAAGGTCCCTGGAGTTCGACAGGCTCACGTAACTCCCTGGGTCCGTGCCTCCGCTGGCCCGGGTTTGGCTGGGCTCCTAAGTTCCCTTCAAGCATGGTTGGGGGTAAGCAACCCCCCCAATCCTCAAAGACAACACAGAGAGAGAGCGCTAGTTCCTTCCAAGCAGTTTATAAAGTAACAACTGGATACATTACATGAGGGCTGCCCCCTCCCCCTCCAGCCCTCCGGTCCTCTTACAAGCAGTGCTATCACAGAGTAACCCTTTTTACCTCCTCTGCTCAGCGTTAATACAAGACCCAGCACAACAGGCCCCTTTAGAGCCCTCCTCCTGGGCTTCCCCTTTAGGCTAAGGTGTATACTTCACCCCCACACAGCTTACTCAGTATCCATATACAAACTGGAGGACTCCTCTCCCCCTGAACCTACCTCCATCTCTTCCTCCCCTGACTCCGAAGAGCTGGGTTTTTGTGGCCATTTCCACCAAGGGGGCACGCCCTCTTTCTCCACCTCCATGGGCTCATCGGTGTCTGCCTCATTAACCTCTATGCCTGCCACCTGTTCGCCTTCAGGCTTTCCTCCCCTATCTGCTGGTGTTTCAGGGAAGCTGGGATTTGTAGTTCTTCTCTTCTTCCCATGCGCCCCCTGCTGTCTGAGAGTGGGCTGGTGCCCCTCTCCCCGGCATTTTTCTGTACGGTCTGAAATAGGGCCCCCTGCTGTCTGAGAGTGGGCTGGTGCCCCTCTCCCCGGCATTTTTCTGTACGGTCTGAAATAGGCCCCCTGCTGTCTGAGAGTGGGCTGGTGCCCCTCTCCCGGGCATTTTTCTGTACGGTCTGAAATAGGCCCCCTGCTGTCTGAGAGTGGGCTGGTGCCCCTCTCCCGGGCATTTTTTTGTACGGTCTGAAATAGGCCCCCTGCTGTCTGAGAGTGGGCTGGTGCCCCTCTCCCGGGCGTTTTTTTGTACGGTCTGAAATAGGCCCCCTGCTGTCTGAGAGTGGGCTGGTGCCCCTCTCCCGGGCGTTTTTTTGTACGGTCTGAAATAGGCCCCCTGCTGTCTGGCTCTGGTATTCTTGTTGCTCTTATGGTAGCTTGTCAGCTCCTGCCTGCAGCCGGGCTGTGCTACATCACAGTGTATAAAAACCCCTGCACCCACATGCAGGAGGTTTCCTATGTATTCCGTCTAGAACCGTGGAATGAGCAGAATAGAAATTTTAAATAAATGTGAGGTGGTGAGCGCTTGGAGGAAGTCCTGGGGGTCCAGAATAAGCTGGAGAGAAGAGTTACTGGGGAACGATCAGAAGATGAGGAGCCCCATAGAAGAAAGGATTTCTACAACAACTGCTGGAAGAGTGTACTAAGATGTTTGAGAGAGAGTAAGCCTGCCTGGGAAAATCCACAGAGTTGAAGACTGACCAAGTCATTCAGTCAGAGACTCAACAGAGAAACAGAATTGAAAGAAAAAGTGAGAAGATCTGCCACTAGAAAGGCCCCAGGAGGAAGAGTACCTTCCCCAAGAGCTTACCTGCTTGGGAGAATGTGTGAAAAGGTGGAAGAGACAGACTTATTTTGGTATTTTTTTGGACTTTGTTACTATCAGTGCACTACCCACTGGTATAAGTATTTTGGATTTGCTTCTGCCACCAATTTGCAGTAAAGATTTTACATTAAGCAACAGCTATTGGAGTGGAGTGTGATCTTTGGTGTGACTGGACTGCAGAAGAGCCACAGAGAGTGAAGCACAGCCTAAGGGCCTTGAAAAGTACATCTTTAGCCCCTGTGCAGGAACCCCCAGAAGGTAATAGGGCCTTGCCTGGTCTATGACCCTCCCTGTCTGCCACTGTGCCCAAGAGCTGACCAGGATGTGGGCTACACTTATAAGTAATATCTAAGCCTATCCTCATTGTAATCTACTTTGGAATGGCGTGCAAGCTATGAATAGCAGAATAGAAATCTAAAATTAAATTAACTTATTGTGTGATTATGTGACTTAAACTTTTGCTTTCAGATTAGTCTCAAGGAAAGAGAAAACGTCTTAACATTAGATTTCAAAATTTAAAAAGAATTTTTAAAAAGTCATTAAAGAATTATGACAACCCCAGAACATACATGGTTGCAGTGGGCCATGTGCACTTTGGTCAATATTCCTTAACTCGACTCCCTCGGAGGTTGGCTGTTAGCTGATTTTCAGTTTTCAGAAGTCTGTGAAGCTCTCTTCCTCCCTGCTTCTTGCTGCAGATTAATAATGAATAGGGGTCATCAGGCACCTTTCATGTCACAGGTTAGGTTGCTGTGCTCCCCCCCATCTAACAAACTATTCCCATTGTGATGGTGAGAAAAAAGGCACTTGGCCTAATTTGACAGCAGATTTTTTTTTTTTTTTCAGTTTCCCTTGAGCCTTTCCTCACCTGCCAAAAGTCTCCACATTCTGGCATTCTCTCAGAAGAAACCCTCTCTGGCTATTTTTCATCTCGGCATCAAGTTCCTCCTTGTAGAATCAAGTGCATTTATTTGTGCATGTGGCCGAAAGCACATGGGCTGCGGGATGCATGAGGGAGACTAGTGAGAACCGGAGCAGGAGCTGTCCTTGGAAAAAATCCACTTTTCGCCAGAAGACGGCTGATAAGGAGCCACTGCTAGAGTTTTTCTGTATCTGGATTAATATAATCCAGCAATATTTCTCAAAGTCAAATGAACAATATCGGGGGGAGTTCTTTCCCAAAGATAATGCTGAACTTGGAACTGAGTTCAGTGAGGCCTGGGTGTCAGGTGGGGATGGTACACCCAGGCCCAAGGAGGGAGGGAAGATGGAATGTCCTGAGCTGCCCGGCATGCCGTCTGGAAAGGGGGGAAGTGGCAGGGACCATTGGAAAGAAAAGGAGAATTAAAGACAACAAAGTTGTATTTATCTTAGTAGTGGAAGAGGAGAAACAACAAAATGTTACCTTACGTACATGCGCTCCATCATACCCATGGTTTGCCAGATCTGACATTTTTACTCCTGACTTTTTTAGTATAAGAAAAATAATAATTGTATATTAATAGTTTCATACACAGAACAAGGATCTCTTGTTTCTCGAGATTTAAGGTAATTTAATAAAAATTTTGTATCAATTAAACATAATTGATTAATTGTTACATAGCAATTGCTTTAGCCATTCAAGACAGTTATATGCAGTTATTTCACAGTTTTTAAAGAGGCATAGCACATCAATCAACTAAAACCTTGCACAGATTTATTAATTCACTGAAATTATAGGCTTAACTACCCTAAGATTGATTAGGATTAAGTCTCCAGAAATGTAATTAGGAGCTAAAGTCTGTATTTCTCATCAAACTGATCAGCGACCAGATAGCCGAAGCAGAGCTGGGAGGTTTCTCTTTGAAAAGAAATTAGTGTCTGTGTGCAGGAGTATAGATGATGATGTTGATCCTGAGGGCATGGGCCCTTGGTGGTGGACTGGCTTGCGAATCCTTTTGTCTGGCTTACTCGTTATAGCCAGATAGGCATAGTAGTAAATGCATATGGATGAGTGCCAGGAATATTCATTGGTTCATTGCTTTTTTTTTTTTTTTTTTTTTTTTTTTAACAGTTGAGATCTTTATAATGAGCACACACCAAGAGGAATGTCTAGAGATAAGACTTCTACAAGGAAAGCATTTTTTTTTCCCATATTTGTAAAAGGGATTACTACACAGACTGGCTGGCAGCATTGTAAAAGATGTTTTACAACATAGGCAGCTCCTGCAAGGTCTGCATTTCTCAATCCTGAAGCACAGTCAAGTATCCCGTAGACCTTTTTTAATTCTGAGTCCCATCTTTGGCTCAGTGAGAACTGGCTCCTATAAAGCATGCTCTTGAAAACTGGCTCCTCAGTACTATGTGGCTTTTCAGATGTACATTGTGCATGTAATTAAAGATTTTCAAAAAATAACCAGAAAGTAACATTTTCAACGTTCTTCTGCACTTCTCCATTTCCCTTGGCAGGTGCCATCTTACCATGAGCCAGGTTACTTCAAAATTACAAACTAAGGAGAGCCGAAGAGTAATAATAAGCCCATCTAGCAAACATGAATTTTGATCCAAGATGGGTCAGAACTGGTTCATAAGAACATAAAAATATAAGAACATGCCATATTGGGTCAGAACAAGGGTCCATCAAGCCCAGTATCCTGTTTTCAACAGTGGCCAATCCAAGTCACAAATACCTGGCAGGATCCCAAGGGGTAGACAGATTCCAAGCTGCTGATCAGAAACCCAGTGGCTTGCAGTGACATTTATAGCAGGGGGATTCAATCTCAGTCCCTCAGCCCCCTCTCTACTCCCATCCCATCCCCCTCTGAGTCACCTGTAGTCTTACTGCTTCAGTCTCCTCTCCGCTTCCATTCCCATCCCCACCACCACCATCCACAGGTCTCCAGCAGTCTTGCTCCCTCAACCACCTCTCCCCAAGACACAAAAGATACTTGGAACATGTATTGGGTGTGGGTTTGGCCCTCAGAAAGCCACAAATAAGCAATTACAATATAGTAAACCTCCCATACCAAAACAGTACTAACTGCCAGCATTCAAAATAGTAGCAACCCTACCTATGAAAAGGAAACACTATAAATATTACATCAGGCTCTAAAAAGCAATACACCTATTTGGAAAACAGAACAAACCTAGAAATAACTGTTAAATAAAAAATACATTTATCCCTTCTTCAGATGTCAGACCAGAGAGACACATCTAAAGACAGGTCCTATATTGTGTCAATAGCTCACATAGGGCCTTATTTTCCAAGGCTATCGCAGGCTTGCGCTACCTACATCGGGGCGGAGTCGGCCCCGGAAGAAGAGGAGTCGGGGTGTCACCGGGGCCGACTCTGCGAGGACGGCGCGGACAGCGAAAAGGTAAGGGCCTTTTCGCTGCCTATTTCGCACCCAATAACTACACCTTTTATGGTGTAGTTATTGGGCGCGATGCCGGCAGCGATCGCATCGCGGAGGTGCGATCGCTGCCGGCTAGCACAGGACCGCCTCCCCCCCGTTTCGGCCCCCCGCCCCTCAATACCGCAGTTTTCTAAAGTACTGCAGGCCTGTGGAACTTTAGAAAATGAGGCCCATAGAGTGTTTTTGGATAATACTTACATAGATCCAATAAGAGATAATCACAGCCTACCAAGAATATAGTTTACCCCAAGAGACAAATCTGCCATATCAAAACAACACTAACTGCCAGGATTCAAAAAGCATCAGCCTTACCCAGGAAAGAACAGCACTGCAAATATTACATCAGGCCCTAAAAGACCAATACACCTCCTATTGAAAACAGAACAACAAGGACTGCTATAGACCACTACACAGAAACTACAAGCAGAATCCCTCACCTTGATCACACATACAGAACCCAGACAGACCCTTACCAAAGACAGAATAAGGGACCAACAAACAAAAACAAGAAATATAAAACATCAATCATATAAGTAAAACTATATTAATAAAAATAATTAATATTTCAAAATAACTGATGAATAGAACATCCAATAATTAAAACATCATAAAAATGTTTATATATTTTCCAAAACACTAATATAATATTTCAAACAGCAGACATATCAGATGACATCCAATAATAAAATTAATAAGAATTTAAAATCTCCCACTCTCCATACCTGGAATAGTTTTATTTGCAGACACTCTGAGATTGTTGTGGATTGGAGGAGGGGAGCTGCACGCTTGACAGCATAATACATCTGTATGTATTGTGTCTATAAATAAGACTTTAGAAGTACATTAACATTCTTCTGACAGACATCAAAAGGGGGTATATCATGCAAGAATACTGGAAATGACCTGCTTTGCCATTTCAGTAGGATAAAACCATTACAGTGCAGCTAATATTGGGCTGATCTGGCTCGGATATTAGTTTAGTTTCTGCAGAAGCATGTGGTCAGGGCCTTCAAGGGATTCCCTTTATCCCCTTTCAAACACACACACACACACACACACGTACACAGACTGACTCACACACAGACACACACAACACTTTTTCAAACAGACACACACACACACACACTCTCTTCTCTTACACACATGAGCTCTCTCTCTCTCTCACACACACACACACACACATACACCCTCTCTTTCTCTCATGCACACATGCTCCCTCAGGTCTTGCCTAGTTCCCTGCAGTTTTGCTGTAACCTCTAGGTCGCACACTGCCTCTCCTCTTTTCAAGTTCCTGGAGGGATGAATTAACCCATTAGAGGGTTAGCAAAATAAGGCTCAGAATGTTACATGTTGCAAGGTTTCAGTTTTTGTTTGGGAAGTCAGAAAAGTCAGCTGCCCAATTTTACAGTGTGCTTAATAAAAATGATTTCAAGGAATACATTGAGGCACTATAAACTTGAAGTCACATAGCAGGGAGAACTTAAGCACAAGCAGGCTGAATTAATAGAGATCATGGGAGAACGGACGCTCCGTGTTGAGTGCCTGCTCTCTTGACGCGTGCCCAGCCACCTCTCCTGGGTGCGTGATCCTATATTTAAATGAGGGCTCACGCTAAAAGGAGATGCTAGGGACGATTATATACCCCTAGTGCCTCCTTGCCCAGGAGAGGTGGCTCTGTCAGCAGGTTCAGGAAACCGACGCTCAATTTTACGAGTGTTGGGTTTTCTGAACCCACTGACAGCGATCGGTTAGGAAAAGGGATGTCTGTTCTCCTAACCGGAATGGCTCGCACATTTTTTTATTTTTTTTTTTACATTTTTGGTTCCTCCGACTTAATATCACTAGGATATTAAGTAGGAGGGTGTACAGAAAAGCAGTATTTTCTGCTTTTCTGTACACTTTTCCGGGCTGGGTTAATTTATGAGCGTAAAATGTGCGGATTGGCCGCAGATTTTACTTTTTGAGTCCCAGGTGAATGACTAATAGGCTCATCAACAAGCATTTGCATGTGATGAGCAATATTAGTTTTCAGGGGGTTTAGCCACGCATTTTCAAGGCGCTAAACCCCTTACAGTATAAAAGGTAACAGACACCCCTCGAAAACATGTGGCCAAACACGTGTTGAACAGTGCACATGGCCGAGCGCACTTTACAGAATCTGCCTGAAGGTCTCATTTTCCACGATGACCTTAGCCACTGGATGCCACTTCAGTACATTTTAAGTCTAATATATGGCCATTTCTCTTTCCAAGAAAAGTCTGGCCTCTGTGTACTCTGCAGTATTTACTAAACCCACACAGTCCGTCATCTATGTGCACTTTTATCCAACCTTGCCTGAAAAAAAAACCCCAGCGACGCCTTCACAATGCACCCACTTGTAGCCAGTGGTGATTTTTTTTGCCAGGTCACTGACCTGGAATCTTTTGGAACTTGCTTCTTTTTTCCCCTTTGCAGCTGGAGTAGAAGATGGAGGCTGCTGCTGACCCCTACCTGGTAATCTTTTGTTTTTTTAAGAAAATTACCACTGCTTTTATCAGTATTGAAGGAGAGCAGTTTTCAGACAGCCAATTTACACATGTAAATGCCTTTGAAAGGTTTTATGTGTGATAAAATAGAAGGACTAAGGGGCACTCCATGAAGTTTGCAAGTAGCTCATTTAAAACAAATCAAAGACAATTATTTTTCACTCAGCACATAGTTAAGCTCTGGAATTCATTGCCAGAGGATGTGGTTATGGCAGATAGTGTAACTGGGTTTAAAAAAGGAATGAATAAGTTCCTAGAGGACAAATCCATAAACTGCTATTAATTAATAAGCAATAGTTGCTTGAGATTTACTTATGTATTTATTTATTTTATTTATTTAAAGGAGTTTTATATACCGTCATTCGGAAACGTTAAAATAACGCTATCATAATGGTTTACAAAATAGGTTATAGGGAAATGGGGGGTTAACAATGGTTGTAAAGTACAAACTGTTATAAGGCTTAGGAAATAACATAAGTAATGATAAAGTTCAGTTTATGAGCTCTTTCTTATTTAAGAAGAGCATAGATGTGATGAATTTCAATTTGTCATGAGGCTGTGTTGGAGGACGGCGATGTTTAGATGATCCTTTGGGTGGATTGGTATGCTTTGTTGAACAACCAAGTTTTTAATTCTTTTTTAAAGGTTTTTAGGTTTTCTTGAATTGTTAGCTTAGTCGGGAGGGAGTTCCATAGTTTTGGGCTGCCAAGGGAGATGGCTCTATTTTGGGTGGAGGTGAGTTGATTTGAATGCGTTGGTGGTGTTTTTAGGAGTCCTTTGTTTGCTGACCTCAGGTTTCTACTTGGGGTATGTAGGTGTATGTAGGGGCTTAGCCAAACTTAATGTTTGGATACTTGCCAGGTACTTGTGACTTGGATTGGCCACTGTTGGAAACAGGATTCTGAGCTTGATGAACCCTTGGTCTGACCCAGTATGCTTATGTTCTTATGATATTACAGCCAATAAGGACAAATCAGCAGTGACCAACAATATCTATCAATCATATCCCTCCAAGTGCAAGATGGTCTGTAGCTCTCGCCCACACGATTGCTTCCAGAAGCACAAGGAAATTGCTGGGAACTGCTTTAAGAATGAAAAAAAACAATAATGAGCTAATACTAACAATAGCACACAGAAGATACAGCATTATTTTAATGCAGACTTTACAATGTCCCAGTTTATTCCTGTATCAGCCAATATACTTTGATTCAGTTCAATACATGGATAAGGCTGTGCAAAACCTGCTGAACTGCAGTCTGTGGAATTTGAATACAGTAATAGTACTCACTGCAGCTGCTGAACAGAAAAGTCATCTGCTGATATCCCCTTCTAATGCTTCTGGAACCTCATTGGATAATTTCAGCCTTATCTTAGTGATTTTTTGTTCTATTCTATTCATCTCACCTTGTCCCATCCATTTTATCTATTTAAATGTTAGATAACAATATTTACTTTTTATTTAGTGCTATCTCAGCACTTTAAATCATGTCCATATAAAAGAAGGCTATTAAAGATACAGATGAGACTGAAGACTTTGAATAACTAGTAAGTGTTCACCATGGGGATGGCATATTTTAGAGTTCCACAACAAGGTGTGGAACGAAGAGCAAACACACTAAATATTAATAAATCCAGCAGGTGTGTTGCGACAAGGTAGAAAAGGTCCAAAAATAAGCTTCAAACAATCAATGGGGGACTAATGTCTTAATAAATATTTGACTACTTGGAATTAATGTTTCCCTGCTCTAGGCAGACTGCATGTTGGAAGAGCTTTTCCCAAGGCTTCTTAGCATGATAGCTTTGAAGTTGGTAAAGCAAAGCAATCCTCTTTGTTTTCTGTACTACTGTGTATGCCTTCTAAAATATCCAAACAATCCTGGGCAGTAGCCTTAGACTTGGAAAGGATTAGAAATATTACTGCATCAAGTGCAAGAACCTATACCCTCTTCTTTTCACCCAACACACAATTAAGTTCTGCAATTCATTGCCAGTGGGTGTAGTTAAGGCAGTTATCATAGCTGGGTTTAAAAAGGTTTGGACAAGTTCCTGGAGGAGAGGTCCATAAACTGCTATTAATCAAACTGACTTAGGGAATAGCCACTGCTTATTATTGGCTTTAATAGCATGGGATGTATTTACTGTTTGGGTATTTGCCAGGTACTTGTAATCTGGATTGGCCATTGTTGGAAACAGAATGCTGGGCTTAATGGATCCTCAGTCTGACCCAGCATGGCAACTTCTTATGCTCTTTTTCTCCCCTCAGTGCATTGCCATTCCTGTAACATCTCGAGGGCCAGCACCATCTATTGATCAAATTCCTCCTCTCTTTATGGGGTGGACTCAACTCCTGAGAATATCTTTAACCTCTTCTGTGGACTGGTATTATACAGTGAGGCTGGGGCACCTTCCCATGGTACCAATCTGTGTCAGAGGAGTAGACTGGCTGTCCCTCCTGAGGTAAGAGTCCTTGTATATCCTGCAGAGTTTTCCATTTACTTATTAACAAGGTCTGTAGTTTGACTCACCAACTACCAGGAAGCTAGGATAGGACATCCTTCCTCCCACTGGCAGCAAGAGGGGTGGGAACTAGGGATGTGAATCGTTTTAGGACGATTAAAATTATCGTCCGATAATTTTAATATCGTCTTAAACCGTTATGGAACACAATACAATACAGATTCTAACGATTTATCATTATAAATCGTTAGAATCGTGAGCCGGCACACTAAAACCCCCTAAAACCCACCCCCGACCCTTTAAATTAAATCCCCCACCCTCCCGAACCCCCCCCAAATAACTTAAATAACCTGCGGGTCCAGCGGCGGTCCGGAACGGCAGCGGTCCGGAACGGGCTCCTGCTCCTGCATCTTGTCGTCTTCGGCCGGCGCCATTTTCCAAAATGGCGCCGAAAAATGGCGGCGGCCATAGACGAAAAAGATTGGACGGCAGGAGGTCCTTCCGGACCCCCACTGGACTTTTGGCAAGTCTCGTGGGGGTCAGGAGGCCCCCCACAAGCTGGCCAAAAGTTCCTGGAGGTCCAGCGGGGGTCAGGGAGCGATTTCCCGCCGCGAATCGTTTTCGTACGGAAAATGGCGCCGGCAGGAGATCGACTGCAGGAGGTCGTTCAGCGAGGCGCCGGAACCCTCGCTGAACGACCTCCTGCAGTCGATCTCCTGCCGGCGCCATTTTCCGTACGAAAACGATTCGCGGCGGGAAATCGCTCCCTGACCCCCGCTGGACCTCCAGGAACTTTTGGCCAGCTTGTGGGGGGCCTCCTGACCCCCACGAGACTTGCCAAAAGTCCAGCGGGGGTCCGGAAGGACCTCCTGCCGTCCAATCTTTTTCGTCTATGGCCGCCGCCATTTTTCGGCGCCATTTTGGAAAATGGCACCGGCTGAAGACGACAAGATGCAGGAGCAGGAGCCCGTTCCGGACCGCTGCCGTTCTGGACCGCCGCTGGACCCGCAGGTTATTTAAGTTATTTGGGGGTGGGGGATTTAATTTAAAGGGTCGGGGGTGGGTTTTAGGGGGTTTTAATGTGCCGGTTTTTTCGATTTTTCGATTTTTTTTCGATTTTTTTTAACGATTTTCACGATTTTTCACGATATTTTACCCCCCCAAACGGCAACAATACGATTCCCTCCCCCTCCCAGCCGAAATCGATCGTTAAGACGATCGAGGACACGATTCACATCCCTAGTGGGAACCTCACTCCCCATAGCAGCTAAAGGAACAGGCACCTCATCCACCAGCAATATTGTAAAGGGTAAATTAGTAATATCTTTATCCACAGAGCAAATACAGAAAACTTTCATATTCTCCTGCGCATCATCATAAAATCTCCCCCTAACCTTCATGTAGCCAAAACCAAGAGTTCATCTAGGACCTGCTGATTCCATATCCTCAACGACATTGTTTACTAACATAACTGAGACAAATTAACCCCTTTACCTCTACACCAGTTTTTTTAAACATCACCATATCCTTAGAGTCCAATTTTTTTCTCAATCTGCCAGTTCTGTTCACAGCTTTAAAAAAATTTGAAATTATCAATATCCCAGTGGTGCCTCCAAAAATGTATTTTTAACACTCTCATGCCTAATTACCTTGTGGGGCAGTTCCTGGGTCTGGAACCAACCTGGCAGAAGCTCTCCTCAGGTGGATTCTGTCAATCCTTTGTGTGCTTGGCATCCGGTACCTCCACCTGGGGAAGAATGTGTTGGTGGGATTTCCCTCCCTTCACACCAGGAAAACCTCAAAAACAGATGGAACTGTAAACAGGGCTGGCAGTATTTACAAGTATGTACAAGTTTTATAAGCCTGCATGGCTAGATACACTTCTACAAGATATCTCTTGGTAACAGCCAGAAAGAATCAGGCTGCAGACATTGGCTGTTTCCCTTTTGTGCGTTTTATTTACAGTGAATAAAAGTTCCAAACTCAAAAAAGGCAGCGCAGCTCACCTTAGCTTCAGGTAATACACAAATCAACACAAAAGAAGCAATACAATTCTTTTATTCCAGGTAATTCACAATCTTAACAGAGCAAGATTTTTACCTTTATATTAATCACAAACTTTAGACATAATAGCTCCTTGCATTTGATGAGATGCTCTCAGCTCTCAAGCTCTCTGGGCTTGGGTTCTTATGGTTCACCCAGAATCCCTTGCTGCATTCTGCCTTAAGGAGAATTGGGTTAAAAGCCTGCCTCACAAATCTGCTTCACTTTTTTTGAAGGGGTTAATAAACATGTAGATAAAGGTGAACCGGTAAATGTAGTATATTTGGATTTTCAGAAGGCGTTTGACAAAGTCCCTCATAAGAGGCTTCTAAGAAAAGTAAAAAGTCATGTGAGGAGAGAGGAGGGAGAAGGAATATCTTACTGAGTCTGAATACATCTTGCCTGCCTTCCGGGGGTAAATCGTGAAGCCGCGCGCGCTAAAGGGGCACGCGCTTACCTGACTTTGCCGCTGCCACTGCCCTCAGGTATTGTCTTGAATATATTTCCAATTTACCCCTCCTGATATATCTCTAGAATTCAGTGGCTGAATCAAGAGATCTTGTATGAATCTACGAGACAGAGTAACTAACATGCCAGCTAAGAGGAAAGGGAAGGTGTGGATCTTTCCTTCCCTGCCCTCCTCACTAGCATCACCCATACAGCAGACAATCACAAACTTTATGATCTCACCTATACCGCAAGTTCAGAGCACCAAGGATCCTGATGAGTCAGGAAGTGTGGGAGGACTTCCTAACTCTACAGAGGAGGCTTCTCTAAGTCCAAATATTGGACTCCCACCAGTTCAGAGGAAATCGGGGGAAGGTAATGAAATAGTCCAAATTGAGACCAGTGTTCAGGAGACTAGGGTGGGAAGGATACAGTCCCGCCATAAGCCCTGAGCAATTAAGGACAACCTTTGAAGCTGCTATTTCACTGAGCAGCAGAAAAGTGGAAATACCTTCTCGACCTGAACTGGTTACATTGGATTCAATCTGGGATATGATGGTAGTGATGACTACGAACATCAAGGAGTTAGAGGGGAAAATTGACTTATATAATTCTAGGTATTTGCAAGAATCTATCCAGACCCAAGAACACCTTAAGAGATCAGATGAAAGGATTACGATTTTAGAAAATAAAGAGATTAAAAATCAAGAATTTAATATAGCAGTTGTAAAAGATAGAGAGCAGATAGCAAACAGATTAGAAGCACTGGAGAACAATGCGAAGCGCTTTAATATTCGGATTTTAAATTTTCCTAGAGTGACAGGAGAAACCCCCTTGATCACTCTTACTAAATGTCTTCAAGAGGCGCTGGGTTTTGTTCCTAGTGAATTACCTGTTGTGAACAACTGCTATTTTCTCCCAAAGTCTATTAGAAGGAGAAATCCTTCTGAGGAGATGTTTCAAGGTGATCTAACTGGGTTTTTGGAAGATTCAAATGCGATAATTATTGATTGGGGAATCTTGTTGGTAACATTTTTCTCAGTAAATGATCTGAATAAAATAATGAAAAAATATTTTAACAGGTATTCCATTCTGTATATGGAAAAACCTGTAAAAATTTTCCCAGATCTGGCAGTGACAACACAACAAAGGCGGAAGGTGTTTTTATCCTTCCGACAAGAGGTGCTGTCACTGGGTTTTACCTTTAAGTTATGCTTCCCCTGTAAGTGTTTCATAAGTAAACAAAATGAATCTTATATTTTCTTTACCCCGGACCAACTCAAGCTGTTTCTTGAACAAAAGAAAGAATGACTTCCTCCAACATCATCCCCGATAGACCAAATAGGGTAAAAAAGTTAAATGTTATAGGATTTCGCCACTTATTTGGTTAATAGTTAAATTTCACTTTTTTTGCTCCCATATAATTACAGCTAGAGATTTAAAGCATCTCTCCATTTGTATTAATATACAATAGGCTGGAGTTCATGTAAAGTTTTGATGTTTTATTTTTGTAGCAAAATTATTTTTCTTTCTGATCTCCATCTTATGTTTTGCCTTAATACAATGTTTAAATAATTGTATTTGAAAATGATAAATAAAGAATTTTTAAAAAAAAAGTAATTGGATAGCTGGCGATGCCCTTTCGTGGATTACAAACTGGTTAAAAGACAGGAAACAGAGAGTAGGATTAAATGGACAATTTTCTAAGTGGAAAAGGGTAAACAGTGGAGTGCCTCAAGGATCTGTACTAGGACCTGTACTTTTCAATATATTTATAAATGATCTGGAAAAGAATACAATGAGTGAGGTTATCAAATTTTCAGATAATACAAAATTATTCAGAGTAGTTAAATCACAAGTGGATTGTGATAAATTGCAGGAGAACCTTGTGAGACTGGAAAATTGGGCATCCAAATGGCAGATGAAATTTAATGTGGATAAGTGCAAGGTGATGCATATAGGGAAAAATAACCCATGCTGTAGTTATACAATGTTAGGTTCCATATTAGGAGCTACCACCCAAGAAAGAGATCTAGGTGTCACAATGGATAATGCTTTGAAATCGTCAGCTCAGTGTGCTGCGGCAGTCAAAAAAGCAAACAGAATGTTAGGAATTATTAGGAAGAGAATGGTGAATAGAACAAAGGATGTCATAATGCCTCTGTATCGCTCCATGGTGAGACCGCACCTTGAATATTGTGTACAATTCTGGTCACCGCATCTCAAGAAAGATATAGTTGCGATGGAGAAGGTACAGAGAAGGGTGACCCAAATGATAAAGGGGATGGAACAGCTCCCCTGTGAGGAAAGACTAAAGAGGTTCAGCTTGGAGAAGAGACGACTGAGGGGGGATATGATAGAGGTCTTTAAAATCATGAGAGGTCTAGAACGAGTAAATGTGAATTGGTTATTTACTCTTTCGGATAATAGAAGGTCTAGGGGGCACTTCATGAAGTTAGTATGTAGTACATTTAAAACTAATCGGAGAAAATTATTTTTCACTCAATGCACAATTAAGCGCTGGAATTTGTTGCCAGGGGATGTGTTGGTGCAGTTAGAGTAGCTGGGTTTAAAAAAGGTTTGGATACGTTTTTGGAGGAGAAGTCCATTATCTGCTATTAATCAAGTTGACTTGGAAAATAGCCACTGCTATTACTAGCATCAGTAGTGTGGGATATACTTAGTTTTGGGGTACTTGCCAGGTTCTTATGGCCTTGATTGGCCTCTGTTGGAAACAGGATGCTGGGCTTGATGGACCCTTGGTCTGACCCAGTATGGCAATCTATATAAATAAAAATGTTAGTTTGTACAAAATTGCTAATCTCAGAAACCACTGCACCGATTGCTTTCAAATTTGGACACAACCTTCTTTTCGCATACGGGAAGGTTCTTCTGTACTTACATTACATATATGTCACACCTGTGACAGGTAAAAAAGGTTTAAAAATTGGTTCCACAAAACAGCGACATCTGGTGGACATCAGCGCAACCTCTTACACCTTTCACAAACACTCACACACCCCACACACATGACAAATGTATTTAATTCACACACCCTCCGAACACACAGAAATACACACTCCTCACCCCCCCCCCCCCCCCCCCCACACACACACACATGCCAATTGGACTTACTTCACACACCCTCCCAAAACACACCAAAATGCACCAAATTCCAGGCTGCTACACCGGGGGGCCACGCACATGTCACATGTTGGCAATTCCCACACCCTCCGAACTCACACAAAAACACCCTCCTCACACCCCCCACGCACATGCCCGTTCTACTTACTGCCCACGCCCTCCGAACACACACAAAAGCGGAAACAGGTCCGCGTTGCTCCAGCGGGGGGCCAAGAACGGTCCGGGACACATCGCGTACACTACGGCCGTCGGCTGCCAGCAAGCAAAATGGCACCGATGGCCCTTTCCCTTACTATGCCACTCGGAGACAACAATGGCGGCAGTAGCCCATGTGACATAGTAAGGGCGAGGGCCCGTCGACGCCATTTTCAGGACTGGCAGCCAGTGGACCTTTGCCCTTACTATGTCAGGGAACCTAGCGCTCCCATTACTCCTCCACAGTGACATAGTCAGGTCAAAGGGCCATCGGAGCCATTTTCATTGCTAGCAGCCGACGGCCCGAACCCAAGACTTTAATCCCGAATCGAACACCCGCTCCACCGACTGACTGTTTGCACAGGTTTCCGGGGGGCTGCACGGTGGGGGGCCGTAGTTATTTTCTTGTGCGCGTGTTCAGGGGGGGAGGGGGTGTTTCGGTCATTCTGCAACTCTCGCGGGGGGCGGGAGGGTGGGTTACTGTATTTCGCCGGGGTGGGGGGGTGTGTGGGGTTCGTATTTAAACACTGCATTTATGGTGGGGTTCTTTTGGGGTGGAAAGACGGAGGGCGCACACAAACACAAACACAAAACGTCCCTGATCTCGGAAAGGCACCAAATTAGCCCTCTACAAAACAATTAACTAAATAGAGAGTGCTAACTTGGTTAGGCACTCCCCTATTTTGATACAGAACACGCACAACCTCCCACTGACGGACCACGTTTACCACCACCAATTTCTATTTCGGTGCTTTTTTCTCAATCGGCATCCTAGCTGCTTCTTACAGTCTGGGTCCTCTTACCTAAGAAAGCATACATTTCAGGGGAGGGAGAATGAGGGGAGAGGTGAGTGTGAGGGGAGAGAGTTGGAGTGGGGACAGGGGAGGGAAGGGGGGGTGAGTGACCAAGGGGGAGGAGGATGAGTGACTGAGGTAAATGAGCAAGGGGAAGGGGGAGGGAGGGTAAAGAACCTGACTCTGCTACTGCAACGCGTGGCCGGGTGCCGCTAGTTTATTATGTTTTTATGAGTGCAGGAGTTGTTGGTATACCTATCACAATATCAGACAGCACATTTAGATACTTAGTGGTATTGGTCCCCACAAGATATCACCATAAAAAAAGAAAGAACCTCCTTTTGATTCAACACAGTTTCCCTCCCTCTTATTCATTTCCCACTGTACCCCAAGTCTTACCCATGTGAAGATATGCAACTAGACTGATGGTACTGCCAGTCATTGGTGGGGGGAGATTCTTTGCATTCAGACTGCTATGATGTTTCTTCAGCTCCACCTCTGCTCTACTTTTGGGTTCATGCCCTCTTGGGGAACCAAACTCCTCCTCCCAGTCTGCCACTGGGATTCGTATCCTCCTGGATGACTCAACTCTGTCTACCAAACAGCTAGTAGGGTCACCTCCTGGGGTACCCAGCTCCAACTCTACACAACCAACATCCTGAGGCTGTCTTATGCAGTGGGAGAGGATTCTGTTTCTAGTTTTTATAGTGCATCTATTATACCGTGATGTTAACTTGCTTGCTAATCAGCTTTCATCCAATTTGGAAATATCCATTCCTTTAGCCAGAAGACTAAGAGTGAGGAAGGATATAAGAAGAGAAATAAAACAAACTGTCCCATTCTACCTGATTCTCTTTTTTTTTCACCTAAAACCCAGATCTGCAAGGGTGACATCGCTAACCCCCCTGACTCTCCCGATTACGATAAAGGTGAGGATCTGTCTGTTTGCTAAAACTGTTTTTCAATACATTTCCAAAATTATTCTCTCTTTTAGTTAATGGTCTACAATTTAGGACTTTGCCCTTATTTGTTTGTGAAGTGATATTTGACAGTAATTCTGCAGTTAGAGTTAGGAAGTTGCCATAAACAATTCCCAAACCTGGAATTCTGACTCATACCACTACAACAGAGGCTGATCACTTTCACAGTAGGGGTTCGATTGACTTTTCTGCTTGATTGACTTTTCTAGACTGACTCGTTTTACACTGCCACTTCCTACTGCAGTTCATTTCAGTGACAGCATGTTCCCCATCCCCCCAACCCAGGAGGTGAGCTTCACTTTTATTCTACCTTAGACCTGATAATAATTGCCCCTAGTGGCCCCTAGTGCTCATGTGTATGTGTGTGTGTATGTGTCTGTGTATACAGATATAGATAGGTAGATAGATACAGAGGTGTCATATGTGAATAGAGATTTTAATTTCCTATGCTCTGTCAATAAATATTATAATTTAATCGTACCTTGAGTATTTTTTTTTCAATATATCTTTATTGAGGAATACAACAAACATGAGAAAAACACAAAAAATAAACATTGAGGCAGTATTTTTACCCAAATTTTCCCCCATACATTGCCCCATCCCACTCAGATGTTGTGACATATACTATATTTATAGTAACCTTCAGTTTTTATTTTATTTTTTCTGGAAATTTCAATGTTATAATAAAATAAAAAACAATCTGTGAAAAAATTACTTTTCCTATGATTTTTCTCCTTTTTGTTATAACAAAGTCAGTTCTCCACTAATTTTATTTTTGTTATAACATTGAAATTCCCAGGAAAAATAAAATAAAAACTGATAGCGAACATCCTTATATAATTTAACATGCAACTGATGGCCTCCAGGTACAGAATCTAGTTAATCTTGCAGGATGTTCATAGTATGGTATATCCGATCATTTTTCTCTGCAAGCATCACCCTCACTACTCTTGCTGGGAAGGAGCAACGGGAATGGAATGGGTCATTGGTGCCAATTGAGATGAATGGCCTGGGCGCACATGTAATCATCAGCTGCAGAACAGAACCCAGAACCTGTAGGACTGCGGAGTGGATTGGTGAAGAGTACCCTAGTATAAAGCAGGAGCGTGACAGTGCTATATACTTTATGTAAATAATGTAGATGAGTGGGTGTAATGTGATATTATTGTAATGAGTGTAGGAAAGAAAAAATAGGGATACATATGTTGGATGAGGATAGTAGGTATGCAAGGGAGAGATAAAAAACAATAATGCAGAAGATGAGAATATGGACACAAAGAGAAAACTAAATGTAAGTAGATATGGAAAGGAAGTGATGGAGCTCAGTAGAACAGGAAGACTGTTCAGAATCAATGTTCAGAAAATCTTACTTTTAAAATGCATTTCTTAGTGTTTTAAGTAGTTGTGCAGAAATGGCTGCTGTTTTCTCCTTTATTTGGAACAGCATGACATAACATTTTTATTCTTATCGGGGAAACCCCCTGGAGTCTTGACCTTAACCAGAATTTCACTTATAACTGGAAATATTGGAAATCAAATGCCCTATCAAGGTAAACCTGAGAGCTGCTGGAGGTGGGTCACTGCCCCAGACAGATTGCAATGTAACAGGCCAATGAAATAAAGGGGTAGATTTTAATACATGCACGCGTGCGTCCATGCGCACGTGCTTCCCGCACATGGACGCGCCGGCGTGCGCATATTATAAAATCGGAGGGCCGAGCACACGTGTGTGCCAGATTTTATAATCTGCACGCACACGTGTGTGCGGCGCACGCAAGGGGAGGTGGAATAATGCAAGTTTTGCATAGTGATACATCCCACGCTTCCCCAGGTCCCTCCCACCTACCCTAACCTCCCTTACCCTTACCCTCTCCTCTCCTCTCCTCTCCACCCCCTAAACCCTTTCCCTTACCTTTTTATTTTTTCTTATTTTGTTGCTTACTGTTCCGTTGGTGCAGTAGCAACTTGCACATGCCCTCAGTCCCTTCCCGGTGCAGTGACAAATGGCCGCTGTTTCGGCCGCCTCCACCGCCGCCCCCCCCCCCCCCCCCCCCCCCCGGATCGCCCCTTTTCTTTGGCCTGGCACTTCTGCGTGTAACAGATGCAGCAAGGAGATTAGTGCGTCTAAAATGCGTGCCCTAGCAAGCACAAACCGGATAGCGCCCCTTGCATTTAAATTCCATGTAAATGAAGACATTAGCTAATATCGCCCGATGCAGGGAAGTGCACCCAAAGGCTGGGCGCCCAAAGCACATTTTTTAATGCGGGGAAATTAACTCCAGGTCTGGAGGTAGAGTAAAGTTAACTCACAAGAGAGGACTCATATAACAACATTAAAAAATTGTTCCTCTGTGTTGCGATAAATGTGTCCTCCTCCTCCTCCTTACTATCATTTTTACCGCTTCTCTGGTGTCCCTGGTCAAGTCAATGTATATATTTTAAAGCATATATTTTTTTTCCATATATTGTTTTCTTGTTACTAATTTAATAAGTGCAGTTTTAAAAATGTGTCTGAAGGAAATGTACAGCATGAGAAAAGGGTCAGGATTTTATTTGGTATCCTCAAATGCAAAATATTTAACCAACCACAGATTTTTGTTTGCCTTGATTCCACTCTCTATCTTCAGGTTGGAGAGAATTATATATTATTTGCTTGTTCAGGGAAACCAGAGAAGCAGTATGCTAAGGCTTTGTCTCCCTGCACCCTTGATATAACCTGCATGGTTTTCAAAATGCATCTTCAACAATTTAACTTGAAAAAAAGTGCACTTTTGTAATGAACACACAATTTAGATGCCTATGAGCCTGATGCAATAAACTTTTGAGTGCCAGAAACATTCAGTCCTCCATCAGTGTGTCCTTCATTTACACTGCTCTGATTTTATTCTTGTTTCAATACTGCATTGGGCGCACAGGGGATTTGGTTGCATGTGGTTAGAAAAATGGTCATTCTTATTGGGCACACATTTCTTTGCACGCATCTTACGCTCTCTACCTTTTCGGCCACCCTGGGGTACTGCCAAGCAGACATAAGGGAAAAAGAACTGGACTGCTTCTATGGCCAAGTTCAAAAGCAAAGCACGTCAAGCAGGATTGTCTAAATTTTCAAGATGACTCCTCATCCAGTAACAATATTGCTTTTGGGGGTAAACTGCATGGAGCGGCTGTTACTACCCTTAACAGAAACATGGGGGTGACCTGCATGGAGAGGCAGTTGCTATCATAGAAATCTTTCCGGGCAGACTAGATGGACCATTTGGTCTTTTTCTGCCATCAATACTATGTTACGATGTTATTGCATTGGCCTGTAACTTGGCACCTGAGGCAATAGAGGGTGAAATGACTTATCCAAAGTGGGGGCCGAATCCTGGCTTCCCTGGTTCTCAGTAGTCCACTAATTTAACCACTAGACCCCCTCCTCCCTTCCACAGAAGAAGCTAGCCCATAAAGAAGCTAAAGAGTATAGCTGGAATTTATTCTTACTTAGGAAAGCCAACTGATTTCTCATTTTACAAAAAATAAATTTGTGTGATCAAAGAATTTCACTGAAGCAACCGTATCAGTGGCACCATGCAGAATGTGCAATCGGTCTTAACATCTGTCATATTCTTGCATACAGTGAAGGTGGAAAGGTCTTCTAGTAATCAGCCTTTATTACCAGAGAAACTGATTCCTCACCCACCTACCTACCACACCTCGCCTCTGATGCTGATACATATGGTGGCCCTTGTCAGCTTTTGCCCAAGGGTTGAAGCAGAATCTGAACAGAATAGTTGTGAACTCATCCATCTCTAGCCTAAATTGTCTTGCTCTAGCAGTCTGTATCAAGATAATGTATTGCAGGATACAGACTGGTGGCCTTTTTTTCCTTAGGTGGGAGAGGGAGGAGACGGCTTTAGAAATGGTGAGGGAGTTGACCTTACACATGCTTTTTTTTATTCTGGGGGAGGAAGGGGAAACGGTGTCTGAGGGAGTATGATTCAATCTGTCTTTGGATAATTTCCAGTCCTTTATGAAGAGTGCAAGAAGGACTTGCAGTGTGGGCAGCTTTTTTTTCTCAGTCCTTTCGGCACTGCAAAACTACCTAATAAAAAAGTCAAATGAAGGGGTTGTAAGAAAGCCATCGCGCACCATGTCGGATGTGGCTTTCTGTTCACAGCAACTCACTCAAGAGGGAAAAATTGTTTCTATTAAAACACTTTTATAAATCTATTGGCAGCACTTTATCACTGGCCTGCATACTTCTCTGAAAACCTCTTGCATTTAACACATTGTAAAATGAGTTTCACATGCCAGATCCAACTAGTCTAATAGCTGGAGCATCCAGGATGCTTAAAAACAGCAATATATAATTTTTTTTTTTTTAATATATTCAGTCAGCATCCACTTGTGCCTTCTAACTTTGATTTTATTGAATGTCAAATAGGTGAAGTCTTTATCTTTTGTTTTTCCACTCCCTTTGAAGGCCTCTAGTTCCATCACATCCTTCCCTTTTTGGGTCCTGTTCTGCTCACACATAAGTCAGTGGCAAAGGCCAACTTGGTCTGTATGGTTTTTGTTTTTTTTTAATTTGCTACTTCTGTGATATCCAGTGGAATATTTCTCAAATGACTCTCATCTCAGGACTGTAACCCCTACCCCCCTGGGTAGGGCACATAAAATTTGAGAGTGTCTTGTACCAGGGTGAGCCGAATGTCAGTCTCTTGGGAAAGGTTCAGAGAGAATACAAGCAGATGGGTGAATTGGGCCAGAGACTAAGAGAGTGTGCAGGGTCCTTAGTTGAATAGGGCTCTTACTTAGGGGGTAATTTTCAAATGGATTTACACGTGTAAATGTAACCACTATTGTAGCAATTTTCAAAAGCCATTTACCCACATAAAGTGTATTTACATGGATAAATCCTATGGATAATTCAGTGGCATACATTCTAGCATTTGTCAAAAGCCCACTTGC
The DNA here is from genome assembly GCF_901001135.1 of Rhinatrema bivittatum. Lineage (NCBI taxonomy): Eukaryota > Metazoa > Chordata > Amphibia > Gymnophiona > Rhinatrematidae > Rhinatrema > Rhinatrema bivittatum. The sequence goes on from NC_042621.1 coordinate 114,908,225, forward strand.
ACAGGTAAAGTGCATTTACATGTGTAAAACCCATTTTTAAGCATATAAATGCTTCTGAAAAATCAGGCCCTTAATGAGAATCCCTTCTGTGGTCCCGTCTAACTGTTTTATCCCCCTTGCTCCAAACATTTACAATTACCCAGAAAAAAAGTGACTCACTCCAAAGGTATATTTCAAACAAACCAAACTTTTGGTTTCTGGTATTTACCAGCAGTCAGAGTATGTAACAGAGTGAAAGTCACAGATTAAATCAAGGAACATAGACTTGCACAGCTAGACTGAGATACTTTCAAAAGATACAGAAAGGACTACATATACTTCTTCCCCTTGGCTAGGAGAACCATTTACAAACATGCTCCCCATTCTTCAATCATAATGCTTAAAGTTCTGATAGTAAATATAATTATCAATTCTCACACACCACTAGTCTCCCTTCTCTCTGCAAGATCATAAGTTTCACAGTCCCTACACCAAGTAGACATCATAAGTTGTGTTGCAACGGGGTCACACTCTGGTAAAAAGTAGGCAATCAGTCCCACTCGGAACACTACCGAGGGGTCTCCTAATTGATAAGAAGGGCTCCTTGGTGGGAGTAACATTCAATGTAAGACTGGACAGTCCCCTACACAGACTTTAAGAAATCAGAATTACTGAATCAGAGATATGGCAAGCAAATCCTTTGACTCCTAATTTGTCAAAGCATCAAACAGCTGTAATCCCAACTCATGTACTCAGTATAAGTCGAGGGCTCACACTCAGAAACTTGGCTAAGTCTCAGTCCATCATGTCCATTCTCCATAAGCCCATCATAGTGGATTCTCTGTAGGGGAGGATATTACCCTCCAAGGCCCTGGGTGCTCTGAGTGTTTGTCTCCAAGTCCATAAAATCCAGAAAAAAACACATAAATGGTGTTCCAGCATTTATTCAATATTGATAATCTGACGCATACTACACTTTATCCTTGGTAAATCCATAGTCCAGTTATATAAATACTTCAAACGTCAACTATGAGGCTCCTTTTCTCTTGTTATTGGGGTCTCTGCTATTTCCCTTTTGAAATTAGGGACTCCCAGGACACTATACAAGGATATTCCCTACAATATAGAGTTTGCTGTTTGGTACCTAAATTGTCCTGATGCTCTGATCTGATCCTTTCTTCTGTTTCCACGCCTCTCTTTTTGTTCTCTACTTGTACTGGATAGCACCTCATTTACTATCTTCTTTGTATTTGATAGGTATCTGCAGTGGATAAACACCTGGAGGGTGCCAATTCTTCACCATGCTCCCTTTTCTTATAAGCTGGGAACCAGAGGGATAGCCTTTCCTCAACAAACAGTTCAGCTTGAAAGGCACTGTTTCTTTTTCTCTGAGGGAAACCAACTGGAAAAAGAAGAGTGGAAAAGCTTCCTTTCAAATGACATTCCAAAATGAAGACTCTTCTCCTCCTCAAAAAGGTAAATCAATTAGAAAGTCTTTCCAAACTCCAAAAATCCTTATCCCACTTAACTAGACTGAAGGTTTCTGCATAAATAAAGAGACCTGAAAAAAAAAAAACACTCCTTTTCCTTAGACTTTCAACACAAAATTCCACAACTCTATAGTGGTCTGTCTAATATAGATTAGGAAACAACCACTTCAGTTGCCTCATATGGGATTGCTGTGGCATAGATGGTAAGTTCCTTTCTTCTTGTATAGTCCTTCTACAAGGCTACACTTTCATAGGGATTCCAATGAGGCCATGCACAGCTATAACTGTCAAGCTGATGGATGTCAATTTCGTTCTACAATTACACATGAAATCCCCTTCTTCTGGGTTAAAGTAGGGGGCGGGAGATACGGTAGCATGCTGCCATTGAAATGAACTGCAATAGGAAGGAAGGGGCAGTGTCATATGAGCTGTCATCCTGGGAAAATAACATCAAGGCTGAAAATCTGTGATCAGACTCCCAGGTGCGAATATGATCAGCCCCTACTGAAGAGGTATATATATCAGAGTTTCAGGTTAGGGATTTGCATCAGACAAATCCCCTGACTCTTACTGCTGAAGTACAGTAAAATATCACATCACAAGCAAATAATAGCAAAGGCCTAAATTATAGAACTTTGACAAAAAGAGGACATTGTTTTGGGAATGTATCATCAAAAGTCAATTTTACTACGCAAATGGATCTTTACCCCGAATGAGAAGGTGTGGCATCTGATTTTCAGAGGTGAAAGAAAAAGTTTAGGCAGGATAGGAGAGCTTGTGATCTTTCTTTTCCCAGAGACCAAACTCTGCTTCCCAATTTGCTACTGGGGTCTGTGTCCTCCTAGGGGGACAGAAGTCTGCTTCCCGATCAGCTGCTGGGGTCTGCACTCTCCTGGGAAACAAAAGGTTGCCTCATCAGCTCCCTGGTCTACTCCTTGGGCCTAGGTTGTACCAAACCACTGCATGGCTAATATCCTGAAGCTTTCTTCCTTGGTGGGAGGGGTTTCTGATGCTAGGGCTTTATAATTCAGTGAAGCTCATGGTTTGCCCATTGCTCAGTGATTATAGCTCTCAATTTTTTCCAGCTCAGCTAAGTCCATAGCCTACTAATTAGCTTGCATCCAGCTTGGATGGATCCTCCTTCCGTCTCAGACAGGACATGGGAAAAGAAAGAGTATAAACTCTCCAATCCTTCTTCGGCTCTGAAAAACCAGATGCCTAAGGTTTTTGACCACCCCTTGTCAAACGGGAGTAAAGTTCAACAGCTTTGGTAAAATTGTCTTTTGAAATATTCCCAAAACACCTTCATCTTTTTGTCAAAGCCCTGCACTTTAAGACTTTGCCATTATTTGTTTTTGAAGTGATATCTGACTGTAATTCAGCAGTAAGAGTCAGGGGTTTGGCCCTCTGCAAACCCGAAACACTGATTTACACCTCCATAATAGTCCTTGTTGTGACTTTCCCAGGCTGACAGCTCTTATTATACTGCCTTTTCCTATTGCAGTTCATTTCAACGGCAGTGTGCTTTTCCCCCACCCCAACCCGAAAGGGGGAGGATTTCATAACAGAAACAGAGAAAAATGATGGCTGATAAGGGCCAACCCTTCAAAATACCTCCCGTGAGCAAGGAGGAAAGAAAGTGTAAGGGGGAAAGAAGCTGGAGGGAGATGAAAAAGTAAAAAGGAGAGAGGAGGAGAAAGGGAAAGGTGGAAGGAGCAGAGGCTCAAAGAAGGACAGGAAATAAAGAAAAAGGAATAAAATAGTGGAAAAGAGCAAAGAACAAGCCTAATGTGGGGGAGGAGAGAAGTAGCACTTGAGGGGAGAAGGGAAAGTGGGAAGTGGGAGGTGCAAATTAATGCTGTCACCTCGTGCTAGTGACTTGCAGGAATACCTGCAGCTGTCCCAGTGAAAGCAGAGAGAGGAAGCTGCGGGTCTGTTACCCCCATCGGATGGAAAAAAAAAAAAAAAACCATAAGAGGAGAGCAGGCTGGTTACAGGTTACTCACTGCCTCCACAGCCAACAAGTGACAGTGCCAACAGGCAATTACAGGGCGAGGAAGAGCAGGCAGAACGCAGAAAGGGCAGAAGGCTGCTCCCTCCCCTCTGCCGCTGATCCCAGGTTGCAGGGGGGAAAGCAGCAGGGAGCTGTTTGGAAAGCTTCTTTCCTCACTGCTGTACATGCGGGTCTGGCGCTGCTGATGACACTGGGGATCCTAGGTGAACCAAGAAGTAACATTTGCAACTCTGAGGCTGCTGACAGGGAAAAGATCCTGGAGCACAAGCAACAACGGGGAACCATCTGGGAAGGCTCCTGCTGCTAAAATAATGTGTGGGGGGGGGGGGGGGGAATAAAAATAAAGCCGAGGGGTATTTATTTTAAAAATAAAGTGCCTAATTATAAAGAGCCCCACCTGCAACAAATGCAGGCAGCGCTGTAAAATGTTGGTTCCACTGCCTGGAGGGGTCACTTAGGAGCTGTGAGACCAGCTAGCACAGGTTTCACACAAGCAGTCCCCTTTTATTTCCTATCTGAATGTGGAGATGACGTCTGTGAAAACAAAGTGTAATGATAAGTGACAGGGATCACGTCTATGGGCATAATGGGAACATTTTATTGATTTGTAATAATGGAAAAGTGATCCAAAGGCTGTCCCTACATTAAGAAAGGTATTTTGAGACAGCTAAAAGAATTAATTTTAAAAGGATCGGAAATGTGATTCTGGGACTATTTTAATAAGGCCTATACAAATTTTGCACGTGGGAAAAGAGACTGATGGGAACAGAGGTCAAAGAGGTTCAGAAGCAGATAAGCATGGCTGCTGCTGCAGCAATAAAGAGTTTTTTTAGTCAGAAAAAAAATTAATTGTTTCATAGAGGAAAACCCTTAACTGGGTTAGATCTGAGTTGCATTTTAACCTGTTGGTACAACTCTACTAAAGAAAAAAAGTCTTTGAAAGAAGGCAAGCATTAATTTGTGTGAAATGAAAATCTAGTTAAAATTTATCAGCAGAACTACGCAGAGATATAGAATTCTGCTTTTCTTAAAATTTTAAACGAAAATAGTTTGTATTGGATCTGATTGGGTTTGAATTTGGCTACCAAACAAAAGAGTTTGTACAGTCAGAGGCTAGTATTAAAACCAGAAACTGTAAAAAAAAAAAATATATATATATATACTAATTGGAACGTGGTATTCAAGCATTGGCTCTGCATAAGTCCCCTGGCAGGGTGAGCTGCTGGTATAAAGGGCAGTTATGAGACTAGTACAGTCTACTTTGGGAATAAATCAAATTAATACTTGGAAAGCTAAAGTTAAGGAAGAATTATCTGCTAACTAAAATCTTTCTCTACTAGAGCTGTATACCAGTGAGATTGACAGACACATAATTAGAGAAAGAAAAGTAAATTTGATTCTCAGACAAACCAAGGCCTGAACTACTAAAGCTTTCTCCCATTCTGTCTGTGGGAAAAATGCTTAGTAAACGAGGCCTTTGAAAATTAAGCAGGTGTTCTCACATATTGAATATTCAATAATATAATTACTATTTACCTGGGTTGTTATGCTAGTGGACCCTTGACCCGGAGCGAGAGAACACCCACCTGAGGGACCTTGGTGAACTTTGCCTCCGGAAGGTGGAAATCCCGGAACAGCCAACCCCTCAGTACCCTCCGCTAGGGCACAGCGTGATCCGGGTACAGGCCAGGAACAGACAGGCACACAGTCCAGGTACCAGGCAGGGGTCAGGGCAGACGGCAGCCAAATACAGCGTCAGGTCCAATCCGGGGTCCAGGCAGGCAGCAGGCAAAGTCAAAGTCCAATCCGGGGTCCAGGCAGGCAGCAGGCAAGGCAAAGTCAAGTCCAATCCGGGGTCCAGGCAGGCAAGGCAAAGTCAAGTCCAATCCGGGGTCCAAGAAGGCAGCAGGCAAAGGCAAAGTCAAGTCCAATCCGGGGTCCAGGCAGGCAGCGGGCAAAGGCAGAGTCAAAGCAAGGCAAGAGTCAAAACAGGATCGAAGCAGCACGAGGACACAACTAACCACAGGACTTGTTGTGAAGGCATCCAGTCTTCCACAGAAGGAGTTTAAATTCCCCCCTCTGATGATGTCATCTTCCGGGGCCGGCCCCTACTTCGCGTCCCGGCCCCTTTAAGAGGCGGGGCCAGCCGCGGTCTTACTGACGCTGCTCCTTGGAGGGCAGCCATCGTTGCGCCGCGGCCCGTGCGCCACGGACCGCTGGGAAGGGGACCTGGAACGGGCCGCCTGGAGGACGTAGGGGGGCCCGGTCGCGTGCGATCGCGATCGGGCCTCACAACATGGGTAATTTCTGAGAAAGAAGTGAAACTGTAAGACACAAAAGTGAGACTATGTTGAGAAAAGAATCATATTTTCGGTTTCAAGAAATTTGTGGTTAAGAGTTTGTGTTAATTATTTGAACTGAAAACGTATCTGATATTTTGAGTTGGTGAATCCTTGCACCTGCAAGACAATAGAAATAGAAAAGTTAATAACTCAAGTTCGTTGAAAAACCTGGAAAAAATAAAAGGTAAAAAACAACAGTGTTCTTGTACCTTCCTGTTGAATATTTCACTCAAACTCCTGGAAGGTGCTCCTGGAAAGTACTTAAAGAAATTCTACTTGCTAACCAAAGAAATGCCTTCAGTTTGTGTTCTTTTAAAAATTAACTCTATTGAATTTCTGTATTGAATTTCAGAATTTGAGTCTAAGTAATTATTATTACTGTAAGTTATCTCATTTTTAGCATCACATTTTATCACAAACCAATCTTATGGAACTTACTTCTCTCCCCCTGCCTTCAGGGAAATCACTTGTATTGTTAATGGTTACAATACAGAGGAAAGGTGTTCCTCTTTGTGACTGCCATTGGAGGAAAAGTGAGGAAGAGAGATTATACTTTGCCTCGTGACTATACCAAACTTCTTCCTGTCCTGTTCTGCCTTTGAGGGTTATACCAGTAAAGTTTGAGCCATCGCTGGCAAGATTTTGATGGAAATGTTAAGGGGCTGATAAGCACTGCAAGGTCTCTGTAGTCTGCCCCTTTCTAATGGAATATCAAATAGCTCACTCGGTCTCATGCTTTACCCTCACATCCATGCACCTAAAGATCCTCTGTGCTCGTCACTTACTTTCTGGATTTCTGTTTCTGTTTTGGCTTTCATTTCCTCCATAGGAGTATCCACTACCCTTTCTGAGAAGGAATAGACAAAAAAAAATCAGTCGGTAATCATGAGCCTAAACTCTACCTCTAATGCAGGTATTTCTCTGCAGGTGGAGTTTACTGAACTGGGATCACAATTGTATGGTCCCAGGATTAGGAAAAAAGAAAATGACAGTCTCCAATTGTTTTGTCTTAGTGAATCAGCGATTATGATCTAATAACTCATCCCATGAATGAATATCAAGATCCGAGGCATGATTTAGGATTGTGATTTTAACAGTTTGGGGGGAACAGTTTTCAAAATTGTGTAGGCATGTGTTAAGTCCATGGATACTTTCACCTGTGGATTTTGTACCCTTTTTCAAGGGGAAAGTATGCACAGATTTTCCCTTTCAGAATTATCCAAGGAAAAAGTCCTCCCATAGATGTGCATCTGCTTTTCTGTTCATACTTTTCCAGCCAAAACAACACATGTAGTTTTCAAAAGATTGAAAAAATACGCTCATTGTTGCCTCCATAGCCTAACCCAACTCTAGGAAACCCCCACTGAAATGAAGATTAAAGTAGACGCGTTGCATACAGGATGGACAATTTTTAAATAGTCATTGAAATAGTTAAATGGTTTTTGAAAATTGTCCTCAGTAATTTCCCATTACTTCAGGTACCCAGACTGCACCTCTATGTAATTTGTTGTAGAGTGCCCTGGTTTAGGGTACTTTATAAATGTCGATATGATATCTGGGTGATATATTGGCTGTGAAGTTCTTGAAAGATTTTCCTGCTACTCTCATTACTTTCAGAGCAGCCAATTAATTCCTCGTCATCAGGAACAATTTGAGCCAGTCCTGATTTTTGAACTTCCATCTCTAAATATTTGGGGATTTCTACTATTTCTTTCAAAACAGGCAGAGCTCCTGTTCCAGGAAATCTTACGGGATGTCATTTACAAATCTGCGACTGGTTTAACAAGACTATGTTTGGAGTAAGCTGGCAGCTCCAGGGTTGTTGTCAAGCAGCTGGCGTTTGGCCAGCCTGCCAGTTTTATTAAATGGAGACCAGTGGCCAGCAGACCTGAAAACTGGCTAGTATTAGTACCAGTTTTCTGCCCATCTCTGGCCTTCAGACTGGCCGGGATGCACCCATGCCCTTTCCCCTGCCTGGCAGACCATTAATTTTCAATTTGAAGATGCTCCAAGCCCAATCACTGCAAGCGAGAGAAGCAGTGGCTGCAGCAGAATCACCTTATGAAGATGCACAGGGATGGAACAGAGTCAGCATGTGCTCCTCCTCCAGGCCTTGTGGTGGTATTTTCCCCCTCATGGCAGGAGGTTGGGTCTGGAAGGAGAGCACACACTAATCCATCCTGTCTCTGCTCACCTTCATAAGCTAATTCTGCACACAAGAGAGAACAACACACAGAGGAGAGGAGTGCAGGGACAAGTAGGAAGATGGATCTGGGCCAGGTCCTGCAGGAACAATGGCACGGATCTCACTGCCAACTTAAACTCAACATGACCAACATGGAACTTCGCATTGCCCCCCAACCCCTAGCCCTCTCCCCTCTTTCAGTATCTCTTCATCCTGGCTCCCTCAGCCCATACCCTTGGGGTCAGCTTTGATAACCTTCTCTCCATCTGATACACATCCAAAACACTGCTAAGGCAGTGCTCAGGCCAGTCCTTGGGTGCCCCCCCCAGCCGGTCGGGTTTTCCGGATGTCTCTAGTGAGTGTGCATGAGATTTATTTGCATGCACTACGGTCTATGTATGCGGGTATTTCTCATGCATGTTCATTGGGGATGTCCGGAGGACCTGACTGGCTGGGAGGGCTTCAAGGACTAATTTGAGCACCCCTGCTCTAGAACATAGCTAAAATCTGCCTTTTCTTTTCTGAGCGTGCCACCAAAATGCTCATCCATTTCTTATCCCCTCCCACTTAGATTGCTGCCGCTTGCTCTTCAAGAGCCTCCCTCTGAACCATCCTTCTCTATTGCAATCTATTAAAAATTCAGCCGCATGACTTTTCTTCCTTCAGCATCGCTATGACCATGTAACCCCTCTTCTCAAGTCACTTCATTGGCTACCTGCGCACTTTTGCTTCTATATACAGTTCAAGCTTCTCTTACTTGCCTACAAATGCATTAACTTTACTCTTTCGGATTATAGAAGTTAGCAAGTAGCACATTTAAAACTTTGGAATTAAGCTCTGGAATTTGTTGCCAGAGGATGTGGTTAGTGCAGTTAGTGTAGCTGGATTCAAAAAAGGTTTGGCTAAGTTCTTGGAGGAAACGTCCACTAACTGCTATTAATCAAGTTGACTTAGGGAATAGCCACTGCTATTACTGGCATCAGTAGCATGGGATCTTCTTGGTATTTGGGTACTTGCCAGGTACTTCTAGCCTGGATTGGCCACCGTTGGAAACAGGATGCTGGGCTTGATGGACCCTTGGTCTGACCCAGCATGGCAATTTCTTATGTTCTTATGATCAATTCAACACCTCATGACTCCTCACTAGAGCAGGAGAGGAATAACATAGGCTGACCCTGGACCTCAGGAGAAAGTATCCGCATATTCCGCCAAACACTCCATGCTGCCTACTCCACCCGCTGAGCTGCATGAGAGAACAACTGTGTGGGTTTCCTTGCTGATCCCTGCCAGGGGAGAGGAGCACAGGGCAGAATTGTTGCGTTTCCCGGCTGCGGCAAGCCCACAGCCAGCTCCACTCACCCCCGAAGCCCAGGTCATGGACCAGGCCCACCTTCCCTGGCAGCAGTGGGCAGCCGCCTCTGTGCTCGCGCTCTGCCTGTGCTTCCAGGTCCCTCCCCACGTGCGTCACAGGAAGACACCACCATCTTCGGCCTGTCTGCCTTAGGCACACACACGCACCTTCCCTGGCTTTAAAGGGACCATGGCGGAAAAGCCTCCCGCGGCCCTGGATGATGACGCCACCCAGCCTCTATATATAAGGCGGTCCCCGCCATTCAGACTTTGTCTTGGCAACAGGTCTCCACGCTTCCTGTTGTGTGCTACATTGCTGTTCATTCCAGTTCCTGTTCCAGCATTCCTGTACCTGTCCTTTGTTCCAGTACCTGTTCCAGTTTCCTGCTCCTTCTACCCTTCAGACGGATCTCCCTGGCTTTGACTCTTGCTCGAACCTGACCTTGTCTCCAGCCGCCTGCCCTGACTTCTGCTTGAACCTGACCTTGTCTCCAGCCGCCTGCCTTGACTTCTGCTTGAACCTGACCATGGCTCCAGCTGCCTGGATCCTTGCTTGGATGTGGTCTTAGACTTTGCCTACTTACAGTTCGGACTTAACCTTTTCTTAACCGCGCTTCCTGCTTTAGTCTGTCCGGACTTTGGAACCCGGCTTCGTCTTCAGTTCTGCCTGTCTTGTGGTCTAGATTTGCCTCTGCTCCAGTCAAGTCGACCTTACATCTTGCCTCTCCGCTGCTTCCTGGCACCCCATCTTGGGCACCTGCTCTGGGATCAAACATGCAGAGGGCCACCTAAGTCCAGCCGGCCCGGTCCCCAAGGGCTCAACCTGCGGGGAACAAGGGCTGGTATTGGCGAAGCTCCAGTTGGCCTTCACCTCCCATTTGGCTTCGCCTCCCGATGGTGGGGACCCATGGGGGCTTCCTCCACGGGTAGCGCCAACACCACCTTGGACCAAGGGTCCACCTCCGCAACAAGAATCATTCAGCTGTGACCTGCAGGACTGAGAGCAGCCACTGCAAAATTAAAACAAAGTAGCCCAGTAGAGCACCAGAAACCAGGATCAATTCTCCCTGATCTGCTGCCAAAAGATCACTGCCGCAGGCCAGTCGGGCCCCTAGGAAGTCAGCCAGCAGGTTCATGCTGCCAATGTGGTCAGACATCCCACCTACCCCCCCCCCCCCACACCCACCTCCATTCATTCCCAAGGAGAGGAGGCTGCTAAAGGGAAAGAGGACAGCGGCCTTTATTGATTTCCCCTCCCCCAGAGAGGCTGGAGCCAGATCACAGAATCAAAAAGAAAAGCTGCTGGAAAGTAAGTACAGTTGGCCTCTAATTCTCTATTGTGATGGGGAAAGTGTGTGTGTGTGTGGGGAGGGGGGGGGTCAGAATTGGTGACCACCGGGAAGTGGAGAGGGATAGAGGAGGTCCAGGACGACTGGAGGGATCCTGTTGTACAGGGATGGGGGATAGGGTTACCAGCTTACCTCAGCTTGACTGAACATGGTGATCCAGTCCTGTTTTGCCCTGTTGCATGTACAGAGTTCTAGTTCTGATATTGATGTCTCTTTGTTAATCAGAGCTACAAAGCCAGGAATCCAATGTGACAAACCACCAAAATTGGATCGTCCTGTTTGGTCAATCTGGAATGTGATGGCAACCCTAGAACTAAGGATGACTTCTGATGTAGTCCCCAATCCCCATACCATTTTGGACACAATAGTCTAAGAGAGGTCTCACCAACGGCTTGCATGGTGATCACTTCTCTTTTTCTGCTGGCTATGCCTCTCTCTGTGCATCGCAGCATCCCTCTGGCACCAACACTTGCCTGTTTCACTACCTGTGAGGCACCGACCTTCTTCCCTATTGTTATTATTTTTTTTTTAAATTAAGATGCAGCCAATTTGAGGAGCGGGGCAGCAGGCCTGACTCTACCAGGAGCTCACATGGGAAGGAGGAGGGAATATGGTTAGAGACTGTAGGCCCACAATCTTTTTTTTTTTTTTTAACTTAGGATCATTATTTAATCAACAATATATTTTTGAATATAGCCAATTATGTGTAAAGTTATCTGGCCACATGTGGCTGGATAACTTTAGACATGCTCTGAAGAAAGTCTAGTAATCAAGCTTTCTAGCCGCATATATCCGATATTTGGCTAAGTTAGCCGGATATCTCAGCCCCTCCCCAGAATGCCCCTTTCTTAACCAGCTACATGGTTGGTACATGTGGGCACCGACATAGGAAAATGTGAGAGAGAGGTTCTGGAAGTCAAATTTAGGATTTTAGGTAGAAAGCTGAAATCCAGAACTTCCAGGGTGGCATTCTCTGAAATGCTTCCTGTTCCATGTGCAGGTCCCCAGAGGCAGGCAGACCTCCGGAGTATCAATGCATGGATGAGATGATGGTACAGGGAAGAAAGATTCAGTTTTGTAAGGAACTGGGGAACCATTTGGGGAAGGAGGAGACTTTTCCGAAAGGATAGGCTCCACCTTAACCAGAGTGGAACCAGGCTGCTGTCGCTAACTTTTAAAAAGGAGATAGAGCAGTTTTTAAACTAGAACAATGGGGAAAGCTGACAGTCACTCAGCAGTGCATGGTTCAGAGGGAGGTATCTTTGAAGTATACTAATGAAACAGGAGAGTTAGGGCATCCCAACAGAGAGGTTCCAATATAAGCAAATGTAGTCCATGTGCCTATAAGTAAAAAATCACTTGAGCTATAGAATTCCAAATTATCCCTATCAACTGAAAAGCAGGTTGTTAATACAAACAAAAAACATACTTTGAAATGTCTGTATGCCAATTCCAGAAGTCTAAGAAGTAAGATGGGAGAGTTAGAGGTTATAGCAGTAAATGATGAGATAAGCATTATAGGCATCTCAGATACCTGGTGGAAGGAGGATAACCAATAGGACAGTGCTATATCAGGGTACAAATTATATTGCAATGATAGGGAGGATCAACTTGGTGGGAGTGTGGCTTTTTTTTGTCCGGAAGGATATAGAGTCTAAAGGATAAAGATCATACAAGAGACTAAATGTTCAGTTGAATCTATATGGGTAGAAATTCCATATGTGTTGGGTAGGAGTATAGTGATAGGAGTATACTACCATCCACCTGGTCAAAATGGTCAGACAGATGATGAAATGCTAAGAGAAATCAGAGATGCACAATCTACCTAGTTGCTATCAAGCTAGGATGAAAGTACAATGTACAAATCTCATCTTTGGGTACTTTCCGCACTCCAAATCACTTTAAATTTTCATTGATGTGTACTGTGCTGTTTGTACCTCTGACTGTGCATGTAAAACTGCCCCCCCAAAACCTTGGCCACCACCAAAACCTCACCTCATCACTAGTTGCTCCTCCTACAGTGGTATAAATAGTTTATTTATTAGGGATGTGAATCGTTTTAGGACGATTAAAATTATCGTCCGATAATTTTAATATCGTCTTAAACCGTTATGGAACACAATACAATACAGATTCTAACGATTTATCGTTATAAATCGTTAGAATCGTGAGCCGGCACACTAAAACCCCCTAAAACCCACCCCCGACCCTTTAAATTAAATCCCCCACCCTCCCGAACCCCCCCCCCAAATAACTTAAATAACCTGCGGGTCCAGCGGCGGTCCGGAACGGCAGCGGTCCGGAACGGGCTCCTGCTCCTGCATCTTGTCGTCTTCAGCCGGCGCCATTTTCCAAAATGGCGCCGAAAAATGGCGGCGGCCATAGACGAAAAAGATTGGACGGCAGGAGGTCCTTCCGGACCCCCGCTGGACTTTTGGCAAGTCTCGTGGGGGTCAGGAGGCCCCCCACAAGCTGGCCAAAAGTTCCTGGAGGTCCAGCGGGGGTCAGGGAGCGATTTCCCGCCGCAAATCGTTTTCGTACGGAAAATGGCGCCGGCAGGAGATCGACTGCAGGAGGTCGTTCAGCGAGGGTTCCGGCGCCTCGCTGAACGACCTCCTGCAGTCGATCTCCTGCCGGCGCCATTTTCCGTACGGAAAATGGCGCCGGCCATACGCGTATGGCCAGCGCCATTTTCCGTACGAAAACGATTCGCGGCGGGAAATCGCTCCCTGACCCCCGCTGGACCTCCAGGAACTTTTGGCCAGCTTGTGGGGGGCCTCCTGACCCCCACGAGACTTGCCAAAAGTCCAGCGGGGGTCCGGAAGGACCTCCTGCCGTCCAATCTTTTTCGTCTATGGCCGCCGCCATTTTTCGGCGCCATTTTGGAAAATGGCGCCGGCTGAAGACGACAAGATGCAGGAGCAGGAGCCCGTTCCGGACCGCTGCCGTTCCGGACCGCCGCTGGACCCGCAGGTTATTTAAGTTATTTGGGGGGGGGTTCGGGAGGGTGGGGGATTTAATTTAAAGGGTCGGGGGTGGGTTTTAGGGGGTTTTAATGTGCCGGTTTTTTGATTTTTCGATTTTTCGATTTTTAACGATTTTTAACGATTTTTCACGATATTTTACCCCCCCAAACGGCAACAATACGATTCCCTCCCCCTCCCAGCCGAAATCGATCGTTAAGACGATCGAGGACACGATTCACATCCCTATTATTTATATAAGAGCCTTATAAACAGTTTATCTTTCTCTCTCAATCTTTGAGCAGCCCAAACTGTGGAAAAGCATGCCTGGTGTTGTGGTATCTTGAGAGTTACCCTAACCATGCCCCTTTTTATCAAAGGCACTAATCTTGCAAAATTATAAATCTAGGTCTAAACGTACATGAGGTAACAGAGGGTAAAGTGGCTTGCCCAAGGAGCAACTGTGAGATTTGAACCTGGTCACCCTTGTTTGTTTTATTTATATTCTACTTTTTACAGTGCTTCAAAGTGGATTATATTCAGGTACTGTAGGTATTTCCCTATCACCAGGGGGCTTACAATCTAAGGGCCTCATTTTCTAAAGCAATTGCAATAGCTTGCGAAGGTAGCACACGCCTGCACTACCTAAATCGGGGCGGAGTCGGCCCCAGAAGAGGAGGAGTCGGGGCGTCACTGGGGCATCCGCGAAGACGCCGCAGATGGCGAAAAGGTAAGGGCCTTTTCGCGTCCTATTTCGCGCCCAATAGCTACACCTTCTATGGTGGTGCTATTGGGTGCTGGCTAGCGCAGGACCGCCCCCGGGTCGACGCTCCGCCCCCCATTAGTGCGATATTCTAAAGTATTGCAGGCCTGCGATACTTTAGAAAATGAGGCCCTAAGTTTCTACCTGAGGCAATGTAGAGTAAAGTGACTTGCCCAAGGTCACAAGGAGCAACAGCAGGACTTGAACGCTGGTCTCCTGGCTTGTAGCCCACTGCTCTAACCACTAGGCTACTCCTCCATTCACCCTTTGAAAAACTGGACCATTAGGCCATCTGGACCCAGTGATTTTTAATAGCAATAATTCCTTATTTGCCTGTTTTATTTATTTTATTTATTTAAAAACTTTTCTATACCGTCACTAAGTTATATACCATTGCAACGGTTTACAAATAGACACATAGACTAAGGTAAGTAAATGTAGGATATCGTACATTCTAACAGGTGCCAATAAAGTTCGGTTACAATTTCATAAATAAAATCATTATTTGAGTAATGTTGGTCAAGTCCAGGTATATTATTGAGTTACTATCTCTTTGAGATATTACTTCTTAAATGTAGGATTGAGTAAATTCATTCTCATCTGCATTACCCTGTACTTTCATTCTCTACCCTCCACACTCTTTAGTGAAGGCTTTTTTAAAGAGCCATGTTTTTAAATTTTTCTTAAAAGTTTTGAGATTATTCTGTAATCTGAGTTCAGGGGGCATAGTGTTCCATAGTATGGGCCCAGCCAATGATAAAGCCCTTTCTCTCACTTGGGTTAATTTTGCTGACTTTACTGAAGGGATTGTTAGTAGTGCTTTGTTTGCTGAGCGGAGGTTTTTTGGTGGAACGTGTACTCGTAAGGCTGTGTTTAGCCAGTCTGCTTCTTTATCATATATTAGTTTGTGTATGGTACATAAGGCCTTGTATTTTATCCTGTATTCGATGGGTAACCAATGTAGGTCTGCTAGAGTTTCAGTTATATGGTCCCTCCTCTTTTTTCCCGTCAGTATTCTGGCTGCAGTATTTTGAAGTATCTGGAGTGGTCTTATCGATGTGCTTGGGAGTCCTAGTAAGAGTGCATTGCAGTAGTCCGTGCTGGAAAAGATAAGTGTTTGCAATACTGTTCTGAAGTGGGCGGGTGTGAGTAATGGTTTCAATCTTCTGAGGACCATAAGTTTTGCGTAGCCTTCTCTTACTTTTATAGATATGTGTTGCTTCATGTTGATTTCTGGGTCCATTATTACTCCCAGATTCCTTACTTTTTCGGCTAGCTCAATTTTTTGGTTATTTCTTAGGGTTATCGGTGTTTGAATGATTTCAGTATGTTTTCTCTCAAGGTGAAGGAATTCAGTTTTGTCAATGTTGATAACCAGTTCCATTTAGTTTAGTAGTTGTTTAATTATGTCTAGGTACATGTTAGCTAGACTTAATGTTTTTTCAATTGTGTCATCTATTGGTAGAATTAATTGAATGTCGTCTGTGTAAATGTAATGTATTATCCCTAGGCCTGCCAGCAGATGACATAAGGGTAGCATATATATGTTAAAGAGAGTAGCAGACAGCGCTGAACCCTGAGGTACTCCTGTTTCAAGTTTAAATTTTTCTGATAATGTGTTTTTTATCTGGACTTGAAAGAACCTGTTGTTTAGGTAGGATCTGAACCAGTTTATTGGTTGTATTTCTGGAACATGAGATGATTTGTACAAGGAGTCTAATTGTGTGGGAGACAGTTTGGGTAAAATAACACATTGCATATAACTCCTCAAGTTATCTACATTACTCTCCTCAACAGAGTATAGAGTCTGGTAGTATTTTCAAAAAGCTTCACTGATATCTTGCAGTCCATTAACTTTTGTGATGAAAAGATGTAAATTTGGCTTTCACCAGATTAGCCATCATCTTGCCAGGTTTATTTCCATAAAGGAAAAATGTATATTTTAGGTTAGAATTGGATGAACATGCTCTCTGATGTAATTTATTGTTAAGTAATTTATGAGCCACCCAGTATTCTCATCTAATCTGCTGAGATTTGTTTTTTATTCGTTGTTGCTGCAGAAAATAAGTCAGTTTAGTAAAAGATACAATATCTCTTCCAATTCTCTCTTCCTCCTAATGATATATCTAATAATTTCCCTTTGTAGGGGCACCTTAGAATTTTCCCAACAAAGAACCAGGGTCTCCAGAT
This sequence comes from Rhinatrema bivittatum, assembly GCF_901001135.1. Lineage (NCBI taxonomy): Eukaryota > Metazoa > Chordata > Amphibia > Gymnophiona > Rhinatrematidae > Rhinatrema > Rhinatrema bivittatum. The sequence continues at coordinate 114,924,850 of NC_042621.1, forward strand.
GTTGCCTATTGTATGCATATTCCTCCCATTTCTTGTTAAGGAAGGTTTTAAATTCAGTATCCATAGCCATCCATCTCAGCATCCTCCATTCTGAACTATTGGAAAAAGTAGAGAGTTGTTTCAGATCACAGGATACCGGACTATGATCCGATATCACCAATGTTCTAATTCCATAGGATTTCAAATTGGAGAAATAACTGGAGGAGATTAAAAGAAAATCAATCCTGGACTTGGAATCATGTGCCCTAAGAACATGCATAAATCCCACTTCCCCCGGATGCGGTATTCTCCAGGAATCTAAAAGCTGGAGATGCTCACACAAAAAAGAGATACCTTTATTACTGCTCAAAGGTGTCTGAGGCAGTTTCGATTGTCTATCCAAATGTACATCAATCACGCAATTAAAATCACCACCCCTATTTGGAGGGCTGGGATCAGGGAGTAGTTTGGGCAGGATTTAGTTAAATGTGGGGCAATATTGCACCATGCGATAGCATAACACATGCTATCACACAGTTTTAATGCCGGAAATAACTACACCTTTTTCCTGGTCTTAGGGTGTGTGACATGCCCAAAATGGCAGAGAGAGAGAGAGAGAGAGAAAGAGAGACTCCGGGGAGGGCCTTACTGTATGCATCTGTTTATATCTCTATACGAGGGCCATCTAATAGCTCAAGGTGAGGTGTTGGTGGTGGTTTAGGGTTTAGGGGCCAGTTTTGCCTGTAGAGTTAGATATATGAACAGCACAGTACATCTTGGTGAAGATTTGATGCCATTTGGAGCGAGGAAAGTCTAACAAAGATGACATTTTCTACTGTGTTATCTCACCCTAGCTTGATGGCACCCTGTTATAGAGATATAAATACTTTACTACTATGAGGGCCTTGTAGATAGTCTCTCTCTCTCTCTCTCTCTCTCTGTGTACAAGATGTGAAAAATAGGGATTATTGCAGGGCGTGCTAAGTTTACCACACCATGTGATACTACCAATGTGAAGCAGTAAGTTACTGCATTGTGCAGTAATTCTAAAATTTCCCTAAACATGCCCCTTTTTCTTTAACATAGGCTTTATCAATGCATTAATAACTCATTTTGATGAATCTAGGGGTTAGTTAAGAGCTATGTTTGGAACTAAAAAATCCTGGTGGTAAAATAAATAAAAATGTATAAAAGTTTCATAAATTAGTGCAACTGTAATTCAAGAAAAACAAAATGAGATATCTCTAGTTGGTGCACTTTGTTTTCCCTGCCTTCACTAGCTCTCGGTTCTAATATATTGTATCTGATGTAGAAATTATCTTTCTTCTTTAAGACAACTAACCCACAGGCTTCTGATGGAAACCACAACTCATGATTTTCTAGTCATTTGGAGACTTGCAAATTGGAAACTCTTGATTCAACAAAAGACTATGCAAGGGCAGGAAGCTCAGTCCTGTCTTCCTTGCAGGGGAATATGCCCTTCAATCTGCTGTTTCACACTGGTATCTGTCTTGACTTAAAAAATAGCCACTGCTATTATTAGCATCAGTAGCAATGGATATACTTAGTTTTTGGGTACTTGCCAGGTACTTGTAGCCTAGATTGGCCACTTTTGGAAACAGGATGCTGGGCTTGATGGACCCTTGGTCTGACCCAGTATGCAATTTCTTATTGTAGACAAAGGAAAGCCACAGGAGGCATAATTTCAGCAATCTATTTCAGGATCTTAGCTAGCAGGATCTTGTGTCTTTTCTCCAACTCCCCAATTGTATACACTTCCTCCTCTGTTTATCTGCAGTTTTTCTGCCTTTCCAAGGTGGGATTCCAATACTCACACTCCTCAGATATGAACTCACTCTTGATTGGATGAGAATTCTTACAAGAATGTCTTACCTATTCCTACGATTGGATGAGGATCCCCACAAATTGTGGCATGCTCTTTGGATCCCAACCAGGAAACAGTTCATCAGGGGATTAACTTCAGATGTTCTGGATAAAATCATAATCCACCCCTCCCAGTCCTTGGATCCAAAGGAGTCCAAAAAGAGTCACAGCATACTATAACCACACAGAAACTGGGGTGGGGCCTACTAAGGATTATTTTAAGAAATCAGATGAGGATGCTGCAAGTTGGGTAGAGAATGCCGTAAACCAGTCTCCATCAAGTGCCAGCTCAGTCTGAAAAGAAGCGTATGGCCCCCAAACAGAAAAGAGTAAAAGATGAACGGAAAGGGAAAGAAATCCTGATCTGTGGACAATTATGCCACAGAGAAACATTTGTAGTTTATGTTGGTAAGTTTGCAGCTATCAGATCGAACTCTTGAGCTATCTCAAAACTCATATGAACATTTTTTGCTAGAGATCATCCTTCTTTTAGGAGGTAATTCAGCGAATGTGTAGAATATACAAAATCCTTAACTAGTCCTTGTTACTTAGCATTTTCATTTTTATTCTATTCTTGAGGAAGAATGATGTTATAAAAGGTCCTCTCTGTTTTCCACACCCAACATTATGAATCTATCATAAGTATATGAGTTGTTTGCTGAATTTCATCACAAGACTAGGTTGCATCACTTTGAATCATATAAAGCTTGAATGCAGTGCAAAAATCTCAAGGAGAGGAAAAGGATGGGAGAGAAGATGTTATCTTGAATAGGGACAGCAGTTTTCTCCTGCTCCTTTGGGCTTCCAGTTCTTTCAGAGTTGGCCTCTACTTGGCTATGAAGTCACGATCCTTTATTCGCAACTACCTGGGTTTTTCCTCTATTTTATAACCTTCCATCTAGCCTAGACATTGGAATGGCAGTCCTTGGTCAGGACAAGAGCCAAAAGTCACAGCTCCCTCTGGAAACTGGTATTCATGCATTCTCAGTCGGGTGAGCAGGTGTCATAGTTAAGCAATCGTTGGAACTCCTTTCGTCCCGGGACTATGAATGTTGCTTCTGCAGCACCATCCTTAGCCCCGACTAGCCTTTTGGGGGGGGAGGAGGATATAAACAACACTTGGGAATCAAACCCAAGAGTTTCCCAACACCGCCGGCAGGACAACTGTTTTCAGCCTTTGATTTTCTTGATGATAAAAACCAGACCTGGAATCATGATCCACGAAGAAGTCTTCCCCTTTCCCTCTTCCTCCTACCAAAATATGCAGTTTCGGATAAATGCATTGGATCTCGCAATAAAAATAAATAAATTTAGCCCATCTCTGTTTCTTACAATTAGCAGCATCTGTGCTTGTACTTACAAAGAAAGTCGAGTGCCTAAAAAGTTCCTAACTTTATGATCCTGAAACTGAGGCTGCTAAATTTTAGGCCTGCTATTTTTCCATCTACATTTAGGCACCTGTTACATGCCTAGTGCTGAACATCAGTTCTAGGCACTTAACTTACTTCACTGACCTGAGCCCGCCCCTAGCCACGATAAGCATTTAGGGGCCTGCTAGAAATAGGCACCTAAATGTAGGCTAAATGTAGGTGCACAGTATGTGTGTGTTGGGAGGGGGGTAGGAATTTTCATTTAGGAAGATCTAGGTTTCTAACTCCTTAAGATAGGTTCCTAGATCTTTTGAATATTGGCTTTATTTTTTAAAAATGTTATCCCCTTTAATTTCTGCCATCTTTGCTTTCCCATCCTCACATGGCAACTCAAGGGACCCTCACCACCCTGAAGCTTGGAAGGGCACCGTGTCCAAGGTGTACCCGCAGCACCGCTTATTGGCTGGCAGAGGTGACAGCAAAATGCCATCATCCTCTTCCTCCCCGGGCTTGAGCACAGCGCTTCCACGGTGCGTCCAGGCCAAAAAGGCCCCAATAGACGGGAGGTTCAAATACGAATCCCCTAGACTGAAACCCGCAACGCTACAGCCTGAGCCCTGGGCTTGGTCCTGCTCATAGCAGTTTTATTCAGATAAACTGAAGTATGTATGAAAAATGGCCCCACCCAATATCGCACAGAGCCAGCTAGAGCCAGACTATCCCCATCCTGACCTCACCTCAACAAATAGCACCGGTGTTATGAGATGAATTGCTCAGTTTTAGAACAGAAGAACTAAAATTGATTATTGCAGTGTCCTGGATAGAGGAGAGGGGAGGCAGGGGAGAGAGAATTACTTTATTTTTAGATTTATGGAGGAATTCTGGATGGATGTTTTATGGGATCAATTGAAAACTGGGTCAGGCTATCTGCCGCAGCACTGTTTGCCACCAGCCTGATTGCATTAAAGAAAGAAAACACGGTGAGAAAGAGAGGAAATTCAGAGTTATGAAGAATCTCGACAATTATAGAGAAGAGAAGGAAAACTGAGAGGTTGAGAAATAATGAAAGGTGGCTCTCAAACCAAGTTTGACACATTCAGAGGGTGGGTAAATCACAGGGCATGACATTATGGACCTTACTCCGGGTTTTGTTTATCCATATTATCAGCTTTGTTCGGTTTTGTTTTGCTTTCCCCCCCCCCCCCATTTCTTTGTTATAAAGTTACCAGGAACCAGTACTGGAAATCAGCAATGGTGTATCAGAAACCCAATCCCAAAATATATCCTTTTTTTTTTTTTTTTTTTTTTTTTTTTTAGAAATCCCAGAATACTCCGATTATGGCACAAGCTAGCCTGATTAATGTGACTCAGAAAAAGTTGTTCAGTCAAACCTTACAAGTTTATAAGGTCACCTAGGGAAATAAAGTTTGCTGACCTCACAAGGGGTGTGCATGGAAATTGTTTTCATTTTGTTTTCTTTGGAGGGGAGTATTTGACTTTTTTTTTTTCATTTTGTATATATTTTCTTCTGTTTCATATTGTTTATTTTGTTTTAATATGTGTTAAAATGATTTAATGCATAGTAAATAATTTTAATACTCACTAATCGATTTCTTATTGAACAGAGTTTTCTTCCTGAGTCGTGCTCCAATCCCGGGGCCCAGACAGCAAGCCAGCAAGCTTCCCCATAGCCTCCACTTCAGGTGTCACCAAACCTGTTATAGCTTTGGTGTGGAAAAGGGAGCGGAAGCAGATCCTCCAGGAGTCCTTCCTGGAGCAGCTTCCTGGATTCTCTCAACTTGGCCTGCTGCCCCAGGCACTATAAATGGGCTCTTCTAGTCCCCCTTAAGGATTTCCCTTGAAGTATCTGGAGTCTGCTGCTTTTTCTTGAAATCTCTCATCTTCTTCTCTCCTCTCTGTTATACCTTATGGACACCTCCTTAGCTGTGTGCTATCAGGAAGCACCAGTATGGCAGCTCATTTCCTCCCCTTCTTCTCACAATTATAGTATCAGCTGGTACCCACTCCTTCGTCAACCAATTTTTGGATTGGCAAAGGAATCCCTCAGACTGTGGGGCCCCTAGATGACTTGAAAAAAACTCAAATCATCATTCCTCTATCTTTTCTGCAGGAAAGATGAATAAGACTTCCTGCCAACCAAAAATCACACATGGAGTACACTTTAAAACAGATATAAATCAGTCACTGGCTGTGAGCTGGAAATAAATCTCTTAACGCAGACTCCTCAGCAAAATCTTTGGGTCTGTACATAAGGGAACTAAGAAATCTCCACTCATACACTAGGGGTCACATGTTAATAAAAGCAGGAATAAACCATTATAGCAGCCTTTGATGGGGGTGCTGTGGCAAGGATGCTAATATGCCATACTTCTTATTAGGGATCCCAATGAGGCCCCTACACTGTAAATCTCAGTTTTTAGAAGAGTAATTGGATATATCTTATGATGTATTTTGTTTACACTGGCAGTTTCTCCTGTTCCTCTGGACTTCCAGCTCTGTTGGCCAACAGCATCATGAACTTAATTTCCAACTACCCAGTATTTGTTTTCCCCCAATTTAGCCCAGCCAGTGCAGTGACAATCCTCAGCCAGGGGCCACAATCCTTCCAGAACTTGCCTAACATGGACCTCAAGTCCAGCCACTAAATATCACCATTGTGCGATGACTAAGGCTCCCTCCCTAACTAGCAGCTGTGAATGTTGCCTCCACAGCATCCCTATCTCTGAAGGATGGGGAACTAGATCCTTTGTATGGCACCACTGAGGCAATGGTCCAGCTCTAATCTTACATTTTAATGTAGATGGATGAGGCCATCCCTGGACTGAACCATTCCTTATAGCCATGTTCTTCTCCTCTTCTCTCCCCTTCCTCAACCCCTATCTGACTGGGTTCTTCTCATTACCCATGTCCCCATCCTACTGGTTTGTCTCCTAATGCCTTCCTCGTCCCCTTCCAGCTTCCTTTCCTTCTCCTTTCTCCCTTGTATTTCTTCTTTCTGCTCCCCCGTGCTTCTTCCATCCCCTGGCTCCTCTCCTGCATCCTCCTTCCTCCTCATCAGGTTCCTGTATTTCCCCTCCACCCAAGGCTATTTCTTCATTTTCCTACCTCAATCCTCCTTTCCCATAAAAAAAAAAACAAAACAATTACGTGCATGTGTGAGAAAGATGGCACTAGGATAAGATTTTAGTGAATTAAATCCACAAGTGGCGCTGGGTAGCTTCAGGGGTATAGACTATTTCAATGTAGGTCAGTGATTCAAATCCAGATAAGGCTGTTAGTCATAACTACATGAAAGTCAAATGCATCACTATGAAACAAAAGAGCAATCACTTCAATTAGCTAGAGTCAGTTTGTACTCTTTGATAGTTTGATGTGCTATAAGAGTGACAAAGAAGCTTTATAATATTTTACTTCTGATCCAAGACCAATATGTTGTTGTATACTGGTACTATATGTTTCCTCGTTTATGGCCTTATTCAAAATATAATTTTTTCCTATTCTGTGCCTATGAAACAAATATTTATTGAATAATGCCCTTAGTCCCTTATTTTAGTTGGCTATTCTACCCTCATGTCTTTCCTTTTCATGTAAATCAGAATTGACAGCATCATGTTGAAACATGACACAGATGTTAACACTGCCCTGTCTGGTTAGCATTATACTCAGTGTTTCTGGCAACACCTCCCTTGGGCTATGCTAACAAACACTGCTCTAACCACTTTCTCCACCTCCTCCTGTACCACTGCTTCCTGTGCCACTGCTGTGAACTGTCCCCCTGAGGTCAACCAATATAACAATAGCATTAAGGGTCTTCAGGGAGCGAAAATAATCTGAATAATTCACACTTCCATCTCTTCCCAATGTCTCGTGACATTTGACATAAGGAGAGGTGTGAATAAATTTACATTACACACCTTGCTTGTCATGCCTTAATACTTAATTGCACATTTCATGTTTATTCTGATTACAATTTTTTTTCTTAAAAAGCCAATAACCACAATCTTTATATGTATATATAAATCACCATCACAATGGGCAATAATTGGCACCTCAGTTGGCAGTCTCAGCAGAGAGGATGAGGGATTAAATTATCATAGAAACTAAATTACTCTCTCCATTACTGAGGTGATTCTAACAGATCAGGGTTGTCAGAACATGTGCTGGGCTGGTAAAAGGAACTCCGCATTGCCATTGCCAATGGTGCAGCTGTTTTATAGTTTTCAGAACTGCAAATCTGGCATCTTTCACAAGCCCTAAATCCATTAAAGCATTCAAAAAGAAAAAAAAAATCATGTAATGATGATCCATCATGAAAAATAATTAGGGAAATACAAAGAAGGTCAGATTTGATAGGCTGAATTCTTGTTTTAATCAAACTATCTTATGGATTGTTCATCTTGCCCTATCCTTACTTGGTATCAGTTCATGAAATAAAAGAAATCCGTGATTACAGTATTTTTCATATTGATCTCAAAACAGTCATCAAGTTGCAGTTAAGTATAATGAAAACCTGAGATGCTACAGCTAATTCAAATTCACTTCACAAACCTTCTGCCCTTCCATGCTTAGTAAAATTCAATACAAATATTCAAATATCTAACCCGCTACAATAAGATACCAGAAAGGAGCATTTTCCATGTGGAGGTAACTTTTTTTTTAACTGTGCATGTTGCAGTAAAGTCTTTGCGTATCTTTTACAAGCAGCCTTTATCCCAAATTTTCAAAGTGAACTAGCAGAAAATTACACCTGCTCTATCGAGGGCATAACTTGTGCGGGTGGACTATGTGCATACTTTAAAAAATAAAAATGTTAAGTCCAAACTCTGCCCCAAATCCTGGATACCTTCAAAAGATATCCAGTTAAGTGGCACACTTATTCATTAAAAATTATCTTGATTGCGGGCCTTATGGCCCAAATCCCCATTCCCCCATAAATCTTAAAGGTTCCTGCTGGCCAAGCCCACCCCCTCCAAACCCTCCGATGAAAAAAGCAAAAATTAAAGCGAGACTCTTGGCATTGGCTGTCTCCCCTTCTGTACTCCCTCCCCGGTAAAATAAACTAAAAATAAAGGCCTTCTCTCCCAACCCCAACCCTCCTGCTCTTCTCGTACCTGCCAGAACCTCAGTCCCGTTTCCAGCGCTGGAATCCAGTACTCTGCGAACCCAGCAATTGCATGATTGCTCTGGCAGCAGCCCTGTAAGCATAAACTATCAGAGTAACTGTTTATCCCAGCTGTGGCTGGAAATGGCACTGAGATTCTGGCAGGTGCTGGCAGGGTGGGTGCAACGACATGACTGCCGGTATTTGTTAACCCCCAGAGGAGAAACGAGGCTGGACCAAGTTAGAGCTGGCTAGACGAAGACCAGGACTGGCATGACACCAGAATCTTCTGTTTTCCCCTTGGGTTGAGCTCTCAGGTTCTGGTGGCCAGCAGGACTTAGCAGGAGGTACTCACATGAAAATTAAAAGGCACACACAAGAGCAAGGCTGGCCTGCTACTAAGGCAGGGGACAAGAGAATGACCAAAAAAACAAGACAGAAGGGAACCAGGACTAGATGGACACAAATTAAACAAAACCAGAAGGCCGCAAAACTAGGGCTAATCAGACATAGCAGAAAGTCAAAGTAAAAGAGTAGAGCAACAGAGGGCCACAAGGACCGAACTTGGACCCAAGCTGAGCCACAGCACTCAGAGAGAGGCAGACCTTTTAGTTGTGACAATGCAGGGAACATGGCTGCCAGCATGCCCCCCCCCCAAGATACAAAGCTTGGAGACCTGAGCAGCAGGGAACATGGCCCACTGAAGGCCCCTGCTGGCTGGAGGGGAGCACTGGTCAAAGATCCTTATATTATACCCCTAAAAAGGGCGGACTTCAGATGTCCCTAGAGAGCTCCCTACTCCTGGATCTCAACTGAAAATGAGTTCCAAGGCATCTGGAACATAGTCTGGCTGGAGCAGAGCTTGCAAAGCAGAGCCTGGAACAACATCTTCTGCTGCTGCTGCTGCTGGATGGAGCAGTCTCTGGAGCGGACTGTGGAGCAACTCTTGCTGCTGCCTCTGAGAGTGGATTCTTAGGAATGGAGTCTGGAGCAACAAGGACTGGATTCCTGGAAGCAGAGCCTGGAGCAACTGTTGCTGGAAGCAGAGTGCTGAGTACGGAGCCTGAATCAGACATGGAGCCAGAAGCATAATCTGACTTCCTCACTGAGGACAGGTGTAAGTTTTGGAAAATAGATACCAGGGCCCTAAAAGGAGAAAATTCTTCTGTTACTGAGACTAAAGCAGGGCCTGGCCTGTAATCTGGAGCAGGATCTAGTTTGACAGGTAGGGTGGCTGGATCTGGATTCCAGAATGGGATCCAGCTTGGCAAGATCCAAAATAACATATAACATGATATCAAAAATAGGTACTGGATCAAGGTCAGGATCAGAGACTGGGTTTGACCCAGAGTCTGGAGATGGAGGATGAACAGGCTTAGCCAGCATGGCTCCAACACTGGCTACAGCAGGGGTTGTACAAACATCAGGGCTGCCTTCTCTAGTGCTAGGGATCGAAACACTAATGCAGGAAAATGACAAGCCACACAGATATCAGAAGTATTACTTGAAAAGCACATGCAGCTGCTCCAGATCCAGGTTTTCTACTAGGGAAACCGTTTTTTTTTTTAAAGGAAACTGAACCACAGTGTGGACATACCTGGCTAACTGCAGGTCTCAGCCTGAAAAAATGGAACTTGGCTTATTGAAGCTCATATTGCCACTCCTGTGGGGTTCTGTGGCTTCAGCTTGATGTGATGCCGAAACTGCAGAAGCAGGGCTGGACCCAATTAGAGCTGGCTAGAAAAAGACCAGGACTGGCCTAACACCATAAGAACATAAGAAATTGCCATGCTGGGTGAGACCAAGGGTCCATCAAGCCCAGCATCCTGTTTCCAACAGAGGCCAAACCAGGCCACAAGAACCTGGCAATTACCCAAACACTAAGAAGATCCCATGCTACTGATGTAATTAATAGCAGTGGCTATTCCCTAAGTAAACTTGATTAATAGCAGTTAATGGACTTTTCCTCCAAGAACTTATCCAAACCTTTTTTGAACCCAGCTACACTAACTGCACTAACCACATCCTCTGGCAACAAATTCCAGAGCTTTATTGAGCTTTGAGTGAAAAAGAATTTTCTCTGATTAGTCTTAAATGTGTTACTTGCTAACTTCATGGAGTGCCCCCTAGTCTTTCTATTATCCGAAAGCATAAATAACCGATTCACATCTACCCGTTCTAGACCTCTCATGATCTTAAACACCTCTATCATATCCCCCCTCAGCTGTCTCTTCTCCAAGCTGAACAGCCCTAACCACTTCAGCTTTTCCTCATAGGATCTTCTGCTTATACTGAGCACCTTCCCCTTGGGTTGAACTCTCAGGATCTGGTGGCTGGCAGGACTTAGCAGCAGGTGCTCACAAAAGAACTAAAATGCACCCAGAAGGGCAGGGTTGGGCTGCTACTGAGACAGGGAACAAAAGGTTGCCCACAAAACAAGGCAAAACAAACTCAGGACTAGACAGACATAGGACAAACAATACCAGAAGGCAACAAACACAGGGCCAATACAAATAGGAAACAAACAAGAGCAGAGTATACAAAACCAGAAGTCCACAAAACTAAGACCAAACAGACAAGGACAACCAACAGGATGGAACAGACACACAGATCAAGAAAGCCATAAAACTAGAGCCAAATCGACAAAGCAGAAGACCATCACCAGAAGGACTAAACTTGGACCCAAGCTGAGCTATAATACTCACAGAGAGGCAAGCTTATAAGCTATGACAGAGAACATGGCCCTCAGCAGGACCTCCATACCTGCTGGCAGGAGGGGAGCACTGCTCATAGATCCTCACTGTGAGAGGATTAAGGTTGGGGAGGGGAAGAGACCTTAGTTGCTTTTACCAGGGATGGATCAGAGAGGGGTCGAGAGGCAATGCCAAGAGTCTTGCTTTAATTTTTACTTTTTTCATTGGAAGAGTTGGGGGCCTGGGCTTGGCCAGCAGAGGCCTTCAAAATTTTTAGGAATCGGGCTGAAGGCCTGCAGTCAAGATTTTTTATAATTCATGAGTTTTATAATTCATGAGTTTTATAATTAATGAGTTTGTTTCCTATTTGAAGATATCCAGTTAAGTGGCAGGTTATCTAGCCGCACAAGAGTCGATAACTTTAAATCTAACCTGCCATTTTTAAAAACTGGCCAATTGGGTTTAACGTTATCCAGCTAAAGTTAGCAAGATAACTTTAATCAGGGATATTCAATGGAGCATTTATCTGCTGAATATCGAGGACAAATTATCTGACTAACATTACTGAATATTACCTTTTTTGTGTGTTGTGGGAATAACCACCATGCCCTGTGATTTCAACCAAATCTCTATCCAGGAATCCAGTCTTCCATACGTGTAATATCTGTAGGGGTTCTGATGAAGGCTGGTGCATTGTCATCCTGATTTACTAAGATGCATAAAGATGTGAGTGGTAAAGTAGGAGCTGCTGAAAACATAGATACACCTTTAGGAATGAATCTAAAAAGTGGGTCTGAATGAAAATGTATTGAACTGTAAAAGATAGTTATAAGCACCTTGGTGTCAGAGTGCAAGGAAAGATTGATCTTAAATCAGAAGTTGTGTCAAATCTTTTAAAGTTAGAGCTGACCAGGCCACCCAACAAAGGACACACATCTTAAGGATTTTGGGGGTGGAGATTCTGTCAACAAAATTACCTAAAATATTTTGGTAGTACTGCTGCTTTAAGAACTAGTAGTCTGTTCTTTTTTTTTTTTACTTTTTATTTATAGATTTTGAAAAATAGACAAGATATTACGTCTTGAAAAAAAATAGTTAATTGAAATTAGAAACAGATACATAGGAAAAAAATAAAATATTATCAATGCACAGCCTTTTCAATTTACCAATCAAAGTCCTCAAATAAGGGGAGATCCAATACATAACTCAAGATATATTGTTACTTTACGAGGAAAAAAAAACCTCAGTACCATATCAGAGGTCTGGATAGTTAGATTCACGACTGGGGACTTCCGGAGGGACCGACAATTGATATTTTATCACTCAAGAACTGGGTCAATTGTGGAGGGTCAAAACAAATATAAGAATTATTTTGATATTTAATCTAACATTTACAGGGATATTTAAGAAACAAAGCAATCCCCATTTATTGAACCCTAGAGCACATAAGAAGAAATTGTTTACGTTTTTTCTAAGTTTGTTTAGAGACATCAGGAAACACATTCACTTTAAGTTGCAGGAAAGTTTCAGATCTGTGTAGAAAAAATAATTTAAATAGCCAGTCTTTAGCAGGTTCAAAGACAAAAGTAACTATAAGCTTAGCCGGGAGAGTCAATTCTGTATCTGAGGTTTCAAGCAAAGCAGATACATCCACATAGCACCATCAGAGGGTTCCAAAGGCACTTGTGAACTCCTCTTAAAAGATGGCAAATAAAATATCTTGGAAACTAGAAGAATAGTATTCTCAGGCACTTGAAGAATCTCCATAAGATACCTCCTAAATATCTCTCTAGGAGACACCGAAGGCAGTTTATAAACCTAAGGTTCATGTTTCCAACACTTGCCAAGATATAGCAGAATGATGAGCCGTGGCCATACAAGGGGCGGGGGGGGGGGGGGGGGGCGATATTGTGCAGCCAGTCACATCACGGCAGTGTGATTTTGCCTGCCGAGCTGTGGCCACACCGCACACTGTCGCCTCCATAGCGCCATGGGAAAAGGTGGTGTTATTTCCTGCGGTGCTGCTGACGATAATGTGTAAAACATTATGGCCTGCAGCGTTACCAGGTCCAACTCATCACAAACCCCGCCCACACTCCTCCCCTTCCACTAATTAGCATTTTACCACCACGATGTGACGGTATCACATGTGGTAGGGCATTATCGCACGCGATAACAGCCCAACACACAATAAAGAATGACCCTAAATGTTCTCAAAATGTTCCATTTTCAAAGCAAAATTTAAATTCTTTTTGATAATAGCCTCTTGAGTTGTTTTAACAACATTTATCTCAGAATGAACAGATACAAATTGTTGGCCCAAATCTGTTGAAGTATTTGTTAGGGCCTGAACACCCCTTTCCAAACCAGTACAGTTCTGAACTACAGGAGACAATTGCTGAGATATTAAATTTCCAAGATCTACAATGGCATCCCAAATTGCTTATAAAGTAAAAGGAAAGGTTCTTCTTACCAAGAAAGACAGTGAGAAATCTGTTGGGACTCACATAGTTCACTGCTGTCAGAAATTCTGTCTCTCCCCATTCTGCCAACTCCAACCATCACTTCACCCAGTAGTCCTGAAACACTTGCAGGACTCGCCATTGCAGGGCCTTCCGCTCCATTCCCCATGGGCATCATCGACCCAGCTACTTCATCTGCCAACCCACCCGATGGCACTTGGGAGATTCTAGCAGTGGCAGGATTACCGAGCGTATTCTCTGCACCGGACTCAACAGTGATAGTGAGACTAGGAGAGAAGGGAGCTCAAATTTCCCTCCCTCGCTCTCCAATGGCTGACTCCCCAGCATGTATCGACTGAAGACAACATGGGCGTCCAACGGGCCCATTAGAGGAGGCTTCAGATGGACTGCGGGGAGAGGTCCAGAATTGGGCTTCCTCCTGCAATCCATAACAGGTAAAAGACAATTAGGAGCAAGAAAATTCAAGCAAACTGCCGGAGGGAGATCTAAGTGCTGCCATCTACTGATCGGCCATCTTGGATCTCCTCCACTAGTAGTCTGTTTTAGTAACAATCACTTGATATTAAAATACAGATTCAACACTTTGAAACTTACTATGCAAATAAAACAGCACATAAAACCTATAAATAAAATGTGAAATATTAATAAACCATTACTTTTCTAACTATACTAAAGAGGAAAGCTGCCCCACACTGTCATCGTTGGTATGCAAATTCAGCTGTACTTTCCAGCTCTGTCCCTCTCGCTGTATGGAAATTGAGCTCCACCTCTCTCATTCTACTCTCCAGCTCTACCACTCTCTCTTCTATATTGTCCAATCCATTGTCTACCACCACATATGGAAATTGAGCTCCACCCCTCTCTCTGGCTGTACTCTCCAGCTCTGCAGCTCTCTCTGAATTCTCCAATACCCTCTCTACTATCATAGAAACATATAGAAACATAGAAATGACGGCAGAAGAAGACCAAATGGCCCATCTAGTCTGCCCAGCAAGCTTCACACATATTTTCTCTCATACTTATCTGTTTCTCTTAGCTCTTGGTTCTATTTCCCTTCCATCCCCACCTTTAATGTAGAGAGCAGTGATGGAGCTGCATCCAAGTGAAATATCTAGCTTGATTAGTTTGGGGTAGTAGCCGCCGCAATAAGCAAGCTGCACCCATGCTTATTTGTTTTACCCAGACTATGTTATTAGCCCTTATTGGTTGTTTTTCTTCTCCCCTGCCGTTGAAGCAGGGAGCTATGCTGGATATGCGTGATGTATAAGTCTTCTCCCATGCCGTTGAAGCAGAGAGCCATGCTGGATGTGCATCGAAAGTGAAGTATCAGGCCCATTTGGTTTGGGGTAGTAACCGCCGTAACAAGCCAGCTACTCCCCGCTTTGTGAGTGCGAACCCTCTTTTCTTCTCCCCTGCCGTTGAATCAGAGAACTATGCTGTATATGCATTGAAAGTGAAGTATCAGGCTTATTTGATTTGGGGTAGTAACCGCCGTAACAAGCCACCTACTCCCCTCTTTGTGAGTGTGAATCCTTTTTTCCACATTTCCTCTTGCTGTTGAAGCTTAGAGCGATGTTGGAGTCAAGCCTGTGTATGTTTATTTAATAAGGGTATTGACTCCAGGCAGTAGCCATCATTCTGGCGAGTCACCCACTCTTCATTGGCAGCCTCTTGACTTTATGGATCCACAGTGTTTATCCCACGCCCCTTTGAAGTCCTTCACAGTTCTGGTCTTCACCACATCCTCCGGAAGGGCATTCCAGGCATCCACCACCCTCTCCGTGAAGAAATACTTCCTGACATTGGTTCTGAATCTTCCTCCCTGGAGCTTCAAATCGTGACCCCTGGTTCTGCTGATTTTTTTCCTTAGGAAAAGGTTTGTCGTTGTCTTTTGATCATTAACACCTTTCAAGTATCTGAAAGTCTGTATCATATCACCTCTGCTCCTCCTTTCCTCCAGGGTGTACATATTTAGATTCTTCAATCTCTCCTCGTACGTCATCCGATGAAGATCCTCCACCTTCCTGGTCGCCCTTCTCTGTACCGCCTCCATCTTGTCTTTGTCTTTTTGAAGGTACGGTCTCCAGAATTGAACACAGTACTCCAGGTGAGGCCTCACCAAGGACCTGTACAAGGGAATAATCACTTCCCTTTTCTTACTCGATATTCCTCTCTCTATGCAGCCCAGCATTCTTCTGGCTTTAGCTATCGCCTTGTCGCATTGTTTCGCCGACTTCAGATCATTAGACACCATCACCCCAAGGTCCCTCTCCTGCTCCGTGCACATCAGCCTTTCCCCCCCCATTAAATACAGTTCATTTGGATTTCCACTCCCCATATGCATGACTTTGCACTTCTTGGCATTGAATCTCAGCTGCCATATCTTCGACCACTCTTCCAGTTTCCTTAGATCCCGTCTCATTCTCTCCACTCCTTCCGGCATGTCCACTCTGTTGCAGATCTTAGTGTCATCCGCAAAAAGACAAACCTTACCTTCTATCCCGTCCGCAATGTCGCTCACAAAGATATTGAACAGGACCGGTCCCAACACCGATCCTTGCAGTACACCACTTAAAACCGCTCTCTCTTCAGAGAAGGTTCCATTTACCATCACACATTGTCTTCTGTCCGTCAACCAATTTGCAATCCAGGTCACCACCTCGGCACTCACTCCCAAGCTTCTCGTTTTATTCACCAGTCTCCTGTACGGAACCGTATCAAAAGCTTTGCTGAAATCCAAGTATATGATATCGAGCGCTCTTCCTCTATCCAATTCCTTGGTTACCCAGTCAAAAAAGTCAATCAGATTTGTCTGACAGGATCTTCCTCTAGTGAATCCATGCTGCCTCTGGTCCATCAATTCTCCGGACTGTAGATAGTTCACTATTCTCTCTTTCAACAGTGACTCCATTACTTTTCCCACCACTGAAGTGAGGCTAACCGGTCTGTAGTTACCAGCCTCCTCTCTGTTCCCACTCAGTACACTCTGTTCCCACTCAGTACACTCAGCTCAGTCTGCACTCTCTATTACCACACATCTCAATTACGCACTTCCTATACTTCACAGTATCTCCCCATCTTTGGAAGGGCTTTTTCTACTAGTAAGGTAATAATATCCAAGAAATGCAGAAACAATTGCAAAGAACCTGCAAACCTGTGTAATTTATATTTAAAACTAGCGGTACCCGGCCACGAGTTGCAGTGGCAGAGTCAGGTTCTTTACCCTCCCTCCCCCTTCCCCTTGCTCATTTACCTCAGTCACTCATCCTCCTCCCCCTTGGTCACTCACCCCACCTTCCCTCCCCTCTCCCCACTCCAACTCTCTCCCCTGACACCTCTCCTCTCATTCTCCCTCCCCTGACACTCACCTCCCCCCTCATTCTCCCTCCCCTCACTGTTACCTCCCCCCGCCTACTGCCTACCCTTCAGATCAGAAAACCTTTGTCTTTCTATTTCTGTGGGAACCCCCCCCCCAAACCCCCCCCCCCCCAATCCCAACCCTTTAAATCAAATAATAACCCCCCACCCTCCTGCCCCCTCCCAAGACCTGGGAAATTAAAATTGTTAGTGCTACATGTGGTCTGTCCCTGGGCATCTGTGCACATTATATAGCCAAATAGGGGAGTGCCTAACCAAATTTGCACGTCCAAATTTGTTTTGTGGTCTGGGGAGGGCTATTTTGGTGCATTCCTGAGATCGTGCAAGTTTAGTGTATGTATTTGTGTGTGAACCTCCCCCTTCCCCCAAAAAACAACCCTATGAGAAAAGTTCTCTTAAACTAACCACTACACACTCTCCTGCCCCTCCCCCCCAGCCCTGCGAAAAACAGTAGCCAAGCCCCCTGCCCCCCCAGAGTTGCTGAATGAATGAAACCTGCCTCCCCCTCGTGACCCCTCCCCAAGATGTTCTCAATAAATTCATTACCACCCCCCACCCTCCAGACCCCCTGAGACCTGATAAAAATGTCAGTCGGTGGAGTGGGGGTTCAGGAGCGGTCCGGGAGCGATGTATTGGCGTTGGTCCGTCGGCTGTGAGCACTGAAACGGGTTCAGATGGCTCTTTGCCCTTACTATGTCAGTGGGGTGGAGCAATGGCAGTGGTAGGTCCTCTGACATAGTAAGGGCAAAGGTCCGCCAACTGCCAGTCCTGAAAATGGCGCCGAAGGGCCCTCGCCCTTACTATGTCACATGGGCTACTGCCACCATTGGTGTCCCCGAGTGGCATAGTAAGGGAAAGGGCCATCGGCGCCATGTTGATTGCTGGCAGCCGATGGCCGTAGTGCAGGAGATGTGTCCCAGACCGGTCCTGGCCCCCCGCTGGAGCCTCCCGGACTTCTGTCAGGTTTTGTGTGTGTTGTGAGGGCCTGGGAAGTAAATAAATTTGGCATGTGTGGGGGGAGTGTGAGGAGGGTGGTTTTGTGTGTGTTGGGAGGCTGTGGGAAATAAATCAATTTGGCATGTGTGTGGAGGGGGGTGTGGAGGGTAGTGGGTGTATTTTATCTGTAAAGGAAATAGTTATCTTCCTGCGAAAAAAGTGCGCAAACGTGTTAAAATGGAAGTGAAACGTGGACCTGGACTGGCGAAATGATTAGTGTAGCGTGTGTTAGTGTAAGGTGTAACAGATGGTGCTTACGTCCAGCAGATGTCGCTGTTTTCTCGAAACAATTTTTAAACCTATTTTACCTGTCACAGGTGTGACATATCTGTAATGTAAGTACAGAAGAACCTTCCTGTATGCGAAATGAAGGTTGTGTCCAAATTTGAAAGCAATCGGTTCAGTGGTTTCTGAGATAAGCGATTTTGTCCGAACTATTTAACATTTTTATTTATATAGAAGATGATTACAGCCAATCAACACACAAAAACCAAAAAGCTTATTTGCTACATTAAATATAGTATAGCAACAAAGCCTTGTATGTGTTTTGACAGAAAAGTTGATAAAGAGTTTAATTGTGACTTATCATAACCTGAATACCAAAGACAAAAGGTCTGAAAGATTATTTCAAGGTGAAAAAAAAAATAATGCTGTGTAATGAATGAGAGTTACAAGAAGCCAGAAGCAGCAAGAAACGAGCCTTCAGAATGCACTCCCCTTTTAATTAATAGTCTTTAAGATACTCTAGGAAACAAAATTCATTCCATCTTTCAGCATGATGAAGGGATTTCAAATTTGCTTGAACTAACTTATCCATCTCATGAATCTTCCTACAATAAAACATGGGATAGGCAAGGTGGGAATGTCATTCTCTTTTTTATCCAACTGACTGTTCGAAAAGGCTTCTTCTTGGTCACCATTTTGTGACAGCAGTGCATGAAAGTAAGAACTGTTCAGACTCAAGGTGTGCCTGACTGTAATATTAATCTGCATTGATTTATATGCAACCCTGGATCTGTCAATAGGCACCCATATTGCCTGTGCCTAGGGTGGCAAACATTTTGCTGCCTTCCAGCTCTGCTACCTGGTAACAGACTCTTACAGGAGGTAGTAGGCTGAAAGCACCAAAAGTGCCTAGGTACAGCAAAATCCTAAAGCCGTCCCTCCTTATATGAGGTCTTTCATTCAAACTGGATCCCAAAGAGCTTTATCATTTAATGGTTTAGGAAAGTACAGGCAGGCGCCTACTGGCTTGCTAGCCCATTTCTTGGGTCAGAACTATTCTGCCAGCACTATACGAAAATAAATTAACAATAATAATAATGTAGCTTAAAAAAGAGAAAAGATCTTTAAGATGATAAAAATATTTTTCTCTAGTTTTCCACAGCCATTCACTTTAGGAGGGGGGCAATTCATTTACAAAGGGGATGATTTTCAAGACTTATGTGGGGTTTGCGCGCGTAAAATCGGCACTGCGTTCATAAGGTGCCTTTGTGCAAGATAAGTGGATTTTTGTAAGGGCAGGAATATGCACATACTTATGATGTCCATGTGTGCATGCAGAAACAGGGCAGTTTGCGGAAGTTCCAGGGTGGGCTTTGGAAGAATGTGCACATATAAGCGGAGTGCGCACATACATCAATCAAACACGTGCTCACGATTTTACACCTGATATTTAACCTGCGGAATTTGAACCTTACTCATCTTTTGGGACCTGGTGCTTGGGATGATGGTTAATGCCAGAGACTAGAGATTGATGGAAGTTGGTTGAGTGTCTGCAGTTGCTTTGGTTTGAATAAGCGTTCCTGTTTGTAATAATCTGTTTGTGCAATTTGGATGCTCTTTCTGTGATTTCTTGTGAGCTTGTGTTTTGTCAGTTTGTCTGTCATTTCTGTTTGTCACTCAGCGGGTCTTTCTCTCTTTGGGTGTCTGGGTGCCTCAGGATGTGAGTGCCTCCATTGCTGGAGGTTTGTGAGGATGTGTGCCTGCTGCTGGGGTGGTGGGTGAGGGTGCTATAAATGTGCTTATTTTGTGGACTCTTCATTTGAGGAGGAAGAGGCAATAAAGGAGGAGGACATATCCCATGGAGAGAATATATATAGACCATGGATCCAGCTTTTAGGCATGTCTGAGGAGCAAGTATTTCACAGGTTCAGGTTTAATAAGGAATCCATTTTATTTCAGTGCCAGCAATTGGAGGGAGATCTGCTTGGATCTCCTTCCACACAGAGAGGTGACACCTTACCAGAATACCTCATAGTGACCACAGCCCTGGATTTTTTTTGCCACTGGCAGCTTCCAGACCCCTCTTAGGGCACAGTGTGAGTAAGCCAGTCAGCCACCTCACTCTATATTTCACAGATTTTGACCACTGTTCTCACAGGAACAAATCAGTGTATTTCTTTTACTGCTATCAGACAGCACCAACAGCAAACTATGACAGAATTTCATGACATTGATCATTTTCCCATCAGTTTTATTGCAGACACATTGCATTTAAACCACCTGCTGGGAGTGATGCCAGCTATAGACATAAGAACATAAGTTTTGCCATGCTGGGTCAGGCCAAAGGTCCATCAAGCCCAGCATCTTGTTTCCATCAGCAGCCAATCCAAGTCTCATACATGGCAGGATTACTAAGTTCAATAGATTCCATGCTGCTTATCCCAGGGTCAAGGAGTAGATTTCCCCAAGTCCACCTTAATAATGGTTTATGAACTTTTCTTCCAGGTACTTCTACAAACCTTTTTTAAACCCAGCTACATTAACAGTTTTTACCACATCCTCTGGCAGAGAATTCCAGAGGACACCACAAGGGCTTTCACTCCCTTAACATGCAGGTGTAGAGCACCCCTAGATCTCCACTAGATGGCCATAGCTCCCTGCCCTTGGATTATTCAACAGTAGAGGGGCGTGCCATTTCCAACAACATCTCCCCAGAGGATTGCTGGAATGGAGAGCTCCAGCAGAGAGAAGAGTGTGGTCATTTTATTTGGAAGTTGGAGAGTAAGGATCTGTTTTGTTTCTTCTTGAGTTAAGAGAAGGCTCCCTGCCTTTGCTAATGTTTTGGGAGAAGGATAACTTTCAGTGCATTCCTGGCCTGTTAGGATCTGCCTCCTATTTTGGTAGAGACTATTGGTGGAAGTTTGGAGATTTTTAGATTTTTACCTCAGGCCTGGGTCAGGGCTGAGGCCTTGGAGTCGGGACCCAGTCTCTGGACTAGGCTACGACGGGGCTGGACTTGGACCCTGGCCTCGGCCAGGGCCCCATTGTCAGGACCCAGTCTCCAGACCTGGCCCTGGGGTCAGGCCAAGGCTCAGACATCGGGACCTGGGCCCAATATCAGGTCTGGGTCTGGGTTGAGGCCCTGGCATTGGGACCTGGCCTCCGGGCTAGGCCACAGTGTCGGGTCTGCACCTGGGCTCCAGCCTATGCCGAGATCTCAGTCTTGCATTGGCCGAAGCCAAGGTCACGGCATCTTACCACAGCCTTGGCCTTGCTTTGGCCTGAACCATCACCAGTATATTTTCATTTTTTTTGAGCATTTTTGAGGATTTTTTTTTTATGTTTGATTCATTTTTTTCACTCAAATCAAGCAAATCCAATATCTCCACAAATGAACATTTGTGGGGAAAAAACCTCCCAAAAAACAAAAATGAATTGTTATTCCCTATACATCCCTATATGATATCAGCACTGAAGATCAAACTAACATCAATGCTTTGTTGTGGCCAGAGATCAGTATGGCACACACCATGTGGGCTAGCCAATTCCTGTCTGCTAGCAGGCAAAGGCAAACTGACAAATAAAGTTGCAGGAGGCTGATTTTTTGGATAGTTGCAGTTTAGCATTTAAATTCTAATGCAAGCTGTCCTTTGAAGCTCTTGAGTCAGGCCATTAAACAAATTCCTAAAGGAATTGCAATGCCTTGGGTTGCAGTGTGGATTAACTTGTATTCTACCTCTGCAGGAATTGGCTATCTTGCCCACTCTGATATAGGCTATAACAGCTGCAGACAGAAACAGTTTTACTTGTATGAGAGAAAACACACATGCACGTTACATAGGTACAGCAAAAAAAAACACCCCAAAAAAACAAACCAAGAATAGCAACAAGTTAAACTGGTCTTATATGCAGGTTAAACTAACCTTACATGCCTTCTAAGCAGGAGTTATCTCACTGACTGACACCTGACACAGTAGCTTCTATGGTGGGCAAAACCTTGCACTCGATGGAAGATAAGCTGAGCAGAGTTAAAGGACCTTTTTTATGGCTTGGAGCCTGTTTGGATGTGCCCTTCTTGTAGAGGTCCCTCCATTTTTTTTCATTCATAGGTTCTCTATGACCTAGTGGTTGTGGAAACTGCATTCCGTTTTTCAGCATATCTTGATAGATTTTGGGTTTCTGATAAGGTTCATTTTAATGGATTCATGGACAAATAGATGATTCTGGGCCTTCAGAATTTCATTGATCACATTGCCTCTGCCTCCAACAGCAAATTAGGCTTGCGCAGCTGAGCATCCCTCCTGGCAGCCATTCTGTATGTACTATTCAGTGGGTACATGTGCGGCTGAGCATCCCTCCTGGCAGCCATTGTGTATGTACTATTCAGTGGGTACATGCACAGATCTAAACTACCCGCACCTGTGCTTCAGTTTCTGTACATTGCATACGTATGTGGGGAATTGTTTGGCGGGTTAATTACACATGATTGCTTTTATAAAATGAAGGTAAGATCTGCGCATGAGACACATACCCATATACGTTTCATAGCTCTATGCATGCACTTTCCTCACTTCTGTGTGTACAATGTGCCGTAGATATAGAGGGGGTCAATATTCAAAACTGGCCAGTTAAATAACTTAGCCCATTATTACTTATCCTAAGTTATGATGTATATTCAATGGCACAGCTATGTCGCTGAATATGCGCATATTAGCCAGATAAGTCTAACCAGATAAGTCTAACCAGCTAAGGGTAAACCTGCTCTATGGCACATCTAAGCTTAGCCATACAATTTATGTGGCTAAGTCCGAATATTAGAAGTTAGCTGCATAAGTTATAGGGCTAACTCGCTCTGCCCTGATCTGCCCACAACTTATGCAGCTTTTTAGCAGTATAAGCAGTAGCTTATCCAGCAGTAGCTTATCCAGCTTATCCAGTACTGCTTATCCAGCTATTTAGCTGGATAAGCAGTACTGGATAAGCAGTAGCTTATCCAGCTAAATAGCTGTTGCGTCTGTCGGTCTTCGATGGCTTCGCCCCGCTTGCCTCATCTTAATCTCAGCTCCTTTCTCTTACCTGGGCAAGATGGCTACCGCAACGTCGTCAAGCCGACCTCTCTGGCGTCCCCAGAACAGCTATGGTGCAGCCTTTCGCCATTGCTCCTCCAAGGTACCTACTAGGGTGCGCGTGTGCAACCCACGTCTTTATACAAACGTTGGTGCGAACCTCGAGGGTGTTCCCTCATGCTGACATCACGCCATCTGGGTATATCAGCCTCATTGATTTGTTAGCTCCCCGAGTTAGCAAGGACTCAAATCCATTCCTGTCTACGCTACTCTGCCGCTTCTGTGCTGCCGCTGGAAGCTTTCTCTCATCCCTTCGGATGCTTATCCCTTCGGATGCTCATCCCTTCGGATGCTCATCCCTTCGGATGCTTATCCAGCTAAATAGCTGGATAAGCAGTACTGGATAAGCTGGATAAGCTACTGCTGGATAAGCTACTGCTTATACTGCTAAAAAAGCTGCATAAGTTGTGGGCAGATCAGGGCAGAGCGAGTTAGCCCTATAACTTATGCAGCTAACTTCTAATATTCGGACTTAGCCACATAAATTGTATGGCTAAGCTTAGATGTGCCATAGAGCAGGTTTACCCTTAGCTGGTTAGACTTATCTGGTTAGACTTATCTGGCTAATATGCGCATATCCTTGGGTATCCGCTCCTCGGGGGCCCTCTGCTTTATTTCAGGTGCCTTACAGGGAACAGGTACTCTCTCCTCGAGGGCCTGCTCTCCCTACCTCAGTGCCTGTACCTTCATCTACTTATCTGGTGGAATCGCATACCAACAGCTATTCTCAGTGAGTACTCTAACCTCTCAGTCTGTCTCACCCACAGTATCTCCTCGCTGGGATACCTGCTGGGGAACCTCCTGACGTCATCGTGGAGAGAAGGGCTCCCTCTGCCGAGGTCCCTGGGACTGCAACTACAGACTACCTCACTACTGCCACCTGGTGGCTACCATCTAGCTGTTTAATAAAAGAACATTTTCCTGTGTTTTGTGTAGCACGAGTCTAGCCCAGTGCTGTGGCTCCTCACGGGGCTCCTCCCCATGGGCATTGTCACCTCCACAGCACCCAAGGATCCACCAAAACACACATAACCACAACAATAGCACTGAACACGTTTTGAATATTGACCTCAGAATGTTATGTTAAGATGGCATAACTATGTGTGCTTAACTAACTATTTCATAAGTTTGTATTCAAAGCTCAGACCTAGTACCATACAAATACATTATGTATTTTTCTGTGATACGTAGACCCTTCCTTCTACTAATGATAATTACCGGTATGTAGAATATGTTATATGTAACAAATGAAAAAATGGAGCAAAGACACCCTTAAAATACACAATGACATACAAATATATGCAAAATGGTGCCCTCTCATTGAAACATGATACAGAATTCTAGTAAATATAAAGGTGTCAGTCAATACTTGTGATCAAAATCTAATCCACAGTCACTTGCTCACAATGGGTTACAAACTGTATCAGGCGAGATCATAGAAACATAGAAATGATGGCAGAAGTAGACCAAACGGCCCATCCAGTCTGCCCAGCAAGCTTTCACACTTATTTTTTTCTCATACATCATACATCATACATCACATACATCATACATCACATAATTTACCAGTTCCCACCTAGCTCCCTATTATTAGTAATACCTTTATTAAAACAAACATTCAAAAATATTCTTATCTATTTTGTATTTAAAAAATGTACATTAACTCCTTGTAAGCTGATAAAAAAAATGTTCAAAAGCACAAATTGTACTTAACTGGCAGTGGGCCTACTATGTAAGAGTATACCTCATTGGGTATGTGCTCGTGTCTTCCCGATGTACTTCACTGGCTCAATCACCACCTGTTTTAGAGGAATCCCACAAGCGCTCTCGCTTTTCAGTCACCACCCAACATTGCCAATGTTTCAGCGCTCAATTGTGCCTTAATAAGAGATACAGTCTGACAGCTAGAACAAAGACACAAAAATGTAAATTAGAAAACAACTAAATAGCAAGCATAGTTTAGGAAACTATAAGGGAAAGATATGGGGTGACTCAGTAGGTCTAAAGGGTCAGATTCACTGTGAGGTGTGGTGGTTTGGGGCCTTAATTTGTTGCTAAAGGGATTCTGGAAGAACAGGCTGTCTGCTTTATAATAAGAACCAGGCCCCCTGTGCTCTAGATGTTGCTGGGAGGAAAGACAGCATTTTACTTCTAGGACCAAAGGCCTAAGTTGGTCAGAATTCCTCTAGGATGAATCGCTACATGAGAAAATAAACCCATGGCTGCTTGTATCGTGATGTACAAATGAGTGCAAATTTACTGTACAAGACCAGATAGTTTACAACCCAAACAATTATCCAGTAATAACAGCTTACAATTCTATGAGGGTTATGGGATTTCAGAGCTGCTTATGAATATTGTATTGCACGTGTTTGTGCTTAACAATGTTGTTAACACGTTACCTCCCTAATGACTTGTGCAGACTCTATTTGTTAGCAGGAGGATTCAGTAAGGCATCCCATTTCGGAAAACTGTTGTCTGTTTCCTTACTTCTTGTTGTGCCTGTTTTACACCATTTGAGGCATTGCAGGTCAGCTGTCAACAGAGGGGACTGGATAAACCATACTGCCTTATACTTCAGACATGGCAACCTGGGACAAATGTAACGAGTAGCTAATGACTGTCTTGGGAAGGAGGCTCCACCAAACTCTTACCTTTTCTGATACCTCCTGGTTAAGAGTTGGCCCCTGGTTTCTCTGAGAAACTCCCTATATGTGCATGCCAGCATTGAATAAGGGGTTACATGGGACCTTGTATGGCAACCCACCAGAATTTTCAAAAATAGACCACTTTATACATTTAACATTATTCCAAAACTTTAAAATATATTATAAAGCTGGGGAGGGGGATAAAGAAGAAAGAACGAGAGACATAAATGATATAAAAGGACTCCAAGAATCAGAGAAGAAGAGGTCTTAGTGAGCTTAGATGGAAGGGTGCTGAGGTGCCAGCTGCACAGCTACCAGCTCAAGAGCAGCTATTAACTGCTCTTGAATAGTAACCAGGCAATGGACATCAATAACTAGCCCCCCGACATCAGCTCTCATGCCAGCCACATTTTGGCACAACCACTCCAGAACTATGCCCACAGTTCAATGAAAGCTGAGCTCTGCTAGAGAAGCAGGTGCTCCCCCTGCAAAGCCAACTTCAGAGGCTGCAGGTGGCTCCAGAGTGTCTGTGCCAGGAATTGGCAAAGCATCCTCACCTTCCTTCTCCTCTAAATGGAGGTCCCCAGCAGGGTCTTTCTTCTCAGATTCTGAAGGAAAAATGGGGAAGTGCCCCTAAATGGGTGAGGGCGGAGATAGCTAAATAGGAGAGAATGAGTAGAGGCTGAGCCTGTCTCCTGCTTCTGATGGGTGAAGGGGATAAGGCTGAAGCTTGATTCCAGCTTCTAGTACAGTTGCAAGCTGAGGCCCAGCTCCTGCTGTTGGTGGAGACGGTACTGCTGGAACAGCTGCTGGAGGGGCCTGCGCCTCCTAGGAGGAGCTGGTGGTATCTATGAAAAGATAAAGATATGCGGGTTAAGTGAGAAGGTTGAGTAAAACTTAGTATGAGCCACAGTTAAGTGAAAGAATTGAGTTTTTCCCCAAAGTGTAGGGTTGATTTAGTGGAAGGTTTGTGGCAAGGAAATGTGAATGAAGCAGTAGGGTAACCTTAAGAAAATAAAAAATTGCCATACTGGGTCAGACCAGGGGTCCATCAAGCCCAGCATCCTGTTTCCAACAGTGGCCAATCCAGGCTACAAGTACCTGGCAAGTACGCAAACACTAAGTAGATCCCATGCTATTGATGCCAGTAATAGTAGTGGCTATTCCCTAAGTCAACTTGATTAATAGCAGTTAATGGACTTCTCCTCCAAGAACTTATCCAAACCTTTTTTAAACCCATCTACACTAACTGCACTAACCACATCCTCTGGCAAAAACTCCAGAGTTTAATTGTGCGATGAGTGAAAAAGAACTTTCTCCGATTAGTCTTAAATGTGCTACTTGCTAACTTCATAGAGTGCCCCCAACTCCTTCTATTATCCAAAAGAGTAACTAACTGATTCACATCTACCCATTCTAGATCTCTCATGAATTTAATGATCTCTATCATATCCCCCCTCATCTGTTTCTTCTCCAAGCTGAACAGCCCTAACCTCTTTAGCCTTTCCTCATACTGGAGCCCCTCGATCCCCTTTATCATTTTGGTTGCCCTTCTCTGTACCTTCTCCAGAGCAACTATATATTTTTGAGATGAGGCAACCAGAATTGTATACAGTTCTCAAGGTGTGGTCTCACCATGGAGCGATACAGAGGCATTATGACATTTTCTGTTTTATTCACCATTCCTTTCCTAATAATTCCTCACATTCTATTTGCTTTTTTAACTGCTGCAGTACACTGAGCCAACGATTCAAATGTATTATACACTATGATGCCTAGATCTTTTTCCTGTGTGGTAGCTTCTAATATGAAACCTAACATCCTGTAACTACAGCAAAGTTTATTTTTCCCTACATGCATCACCTTGCACTTGTCCACATTAAATTTTATCTGCCATTTGGATGCCCAATCTTCCAGTCTCACAAGATCCTCATGCAGTTTATCACAGTCCGCTTGTGATTTAACTACTCTGAATAATTTTTTATCATCAGCAAATTTGATTACTTCACTCAAATTCCTTTTCAGATCATTTATAAGTATATCGAAAAGCACTGGTCCAAGTACATATTCCTAAAGCACTCCACTGTTTACCCTTTTCCAGTGAGAAAATTGACCATTTAATCCTACTCTCTGTTTCTTGTCTTTTAACCAATTTGTAATCCACGAAAGGACATTACCTCCTATCCCATGACATTTTAGTTTGCTTAGAAGCCTCTCATAAGGGACTTTGTCAAACGCCTTCTGAAAATCCAAATACACTACATCCACCAGTTCACCTTTATCCACATGTTTATTAACCCCTTCAATAAACTGAAGCAGATTTGTGAGACAAGACTTCCCTTGGGTAAATCCATGTTGACTGTGTTCCATTAAACCATGTCTTTTTATATGCTCTGTGATTTTGATCTTTAGAATAGTTTTCAATATTTTTCCAGGCACTGAAGTCAGGCTTACTGGTCAACTTTCTTTACTGTGTTAATGTTTAAAGGTTTTTTGTACCCCAGTTTCCTGTAAACCGACATGATATGACATTGTCATGAATGCCGGTATAAAAAAGCACCAAATAAAATAAAAAAATAAATATAGCTTCCCGGATCACCTCTGGAGCCCTTTTTAAATATTGGAGTTACATTGGCCACCCTACAGTCTTCAGGTACAATGGATGATTTTAATGATAGGTTACAAATGTTAAGTAATAGATCTAAAATTTCAGTTTTTAGTTCCTTCAGAATCCTGGGGTGTATACCATCCGGTCCAGGTGATTTGCTACTCTTTAGTTTGTCAATCTGGCCTACTATATCTTCCAGGTTCACAGTGATCTGGTTCAGTTCATCTGAATCATCACCCTTGAAAACCATCTCCAGAACTGGTTTCTCCCCAACATCCTCAATAGTAAACACAAAAGCAAATAATTAATTTAGTCTTTCTGTAATGGCTTTATCATCCCTAAGTGCCCCTTTAACCCCTCGGTCATATAATGGTCCAACAGACTCCCTCACAGGTTTCTTGCTTCGGATATATTTTTTAAAGTTTTTATTATGAATTTTTGCCTCTACATCCAACTTCATTTCAAATTCTCTCTTAGTCTGCTTTATCAGTGTTTTACACTTAACTGGACATTGGACAATGCTTATGCTTTTTCCTATTTTCTTCAGATGGATCCTTCTTCCAATTTTCAAAGGATTTTATTTTGGCTAAAATAGACTCTTTTATCTCACTTTTTAACTATGCAGGCAAGGGTGGTTCTATAATGAGGTAGGGTGAGTTGGCCGCTTCAGGCGGCAAGATTTTGAAGCAACAAAATTGGCCCCTGAAACCTTCCTGCCACATCTGCCTCACCCTTCATTCAGGCAAACTCTTAGTCCTGGGGAATTTCGTGCTACTGCGGAGTGCGGAATTCTCCTCCTAGCAGAAATTCCAGTTTTTGTGCAAAATTAGGAGCAGACACCACCCTGCTACGAGCAGACCCCATCCCATTCACAGCGAAGAGAAAGGAGGCCCCAGCTTGCTGCATAGCGGCAAAGAACAAGGAGGCCCTGGCGTGCCACACGGTGGCAAAGAGAAAAGAAGACACCAGTTTTCCAGGTGGTGGTAAAGAGCAGGGAGGTCCCGGCGTGCCATGCGACGGCAAAGAGGAAGGAGGACCTGGAATGCCGCGTCACAGTGAAGACAGGGGTGCAAGTCCTGGCATGCCACAAGTGAAGCAGGCTCTGGTGATTTTGTGTGTAGTAGTTGTGTGAAAGATTGGGAGGTTGTGTTTAGAAGTAAGTGTTTAAGACTGCAAGTCAGTGTGTGTGTGTGTGTGTGTGTGTGTGTGTGTGTGTGTGTGTGTGTGTGTGTGTATGGTAGAGCATGAATGAGGGTGTGTGTGTATGGGAGAGCATTAAAGAGGGGGTATGTGTGTATGGGAGACTATGAATGAAGGGTGTATGTGTGCCAGAGAGAGGAAGTCTTTATGTGGAGAATGTGTATGTGTGTGAAAGATTGGGAGCTGGTGTGCTTAAAAAAGGGAATGTATGTATGTGAGGGTGTTTGTGAGAGAAGGAGCCTGTGTAAAGGGATATGTGTATATGTATGTGAGAGAGAGAGAGAGAGATAGTACCCTGTGTGAGGGTGTATGCATGACAGAGAAAGGGAGCCTGTGTGTGAGGGGGTGTGCGAGAGAGAGAGAGGAAGCCTGTATGAGGAGGTGCATATGTACACAAGAGAGAGGGAGTCTGTAAGTGTGAGAGAGAGGGACAGAGGGAACCTGTGTGAGGGGCAGTCCTGAGAGAGGGGTCAAACTCTGGAAGTGGAGATAGAGTGGAAGGGGTTGAGTCTAGCAGGGAAGGGGAGAGATGGTGGAGGGTGAAGGGTGAAGGAGTTTGGGGGCCCAAAAAGGCAAAGTGAAAGGAGACTAGCCAGCGTTTCCCCTGCAGCCAGCAGCAGGAAAGGGTCTGAGGTGCCGCCAGCTTTTTCCCCTCAGCCTGCAGCAGAAGAAGCCTTGCTATGCATCCAGAGAAAAAGTCCAAAATGTGTATGTGAAAGAGACTTGCCCTGTGAGAGAGACTTTGTGAATGTGTATGAGAGGGTGTGTGTATATGCATATGAGAGGGTGAGGGTGTGTGTGTGTGTGTGTGTGTGTGTGTGTGTGTGTATGAAAGAGTGGGTGTGTGTATGAGAGGGAGGGTGGGTATGGGTGGATGTCTTTATTAGAGGGTGTGTGACAGAGGGAGGGTGGAAGTGTCTCTATGAGAGGGTGTGTGGGGGTGAGTGTGGGTTGTATGTGTGTGTGTATATGAGAGCATGGTGGGGTAGTGTGTGTGTGTATGAGATGGTGGTGGTGGTAGGGTGTGTATGAATGTGTATATATGAGAGGATGATGGGGATGGGGGTGTGTATATATATGAGAGGATGTGCGTGAGTGAATGTGTATGTATGAGAAGGGTGTTTGTGTGTGTATGAATATGTATACGGTATATGAGAAGGGTGTTTATATGTATATGTATGTGTGTGTATGTGTATGAGAGTATGTGTGTGTGTGTGTGTGTGTGTGTATGAGAGAGTTTGTGTGTATGTGTATGTGTGTGTTTATGAGGGAGAGTGCCTGAGCACATGTATGCGTGTGTGAGAGTACCTGTATATATGTGTGTGAGAGAGGTTAAAGTTTGTGCACCCTCCTCCAATCTATGACAATCTTAGGAGGACTGGAAATCTAAAGTTCCCAGGTATGCAGTGTGGGAGGGTTTTTTTTTATCCTTGTTAGTTTTAATTATTGGATGTGATGTATCTGTTGTTTTGAAATATTTTATTAAAGTCCACATTAGCAAACTGATCAAATCAGGTTTCAACAAGCTGCGAATCCTAAGCTGACTTAAACCTTTACTATGCACAGTTGATTTCAGAACAGTATCACAATCTCTATATTCTGTAACCTATATTACTGTTATCCCCTACTTCTAGACTTCTGGCTAGTCACTTAAAACTACTACAACTGCTACAAAATGATGCAGGCAGATTTTTGACTGGAACAAGGAAATATGACCACATCACCCCAACTCTGATAACATTTCATTGGCTCCCTATCAATAATATTTAACAACATTAATCCAAACAATATGATGGGAATAACATTTAAACCACATATTCCAACATGAATTCTTAGATTCCAAAATAAAGGTCTACTGGAAATCCTGACCATAAGAAATTCTCATCTCACACAAACTAGAGACCAAGTGATATCAACTGCTGGCCCAAAGCTATGGAACTCAATGCCAGAGAATCTTCGAACAATAACAGACAATAAGAAAATTAAGAATGACCTGAACACTTGGCTAATCACTAATGCCTATTGTTTGACTGATATATCCAACTCACCTTGACTCAGATAACTGAAATTTGTCCTGAACAATACCCCCCTTATTCTCAACCACCCTATAATCTAGCTATGATTGCATATTATGTGTCTGTCTTTGAAGTACGCCCTTAGCTTTTTAATGCTTACCCTGTTCACCTGTGTGCTTGCCTATCTTTGTAATTCATCTTATGTTTATGAGTGTCAATCCTGTACACCGTTGTGAACTAGTGATTCTCATATGGAACGACAGTATATAAAACACTCAAATAAACAAATAAATAAATAGATAAAATGTCACTTCCTGATGACCCTGGCAGTACTAAGTCACAATACTCACATCCTAATAGTTTCTGTATATATCTCATTTTGCATGTATGTTTTTGCGACGTTCACATTCTTATAATTTAATTTTCTCTATTTTTCTGTTGTTTTTTTTTTTTTAAAACCTTTGTGAAGAAAGTTATTTACTCCTTCAGTCTTACTTTCTGTTTGGTCTTTTCTATGGTAACAGATAAACGGTTTAACACGTTTTGCATATTTCTCACCATTGAATATTACATGTTAGCTTCACGTTCTGAAGTAGAAAAGCTCTCTTCCTTGACAGTTTTTGTTGTTGTTGTTTTTAGAAACTAAACAGATGGCTCGAAACCCTGGACAGGAAGAGCCTTAATTCTGAAGGTAGGGCAAGTATTTATTATATGTCTGTGCCCATATGTGTAATGCCACTGTAAGGCATATGCTGGGCAAGGCTTTGTAAATCTGGCGAGACACACATGATTATTTCAAAGAGCACCTTGACAGAAAACTGATCATAGCAATGCACAATGGGAAAGGAATTAAAAAAGACATGGAATAAACACAGAGGATCCCAGTGGCTAAAGGGTGGAGATGAAGAAAAGGGGTATCCCATGATAACAGGGGTAACCTGCATAGAGCAGCAATTTCCCTAAGAATAAAATAATAAAACATTTAAGAAAATGATTGCTGGACAGAATGGATAGACCACTTGGATCTTTATCTGCTGACCTCTACTATGTTAGGATATTTAGGTGGGGGGATGATCACAGAAATTCAAGATGATGTTTTGCTTTATTAATAATGTCTTAAGAATTTTAAATTAGATACTAGGTCTATATTTATATATATTTATATTTTGGCGGTCTCCTCATGGATTTGTAGAGTCATTGGTTAGATGTTGCTTGACATATTGGGATAGAGATGCTGCCATCGACATATTGGGTTAGAGCAATTGTCACACTATAGCTTGGATGCTGCCAGCTGAGGTCAATCAGCTTAGCCATGGACTTAAACTACATTGAGCCAGAGCTAATTGTGGCTCGAACATAGACACCCCACCTTCCACCCCATCTTCCCTTTTCTGGGTCAGAGATGGCTCAAGTTAAAACTGAATTGTACATCTCTGGCAGTGTCAGTACTGAGTTGTAGGATGAGCTAATTCAGTGGAAGGTGCACACTTCTGAAACTGCCACAAGATCAAGGAATATCATCCTTCAAAGTCAAACCAAATATATACTGATGTGGGAAGTAGGTGTGCGGGTAAGGATTATTTGTTTTTATGTTTATTTTATATTTGGTGATATAATTTTAGTGTAATTTGACTCTTAAGTATTCAAGAGAATTAGGACTTTATTGGTATTTCTTAATTTACAATCAGAATGCAATATAAGTCAATTCAATAAAAATTATTCCCCTTACAATATACTTGTTGCTTATTACTATCACAAAAGATGCCTTTGAATATTCAGTTCAGATATGAATCTCACAACTTCACAGTATCATATTACCTTCTTCATCATCCGCTGATGCAAAGATTAACTCAAGGTTAATTAGTATAGGAGATTTCCATTTTCCATATCCACCTATCATATATCCTGAGTGGTTTTTTGTTTGTTTGGTTTTTTTTTTTTTTGCAGTCCTATAATCTTTGCTGTTAAAGAGTCAAGTTGGAAATCTTCTGCTATTGCAGATTTTAAATTGGTACTGCAGAGTTTTAGTATTCATATTTGTACTGGAAAAAAATGGTTTCTTTGTAAATTATTAGGGATGTGCAGAAGGAAAAAATTTGTTTTGATTTGTTTTTCATTTTGCCGGGACACAAATTCGTTGCATTAGTTTCATAGGGGGAAAACCCAATTTGTTGATTAGTTTTATTCGTATTCGTTTTTCATTTCCCCATTACAGTCAATGGGGGAAGTATTTGCAGCCTATTTTTGGCTGCAGAATTGGGGTTTTCTTATCAATTCTGATGAAACTTCTGGGGAGCAATCATCCGGCTGGTAGAGAGGAGGTAGTCTGGTCCCTGTGGGTTTGATAGGGGCAAGACAGGCTGGCAGAGCTGAGGTAGTCAGGTACCTCTGGTTTTCATAGGGGCAAGACAGGCTGACCCCGGGGAGAGTTCCCTTTCCATTGTGCAGAAAAGGGCTCCCTAGAATGGGTTCGCCCCTAGAGTGGGGTGTTTCCATTGGCATCTAGTGAGCTCTTGCTGGTCTTTTAAAATCTGGTGGACATAGCAGATATACAAACGAGAATTTTGAAGGCCGAGGCGGAGGAGGTTTCCATGTGAA
The DNA here is from genome assembly GCF_901001135.1 of Rhinatrema bivittatum. Classification (NCBI taxonomy): domain Eukaryota; kingdom Metazoa; phylum Chordata; class Amphibia; order Gymnophiona; family Rhinatrematidae; genus Rhinatrema; species Rhinatrema bivittatum. The sequence goes on from NC_042621.1 coordinate 114,959,175, forward strand.
CAGCAGTTCAACATGGGTCAGTGAGTACTAAGAGATAGGCTGGCTACACCCGGGGAGAGTTCCCTTTCCTTTGCGCAGGAAAGGGCTCCCTGAAATGGGTTGTTGGCCCCTAGAGTAGAGCACGAGCCTTCAAAGCATGGCTAATCGATGTGGAGGAGGTTTCCATGTGAACATTGGTTCAACATGGGTCAGCGGGCATTAAGAGATAGGCTGGCTACACCCGGGGAGAGTTTCCTTTCCTTTGTATAGGAAAGGGCTCCCTAGAATGGGTTGCTGGCCCCAGAGTGGAGCATGAGCCTTCAAAGCATGTCAAGTTGACATGGAGGAAGTTTCCATGTGAACAGTGGTTCAACATGGGTCGGCGGGTGTTAAGAGATTGGCTGGCTACACCCAGGGAGAGTTCCCTTTCCTTTGCGCAGGAAAGGGCTTCCTAGAATGAGTTGGCCCCTAGAGTGGGGTATTTCCGTTGGTGTCTAGTAAATACCCAGAAGCTATTAACTGCTTTTGCATTTCAGCTGATGACAAAGGAACTTGAAGAGCTCTCAGAAATAAGAAAACTGCTACTCAAGTCCAAATCTACAATATCAACCTATGTTGACTTTGCACCCTACACAGTGCCTCTGTAAATTATGGGAACACAGAGGATGAACTAAAGTGCAACTACCACCGGTTTCCTATAGTACTAGAAACATTAATGTTGGCACCTAAGAAAGATTTAGGGACAATCGCCCATATTACGAAGGTCATGAAAACTATTGAGCATATGAAATATGCAAGCTCCAAACATCTTAAGTCAGCTTTATATGTTCTTACATTCCAAATGTTGCAAAACAGGAAAAAGAATATTCTGTAAAGAAGTGATGCACAAATACATGAAACTGAAATTAGAAATACTAGAACTAAACTCAGACAGGCACAGTGTTTGAGGTCAGGCCCTTATAGTGACGTAAGGTCTGGACAGTGGACAGATAGGCACAGCGTTTGAGGTCAGGCCCTTGTAGTGTCATAAGGGCTGGATAGTGGACACTGCAGACAGGCACAGTGTTTGAGGTCAGGCCCTTGTAGTGACATAAGGGCTGGACAGTGGACAGACAGGCACAGCATTTGAGGTCAGGCCCTTGTATTGATGTAAGGGCTGGATGGGCAGACACAGCATTTGAGCTCAGGCCCTTGTAGTGATGTAAGGGCTGGACAGTGGACAGACAGGCACAATGTTTAAGGTCAGGCCCTTGTAGTGTCATAAGGGCTGGATAATGGACACTGCAGACAGGCACAGCATTTGAGATCAGGCCCTTGAGTGACATAAGGGCTGGACAGTGGACACTGCAGACAGGCACAGCGTTTGAGGTCAGGCCCTTGTAGTGATGTAAGGGCTGGACGGGCAGGCACAGTGTTTTAGATCAGGTCCTTGTAGTGACGTAAGGGCTAGACTGTGGACAGACAGGCACAGCGGTTGAGGTCAGGTACATGTGCTGATATTATCTGGAGCATATGTGGGAGTTGGAGCAGCTGCAAGGCTTTAAAGTACTTTTATTCATCTTGCCATTCACAGGGAAATTTTAGAAACCCAAGAAAAGGCATGTTTATTTTCAAAAACACTAGCATTTCCATCAATTCTGGTGCCAGCCTTAAGCGGTGAGGGCTCATGATATCCCTGTCATTGAAAATACACGATCACTGGGCACACTGGTTGGTGGACATGACAGATATCGCTGAGCCACTTTGACTAGGTGTGGCCAAACAGTGGACTTGTGTGCCCAATATGCCAGCGGATCTGTCTGCATGTCCTCTATGGTCTCTGTGAGATACCGTGTCACTGACATTTGTGCTGGTGTCTCCTTTGCTTGGGTGGGCTGAGAGTCCTTCTTGCCAGCTGCTTTCACTCTAGCCCATTCCAGAACAGATGCTTGTTTATGGGCAACATGGCTTTGGTGTACTGAAGTGGAGCAGGAAGTACTAGCTGTCGCTGACAGAGTGCTGCTCCTGCTTGGGCTAGCACTACTCTCTGAAGTGCCCGCTGTTTCCTCCTCTGCTTTATGCCTAATCTGTCTCTGCCTATGGCGCACCTGTTCATGAACTTTTGCTAACAGCAGGTCCTTCACAAATGTGAGACAATTGGACTATAGGGCAAGTTTTCCTTTCACACGGGGATCACAGACTGTGGCGAGCATGTATGTGTGGTCTTTTGTTAAAGGTCTTAATCTCTCTTGCACCTGCTTCTGCAACAAGTCCAGACAATGCAGTACCTCTGCTATCATATCCTCTTCCTGATTAAAGCCCTCCAACCTTTCCTCCAGAAAATTAACTATAGGAATGATTTCAGCCAAGGTGGCACTTCTGGAACTCAGCTCCTCCGTGGCATCCTTGAAGGGCTGCATGATTTTTACCAGCTGACTCATGACTAACCAATCATGATGCCCTAGGGAACTATGCACACTTATCTCCATTTCCAGAGAAAGGTCATCAAGGGGTGTCTGCCCACATCCACTAACCTCTGCAGCATCATATAGGTAGAATTCCACCGGGTGCCAATGTCTTGAATGAGAAGCTTGTGAGGCATCTCCAAATCAGTCTGCTTTTGTCGGAGAACCTGCCCCACCTTCACACTTCTGTGGAAGTGAGCTGCTATGTTCCTGCACTTGTGTATTAACATATGCAGGTATTCATTCTCTTGGTGATTGGACTTCAACCCCAGAGCTGACTTCACTACCAGGTGCAGAGTTTGTGCAAAACATCGGATGTTCCGAAAGCACCTGTCGCATATTGCCTTTACCATGTTTGCACCATTGTCTGTGACAAAGAACCCTGCCTGAAGATTCATGTCTCGCTGGTGTAGCTGCCAGCGCACCAGCATCTGTCTGATGCATGCTAGAATATTGACTGAGGTATGGGCCTCATCCGTCAGGTGGGTGTGCAGTAAAGCCTACCTCCACCCTGATACTTGTTCACTAATAGAGCTGCTGCCTGACCCTGCCTCAGCCATGTCCCACCAGTGTGCTGTCAGGGAGAGGTAAGAATGTGCAGCATTCATGGAGGTCTAGATATCACAGGTGAAATGCACACTCTCCTCTGCCTTAGCTAGCAGCACTTGGATGCGACTGCAACACTGGTTGTACAGGCTGGTGATGACCTTTCTGCTAAATGTGGTTCTAGAGGGGACTTTGTAATTTGGAGCTAAGACCTTCAGCAAATGCTTGAAACCCACATTCTCCACTATCTGCAAGGGCTGGTCATCAAGGGCAATCATTTCCCTGATGCTCCTGGTTACAATTTTTGAGGCTGCCTGCCTCCTTCCCCGGGATAGCATTACCGAACACCACCCCATTTCCTCCATGGTGGGTTGTCACTTCTGACACATGGCAGGGGGCTGCTGGCCTGCCACCTGACTGCTAGAAGGGGCTGAGGGCGTGGGGTGACTCTGCTCCTTTTCAACAACTTTATGCTGCCTGGAAAAAGGGGTCCCCTGACTGGTACTGTCACCATCCCCAGATGGCAGTACTGTTGGGTGTTACTTCTGCATATGATGCATCATGCCAAAATTAATTAGATGTCCCATTTGCTTGCCTCTGCTAATAGCCCTGTCACAGTAAATACACTGAGCAAAATGCGGGTCCTCCATCACTTTAAAATGGCTCCAGATCGCAGATTTCTTTCATGATCCCTTCTCTATAGACTTTGGAGTGGATGCTGGCCCTGGATTTGAAGTAGTGGGATGCACCCTGAGAAGCAATGCAGGGCATCAGTCACACTCTGTGCCTGCACTGACTGCTCTTCCTCCCCATCCTCATCAGTTTCATCTCTCCCCTGCAGCACTGGTGGAGACTAAGACAGAACTAACTAATCCTCCTAAACCTTCTTTAGCTATTACTTCTTCCATTTCTGATTATGAGAATCCCACACAAAATGATTCTTCATCAGAATCAGAAGCAAACAATGCCTGCGCTACATTTTCTCACTGCTGCTTTTCGATCTCGCCCTTTTGTCTTGCATGACTCAGCCTCCCCTTCCTTCACCTCCAAAGCTATAGGGTGGTGGCAGTGCATCATCTTTAAATTTCAGTTTTTTATGGATGGAACTGCCTGCCCCTCCAGAGATTTTAGATTGGAACAGCTCCCTTTTTAACTTTAATGGGGGACTGACACTGCCTTTTGAAGTGCCTCCTCTGCCAGTTCCAATCACTCGACCACGTCTACCTTTCCCTGACATCATGGATTTAATGTCACTGCCTACTAGGGATTTCAATTAAAAGAATTATTTCTTTATTGGTGAATGAACACCTCTGTCCCAATATATGTGAGTCTGGAAAATTGCCCACAGATGCACAGTGCAGTGCCTTGATATACACTACAACTGAGACCGCTGTATGTGCACACACCAAACTTTTAACTACAAAATAGGCCTACTGGGGATTTGGCTTAAAGGAGCACTGCTGTCCCAATGTATGTGAGTCTGGAAAACTGCCCACAGACGCACAGTGCAATGTCTTGATGTACACTACAACTGAGACTGCTCTGTGTGTACAAAAAAATGAAACAGCAGAGAAAAGTCTTGGCTGGAAGCCTGAGAAGTGATGCTGCTTCTTGTTTGAAAATACCAACTCACACTATCTCCCACCCATACCACCCAAACCCTGCCTGCAACCTACTCCAGGGGGATAATATCAGCAGCAAAATGCCACTGCTGGCAGCTTGTCTCATTGAGAGAGACAGAGAGACCATCTTAGTTCAATAAGAAAAAGTGCTGTCAAAAAAAGCCTGGCTGGCACTGCAGCAAAAATGAACAAATATCTTTTTCAATGGAAAATTCTATCAAAGTAGCTAATAATTGAATACAGATTTGAGACACTCAGACTAGCTCTGAGTAAAGCCTCCTCCCCGGACAACCCCGCAAAGAAAGAATGTGGCATGCTGCGAGCTTAAGGTATAAATAGTACAGCGACATCAGGAACAGAGTAGAGTCACAGAGCACTGAGTGAGAGCGGCAATTGGCTGCATTAGAAAAATGCTTAGCTCTGATAGGTTGCATTCTCGTCTCCTTGCCAACCTGTCTGACCCACTCTATGACAGGGCTGTGAGGTCACTTATGACTCACAGGAAAGGGCTGGTTTTTGCTATGGATACTCCCACATGGCCTTCTCCTATTTCAAACTGCCACTAAGAAATCACTGCAAACCAAAAGAATGAAACTAATATGATGTGTTTTATTCGTGGGGGATCGCCATGCGTTTTGCGAACCCATGAATCAAACGAACAGGGACTTATGTGATGCGGATTGCACATTCATTCAAAACGAATGCATATCCCTATAAATTATGACATCCCCACTGGACCAACAAAAGAACACTCAAACAATATATATTACAGCCATCCTTTGATTATTCTTATATTGGCCCAATACAAGGTATCACAACCCAAAAAGAATGTAGGTCTTAAAATCTATGAAAATGTTGAATCCTTAAGTGCAAAGAAATCCTAATATTCTGTTTTAAATAAACCTTAGAGCCAGCAAATTGAGAAGAAAAGTCATTTTTTTAAACACAAACCTACAATAATAAGATATATCTTATGGAGAGAACAAGCTACCATTCAGTAGAACATGATCAATTATTGATACCAGGCACTAAAAAGTGTTCACACCTCTAATTTCTAAACCAGTGACTATGTTTGTTTGTTTTCATAACATTTTCCTAATTGGTTAACTTTAAAACAACATCCCTTTGATAGGATAGCATTATAATTCTTACCTCATGTATATTTTAATGAAATTAGGATTCTTGTAAAATGAGATTTCTTGTAAATTGAGAAATACAACTTAAGATAAATGAAACTTAAAACTAAGCTTATATCTTTTTGGCCTTTGACCTACATTAGCATTGGAGCATGTTTTGTCATGTAGTGTATATTCACAGTACAGTAATAATAACTTCAGAGGAACAAAGTACCCCCACAATCCCCCCTTTTGTCATATTTAATATGACAATACCAAAAAAAGTGCAGATAGCGCCCGAAGGGTCTTGAACCAACAAAATAAATTGTATTGAGGTCACGAAGGAACCGCTGAGCCACAGCAGACCATACTGGCTGAGCTTGTTAATAATTGTATTTAACTGATGCAGATGAAAAAAAAAAAGTGACCCAGAAATGGGGAATTTTATCATTATTTCTTTCACTTTGGCCATGAGTTCCCACAAAAAACATTTCAGGAGAGGGGGTAGGGGGGGCATAACAAAAAGGAAAAAAAATAGGGATGTACAAAAACTAAATCATAAAAATAGTAACAAAATCAATTAGTCATGAAATTCCAAGGGTGGCTGGCAGGGAGAATTTGCCTCTCCTCACCCTCTACCATAGGCACCTATGACTCTGGCTCTTGTGATTAACGATGATGCAACACAGGTAGGCATTAATTATTTTGTTTGTGCCTTTAGGCCATTGTGTAACATCCCATAGGTGCAGTTTCAGTTTGGGAAAAATAAACAGAATTGGTCACAGGTCATGTTGCCATCTCTGGCTCCCCGCTGTGATGTCAGAAACTTGAACTGAAGAAGCTCTGCTGAGCCACAAATGAAAAACAAAAAAGCAAATAGGTGGCAAACAATGTTAAATAACAATAAACTGGTCATGCTAAGAATCAGTGCCAATGGCCCATCACAATCATGTCCAGAAATCTATACCCAACAGTTAAAAGACAGATTGAGGCATCATAAAATCTAGGGGTGTGCACTGAATATTTTTCATTGCGTTATGTTTCATATTGGTTTTCGTTTTTCATTTTCTTTTCATTTTGCTAACTGCTTCAGTTCATATGTCTAATTAAAATGAAACAAACAAATGTAAAAAAAAAAAAAAAAAAAGAAACAAAATACAAAACAAAGAGAGAAAAGGGCCTGCCCTACCCTTCTCCTCTGTAGCTCCACCACCATCACCACCAAAGCCCACTCATGGACTCCCTCAGACCCCTTCACAGCCGCTTACCCCATCTGCTGCCGAAACGATCTCCAGTCGCTCCTTCCCCTCTGGGTCTCCATTTGCAAATGGTATCAGCAGGATCTAAAGCCAGTGGGGAGAGGTACAGATATATCTCTGAACAACATAATGCAGCTGGCCTCATGTCCTGCTGACACCATTTTCAAATGAAGACCTTCCAGGGAACCGACTGGGGATCGCTCCTGCCCCTTACACCCAGGGTTGAGGTTAAGTGATTAGAAGGGATTCAGCTCCACTTGAAAATGAAATGAAACAAAAACACCCAAAATGTCATTCATTTTTGTTATGTTTTCCAAAGAAAATGGGAAATTTCAACAAAGTTTCATGTTTAATTTCAAACGAAATCACAGCCATAACAAAATCGGCACCACACAACTGAAAAACAGTTCAAGGTTCAATCTTTATGGAAAGAGTCAAGATTTAATAGCCCTCCTAAAGGGCAAATAATCCTTCATACATCTAGTAAGTTTTGAAAGCTTGTTCCAAATATTGGGGCCAATTGCTGAGAAATCTGTATACCTAATCTTGGCCTTGAATAACTGGCAGACTGAGGGTACACTCAGGAGGTGATTCTGAGATGATCTGTGAATTCTGGAGGGGGAACAATGAGCCAAGCGACCAGCTAAGTAACCTTCAACAGGCATGAGCTGGGAGCTGATGTCATTCTTTTAGAAGTAGCACAGTACTGACACTCTGTAGATAACCTTTGCTGTGAAAATTTGAACCTTTGAAGCTTGTAAATAAGTTTTTGATGGCGTTCCATTAAGAGTCCATTCTAGTATTACAAATGTAATAAAACAAGTACCTGCATTAGAGTTTCTAGGCTGGTCTGATCCAAGTAGGGCTTAAGTTGGCAAACTGTTCATAAATTAAGAAAGGCTTGCTTGGATGTATCTTGGACATATGACCCTCCAGGCTAATTGATGAGTCATGGGTCAGTCCCACACTAAACTTGTAACAGTATGAAGGAGAAATCTACTGTGCCAGCAGCATGAACCAGCTAGAAGATAACTAATTACCTGGCAAGGCTGTCTGAGGCTCCTGGGAAGAATTATGAAACCCTCATAGTCGTTCTTTCTCCTCTCTGGGGACCTCTTTATGTCTATAGCCAGAAGTGTGAGAACAGTGAGCGTCTTTGCAACAGAATAATCTTAAGTAAAAGGTTTCTTGTATTTAGGAATCCAGCAAGAGCACTCAAGTAAACTGCCTCTCAGGTAGGAAGGGAATTGGCTATCCTCTGATTCTGAGCATTTTGGTGATGGTTAGAGTGTTTATTTATATTCCACTTTTCAGCCACTTCAAAGTGGATTATATTTAGACACTGTAGGCATTTCCCTGTCCGCAGAAAGCTCACAATCTAAGATTGTACCTGAGACAATGGGAGAGTGAAGTAACTTACCCAAGGTCTCAAGGAGTAAGTTTCTTGAGACTGCTGGTTTGTAGGCCACTGCTCTAGCCACTAGGCTACAACTCCACAAGGTACCTGCCATTTATTCAAGTTTCCCTATTGTGGTGTGAACTATCCTAAGTTCTAGTCTGAAACAAAGGCAACCACTCAAGGAGTCCCTTATTCTGTTTCTCTAAGAGTTCAACTGCTCAACGCAGACATTGAAAACTGTTATAACTCACAACACAGGCTCTCCGGCCCTCTTGTTCCCCATACCCAAAGGCAAACCCCCACCCTTCCTCCAGTAAAAACAGGGACACCCTAACCAAAGCCAAAGTTTATTCTTTCAAACACAGCATAACTTTTAACTTTTATTGAAACCAACACACAGAGGAAAATATAGGCCACAACTTTTAAATAAACTATAACTAAATAAATAAAGTTTAACCTAATCAACAAGCATACACTAAAGCAGCACTCACCACCAGGGAGACTTTCTTTTGCCGACTGTTTCCTTTTCCATCATTATTCCCTTATCATTTTATCCACCACCTTGCCCCTCATCAAGCCGTAGCATGCAAGATGTTCGTGACTGTGACAGCTGTATTATGCTTCCCCCATCATTTGTTATTTATTATTCCACCACTCCCCAGGCCATCCAGATCCCGGCCTTGGAATTATTTATTCATTTCTTTTATATTTATACTTGGGGGATATTCATAATGTACTAAATGGTAATAACCACCAGCAGCTCAGGTGCTCCCTGTGTAATGGCACCTGGATGCCCCCATTTAGTCTCCCTTTTAGCTGATGAGCTGCCGCCACAGGAGGGACCTTACTAGAGCCCAAACCCCCACCCCTTTCAGGATTCTATTTGGGCCTCTATTGCAGTTTGAATGTTTAAATTAAAAAATTTCTAATCCTATATCTGTTAGGTGGACCCTAACCTATCTGAATGGACCTTTACATTGAACTGTCAATTCCTCATGTTGAGTTTTCCATCCTCCTAGCTCCTTCACATATAAACCCACTTCACATATAAACTGCGAAGATTTATCACTGAATCTGAGAGCGCTATTTGCCTTTTTATTGCCTGTAGCACTGCTATGTTATCAGCCCAGAACACCATCCTGCTATTTTTAAAATCTGCCTCCCAAAAAGCCACTACTATAGGAAACAATTCTAGGAATGTCACATCCCTGGTTCTACCTTCAAGTTGCCATTTTATTGGCCACTTATTGGCACACCATTTTCCCTTATGGTAAACCCCAAATCCCTTCCCCTTCCGCCCTCCTGCTGCATCTGTAAAAGCAAACGTATACTCTGGGTAAATAATCTCAAGATCTCTCCCGTTACTTTGATAACTAATACACACAGGGAGTATTCTGATTTTTCAACATTTATTTATAACAAACTTTTTATTATCATCAATTCTATCTAGACAAATAAAAACTCACTACCACACTCAACACATCCACACCCACACCTAAAAACATGTTAAAAACATTTACAATACATTGTGATTGCGAAAATAGTTTTAACAATTTATATAAATTTCAATTTATCATAGCACCATTTATTATATTAACAAATCTTTATTCGCCGTTCACAATGTTCATTTCCATCAAAATGTATCCTCAATGTAATCGCAGTATGTCCGACAAAAGATCTTTGTTTCTCCCCTCATGGGGCTTCTTCAGGGACTTATGTGCCACTTAAGAATAATTCACTTTTCGAATAACGATTACCATGGGTCATTTCTGAAATCGAAACACACATATATCCTTCAACCCAATATTGGGTTGAAGGATATATTGTGAACGGCGAATAAAGATTTGTTAATATAATAAATGGTGCTATGATAAATTGAAATTTATATAAATTGTTAAAACTATTTTCGCAATCACAATGTATTGTAAATGTTTTTAACATGTTTTTAGGTGTGGGTGTGGATGTGTTGAGTGTGGTAGTGAGTTTTTATTTGTCTAGATAGCATCTGTAAAAGCAGCATGTCATTGCAGCTAATTGTTGGGTGCTTTATTGTTGTTCTCCTGTTGGCACGCTCCAGGAATTGACCCCCATACCATTATGAAGAGGTGTGCTTTCTTGACTCTAGCTGAAGCACTTGCTAACCTCCTTATGAATGCTCTACCATTGGGCGTTTCTCAACAAGCAAAATTAAGATGATCTATTAAAGTTTGCATGTGCTTTAATGTTACTTTCTTGTTTTACGTTGTAACCCCAATTAATCTCACCCCCCCCCCCTTGCGGGGAGGAACAACTATTTTCCGAGGTTGCTGCCTTTATAATGAAGTCCACTTGCTGATTTGGACACTCCGGCTCACTTAAAGCCAGCACCAAGATGGATACCAAATTAAATATGCCGGGATCACACAATATGTCTGCCTTAAAAAGCTACAAGCAGAGCTCTCAAGATGGCTGCAGGAAGTGACCTCACCGACCTGCAAACTCATCCTGAAGGAGGGACCCAGAGGTTTCCTATGCAATATGGCCACCAGAATTGAAGCCAGCGCGGGGTCCTGGACCTGCTGCAACTCAAGGTGGGAGTGGCCAAGAGAAAGGGGAGGAGGTGGGGGCAGCTTGTGCTGTGAGAATTACCCAAAGGGGTTGAAGCAAAAGGTTCTCGTGCCCCAGGAAGCTCGTAGGGGGACTCGGAGAAGGGGGGGTGGCCGGGGGAGAAGCAACAATTACTTTTTTGCGGAAGCGCCAGGCATTATGTACCCATGCTAATTCCTTCCCCGTCAATTGGGAAATGTCCAATAAAGGGACCCTTCAGATCGGGGACCCCAAACGCTTAACGAGCATCCAGACTATAGGACCGGTGTTCACCGCCTGTACCTTTTCTTACTCCATTTTGGTCCCTTGCTTACTAGTGACCTGATTTAAATTGCTTGCCAAGTATCCAGCTGAAGCTTTCTGCATACCACTCTCCCCTGTTGTAGTTGTGAGACCTTGTCTCTGGGAACTTCGGGCTTCTGATGCTCCTAACCTTTCCTGCTGCCTTTGCTAATAATTTCTGCACCCTCCCCCCTGCTCTGCATCTTTATAGCTCACCAGACTAACCCGCTCCCACCTTTAACTGTCCAACCAGACCTGAGCTACTGGATGCCCAAGCCAGCACCGCCCCACCAGTTTATGGCCATCTACTATTGCCCTCCCCCCCCCCGGGGATCCCAACAGCTGGGAATTGTGTCACCTATGCTAATACACACTAGGGCATGGAGACCAAGTGGCGGTGGCTGCGTTATGCATTCCTGGCCACCAAGGGGCATCTGTAGTAACTTTAAATTGTATGGAAAGCATCCTGTTTATCTACTCTATTGCCTTGTAAATAAAGGCAGACCAATTCTGCTGAGCAGTTGGCAGCTATTTTGAGATCCCTAACAAGATTTGCATCTGTAGCCACAGAAAAGAATTCTTCCTGAGTTTAATCCCCCAGAGGTCCATTACAACACCTCCGCAAGACCTGCTCATCTGAGAAAGCTAAGACTGTTCAGGCAGTCCATTAAGTAACTGGTTACACATGAAAGATGATAGCAGGATCTGTCAAACACCTTCATGATAATGCACAGTAAAATATTTCATAGGTTCTGTGTTACCTTTGTGCATTGTGGAGCATTGTTCAGTCAAAACTATTTCATGTGATCGTTTTTATTTTATCCATATGTTTCCTTTTATTTCTGTCTTAATACTGTTTGTTTCTTTTATTGTTACATTTCTCTGGCCTTAGATTGTAATCTCTTTGGGGCAGGAAACTCCCCTTGTTATTGCGGATGTATAACTTGTGTCAATCATTAACTGTAGCACTATGTTTTAAAAAGCATTTTATTTATTAGCTGTCAAATGACAAAACCAGCTGGTACAGCATATTAATACATTTCTGAACATTGCTGAAAACAAATATGGAGGAATTCAGAAGGCAACCGAACAATAAATTATCTAGGCGTAACATCTACACGTGTGAGAAGAGGAAATGACAGGACACATACAAGACTAAAGAATAATTCCTGTTTTGTCCCAAACAAAAGAAGAACAGTCCTCCATCTACTCATCTTCTCCAACCTGGATTACTGCAACTCCCTGCTTTTCAACTTACCTCTCACCACCATCCGACTGCTCCAAATCCTTCAAAATACAGCTGCCAGAATACTCACAGGAACGAAAAAATACGATCACATTACTAAGACTCTCATATCACTACACTAGCTCCCAATAAAATACAGGATAGACTATAAAATACTATCCATATACACAAAATAATATATGAAAAACAAACAAATTGGCTAAGTGCATCCATAAAACTCCACTCACCAAACCGAAATCTCCGTTCAGCTAACAAAGGTCTTTTAAAAATTCCACAAGCTCGTCACAAACTTACCTCAACTCGGAAGAGAGCCATATCCCTAGGAAGCCCCGAACTATGGAACTCCCTCCCAACCGAACTGAGAACACAACAAAATATAAAAACCTTCAAAAAAGAACTAAAAACTTGGATGTTTACCAAAGCCTACCAAAACACCCTATGACTCTATGCTACATCCCTATCGGGCCGCAAAAACATGCAGACCCAACCCAAAACACATAATTTAACCTGCACAATTTACAACCAAACTATGTTTATAACGAATAAGATAACTATGTTAACAAGCGTATGAATTTAACAAGCATATGATTTTTTGAACACTTTGTTAAACATCAAATCTTTGTAAACCGTTGTGATAGCGAAACCGAATGACGGTATATAAAGCTCGATAAATAAATAAATAAAATAAATATATAAAATGTGCAGAATATTTTAATTGAATAAAAATTTTTTAAATGTATAGATTACTAATCCAGACTGTTAGGTCCGTCCAAAGCCATCTATTGACTCAAAGAATAATAAACAATTGATAAAATAAAACAAATGCAAACTACTTGATATGTTAGACCAAACAGGACATCTTGAACCAACACATAAGCGTATGGTACCTTCTACAAAGTGGTGTAATTGAAGGAGTAGAGTTGTTTATATGGTTCATATGTTACGCGTGCCGTCCACGGCAGACCCGTGGCATGACCCTCTCACCTCTCTGCAGTAACTCCAGCTCCTGGTTCCTTGTCTCTGGTGGTGGTGGGCCGCCAGCTCTGTCCTCGGGCCTCCCCGGGTACCTCCGGCTCAGCTACAGTACCTGGCGTTCCCAGTCCAGCCAACACCTCCATCGCTTCACGTCAGGCCTCTCCGCATGGCCCGCAGAAAGACGCTGCCTCACAGCCCCTCGCCCCTCCCTAGGTGCACGCGCATTTCCAATGTTTAAGTAGGGTCCGCGGCGGGAACCTAGCCACAGACCCGGATGATGACATCAGGCGAGCACCGGTACTTAAGCCCAGGCTCCACTCCCTAGCTTTGCCTTTGCAGCAGGTCTCCTCGCTGGTCGAGTATTCATTGCCTCCTGAGAGATTCGTCTCGCTCCTGTGTTCCTGTTCCTCACTGTTCCTGGTTCCTGATTCCTTGCCTCTATGCTCCTGCTCTACATCTTCCCTCGGATTGCTTACACGGACTTTGACTTTTCTTTTTCCTGACTACACTGCTGACTCTCTCCAGACCCGGACCTCTGTATTGCCTGACCACACCGTTGACTCTCTCCAGACCCAGACCTCTGCATTGCCTGACCACGCTGTTGACGCTCTCCAACCCGGACCTCTTCATTGCCTGACTACGCCGTTGCCTTTCTCCAGACCAAGACCTCTGCATTGCCTGCCTATGCCATTGCTTCTCTCCAGACCCAGACCTCAGCATCACTTGACTACGCTTGACCCTCGCCATGCTCAGACCTCAGCCTTGCTTGCCACTTCATCCAGTTTGCTGCCAGCCCTAACTCAAGCCTGTTCTTTGATGCCTCTTCAGCCTACTTCCTGGACTTGGCCTATTCAGGCTTCGACCTGCTCTTGCTCAAGCGCCCCCTGTCTGCCTACGTTCCTTTGGTGTTTGAGTTTCCAGGACACTACCTCATCCAGTGTAAGACTGTACCATCTTCCCTCTGCTGTCTCTGGGCTGATCACCATCTCCTCATTGACATCATACTGAGGCCCACCTAAGTCCAGCCGGCCCCAGCACCCAAAGGCTCAACCCACAGGGAACGAGGGCTGGTATTGTTGAAGCTCCAGTTGGCCTCTGTACATCAGCCTACTCCACCTGCCAATGGTGGGGACCCATAGGTCCCTGCCTACGGGTTGCGTCAACCCTACCTCGGCCCAAGGGTCCACCTCCGGGCAACATCATGCCCAAGGGGAGGGATCTGTAAAGTGTGCTCAGAAAGTTGTTAGAGGGAGTCTGAGTCAAGGAGCAGCAGAGACGACTGAAGAAGAAGGGGGCATTGCCTTGGACAGCAGGACAAGGGTCCCTTTGCTTGGAATAAAGGAGAAGTTTGGTGTATTGGTGGTGTAAGTTCTGGAGAAATCTGCATCTACAACCTGAGGAGGGTATGCATTGCACGGTCAAAAGATTGGAGCACCAGTCCAAGGAGCTGCAGAGTGCAAGGGAGAATCAGTAAAAAGAACAGAAAATGGGTCATAATCATCAGTCACTGCTCGGATTGCAAAGTGAACTGGATAAACGTATTTGACTAACTTTGAAGGAATATTCAGTGGTGCAGCTGCACTACAGATTATAGACAACTATCTTAAAGATTGCTTAATAACTTTATCCAGCTAATTTTAGAACAACTCTATGGCAAAACCAGCTTTCTGGTTTTGCCATAGAATATCAGAGTTAGCTGGATAACATCTCTCCTCCCAGAAATGCCCCCGGAATGCTCCTACGTTAGCTGCTTACATTTTAGCCAGATAATGAGATATTATCCGGTTAACATTTTGCTGGATAATACTCAAGACAGCATCTAGCCGGATAACTTCTGAGTTATCCAGCTAAATGCCTCTAAATATTGACCTCAAAATTTCTAAATTGCTCTTAAAGGATTATTGGGGGGCAAGGGAAATCATCAGGGTAAGAACTGTATAACCTGATTTTTGTATTATTTTCTAGAAGTGGAATTTGTGTTACCTGCCATCTGGTTTACTTTTACTGGAACATTTCTTGGTGTCGAGACTTTTATGGTGAGTAAGTGGCTCTAAGAGCAGGTTGTTCCCCTATCTGAAAGAACCCCCAGGCTGCAGTCAGTTGACAAAAATTCTGCAGTGCCCAAAGATTTGCCTCTTCTTCCTAAAAAGGGGCATACCACAGTACATTGACCCCCAGGTCCTTCCATTCATCACTAGGCAGTCTGATTCACCAAAATTTGCTAGTACCTTGTCAAAATTCCTAGAAAACATACAGGCTTCACCTGCTCACCAATAAGTGCCTTGTCTATGCAGAGTCTCATTTATCTCTATCCTATCTCTCCTGTTACTGCTTCTCCTGACCTAGATTTATTGGTAAGCTACTCTTATCTGTGCCGTTCCCCTCCATTGCTAATTTCCAGCTCTGTGCTTTTCATCTTGCTGCACCATATGTTAGCTTCGTGGACCCTTGGGCTGATCGGAACCGAGGGATGGAAGGCTGGGAGGGTTCCCAGCAGTGGTCCGGATCGGGAGGCGGCAGAGGCAGACTCGAGGATGGCTGGAGGAAGGAACCACGGAAGGCCCTATGCGACCAAGGGCTAGAAGGGAGATGCGGAGAAGGTGAGACTGGCCTGGTGGTAGGAGATCTTCGCCCTGGAAGCCGGTACTCCCCGGAGAGGAGCTCGTAAGAGTCCGGCCGCTGGGACTTAGGAGATTCACCCTGGAAGACGGTGTCCCCCCAGGAGAAGCCCGTAGGGACCCGGCCGCTGGGACTTAGGTGGATCCTCGGAGGCGGAGTCCAGAAGAAGTCCAAGGTCGAGAGCCGGAGGGTCGTCGCTCACCAGGCCAAGGTCGTGTACCAGAGAATCACCGAAAGCCAGTCCGCGTCAGGAGCCAGAGAATCACCGAAAGCCAGTCCGCGTCAGGAACCAGAGGATCACAGAAGATGAAGCAGGAACACCGCAACTGGAAGCAGGAACAAACCTGGGAACCTCGTTGCAAGGCAGGGAAGGCTTGTAACTGCAGGGCTTAAATAGCCCTGCAGCGTCTGACGTCAGCAGAGGAGGAGCAGGGCTCTCCCGCACTGGCCCCTTTAAATCCAGGGCTCAGCCGCGCGCGCGCAGCTAGGGGGTGAGGCCAGCCGCGGGAGGATGCCGGCAGCCATGTTGGCGCGGCAGCGCCGCGTCCCGAGGCCTGCACGGCCCGTTCGGAGCTGGAGGGGACTGGAGCCGGGTGCAGGTAGGCGGCGGTGGTCCTGGCCGGCCCGGGGTCGCAACACCATATGCTTAGAATAGCCTTCCCGAGGCCATTCTCAAGTCTTGCATAAATATCCACGTCTTAAATCCTGATCATAGCCTTGACATTTTTAACCATGATTACTGTAACACATACGTTTTCTGAAATCTCTTGTTGGTGTATTTCAACGAGATTATAATCTCTACAAAGCAGGGAGTGCCCCTTATGTGTATCTGATCAACACTTTCTATGTCTGGGTCTTGTGGTGTTATAGTTAGCAGCAGTAGTAAATGCATCCCTGCACTGAATTCTTAAGGCGACAGATTCTTTTACACAACTTCTGCATGCCAGGGTTGCTACCATTAGCACAACATGGCCATATGCCGCAGCAAACAGCGAAATAACACTATTTGGCTTTGGCCAGCTTTAATACTTGATTTCCTCCTCCAAAGCGGGCCATCAACAGGTCTAACAATTTTCTGGATTTTAGCATGAGACTTTAATATTTTGAGACTTTAGCAGCGCATTCCTAAACTGAGTCAAAATTCTGTAGAGTAATTGGCAACCACAGTTCTTCTTGTCATGGTCTGTAGATTCATTATGGGGATAAAAGAATTTGTGGTGATCTGCAACTCCAGATGGTGTGAGCTCCCGAGTGATATGAGGTAGCTACCCCTTTTTGAAATATAGTAGATAATTTAACTGCATCCCTGTATTGTTTGTGTGCATACTTACTTTATATTACACTGTGTTCATATAATAGCAACAATACTTATGGACACAACCCTTCTTTTTTGAAATTTCCATGCTGAGTTCACTCTTCAGTTGCGTGTGTTTGTATTTTGCATGTGTGTCTGTGATTGTGCACGGGCTTGTCATAAAACTTGGAACTGCAGCGCTTCATTTAATGACGGGAGTTTTGAAGAGCTTTCAAAAACATAAACAAATCACTTCTCCTCTGGAGAAGAACAAAAAATGAGGCTCTTAATGCTTTTGTTGTAGCTGTTGACTGAATTATCTAAGCAAATATTGCTAGTAGTGCTGCACTGGGAATTTTCTGTTTCAAAATGGACTCGGCTTTATTGTGGGCCAAACCAGATGGCAGTATTTATTTATTTATTTACACTTCTAGCCCGCCTTTCCAGGAAAATGCTCAAGATGGGTTACAAAATAAGACAAAAAATTACAGGGTTTTGCCTGAGCCTCACAAACAAATCTGCTTTGAGAGTACCAGCTCCGGCTGAAGTCGATCCAGAGGGTGGCTACTAAAATGATCTGTAGCCTTCGTTAAAAAGCATAGGGGGACAGACTCAAAGATCTAAACATTTACACCCTAGAGGAAAGGCAGGACAGGGGAGATATGACAGAGATATTTCAGTACCTCCAAGGTTTCCATGCACAGGAGCTGGGCCTCTTTCAATGGAAAGGAAGCTCTAGAATGAAGAGTCAAGAGATGAAGAAGAAAGGGGATAGACTCAGGGATAATTTAAGGAAATATTTCTTTACAGACAGGGAGGAGGATGCATGAAACAGCCTTACCATGGAGGTTGTAGAGACAAAGACAGTGTCTGAATTCAAAAAAGCATGAAATAAGCACAGAGGATCTTTGAGGAAGTGGTAGGAATTGTAGAGCTGAGTAGTTAATGTGGATGGGCAGACTATTTAGGACGCATAGTCTCTTTCTGCTGTCACGTTTCTGTGTTTTTATGTTTCTATACTTAATCCAAGACCCAGAACACACACACACACACACATACGTCTTATTGCTAAGCTTTGTAAAAATAACTAAACAGCTACCAAAACTAGTGAGGCAGTTGCCTGATCATGCTTTTATCTATGTCTCTGAGGCTTTACTGAACAGAACCCAGCCTTGACCCAGCTGGTTTCTGGTGATTTGTAGACTATTGGTTCCAGCATTGATAGGTCATGCCTCCTTTATCTGCCCCTAGTTTTTTCCCATATCTTTTGATGGAGAAGGCAGCAATTACTGTATCCCAGGTTAGGAAGCAGAGCATTGGAAGCCCAGTCAAACTTCTTGGTACTTCTAATTCTAGCAGCACCAACAGATCACCCCTTAGGAAGGGTAATTTTCACCAGCCTGCTAAGATTACATTCTGCATGTAAAAGTACTTAAGACTTTAGCCCAAATTTTCATAGCCGACTTACACGCACAAGTCTACTTTGAAAATTAGTGGATGTGCACAGTAGAGATGTGAATCAGAACCAGAATCGGTTCGGATTTCAGTTCCGATTCACATCTCTATAGATGTGAATCGGAACCAGAATCTGTTCGGATTTCAGTTCCGATTCACATCTCTAGTGCACAGTACCCAGTACAGCATACAAGGATACATTTACAGCTGCTCATTAGCAAATGTATGGATTTATACACATATTTTTGAAAATTGAAAGAATATGCGTAAATGATGGCTTCCCTGCTCCAACTCCACCCCCCTCTACTGGAGCGACCTTTCTGGTGCATTCAAAAGTATGTGTGAAACCACTTCTGCACATGCTTTTATATGAATAACCCCTCCCCAGGTAATTTTCAAAAGCCCATTTATATACATAAAACTGCATTTTATGCTTGTCAGTCCTTTTGAAAATCAGATCCTAAATATGTAGAGGCAAATACTTTAAAAAGCCTCCAACATGGGGGGGGGGAGGAGTTAAAATGGTGGCATGAGCTGATACCACTCCGTTTGACTCTGGATTTCCTTCTCTCTGTTTCCTTTGTTTCTATGCCTTCAAAGAGAAAAGATTGAGTGTGGGTGTTCGCTTCAGACCCCTTTCCCCTTATGAATCAATTAACTATCACAGAGTGTGTATCCCCCAACTCAGATTTGGTTTGGGCTTTTACCCCCATTGCTGAGGTGGGTGAAGGAGATCCTTCTTCAGCCGGAGATGAGGCATTGTTGAGCCCTGTGGACTGTCGCCTGCCTCCTGGTGAGTACGCTCGCGGTCCTGCTATCGCTTCCAACACGCAATTTAATGAGATCATCGGGAGCGCTTCAGTGGAGGGAAGTGTCGGAGTTGGTAGTCCAGCTGCGGTTGGAGAGTGTCGCAAGGAAGAAGCTCAGGTTTTGGGTTCTTTGGAGCGTGTAGTATCCCAGATTAATTACCCACTGCATGTGGAATCCCTTGCTATAGGGAATGATTGTGGAGATTTCGCAGCAGTTGGTGAGTCAGCTAGGATTCAGAGTTTTTCTCTTCCTCCTAAATCAGCTGTCATGACTCTTGAAGCGTTGTGGGATTAACTGCCAGCCTTGCTTCTTCCTTCTCTGAATGTTATGCTAAAGTGGGCTCCTTTACATTGGAGTTGGAGTCCTTGATTCAAAATCATCAAAGAATTTGGGTTGAACATTCAGGGAAAATTAGCTCGTTGGAAACTGCTGTTCAAAGAGAAGAGGCTGTTAATGCTATCATGATTCAAGAATGCGATATTCTTGTTCACAGAATAGAACTGTTGGAGAATCGTTCCAGGACTCTTAATTTGTGTTTCACCAATTTTCCTAAGATCACGGGCAAAATACCTCAAATGACTCTCAGAAAGTGTTTTGTGGATGTTTTACATCTCCCTTCAGAGATGTAAAACATCTCCTGCTGTCAATAAGGTGCACTTTCTCCCTAATTTTCCTCTCTTCCCCCTTATTGGTTAGAAGGTCTATATTCAGAAAGTAATAATATGTTTCTATGAATCGCCTTGTGTGAATTTTCCTTCATTTTTTTGTTAATTCTCCCTGAAAGTTCCTGTGCAAAGTTTGTTCTTTGTATTTATTTTTGGAAAATTTTAAATAAATAAATACATAAATAAAGCCTGCAAAGGATAACTTAGCCAGATAAGTTATCCCGAATATTCAGCGGAATAAACGTATCGCTGAATATCCCCGATTAAAAATTATCCTGCTACCTTTAGCCAAATAACCTTACACCTAGCTGCTAGTTTTTGAATATCACCAATTAGATTTAAAGTTATTCGGCCTCGTGAGGCCAAATAACTTTAGCCTTAAAAATAATATAGCCAGTTAAATGGAACCTCATGAGCCTAGCAGCCTAAATGACAGCCCCCCACCAAAGCTATAACCATTGGCCCTACTGGGCTGATCTTCCTCACCCTCTCAAATGCCTCTAAGAGGATTTTCAAACTAAAAGTAGAATGGGTCTGGGGCCAACCCCTCCCTCCCTTTGCCCGCTTTCTGGTTTCACATAAATGTGCCACAAATTTCCCTCCTCTACCACCCTCCCTCCTCCCACCCTATCCCAACCCTCTCATCCTCCTGGTACCTTTGGCAAGTTCAGTCTTCAGCTGGGATTGCAGTAAATTGCTACCACGATCAGGGCTAGTGCTTTCTGTGTTACCATGTGGGCAATGCAGAAAGCACCAGCCAGGATCATGATAGCAGGATTGAGCTTGCCAAAGGTACTAGGAGGGTATGAGGGTCATGGTTGGATTGGGGGGAGGTAGGTATATAGAGGAGGTTAGAGATATACATCTGTTGGATGAAAACTGCTAAAATCCACCCAGTGTGCTTAGCAGATAAAGTTCCTGCATCCCCACTAACCGTTGAGACACAGGGGCATCCTCATTTTTATCTTCCTTTTTTATGTATTATTTTTTAGTTAAGTTGACAGTTGCCTATGCGCTGTCCACCTGCATGCTTGGTTTATCACAGCTTTGATGGCTGCTGCCATCTATTGATAAGAATTGGAACTCAACGTGTCATATAGAATCTAGTAACTATCCAGACACATAGGAAGACCTTTTGTGATTATAAAGCATTCGTAGGATTCCCTCTGATGTTGGTGTAGCCCCTGTCCCAATCTGGTCCTCGGCACAGGGGCTCACGGGCAGGCTTATGGCCTACAGCAAGCCCTATGACCTCCCAGGTTTCCCGCACGAAAGGAAAGAAATCTGTCTTTCAAATCCCTCAGAGGATCTTCTGCTAATCAGCCCTGTGAAAGGCATAAAAAAAACCCCAAATATGGACTCCCTAGCTTTTGTTCAGAATAAAAATTATTTACAGACACTGATGGCAGATGAGGTCACTCTTCTAAAATTCCCCTTTCCCACTTAGAAATTCTGACATATACACAAAGCCATAGCCCCTTTAGAGGTTAACTCTCCCCATCACTTACTTAAAGGAACACGAAACCCTGTGCTGCAAACCACCTACTCATAAAGAATATTGGCTGCGGTTAAATTGTAGAGGTGAAGCAAAATTAAAGTACATCTCCATTTCCCAAATTTGGATCAGGGCTACATTTTATTTTTCAATTATCAGGTTTGTAATACAATTGGGCTGAACATTTTTAATCTGTGATTGTTTAATCCCTAACCTTCATCTGGGTTTGTTTTACCTCAGAGGGGGGTTTATTAAATTGGGAACCCAAAGCAATATAAGATTGCTGGAAGTTGAAGGCAAAATGACTTGCTTTCATGCTTTGGCAATCAAAATAACCACATTTGCTGGAAAATGCCCAGATGAAGGGCGGAGCTTATGATCACAATTTTTCAGACCATCTCTAGTTTCTATCTATCATTCACTTTCTCCCTTGTGCCTCCTCGTGCTCTCCCTTCTCTCTACACACTGTACCCATCCAAACCATATAGGTTTCCCCTCTATGAAATCGTCTTATTGTTCTCCCTTTTTCTCTCCCCAGTTTGTCCCCATAGAAATTCACAACCAAAGATAAAATAGTGACTCATTCAGAAGACATAGATACAAACTTTTATTTATTGGGGTAACCAGCAGTCAGATTTTACAAAAAGACAGTTGAAAGTCATTGATTAAATCAGGGATTCACATGCCCCGCAACCAGGTTGTATCAGCACCAACTTATTGCCCATCGTTAGTATTACAAAATAATACTTTCAGAATATTACAGAATATCTTTTCCCAGCCAACATTTCCCCTTGCTAGTTCATGAAATCCCTTCACAAAATATCAATTTCACATTAGCTTCAATTGAGTTTCCAGAATATCAACCTAATATAAGATCCTTGATTCTTCTTACTACCTTAGGGGTGAATTTTAAAAGCCTTGATCATGTTTAAAGGCCCATATACATGAGTATTTGGGCTGTGCATGAGCAAAGCATATTTTAAAAGCCGCAAATTATGCGCATGTATGCATGTTTGCAAGTAACAAATAAAAGAGTGGAGTTGGGGCATAGTAGGGGCATTCTGGGGTGGGCCCAACATTTACATGTGTAAATCCAAATGTTAAGCTGATGGCTGCAATGTGCAGCGGGCTGTTAGCCATGCATTTTTACTTCTGCTCTCAATGAAATGTAAGTTTGCATAAATTTCTGTTTAGGCCTAAAATGACTGGGTGAAGGATCTGGGTCAACTGGGGGGAGTGCAAGTTGAGTGGACTTATTGGAAAAACTGGGAATGTCCTTCATGCGAGCATGTTTTAAAATTCGCTTGCACCCGTTAAAGCTAACAAAGTCCTAAGGAACATATGCGAAATACTTTTGCTGAGTAACCACTTAAAATTAGGTGCACACATATATGCGGTAGGCACATTTTAAATCATATGTGCACAACTGCATGCACAATTTAAAATTTCAGTGTACGTGCAGTCGTGTGCCCATATGCATGTGTATGGATGCCTGCACCCTCATTTTAAAGTTACTATCTAAGAGTCTCACAGTATCCTCCTAGGACACATAAACACCCCTTGAAGCCTTGACAAAGGTTCCCCAGATTCCCCAACTCAAGACTTTCTGGATCACCTCACTCCCAAGTCTTTGAACTGTGGAACCTCCCTCTCTCCACTATCTTCTGGACCAACGCCAAATCCCTTACGGACCCAGGACGGATCCCTCATCTGTTTCCTGGGCCTTTCCCCTTGAGGGGAAAAGACAGTGTAGAGCCCTCTCCTTAGGGAGAGGTGCCCTGGACCTCCCACACCTCTTGTGGGTCCCTACAAACCCCCCAACTCCTCCTAACAAACTTCAAACTCAGGATTATATATGCCCAATTGCGCTACCCCTAGAAGATTTCCCTCCTCAAACTTCGTATTGAGTCACACACAAATGAATTCAATGACTACTCTTTGTACATTTCTTCCTAAGTACATGTATAAAATGTAATTTTACCATTCATGGAGCCATCTAGTGGCTTTTCCATAGAATTATCCCATCAGTAGTTTCTAATCACAACACTCAAGCCATTATTGAAACATTTCCAATACTCTAGAGATCAAGTGTACTTTCCCACCCAGAATCCTCTCCAGGGTCCTCCTCAATGATGTAAGGCTCCATTTGGGAGACCCATCACAGAGGTAAAAAATAGTGAAAGGGAAGGTTATCCCATACTCCTTGCATTTCACTGAAGATTTGTCTTAAGGTTTGAAGAATGGCTTCCTTGCCTTGCTCTGCAGTCTTCTTGGCTCTCCTGCATTGCCCAGTGGCCTTCTGAGCCTATATCTCCTGCCTTGTGGTCTTTGAGCAGGAGATGTAGGCTAATCCTGTCTCATTCCCTGTCAAGCTTTCTTGTTTACTTTTGCTTGTCCTAGTTCTGTCCTTGTCCAGTCCTGTCCTTGTCTATTTCAGTCCCTTGTCTTGTTTTCCAGGCCTTGCCATTGTCCTTGGTTCAGCTCTACCTGTCCTCTGTACAAGCCTTACTGCCAGTATCTGAACCCAGCTCCCTGTCTGTGCCTGACTCCAGCTCCCAGTCTGTGCTTGTTCCAGCCGTGATGTTCTGCAAAAGACAAGTCCTACCGGCCCTCAGAACCCAAAGGCTCAACCTGTGGAGGAGGGGGCTGGTTACACAGAAGACCAGCTCCAGTTCTGTCCTGTGGCTGTGTAATGCTTCTTCAGAGGTGCCCCCTGACTCCAGCCTGCAAGTCCATGACAGGGAGTTTGTGTCATTGTTACTAAGGTGACAAAAGAATTTGAATTTTTTTGTATGGCAAGTAGTATGGGGAAACAGCCTAGTTCAGGCAAGTCAGCCATTTTAGAGGCTATCTTCAGTTAATGCAGTAAGGATTACTTTTAATTTTTAATTTTAATTGATTTGTTTTGCACTTTATCCCCAAAATCACAGATGATACATTCATCAGACTCTGTGACATGATTTGTGAAACATTTATGTAATGTATATATATATATATATATATACATATATATGATCTTTGTATAATATATGTTAAAATACAACTAAATAATGGTAATTGAACATACAATAATTCTCTTAGTAGAATATGAAACCTCTTTGTAAAAGATTGTAAGAATGAAAACATGCCCCACCCCACCCTATTACCACTATATTTCACAGTGTGAAAGACAATTTATTTAACAATAAAGAACAAATCATTTATAACTTGCATTGATCAAACTTTCCCAAAGAACTAGTAATCCTAAGATATAATTCTGTATATTAGTGACAGAAACAGCCTCTCAGTCAGACACTACTGACTGGCAACTTCTTTTTGGTGAAAATTTAATATTTAAAAGAATGAGGTCCAAATATGTGTTCTTGCAGGATCATTCTAGAAGAGCTGGTAGTGAGGTTATCATAATTGTTGAGTTTACTTATCACAAAAAAAGTGGGAAGATGAGCAAACACAATAAGTTAAATCAAAGAAGCAGGTGTGTTGCAAAAAGAACTTGCATATGGTCCATGAATCTGATGATATAGGCGAACACAATGGAAGGGAGGAGATGTTGCCTTCAAAATGTATACATAGCAAATATTATTGGACAGTGGCTCCCCCGTCATGGAACGGTGTTTCGCATGGGCTGCATCGGAAGGGACAGCTAGGTTATAATGTTGGAAGTGTACAGTTTAGTGTAAAACTCCGCTTTTTAAAGAACTGGAAACTACTGCTAGAACCTCAGGATTTCTGTTCAGTATTGCAGTCACTAGTATTCAACTCAATTGACTATTGTAACTCCTTGGGCCCAATATTTAGTGCTGGCCAGTTAAGTAACTTAGGGGGTCATTTTCTATCCCTATCGCATGCGAAACATCCCTTTTCACGTGCGATAGCTAGATAGGGACGGAGTCAGGACCGGAAGAGGAGGAGTCGGGGCGGCATCGGGGCGGATGCGGCGGTAACTTCGCTGGTGGCGATAAAGTAAGACCCGTTATCACTGCCAGTAGCGTGCCCAATAACACCACCTTTCATGGTGGCGCTATTGGGTGCGAAAGACGACAGCGATAACACCGCGGTGGTGCGATCACTGCCGGCTTTTGCAGACCTGTCCCCCGCTTCACCCCCCGCCCCCTGTTTCCGCGGGATTCAGAAAGCAGTGCGCCATTAGAAAATCCAGGCCTTAGTCGGATATGACTAATTCAGCTAAGTTACGATGTATATTCAGCGGCACTGTAAAGCCACTGATAATATTTGTCTATGTGCACACTTAGCCAAATAAGTCTATCCAGCTAATTTAAGACCTGTTCTCTGGGGCATCTAAGACGTAAACATGCAGCTTTCTCCACTCCACCCCCGATCCACCCAGTACACACGTACTTTTTGTGCATGAAATTTTTAGTCTTTTAAGGGACCAGCTACGAACTGGCGCAACTGCAAAGTCCTTTAAAAAGGCACCAAAGACTTATCTCTTTTCTTTGGTCTTTAAGGGTATTGAAGGGATTTTGGCAGTATGATTCTTTCTTCTAAAAGTTTTTTTTCTGGCTTTTATTCTTGCATGTGCTATTTATTTGTTTGTTATTCTGTTTCTAACATTATGTTTGTAACTTATGTAAAACGCCATGGACTCTAAAGTAACGTGTGGGTTATAAATCTTTCAAAATAAATAAATAAAATAATCATTGGTAGGGATGTGAATCGTTTTAGGACGATTAAAATTATCGTCCGATAATTTTAATATCGTCTTAAACCGTTATGGAACACAATACAATACAGATTCTAACGATTTATCGTTATAAATCGTTAGAATCGTGAGCCGGCACACTAAAACCCCCTAAAACCCACCCCCGACCCTTTAAATTAAATCCCCCACCCTCCCGAACCCCCCCCCAAATAACTTAAATAACCTGCGGGTCCAGCGGTGGTCCGGAACGGCAGCGGTCCGGAACGGGCTTCTGCTCTGAATCTTGTCGTCTTCAGCCGGCGCCATTTTCCAAAATGGCGCCGAAAATGGCGGCGGCCATAGACGAAAAAGATTGGACGGCAGGAGGTCCTTCCGGACCCCCGCTGGACTTTTGGCAAGTCTCGTGGGGGTCAGGAGGCCCCCCACAAGCTGGCCAAAAGTTCCTGGAGGTCCAGCGGGGGTCAGGGAGCGATTTCCCGCCGCGAATCGTTTTCGTACGGAAAATGGCGCCGGCAGGAGATCGACTGCAGGAGGTCGTTCAGCGAGGGTTCCGGCGCCTCGCTGAACGACCTCCTGCAGTCGATCTCCTGCCGGCGCCATTTTCCGTACGAAAACGATTCGCGGCGGGAAATCGCTCCCTGACCCCCGCTGGACCTCCAGGAACTTTTGGCCAGCTTGTGGGGGGCCTCCTGACCCCCACGAGACTTGCCAAAAGTCCAGCGGGGGTCCGGAAGGACCTCCTGCCGTCCAATCTTTTTCGTCTATGGCCGCCGCCATTTTCGGCGCCATTTTGGAAAATGGCGCCGGCTGAAGACGACAAAATTCAGAGCAGGAGCCCGTTCCGGACCGCTGCCGTTCCGGACCGCCGCTGGACCCGCAGGTTATTTAAGTTATTTGGTGGGGGATTTAATTTAAAGGGTCGGGGGTGGGTTTTAGGGGGTTTTAATGTGCCGGTTTTTCGATTTTTCGATTTTTCGATTTTTAACGATTTTTAACGATTTTTCACGATATTTTACCCCCCCAAACGGCAACAATACGATTCCCTCCCCCTCCCAGCCGAAATCGATCGTTAAGACGATCGAGGACACGATTCACATCCCTAATCATTGGCTCCTGATGATCACAGTCATATCTGGGCTTTATGGGAGTGGGGGGGGGGGGGTGGGTGGGTAGGGAAGGGTGTTTATAAAATGCGGAAAAGCTCTGAGTAATTGCAAATGAAGGCTAATGGCATCATAGCCCAGCACAGACTGGTTCTGAATGAGCTGTAAACCTAAAGGAGCAGGAACGAACTCCTGGCGGAGGGGTGAGGGGGAAATAATCCCGCCATCATTCAGCACTTGCCCATGGATTGTCGTGGCAACCCATCGCAGCTCCCTGGTTTGTGACATTTATTGTGAAAGCTGTGGAACACCATGTGGTGGCAGAGATTGCTAATTTTATATTGCTGGCACTAGTGTGTTTTGCCTTCAGCTCTACATCTAATGATCTGCAATGCCCTTGCTCAGGTAGGCAACAATCTACGTGAAAAAAAAAATGGTGCAGAAATCATGGGGATTCCATGGCTGACTCTGCAGCCCTCCTGTTCCCATGAGAGGAAAGATTAATAGAACCTTCCATTTCCATCAATGCAACCTTCTCTCCCAGTCACTGCAAGGGTAAATGGCTCTCTTTCCGTTCCTGCTGCTGTTGCTATCGGATTTCTCAGAAACACTTGCCATGCAGGATGCAAGGTGCTCACATCCTTTGATTTGATAAAGGTTAGCAGGGCAGAGATGGGTGGCTTCATTTTATAATCCAACATCAACTTTTTTAAATAATTGACAACAGCTGATTATTTTCGTACTGTCCTGAAATCTGAGTAATGCCCTCTCCGAAGGCTTCAGACCATGACAGGCTGGAGGTTTGAGGCTGAGGCAAGGTGAAAGCTGACATACTTGGCATATCTGTCCACTTGCCCATATTCTTCTGAAGGTTTCACTTAGAAATGGGATATTTCATTTAGTCCCAGACATGGAAATCCACCTCATTTAAATAATTGCATAAAATCCAGGGGACCTGGATAATAAAGTGAATTGGCACAGAAGTATAATTTAGTCTACAACCATTCACTTGCATTGTAAACTGCAATTATCTGGGTCAAATTCAGCTAAAGATCCGTAGGTGACTGCTAGTGTTTACAATCTCAATGCCATCTGGTGTCATAAGTGAAATCGGTTGCTGTTCCAAGTTCAGTTCCTTTGCAACATTTGTTCATGTCGCTAATAAAATCAAAATATCTAAAGTGTCTTCATAATCATAAAACAAACTTTGGAACAAGAGAACTTTCATGTTCAGCTCTATGGGGGCACCAGAATTGGTCATATATGCTTAACTGACTAGTTAAACATCAATCACTCTTTTATAACAGAAGTTGCAATGCAGTGAAAATGAATTGTGAAGCTCGAGCTAATGATACCTCAGTCTGAAAGTGTCGAAAGAACACCAGTTTCATTGAGCACTATAACAGAGTCTTCAAACTGTTGAATCACTACACTTAAAATAAATGATACAGGAAGTCAAAGAGTGAATATACAACTGTTATTTTAAGGTTTTATGACATTTGGAGGGCAGCTTTCTAGCCAGCTAACTAAGGAATTAGTTTTACTGGGCAGTTATATTTACTCTCTCCAAAAAAAAATATGAGCATTTCAGGAGGTGGGCTTGGGTCGGAGGAATAATCTACGTGGATCTATTGAATTTTCAAATACAGGTGCATAGCTTTTCCTGTGTGACCCCAGCCGCAGATAGAGCAGGAGCAAGGCACACAGAAACTTGTCTATCCGCTCACCTTCTAGTGAATTCCCAAAGTAGCTTAGGAACCTACACAAATGACAAGCTTCCCTGAGCACAAGGCACCATACCAAAATAACCCCTTTTGGTGAAATTGCTAGCAAATTAAAGCACTACTTACTTAGTAACCGTTTCCTTGCTGTTACACAAGCAGGTCTGTAAAATTCACGCTTAAAGCAAAACAGTTCCTCTCTTCTCATTAGCAACAGGGTTCTGCTTTTACAACTGATAAGCCATCCTGGTTTCTGGGAGTGCACTGCTTTCCCCTTCTATTTTGCTGGAGCAGTTTCACTCCCTGCCTTTCCCCTTGTAAGCTGGAGAAAGGCAGAACAAGGGCATGGGTTTCCCAGAACAGGACCTCTGGAACTCTAGCCCTGATAAAACTAACGAAACGTCAAGTCTTTGGCATCCTTCAGCAAGCTGAAAAGTATTAATTTTCTATTTAGATTATTCTTTGCAATTAAACTTTTTACCACTTTAGCCGAATTTTGATATTTCTGTTACACCTATAAGAAAAATACAGATATAAGAAAAAATCCTCACATGCCCACACACACACACACACACACATACACATATCTCTGAAAGATGGTCACCCCAGGCAATATCCTCCCATACTCCCATATAATTGAACTTTGAACAATGATTTTAATATTTGAACACTTATTTGGAGAATAGTATGTCAAACAGGACTAATTATTTAACTCTTAACCGTTGGGCGTAAAATAGCCTTACAATGCAGGGATGTGACTGGACTTTCAAAAGGCACGGTCAGAAAAAAAAGAGCAGGAGAGAAACATCTTTCTCCTTAGAGATCAGTTTTCAAGCTGGATCTTTATCTTTTTAGAGAAGTCATTCTTTCATTTCAAATCCCTCTCTGTTGATCTTGTTTACTGTATTCTTTGTTATTGCAGAGACCCCCTAGGTCTCTACTAGCCATGTTCCCTAACTGAGCTTAGATTATAATTTTTTGTAGGGAGCGAGAATAGTTTGCAGATCATCCCTGCAGGCACCTCCACAGAGGATTGTCTGGATTGGTCAGCAGCGCCCCATAAAAGCAAGCTGTGGCATTCTGAGTTGGCTTTTGGATTTTTTTTGTTAGAGTTCAAGGAAGCTGGAGTACTTCAGAGTGCTCCCCAGGGAAAGGTGCATTTTGGGGTTTTTGAATTTGAGGAGTGGTGTGGTGTTTGATCCCTATTTTTAGACTTCACAGCCTGATCCAAGGGAAGAGACTCTGCCCTGGCCAGTACCTCAGGGCCTGGAAGGAATTGTCACGGAGGAGTGGAAGAGGGGGGTTTTGATCAGCTGTTTGTTTTCCTGAGAGGTTTTTCTTTCTTTGAGTCTGCTCTTGCTTAAGGAGGATTTTCACACCTGCTTCAGGAGGCCAGGATAAGATGTTATGATTCCTTCTGCCCAGCTAAGGAAAAGCAGTTACCTGACAGAAGTATTTTTGCAGAGAGTTTTGTTCTTATGTTTTTGAGAGCAATTATTTTGCTGGAAAATTGATAACTCTTAAATTAAATGCTCGAATAGAATTTTCTATATTTTCAAATTTTTTCTGAAATTCTCCTTCTATTTTTACTTGCTGACTCTGAATTTTTTAAACCTGTAACATATGCTCTTCCAAATCACAAATTTTCTTTTGCTGAGTTTCTATTATTTCAGAATTTCTTTTCAAAGAGTTATTTGTTTCCGTCACTGCATCTGTCAAATTCATAATAGATGTATCTAGCTTAGCAATATAATTCCATAATGTTTCCATTGTGATATTAACCGGTTTCAATATCACAATTTTGGAAGTTTTAGATTTAGTGGTCATCTCAACATCTTGTTGTTTTTTCACTCCAGATTTCTTCTCAATCTTTGGTGTACTTTCTTCATTGGGGATCATCGGGAAACTACTAATATCCCACAAATCAGGTTTTAAAGGTGATGTCTGTAAACTAGGCTCATCAGCTGTTAATTCTTTAGTTTCCCTCTGTTCTTCTCCCACCTTCTTCAGAACCCTCAGCTCTTCTTGGGAAGTTCCTGGTATTTCTTGGGGAAAACCCCTTCTTTACCAGGTGATGGAGTTGTAGCCAGTGCCCCCGGACTTATTTAGGTCTCCTCGACCATGAGGGGTGGTTTCTGCTCCAAAACCACTCCTGCAGCAGTCTCCTCTACGGGGGTTATCTGAGGGGAATCTAGCCATTCTGCCACACTCCTCTGGCCTGACTCTACTATAGGAATTATGAAGGGTTATGAAGAGCTACTTTCAAGAGTCGTTTGCCCCTGAAGCAGGGCCTGGTATGGTTCGAAACACGTTCTTGTCGGGTCTTGGTTAGCAATGGACTTTTCTGCCTTCAAAGACACAGATAAGTATTCCCCTTAATTATATGGCGATTTGATGTGTCCATATGATGTGTTTACGGGACTCTTTTCTAAGTAGACAGAGGTCAGACCATCTTTGTGAGCATTTGCTCTAGAGACATATGACTTATTTAGCATTTTGTATGGCAGCTTCAATTCATTTGACATTGAATTTTACTCAAAGTAACTCGGTGGAGTCTAAAGTAACTAAAACAAAAATGTTAAAATTTAGTGATTAAAATAAAGTAAATGGACCTTCTACATGGAGAATGAGCTTGTACGTCTGTCAAACTCATCAAGTTGTAGGTCCTACAAATAAATACAACAGGCACTGCATATGTGGTTATTTTTACTGTGTATTATTTGAGACCAGTGATACCCCCTTCCTTTGACGTGTGTTTACAGCGTGTGAGGGTCCTGGAATACGTTGATGTTTAAGGGCTTATTTTTTGTGTCTACTATAGGAATACCAGAGGAAGGTTTCAATTTTGCCTTCCTCTTGGTATGCAGCATTATTTATCCAAGCAAAACAAAAATAAGGCAAAATGCGATACTAAACCATAAGGAGACAGAAATGGCTATCATTACATATAATAATTACTGCTTCTCTTATGGAGGCTACTTAGGAAAGAATGATGTCCAAGAAAACTATGTGGCCTACCTGAGGCAAGTCTTTAAAGTAATTCAAGTACAGATTGTGGCAAAATCCAGGGAGAACCCAGGCGAAGCCAGGCAGAACCGCACTTCCCTTAAGTACGTGCGGCTTTGGCAGTGCACCAGTGGCAGCTGCGCGCCACGGGAGGTACGCTTTTAGCTCTTCTTCCGGCACCTCCCGGTGACGTTGGTGACGCTGATTGGAGCAGGGTCCCATCAGGGCAAGGTTCCAACTCTTACCCCCAGAGTGACTTCTGCTGCGAGGTAATGTCTCTCCTGTAGCCTCAAAAATTAGAGAATTTTTGTTGTAGATTGGACAAGTATTTTTGGTTGCAGCAAATTTTTTGTTGAACACTATGTTACAGTTGTAAGTCCTTGTGCTGTGGTGTGGTTCATCCAGCCTAACAGGTAAACCCACTAGGCCATGCCGACGGCTGGTGGATATGCGCTAGGTTGGAACAGAGTTGGACCTTCACCTATATCAGTCCCATTCCCCACAGGTTGAGCCCTTGGATTCCAGGGGCCAGCAGGACTTTAGACAGAACAAGAGAGTCCAGAGGCAGGCTAGAATCAAGGTGAGGTTGAAGTCCAAAGCAGAGGTCAATACCTGGAGATCAAGCAGATGAGGGACCGGGATGAGGCAAGGCAGGCTGGGCAAGGCAAAGCAAGCTTGACGAGTCAAGGCAGGCAGGATCAAGAACATGGCAGGCAGGGTTGGGGTTTATAAACCCAGCCGCTTGACATAATCTATGCATGTTAGCCGCTCCAATTCCTTCCATGGGGCCTTTAAGTGGTGGCTCGCCTTTCGGACTCCTAGAGAGGCCCACAGGAGGAGCAGCATGGCAGTGTCCTCACTGTGTCAGCATCTGGGTGGGCTGGCGGTGGCTTGGGTAAGTGTGGCTGGTCGTGGAAGCTCCCCTTGACCAGACAAACATTACACCCTACCAGAGGGTGCAGAATTTTTCTTCAGAGTCAAAAGTGCCCTCAAGCAATGACATCAGAATAGTGAGTACACCTGAGAAAGCAACCAAAGTGAGACTGTGACTGTGTATTGGTCCCAACCCCAATGAGCCTAGGGCCGCAGAGGTTTATGCTCCTCCCTGCCGGAATGAACCCTAGCACCCCAGGGCAAGTGGACTGTGTTGGTGTGAGAAGAGGGAGATCTGTGAGTAAAAGTGGCCCTGGGGACAACAGTATGCTCTTGCATTCTGGGAGATCCACAAAGAAGGGGGTTACATAAGAATTGCAACTTTTTTTACAGTCTGGGGTACTGATGCTCAGACATTAAGGAAAAAACACAGGACTACTTCTATGGCCAAGCCTAATAGCAAAGCGCATCTAGCAAAATTGACTGATATATGGGGGTAACCTGCATGGCGCAGCAGACACTAACATGGGAAGCTTGTTGGGCAGACTGGATGGACCATTGGTCCTTTTCTGCCATCATTTCTATGTTTCTAGGATAAAATGGTATGTTGTCTTTTTCCCCCAGCAAGATTCATTCTTAAATCTCTTTCACCAAATTTCACAACACTTACGAGTATGGTCTAGAAGACACTTCTTTAAAGATATGAAGTGTCAGCCACCAACATTCAACAAAGTCAGTGAAATGCAAGAGGCATCAATTCCAATCTATCAGTAGAAGCTACAGTCTCTCTATATTGAAGATCTTGTAGCAGTAGAAACATCCAGCTACAGTAGAGGTTTGCTTCAAAGTAGTTAGATTTATCTATAAAATGCAGGAATAAAACATTACAATCAAGCTGCTTATCCTCAGCAAGAAAACCTTGTAGTGTCTATCTTCAGTACCCTATTTTGAGCAGAAAACAACACACAGGTTGCAATAAAAATCAAGGGGAAAAGTTAACTAAGAATAAGAATATACTCATAGCTAAAATTGCATATATTCAGAATGTGTTTAAGTAGCATGCAATTGTATTTTGGTAGATGACAGAAGGTTGAGTCTTTTATTTTTTTTTTTGCTTTGGTGTTCAATCTGCCATGAACAGAATAGTCCTGGAGGTATATTTGTGACTATGAATAACACATTAGGTGCAATTAGATTCCACATTGATGCTACATGAGCAAAACAACAGAAATCCTTGGCAAATTAATAGCTATTACGTGGTCTTAATAGAAAGTTACAAATCTACCGTTAAAACAGACTTTGAGGCTACAACCAAAATTAAAGTGAATCCAGCCAGAACACAGACCACAGCTGTAGCATTTAGAATGTTTATCTAAAATGAAAAAGTGCTTAAAACTAATATGCAAAGAAAATGAATGCACTTTCATTCATTTATTTATTTAAATATTCTTCTGATTACAGCACCAATCAACATGTCTCATGTTATGTGTGGGGGTGGGGGGGAGTGTCTGTAAAATAAAATAATGGAGTATTCTATTCAAAGGAAGACTTTAATCATGTTAGGCTGGGCAGATTTTGAGGGTTCTTTTCAAAAGCCATTTTCTCAGGTAAAAGGTCTTTTGAAAATATTCCCCCAAGCACACTGCTAACCTGCAGTCGGACGTGGGTAGAATAGGCGCTAATCAATCCCCTAATGCAATAAGGGGATTAGTGCATATTCAAAGTGCGTCCAACGTGGAGTGAATCTAATAGCGCTCATCACATGCAAATGCATGTGAATGAGGCTATTAGGCATTCACTCCCGATGCAAAAAACAAAATGTGCGTCTGGGATGCACATTTAACTGTCATCTATTAACACCTGCCAGACGGACCCATCACGAAAACCGACGCCAAGTTTATCGGCGTCGGTTTTCCTTACTGGCGGACAGCCACGAAAACCAGAAAATACATGCCGATAAACCCAGCATTGATTTTTGTGACAACCGTTCGCCGCTGACAACCAACAGCGGGTTTATCAGCATCGGTTTTTGTGGCTGTCCACCGGTAAGGAAAACCGACACCGATAAACTCGGCATTGGTTTTCATGACCGGCGTACGGCAGTCATGAAAATTTTAAATGTCGCTAATGCGACCCCCTCATTTAAATATTGCATGGCGACTGTTCAGTGCCCGCTTTCTATGCGAGTTAATTGCATCGGCCCCTATGAGGGTAAGAGTGCGCTGGGCCTGGGCCTCTCTCTTCTCTTTAGCCGCTAGTAGGATGGGCTCCACCAATGGCCACAGTCCTCATTTTGACCTTTGGCAAGATGGGTTCTGCCGGTGACCTGGGGTCTTGCAGTGTCAAGAGTTTTGCCACTCTAAGTGACCATCTAATTCACCTAACGGAAATGCTGGCTTTGATTTTTTTTTTTCTTTCTGCAATTTTTAAAGAAAAAATATATACATACCTTTACTTTGGCAGTAAAAATACCTGCAGACTTTGCATAAAAACACATAGCTTTGAAAATTGCCCCCTTTATATCCAGTTACAAGATTCTACTCATTTCAGACACTTTTTATAATCAGCCTGAACCATTACTTTTCTTTAAAGATGAAAATCTTCTTTACATTATTTTCTATTTGTAAAAATCCTTCATGTCTACTTGGATATGTATAGCATTGTTACAGCCCTCCCCTTTCCACACACAAACACTAAAAAAAAGGTCCATTGGCTGATCTGAGTTTTTTTGAATGCTGTCTTACAGGTGAATTTTAAATGTCCAGCGTGCACATTAATTAGGGGATGCACAAATAAATTGGGCTTGTGTGCACCGAGCAGATTTTAAAAGCTGCCCAGATATGCGTGTTTCCCACAGCGCACACATCTCAAAAGTTTTCAAAAAGGGGCGGAGCATAAGTGTGGTCTGGACAAGGCATGGAAGTGACAGAGCCTGGCCAAGAGAGAGTCGCACACAAAGGTCCCCTGCCCCATAACTTTACTTCTGCTATGGAGGAGGTATAAGTTATAAAACAAAGGAAAATGGGCAGATCTGTGGGGTTTTAAGGGTTGGGGCTAACTGGGGGGTGAAGGCTATTAAACTAGGGAGGTTTAGTGGGCCTACTCCTTAGCTGGGAGAACTGGGGATGAACTGGTTTAACTGGCAATGGTGACGGCGTGCACCACTTTTAAAATCCCCCGGCTTACACATTAGAAGGGGGATTTATGCGTGCTCACTTGAAATTTGGCATTCAATTGTACACGGCCAGACTATTTTATAACATGCACACATATGCACGTGCATGTTAAAAAATCACCACACCCCCTGGGTGCGGGTCAATGCACGTGCGCAAATGTGCACCTGCACGCCAGTTTGAAAGTTACTGTCCCTGTGAATGTAAAGAAACGTTAGTCAACAAGGAGTTGTTGATAGTTAAATGATTTACCCAACTAAAATCAGGTTTTATCTGGTTTAATTTACCTGCTTAAAAATATGGCCCCTCTAACCAGCAGTTAAAATCTCAAATTGCACAGATTTAGTGAGCTTAAAATGAGGTGCAGGTCAGAAGCATTTCAGAAGCAAGCTTTCAAATTAGACAGCATGGTATTCCATTCTTTTTTTTTTAATTATTTATTTTATTCAATTTTAACAGATTCAAATATTAAACATGTTTGAAAAGAAAAATAATATACAATCACAAAGAATTTCATCCAATTTACAAAAAGAAAAAGATAAAAATGGTGGGTTGGATTTTAAAACCCCCGCGCGCGTAAATACGGGAGGATTTACGCGCGCAGGGCCCTCGCGCCCCGGCGCACCTATTTTGCATAGGCCGCCGGCGCACGCAGAGCCCCGGGACGCGCGGAAGTCCCAGGGCTTCCTGAAAGGGGCGTGTCTGGGGCGTCGCCGAATGACGCGCCGTTTGGGGGGCGTGACGCAGCATTTGGGGGTGGGCCCGGGGGCGTGGTGCCGGCCCGGGGGCATGGCCACGCCCTCCGGAACAGCCCCCGGGTCAGATCTTGGCACGCCATCAGCCCTCTGGGGCGCGCGGATTTACATCTGCCTCCGGCAGGCGTAAATCCATGGATAAAGGTAGGGGGGGTTTAGATAGGGCCAGGGGGGTGGGTTAGGTAGGGGAAGGGAAGGGGAGGGGAGGGCGAAAGAAAGTTCCCTCTGAGGCCGCTCCGATTTAGGAGCGGCCTCGGAGGGAACGGAGGCAGGCTGCGCGGCTCGGTGCGCGCAGGCTGCCCAAAATCAGCAGCCTTGCGTGCGCCGATCCTGGATTTTATAAGATACGCGCAGCTATGCGCGTATCTTATAAAATCCAGCGTACTTTTGTTTGCGCCTGGTGCGCCAACAAAAGTACGCGATCGCGTTATTTTTTAAAATCTACCCTAAACTGCACAATCCCTATTAGACCACTAGCAAAGGGAGAACAGAAAGAGACCGGGAAACTACAAGTCTAAATAAACATTACCATAAAAGAAAATGCCAATAACTGGAAGAAACCGCCTAAAGAAAGAAAGAAAGAAAGAAAAAAGTCAAATACTTCTAAGTAGAACACAGTACTGCCCACTGTACCCCATGTGTTATATAAGTAGGATCCTCCTTTGTCATAATATTCTTCATTACAAATAGTTTCTTAAAAAAAGTTTCCAATATTGTCATAACAATAACACCACAAATCCTCACAATACATTGAACAGAAACCTTAAATAATAAAAAACAATTGCAGACAGATCAATCATTAGTAGTATGCTTGCCCCATTAGATTTTTCTGAAAAACTTGAGGCACCAGTATTTGATATTTGGTTTCCTTCATTTGGGACTCCTTAGTAATTTGACAAAGAATTCCATCTTTCAATTTAAAGTGAGGATACAAGGCCAACTTTTCTTTAAGATTTTGCTTTCTTCCATAGCAAGCTGCTAGTGCATAATGTTTGTGAAGCACTGCCTAATGTTTGTGAAGCACTTAGGCCTGGATTTTCTAACATTGCAGAGCTCTTTGAATCGTGCAGTAATGGGGGGTGGGGGGCAAAATGGGAGGTGGGCCTGCAAAAGCCAGCAGCGATCGCACAATCATGATGTTATCGCTGCCAGCTTTCGCACCCAATAATGCCACCATGAAAGGTGGTGCTATTGGCCGCACTACTAGTGGCGATAACGGGTCTTACTTTATCACCACCAGCGAAGTTACCACCGCGTCTGCCCGGACGCCACCCAACTCCTCCTCTTCCGATCCCGACTCTGCCCCGACTCCGCCCCTACCTAGCTATCACATGCAAAAAGGGACGTTTCGCGTGCAATATAGATAGAAAATCACCCCCTTAGATAGTTAATTTTTTTTTCAAACAATTTTTCACCTTATCATTCAAAAAACCTCAAAGTAAGTCACAATAATAAAATTACAATCAACAAATAAATACAATCATAACAACAGTCATATTATAATAAAATACACAAACTAAATATTAGCTATAAATAAATAACATTAAAAATTACCCAAAAGTAATCATGCACAAAAAAAGCCACTGAGATAGCAATTTCTTACTTACCCTATAGAATACTATGTAGAAATTGTATTTATTTATTTATTTTGAACTTTTTTATACCGACATTCATGTGGCAAGAGACATATCATATCGGTTTACAGTGGAACACAATTATTGCAACAAGCATTACATAGAACCGGGGTTACATAGAACTGGGAAATAGAAATAACATAAAAGTAATCCCACTTGTAAAAAAAATACCCATTATGTCAGAAATTGGTTACTTCCTGATAGACATTAAGCACAAATAATTGAAGTTAATAAAAAGTCTCTAAGGAAACTAACTCAGAAATGAGTGTTAAAGAATCAGAACTTTAATTGCTTCCTAAAAGAAAAATAACTAGGCTCCATACGGATATCCATAGGTACTACATTCCACAACATAGAAATAACACAAATAAATGCAGTCCATTGAGTAATAGCCAATTTCACCAAAGAAAGTGTAAGAATGGACAACAATATTTGCTGCAAAGAACCCACCACCCTGACAGGAAAAATGCAATAGGGGGATTAGCGCCTATTTAACGTGCATCCGAAGCAGAGTGAATGATTTAGCGCTCGTCACATGCAAAGACTATTCACTCCACATTCAAAAAAATAAATGTCTGTCTCAGACGCACATTTATCGCTCAGGTATTAACGCCTGCCTGGAGCAGGCGTTAATAGCTGAGCGCACGTAGAAGAAGTACAGAACAGCAGAAAAAACTGCTTTTCGGTACTTCTTCAATAAAAAAATAAAAAATAAAAAAATACCTCGGCAGACTGCCAAGTTATGAAGACCGACGCTGGTAAACTTGGCGTCCGTTTTCATTACTGGCAAACGGCGGGTTATGAAAACCGATGCTAAGTTTACTGGTGTCGGTCTTCATAACCGGCAGCCGCCGCAGGGTCACGTTAGCAAGGAGGCGCTAAGGTCGCACAAGTGACCCTAGCACCTCCTTGCTAGCGCAACCCCCTAATTTGCATATTGCATGGTGCCCCCCCCCTTTGCTGGCGCCATGTGTGTGCTAAGAAAGCGGGCGCTGAAAGGTCAGCACCCGCTTTCCGCAAAATTTATTGCATCGGCCCCCAGGTTACAAGTACCTGGGCAAGTACCCAAACATTAAATAGATCCCATGTTAGTAATGCCAGTATTAGCAGTGGCTATTCCCTAAGTCAACTTGATTAATAGTGGTTTATGGATTTCTCCTCCAGGAAAAGAATTTTCTCTGATTTGTTTTAAATGTGTTAATTGTTAACTTCATGGAGGGCCCCCTAGTACTTCTGTTATCTGAAAGTGTAAATAATCGATTCACATTTACTTGTTCTAGTCCTCTCATGATTTTATAGATTTCTGTCATATCCTCCCTCAGCCATCTCTTCTCCAAGCTGAACAGCCCTAACCTCTTTAGTCTTTCCTCATAGGGGAGCTGTTCCATGTCCTTTACATTTTGGTCCAGTTCTCTGTACCTACTCCAGTGCAACTATATCTTTTGTGAGATGCGGTGACCAGAATTGCACACAGTACTCAAGATGTGGCCTCACCATGGAGCAATACAGAGGCATTATGACATTCTCCGTTTTATTTACCATTCCCTTCCTGCCCCCCATCCCGGACTATGAAGCTTCGGCTAAATGAGAAGAACTAGCCCTGTACTTCCATATGAAAATTGCTAACATCCTCCTCAGATTCCCAAACTCCTCACACTGCACCCACTCGTGCCCTGACCCAATTACTGCCTCCCTTGACTCCCTCGATCTAACCTCTGCTAAGGAAATTGAATCAATTCTTTAAAAAATTAGCCACACCATGGACACTATCCCCACCAAATCCCTCCTTTCCATCCCCAACACCATCGCCAAACCTCTAGCTAATAAAATTAATTCCTCGCTCTCCTCTGGCATAGTCCCAGACACTCTCAAACAAGCAGTGATTAAACCCCTTCTCAGAAAACCATCATTAGACCCAAATGACCCTTCGAACTTCCAACCCATTTCAAACCTTCCCTTTATCTCTAAAATTATGGAAAAGATAGTTATTCCCAATTTACGGATTATCTTAAAAACAACAAGATCCTCCACCCATCCCAGTTTGGTTTTCGCAAGCACCTCAATACAGAAACTCTCTTACTCTCCCTCACTGACCAACTCATCAGAGGTATGGATCAAGGTCATTGCTAACTTCTGGCCCTATTGGATATTTCCGCAGCATTTGATACAATCAATCACAACCTCCTCCTCACTCATCTGTCAGAAATAGGCATCTCAGGCTTAGCTCTTCTGTGGTTCAAATCCTATTTATCCAACAGATAGTTCTCTGTTAAAATTGGTAATGCAGAATCTACACCTTACTCCCTGTCCCAAGGTGCCCCATAGGGTTCCTCCCTTTCCTCCACCCTATTTAACATCTATCTTACACCCCTCTGTCATCTCCTATCGGACCTTGGCCTTAAATTCTAACTCTATGCTGATGACGTCCAAATCATCATTCCCATCCATGATTCATTATCTGAGGCATTGAAGCTCTGGGACTCTTGCCTTGCGTCCATCAACAATTTACGTACAAACCTCCACCTGGCCTTAAACCCTACCAAAACTGAACTGCTCCTTATATCCCAACACCAAACCCCTAAACCTGCGTTCACCATTGATCCCGCCTATAATGCCATATCCTCTCAGCCTTTTGTGAGAGAACTTGGGGTCCTCCTTGACCAGCAACTGAATCTAAAGAAATATATTAATTCTATTCTCAAGGAGGGCTTCTACAAGCTCAATGTCCTAAAAAAAACTAAAACCCCTACTCCACTCTCATGACTTCCGCACTGTCATTCAGGCCACCCTCTCCTCCAAATTGGATTATTGCAACTCCCTCCTGCTAGGGCTTCCCTACTCCACAATAAAACTGCTTCAAATGCGCAGTTGCGAGGACCATCACAAATGCACGGAAATCTGCCCACATCACTCCCATCCTTAAAGACCTCCATTAGCTCCCCATTCCATCATGTATCCTCTATAAAACTCTCTCCATCATTCATAAATTCATCTATTGTCACAATTCCAACTGGCTCGACGAACCCCTCTGCCTCACACACTCTAACCGACCCACCAGAGCAAACAATAAAGGAACCCTCCAGGTACCATCTCTTAAAAAGGCACATCACTCCTCCACAAGGGATCGTGCCATCTCCATTGCTGGTCCCACGCGATGGAACACTCTCCCCACCTTTCTTCGACTTGAACCCTGTACCACCAAATTCAAAAAGAAATTAAAGACATGGCTCTTTAAGCAGGCTTACCCAGATTAGACTCTTACCACCCTCATCCTCTTGCTAACCTCCGTATGAACTGAGCATGTAAAAAGTTCTTGTTTTTACTTTGTTACTTGTAGTATGTAACTTGTTATTTGCATTATATTCCTCTTTGCTCTGTCTCCGGCTCCCTCTTGGCCTCTTTCTGTTCATTGCCCATCCCCATTACCTGTTTTTTGAGCTTCCCACCTCTTAGTTCAGATGTAAACCGGTATGATGTTCCCCACTAATGTCGGTATATAAAACAAAACTTCAAATAAATAAATAAATGATTCCTAACATTCTGTTTGCTTTTTTGACTGCTGCAGCACACTGAGTCGATGATTTCAATGTATTATCCACAATGACGCCTAGATCTTTTTCCTGTGTGGTAGCTCCTAATATGGAACCTAACTATGTAACTACAGCATAGGTTATTTTTCCCTATTTGCATCACCTTGCACTTGTCACATTACATTTCATCTACAATTTGGATGCCCAATTTTCCAATCTTGCAAGATCCTCCTGCAATTTATCCTAGTCGCATATGATTTAACTACTCTGAATAATTTAGTGTCATCTGCAGATCTGATAACCTTACTCATCGTATCCGTTTCCAGATCATTTAGAAATATATTGAAAAGCACTGATCCAAGTACAGATCCCTGAGGCACTCCACTGTTTACCTTTTTCCACTGAGAAACTGATAATTTAATCCTACTCTCTGTTTCCTGTCTTTTAACAGTTTGTAATCCACGAAAGAACATCGCCTCCTATCCCATGACTTTTTAGTTTTCTTAGAAGCCTCTCATGAGGAACTTTGTCATTTGCCTCCTGAAAATCCAAATACACTACATCTACTGGTTCACCTTCAAAAAAATGAAGCAGATTTGTGAGGCAAGATTTGCCTTGGGTAAATCCATGCTGGCTGTGTTCCATTAAACCATGTCTTTCTATATGCTCTGTACATTTACATTTACATTTATTAAAATTTCTTAATCGCTCAACACAATGAAGGCCTGAGCGATGAACAAAAATACATACATAATCAATTTAGCAAAGACAGAAAAACATATAAAATACATATGAACATGCTTGGTTT
The DNA here is from genome assembly GCF_901001135.1 of Rhinatrema bivittatum. Taxonomy (NCBI): domain Eukaryota; kingdom Metazoa; phylum Chordata; class Amphibia; order Gymnophiona; family Rhinatrematidae; genus Rhinatrema; species Rhinatrema bivittatum. The sequence goes on from NC_042621.1 coordinate 115,002,232, forward strand.
AGCAATATATCACAAATAATAAAATTATAAAATTCTCACAAAACTAGAATTCTGACAGATAAAACCCAGTCTTTAAAATGGAAAGTAAATAAAATATAAAATCAACAAAATTTTGATGTTTAGAATAGTTTCCACCTTTTTTTCTGACACTGAAGTCAAGCTCACCAGTCTTTAGTTTCCCAGAATCAGCCCTGGGGTTTTGATGTAAAAGCTGATTAAAAGTATTCCTGACAGCTAATATTTGAGATTTAATCTCAATTTGCAAATTTTGTATATGCCCTGCCTTGAGAGCAGTTAACTCCTTAATTAAACGCAGAATCTCGGCATCACAAATTTTACATTTGTTGGCTCTGTATGAAATTTCTCACCCCGCATAACTGCTTTCCCTGCCTCCCAGAGTATGTCGGGAGTAATCTGAGGAGAAGTATTGCTCTCTAAATAAGCTTGCCATTTGTCCTTCAGCAGTTGCTTGAAATTAGGATCAAAATATAGAGAAGGGCTAAGACTCCAACTTAAAGGTGTTGGATGTAGTGGTAGAGCCAGAACTGAATTTTTTGGGGGGCCCAAGGTTACCATAGATAGGCAGTAGGCATATAGGTTTGAGCCCTACTAGTTTTACTCTTATCAATAAATAATAGGGATGTAAATCATTTTGAACGATTAAAATTATCGTCAGATAATTTTAAAATCGTCCAAAATCGTTAGAGTCCACGATACAATACAAATGCCCCCGATTTATCATCAGGGGCATTTGTATTGTATCGTTAAATAGGGCGCGGGAAAACCGGCACACCAAAAAAACCATAAAACCCACCCCGAACCTTTAAAAAAAATCCCCCACCCTCTCGAACCCCCCCCCCCCAAATGTTTTAAATTACCTGGGGTCCAGTGGGGGGGTCCCGATGCGATCTCCAGCTCTCTGGCCACGGCTGCGTTGAGAAATGGCGCCGGTGGCCCTTTTGCCCTTATCATGTGACAGGGCAAAGGTAGCGCCGGCGCCATTTTGGTTCCTGGCTCCTGATGTCACACATGCAGGAGATCGCTCCCGGACCCCCGCTGGACCCCCAGGGACTTTTGGCCAGCTTGGGGGGGGGGGCCTCCTGACCCCCACAAGACTTTCCAAAAGTCCAGCGGGGGTCCGGGAGTGACCTCCTGCATGCGGGCCGTATTGCCAATCTTCAAAATGGCGCCGGCGCTACCTTTGCCCTCACTGTCATACGGGTGACCAAAAATGCTGAATATATCATAACTACAATAATCATAAGAATCATAAGAACTTAAAATTTGTAGTGCAGAGCAGAACTAGGATTGTTCATACTATATCCTAACATGCAAAAAATATATATATTCAGATTCTTCTCACATCAGTAACAGAAAAAAAACTCCCTCCACTGTCAAGCACTTTGTGAAGCAATAAAAACCCCTACAAAAATATAATAAAAAAACATCTAGAACCTTGCCATCCCATACCATAACAGCAGTAACTCTCAGTATTTAAACAGCAGCAACCTTATCTATGAAAAGGCAGCAAGACAAACATTATACCAGACCCTATAATACTAATACACCACCTACTGGGCAAGCCAGACTGCTAAAAATCCCTGCAGAAAAACTACATGCTAGCAGACATACTGTATCTCTTTCACACATGTGCAACACAGACAGAATAAGAAACTATAAATTATCTAATTACCTAATACAGAATAAGAAACTGTAAATTAGAAACAGAAACACGCAGACAAGATTGACATGGAAAACCCAAGAAACCAGACTCTGTGAACAATGGAATACTGAAGAAAAAGTAAAATACAAATATATAAGAAATGCACATTTCCAAAGATAGCATATTTCAATCACTGAAATTCAAAATAGTTTTTTTACCTTCATTGTCTGATCTTATTTTTCTATTCAGTCTCTTTTTTCCCCTTTTCTGTCTTTTCCTAATTCCTTTTCCAAGGTCTCTTTTATTCTTTCTGTTTCTTCTCTCTTCTCCTTTCTTCTTTCCTTCCTCCCTCATACAGACTCCCATTCCAACACACTCTTACCCAAACTCCCACTGTCACATGCAGATTTTCACTCTCATATACTCTCTCTCACACACAGGTTCTCATTCCCACACACACTCAGGCTCTCACTCTTACATGCACTCTCTCACATGCAGGCTTCCACTCCTACAAGATTGCTCTCTCTCACATCCACAGGATCTCACGACCACATACTCTCTCTCTTTCTCTCTCTGTCACACACACACAAGCTCTGCACTCTACATGCTCTCTCTCTCAAAAACACAGACTCACTCCCACATACTCGTTCTCTCTCTCTCACACACACACATATACACACACACTCCCATGCTTTCTCCACACATAAACACACAGGCTTCTCACTCCCATGCTCTCTCTCATACATACACACACAGGCTTCTCACTCCCAACCATGCTCTCTCTCTCTCATACACATGCACACAGGCTTCTCACTCCCATGTATTCTCTCTCTCACATGCACATATACACAGACTTCTCACTCCATGCTCTCTCTCTCATGCACACAGACACACACACACACACACACACACACAGGCTTCTCACTCCCAAGCTCTCTCTCAAACATATACATAGACCTCTCACTCCCATGCTTTCTCTCAAACATATACACAGACCTCTCACTCCCATGCTTTCTCTCATGCACATACACACACACACACACACACACAGGCTTCTCATGCTCATGCTCTCTCTCATGCATACACACACACACACACACACACACATCAGCTTCTCACTCCCATGCTCGCTCTCAAATATACACACAGGCTTCTCACTCCCACACACTCTATCAGGGCTCTCCCTCTCTTCTGGGCCTCCTTGCTGCGATAGGCCTCCTTCGCAGGCCGCGCAGGATGAGCTCCATAATAGCCGTTTCCTCTTCTCGGGCTGCAAGGGTAAGCTCTGCGATGGCCCTGCATCAGGCCTCTTCTTCTCGGGCTGCACAGGATGAGTTTTGCGACAACCCTGTTTCGGGCCTCCTCTTCTCAGGCTGCACAGGATGAGCTCCGTGACAGCCCTGCGTCGAATCTCCTCTTTTCAGGCCATGTGGGATGAGCTTTGCAATGGCTCTGCATTGTGCCTCCTCTTCAAGGGCCACTCAGGATGAGCTCTGCGATGGCCCTGTGTTGGGCCTCTTCTTCTCAGGCTGCATGGGTTGAGCTCCGTGATGGCCCTGCATTGAGCCTCCTCTTCTCTGCACCGGGCAACACTGTTTGGGTAGGCCTGAGCGCAAAGTGGGTGGGTCACGGCCCGTCCATGCCCACCCATGGCTACACCACTGCTTAGATGGGGGAGGGCCCATATGAAGCTGGAAAGAAATAGGGGGCATGATCTCAAATCGATGAGATACCATTATCTGTATGCCGAACTATAGGAAACATCCTATCAGTCAACAAAAAATAGTCTATATGGGAGTAACAATTATGAGATTCAGAATAAAATGAAAAATCTTGTTCCTCAGGATGCAGTGCTTGCCAAATATCTAATAACTGAAGTTCTTTCATTAGAAAAGAAATACCAGTAGTTTGTGAAGCTTGTCTAGTCAATCTAGGTGGTTTAGCATCGATACTAGAATCTGCAAGTACATTAAAATCACACCTCAAGACAATTAAGTGTTCAGAAAATTGACTGAGTGATGTCACCAGCTGAGCAAACAACCCATGATTTACACACATTTGGGGTACAGATATTGCAAAAAACTCCCCAATCTTCTGCTGAAATTATCTCCCACTTAATAACATATATCACCCTTCTGGATCTGCAACTTTCCTGTCCAACTGAAAAGGAAATCTTCATGAAAAAGGATTGCAACACTCCTCTATGTCCTAGAATATGAAGAAAAAAAATCACCTGGCCCACCCATTGAGTTTGCAGCTTTTTATGTTCAGTCAGCAATAAATGAGTCTCTTGGAAAAAAAACAAAACATGTGCCTTAGATTTATGGAAAAAGTGCAACAATTTCTTCTGCTTAATTGGTGAATGAATACCATCTACATTCAACGAAAACACATTTATTTCACCCATCCCATATAACAAAGAAGAGGAAAACTTCAAAAGTAATCAAATAACCAATGTTATCCAAACAACCCCCAGCAAAGATGTCCAAACAAATACCCACATCCATGAAAAATATATCCACCCAAAGGAATGTGATTACCACCAACTGTAAAGGCCAAAATTTGCCAGCACCAACCTGCACTCACTCCACATTCATTCCACACAGATAGATAAAAGACAAACAGAAAACACCGAAGTCCCATTTCTCCAAGGAACGGCATCTTCTATCTTCAATTTTCTCCCCAAGATGTGTCCTAGAGGGCCTGTTAAGTAGCTGTCTCATAGTAGTCTCAAAGAAAATGGAAAAAACAATCCACGCAACGCATGCAAAAACTAGACGGAAATATGAACTGCAAACTATCAATCAGCAGCCACGTGACCAATGGTCCTTCGGTGGAGGTAGCAAACAGGCCATTTGGCACCTATGTCAAGTGAAAAAGTGCGCCCTAACCCTGAACACAACATACACCACCACGAGCTGGGAAACTCTGTTAAATGCAGGGGGGCTATAATTTTTATTTTTATTTTCACCAAGCAGTTTCCCCCTGTTTCTTTGGACTTCCAGCTCAATTGGAACCAGTACGGTCCTGGCACCATAAGCCTTCATTCAAAAAGTGAAGTAGAAACCCCGAGAAGCCAGACGTTAATGCATCAGAGACATTTATTTATTTATTTATTTATTTATTTATGAAATACATTTCTATTTCTAGGGAATAGAAACAAATATATTTCCTCCTGTATTGTGCACAATAAAATATAATATATTCCCAAAGTTGGAATATTCCATTTACTAAACTGAATATAAAAGCTTTTTTCTACCCTTGCTGGCTGCACATTTTATTTTTCTAATCACTTTGGTCCTATTTGGAAAACAGAACAAGCCAGGCTGCTTTAGATCCCTACACAGAAACTACATGCGAGCAGAATACCTCACCTTAGTCATACATACAAAATACAAACAGACCCTCACCAAATTCAGAATAAAGAGACCATAAAGTAAAAAATGAAACCTGCAGACAAAAACTGAACCATAATAAACCAGTCTCTATGCAGTGCAACGATGGAAAAACAGAACCTCATAAAGAATCAAACAATAAAATCAAGAAATATAAACCATCAATCATAATAGTTAACTATACTAATATTTCAAAACAGCTAACAATTGAAACATCCAATAATTAGAAACTCAACTAAAAATATTCCAAATGACAATAAAATATTCAAATACACCAAATAAATTAAAATTAATGAAGATATTAAAAAATCTCCCACTCTCCATACCTGGAACTTTTGATTTCCAGATGCCCTGAGATTGTCGTGGATTTATAAGGGAGCAAGGATTGTTAAACACAAATGTTCTCCTCTCTATCTCAAATGGTCAATGATACATGCATATACACAGATGCACACATATGCTCAATCATATACACACGCATACATGCACACACACATTCATACACACACACATACTGTCTTTATGCTCAGTCACATACACACAATCTGTGTCATGATCAGTCATTCACATGCATACTGTCTCTCATGCTTAATCACCTACACACACACACACACACACACACACACACACACATACACACACGCTGTCTCATGTCTCTTGCCTCACAAATCTACATTTTTTTGAAGGAGTGAATAAACAGGTGGACAAAGGTGAATCAATAGATGTGATGTATTTGGATTTTCAGAAAGAATTCCACAAAGTCACTCATGAGAGGCTTCTAAGAACACTAAAAAGTCATGGGATAGGAGGCGATGACCTTTTGGGGATTGCAAACTGGTTAAAAGACAGGAAACAGAGAGTAAGAATAAATGGTCTTTTTTTCACAGTGGAAAAAGGTAAACAGTGGAGTGCCTCAGGGATCTGTACTAGAACAGGTGCTTTTTAATATATTTATAAATGACCTGGAAAGGGGCACAACGAGTGAGGTGCTTAAATTTGCAGGCGACACAAAATTATGCAGAGTAGGTAGTTAAATCTAAAGTGCATTATGATAAATTGCAGGAGGACCTTGTGAGACTGGAAGAGGGGGCAACCATATGGCAGATGAAATTTACTGTGGACAAGTGCAAGGTGATGCATATAGGGAAAAATAACCCTAGCTGTGGTTACACAATGTTAGATTCCATATTAGGAGTTACCATCCAGGAAAGAGATCTAGGTATCACAGTGAAATCGTCAGCTCAGTGTGCTGTGGCAGTCAAAAAAGCAAACAAAATGTTAGGAATTATTAGAAAGGGAATGGCAATTAAAATGGTAGCTGCTATAATGCCTCTGTATCACTCCATGGTGAGACCACACCTTGAATACTATGTGCAGTTTTGGTCGCCAATCTCAAAGAAAATATAGTTGTACTGGAAAAAGTACAAAGAAGGGCGACTTTAATGATAAGGGGCATGGAATGGCTCCTCTATGAGGAAAGGCTAAAGAGGATAGGGCTGTTCAGTTTGCAGAAGAGACAACTGAGGGGGGATATGATAGAGGTCTACAAAATCATGAAAGGACTTAAACAGGTTAATGTAAATGTGTTATTTACTCTCTCAGATAATAGAAGGACGAGGGGGCACTCTATGAAGTTAGCAAGTAGCTCATTTAAAACAAATCAAAGAAAATTCTTTTTCACTCAGCGCATAGTTAAGCTCTGGAATTCATTGCCAGAGAATGTGGTTATGGCTGTTAGTATAGCTGGGTTTAAAAAAGGTTTGAATAAATTTCTAGAGGAAACTGTTAATTAATAAGCAGTAGTAGCTTGAGATCTATTTAATATTTTGGTATTTGCCAGTTACTTGTGACTTGGATTAGCCACTGTTGGAAACATGATGCTGGGCTTGATGGACCTTGGGTCTTACCCAGTATGGCATATCTTATGTTCTTATGTCTCTATGCACAGTCACACATACACATGATCTTTGTCATGATCAGTCATAGAGATGATCTGTATCATGATCAATCAAACATGTATACTTTCTCTCATGTTCAGTCATATATACACACACACAAGCTGTTTCATGCTCAATCATATATTCAGGCATGCATGCACACACGCACATACACACACACAACTGTCTCATGCTCCATGTCTCATGCTCAGTCATACACATACACACATGCTGTCTCATTCTGAATCATACACACACACAAACACACAACTGTCTCATGCTCAATTATTTACACAAACACACGCACACACTGTCTCATACTCAGTCATACACATACACACATGCTCTTTCTCATTCTGAATCATACACACACACACACACGCTGTCTCATGCTCAGTCATACACCTACACACATGCTGTCTCATTCTGAATCATACACACGCACACACACAAACACACCCACACACACACTGTCTCATGCTCAATTATTTACACAAACATACACACACACTGTCTCATGCTCACTCAGACACATACACACATGCTGTCTCATTCTGAATCATAGACACACACACAAATACACACACACATACACGCTGTCTCATGCTGTCATACACATACACACATGCTGTCTCATTCTGAATCATAGACACACACACAAATACACACACACATACACGCTGTCTCATGCTGTCATACACATACACACATGCTGCCTCATTCTGAATCATACACACACACACAAATAAACACACACACACACACACAACACTGTCTCATGCTTACTGAGACACACATGCTCTGTCTCTCATGCTCTTTCACTTGTTTCCCCCTCTGGAAGAACAAGGAGCAGGAGCAGTCTCCTTCTTCAGCCCGGACAGCCACTGGACTCTTCCTTTTTGCTTCTAGACTCTGGGCCTGCTGTTCCTGGTATGATTGTGGGGAGGGGAAGGGGGAGGCCCTTGCTGCTTCTTTCCCCTCCACAGGCCATGCTCCTAACTGCCGGGAGGGGGTGGGGAGGCCGATAATCATTCTGACTGCTGAGGTGAGAAAAGGGGTTTGGGAGGCATCAGGCTGCTTTGGGCTCTGGTTGCTTCTTTCAGCCTCGCGAGCCACGCTCCTCTCAACTGCTGGGGTGGGAGGTCAGTGCTGCTAGTGTGGCTCCACAGCTGCACTTCTTCTTCCTGCTAGGGCAGGGGTTGTGGAAGGCTGATGCTGTTTATTGTAACTCCATGGGCTGCACCTTCTGACTGCTGGGGCCAGGGGGACTGGGAGGCCAATGTTTCTTTTTTCAACCGGACCGGTGCTCTGCTTCTGACTTCGGGAGGGGCTCCAAAGCAGGCACAGCAGTTCTTGCCGAAAAACTGTGTATCGGGTGGGCAGGGAGGCAACTTTTCAACTAAACCGTTAGAGAAATTGCACCCCTTGGTAGATGGCGCCTATGGCCGAGGCCATATCGGCCATAGGCTAGCTATGGCTCTGATAAAGAAACCAGTAGAAAAGGAAAAAAATCAGAAAAGAACAATGCTCTTTGTCCTACAATAAGTCACCCAAATTGCCAGTATGCAAGCAAGGAGAAGAGAAAAAAAAAAAGCATGGCCAGATTCATTAGGCTTAATGGGCCATGTATCAAAGAAACCTCCTAACATTTCAAGTCAAGACAGAAATTAGGCATGAAATCACATGGAGAGGTCAAAGAAAAACAAAAAATACATATTGAAAAAAAACCCCACCTGAGCGCAGCAAACTTAGTCAACCAAGTGATAAAAGTTGCAGTTAAGCTGGCCTTCAGTAAATTCCATTATCAATCACTCATGCCGCCAACCAGTTCACAGAGAGTCCAAGTAGGCTTGTACTTAATCTTTAGTGGACAAAATCAGTGTCTTTCCAATTGCAAACACACGAATCTTTGCAGAATATTGTAGGGAGAATTTTACTCCCTTGTGATAGAAAGCTATGCAGATTGCCACCATTTTCCATCTCACTTCAGACATTTTCATGGAAAAATCACCAAATATCAACAAAGATTGACTATCACATTCTAATTTACCTTTGCGGTTTCGAAATGCTTGCATTATTTTAACCTTGTCCGCAAAGTTCAGAATTTGTGCAATTACTGGCCAAGGTCAAGTATCACCATCTCTCCTAACTCCAATCCTATAAGCTCTCTCAACAACAATGGGCTCTGTTTCCAAGGGCAAGCCCAGTGCCTCTGGAAGTAAGATTTGGAAAATGTGCATCAGATCAGCATCAAGAACAAACTCTTCAAGACCGATGACATGAATATTATTCCTGCCTGCCCTGTTCTCTTGATCTTTGAGTCTATCCAGAAGCATCACATTCTTCAGCGCTGCCATTTGGCCCATAAGTTGGTCAGATCTTATCTCCTGCACAACAATCCTGTTGTTGAGATCAGATATTTGTATGGCCTATGTACTAATTTTTTCAGACATTTCCTCCATCGCAGATTGCAGCTTACTTAGCTGATCATTCAAAGCAGCCATAAAGTTTTTTGAGATATCTCTTATCAAATCCTCTATAGGATCTTGCAAGGATTTCTCAGTCACAGTCATCATCTTGGAGTCAGGAGGAATCAGCTTCTCTTTCTCTTTTTCTCTCTCTTTCTCTTTCAGTACCCACACTGATTGCATCGACAATCCAACCAGCACCTCTTAAAATAAAGATAGGAGAATTGGAGTTGCATAGGTGTTTTGTGCATGTATATACCTATATGGGCCCTGTGCCCCACAGAATTCTGTAAGGTTTGATAGATGATGTATTATATGAATGTTGTGATTTCCTCCAAAGGGAAGTCCTATAAGGGTTGTGCATTGTGATTGTAGGGAAGGTTCTTGGAAAGAAGGTTTATGCTGAGGACAAAGCATCTGTCGTGCAACTCTGTGACTGCAGCCTGGTACAGCCCCTTTCAGGCATTGCTAATAGAAGTATATAACCCCTGTTCATTTTTAGACTGATGTAAATATGCCAGAGGACAATAGGCTAAATCTCAAGCCCACCAATTATTTAATTTATTGTGTATACAAAAACATTTATAAATTTATATGATACAGTCATGTGTGAGGCATCTATACATTTAGAATAAATTCTAAAATATGATCAATACAATTTATTGATCCACACTCATACTCCATGCATACCATTCATCCATAAAAACCACAATGCATATATATCATCAATAATGTTACATTGCACATCTAAACAAACCTATGTAACATGTATACAACTGTGCTGAGACCCATTAACAACTGTTCAAATATTCCTACGAGACTGAGGCATCTCCAGAGTGACAGATCAACAAGGAGGATGAAGCTGCCACCTCCTCCAGGGGTTGTCTTGTGGGAGAAGTAGGTGAGGATATTCTCCAAGTATCCCAGGAAACCTGAAGGAAAAGCAGTATGTGCGTGTAGCTGGTTCCCCATTTATGCTGCAAACCTCATCCTGGGGTGCTACACGAATTACCAGAGTTCAGGTCCAATGGGGGAGGGGGGAGTTCTCTTCCTGGGCCTTTGGCACAGTCATTAGCTCTTTCATATGCAAACTCACACTCCAGTTGGATGATGCCCACCAAATGCGCGAGGGTCCAAAATAGGAGCAAGGAAGCAAAAATTAACAAAAGAGTTAAGTAGTAATCAACCCAGTATCCATCCATACAGCTAAGGGGTACTGTAAAAATAACCAAACAGAATCCTGGGTGGTGTTCAAAATAAACAGTTTACTTTAACTTGAAAATTAATATCCAGACCAGAACTGAAAAAAATAAGAAATAGTATAAAAAATATTAGTGATGAAAATCATAGTTTCCTTCTCCATTCCAGATCTTCTTAACAGTTTCCTTTCTCTTGCACCACCATCCATGATAAAGAACCTCTCCCTTTGAAGGGTAGGATAACTGGAATGTAGTTCCAGTATGCACTGGTAAAAAATTGGAAAAAAAATGTCCCAAGCTCAAAAAATATTAAACAATGCCCAATTAGTCAAAAAAGCTCAACTGTAATCCAATTTTCAAAAAATACTGCAGGTCTCTTGGGTTCTCAGGTCAAGAGTCTCAAATTCTTCTCACCCTTACTCCTCTACTCACTCAGGCAAAAAGATCTCTGATTCCAGCCTTTCAGGATCCTGGGGAAAAGCCCTTCCCTCCAGACTGAATCAATCTTCTTCCAGGAAATCTCTCTCCCCTCTCTACTCTAAAAATCCCAACTGTTGATCAAGACCCCAGGGATGAAGAAAAGATCCAACAGCTAAGCTCCTACTCCTTCAACTCTCCAACCCACTCTCTAGTCGCCTTCCCACTGAATCATTGAGCATGTTCCAGGGGTTTTTATACTCTACTGAAGAATTTCCCTCTAAAAGGTGGGGGTTATGGCAAGAGGAAGAATTCAACTATTAAATAAAACCCTCCCACTACCCACTGCTGAAAAATTTATTTGGGAGCACATTTTAGTGGCATGCAAAGTACTTTCACATGTGTAAATTCAGAAAAGTTGAGAAGAATTGCTAACTGTGGTGAGGACTAACTAGCAGGACCATAGCTGTAACTATGGGGCCTGGAGGATTACATTTCTGAGAGTAAAAGGGTGAATCTTTCTTGAGCTGACTTGGATAATTGTGAGTAGTACAATAGATAGTGTACAGACTGAGTGGGCCTGGGTAGGCCAAAATATACATTACAAAATGAATTGTGATTTTTTTTCCTTTATTCAATGTGTATATTGGACAGTAGTTAAGACCTTGTTTTTGCTTCTGCTCTGTTTTATTGGTGACTACTGGAAAACTTTCACATTAAATCTGTTTGGAGCACTTTGTTTTAGAGTAAACATTCAAGATTTTTATTGAAAGTGAGTGCATGTCCAGCACAGTTTGGCTCTACAGGTTAACCTGTCCCCAGCCCACAAACAAAGAAACTGTGTTATCACCCTGGGAAAGCTGTCTGAGTACTTCCTCAGGGTTGGAAGGTGACCCTGGAAGAAAAAGGGTTACACCTAAACTGGATAATTTTCAACTGGGTAGACAATGTGAAATCTGATTTTACCAGATAAATTCCTTTCCTTGAGTTCTGCTAGATGGCTCTGCATTAATGGGATTTAAAAACATAAGAACACGCCATACTGGGTCAGACCAAGGGTCCATCAAGTCCAGGATCCTGTTTCCAATCCAGGCCATAGGGATCTGGCAACAAGTACCCAAAAACTAAGTCTATTCCATGTTACTGTTGCTAGTAATAACAATAGCTATTTTCTAAGTCAATTAATAGCAGGTAATGGATTTCTCCTCCAGGAACTTATCCAATCATTTTTTAAACACAGCTACACTAACTGCACTAACCACATCCTCTGGCAACAAATTACAGAGTTTAATTGTGCGTTGAGTGAAAAAGAACTTTCTCTGATTAGTTTTAAATGTGGCACATGCTAACTTCATGGAGTGCCCCCTAGTCCTTCTATTATTTGAAAGAGTAAATAACCGATTCACATTTACCTGTTCTAGACCTCCCATGATTTTAAACACCTCTATCATATCCCCCCTCAGCCGTCTCTTCTCCAAGCTGAAAAGTCCTAACCTCTTTAGTCTTTCCTCATAGGGGAGCTGTTCCATTCCCTTTATCATTTTGGTAGCCCTTCTCTGTACCTTCTCCATCGTAACTATATCTTTTTTGAAATACGGCAACCAGAATTGTACACAGTATTCAAGGTGTGGTCTCACCATTGAGCGATACAGAGCCATTATGACATTTTGCGTTTTATTCACCATTCCCTTTCTAATAATTCCCAACATTCTGTTTGCTTTTTTGACTGCCGCAGCACACTGAACCGATGATTTCAATGTGTTATCCACTATGACGCCTAGATCTCTTTCTTGGGTGGTAGCTGCTAATATGGAATCTAACATTGTGTAACTATAACATGGGTTATTTTTCCCTATATGCATCACCTTGCACTTATCCACATTAAATTTCATCTGCCATTTGGATGCCCAATTTTCCAGTCTCACAAGGTCTTCCTGCAATTTATCACAATCTGCTTGTGATTTAACTACTCTGAACAATTTTGTATCATCTGCAAATTTGATTACCTCACTCGTCATATTTCTTTCCAGATCATTTATAAATATATTGAAAAGTACGGGTCCCAATATAGATCACTCAGGCACTCCACTGCCCAATCCCTTCCACTGAGAAAGTTGTCCGTTTAATCCTACTCTCTGTTTCCTGTCTTTTTGCCAGTTTGTAATCCACAAAAGGATATTGCCACCTATCCCATGACTTTTTACTTTTCCTTGAAGCCTCTCATGAGGAACTTTGTCAAATGCCTTCTGAAAATCCAAGTATACTACATCTACCGGTTCACCTTTATCCACATGTTTATTAACTCCTTCAAAAAAGTGAAGCAGATTTGTGAGGCAAGACTTGCCCTGGGTAAAGCCATGCTGACTTTGTTTCATTAAACCATGTCTTTCTATATGTTCTATGATTTTGATATTTAGGACACTTTCCACTATTTTTCCTGGCACTGAAGTCAAGCTAACTGGTGTTGCGGTCTCGGTCTCAAGACTTGCGATCGAGACCTTACCTTTTTCCCCGGGGCACCGACATTGGGTTCTGGGGCTCGGTGCTGCTACTCCTGCCCTGCTGCATCAACGACAAGATCCGCTGCTGCTCGGGCCTGCTTGGGCTACCTCGTGGTGGCGTCTCCGCGAGGGAGACGCTGTCAAGTCTCGAGGCTTGGCCCCTCCCCTTTTGGATGCATGTGCGCGTGGGGAGAGGTGTTTTGAACGGTCTTTTTACTTGAATGTGGGCCCTCCTTTGTGAGTGATGTCAGACGCCGGTAATGTTTTAACCCGGCGTCTGACTGAGTCTTGTTGCTTGGCAACAAGGTTTCTGCCGGTACTGGCTGCAGCTTTTTAACTCTGCTTGTCAGGATCTTCTGTTAGGATTTTTTCCTTGCTCTTGTTCCACTCCAGTTTGGATTTTTTGCTTCAGTTTCAGCTCAGGGTCTTCAGCTTGTTTTTTGGGTACTGATGCTGTCCTGTTTTTGTTTCTTCACACTTGCTGCTTGTCTCGACCAAGGTTAGTCACATTCTTCAATCTTCCTCATTGATCTCCTAAGTCCCAGCGGTCTGGGATCTCATGGGCTCCTCCCAGAGGGTCCTCGGGCTTCCAAGGTGAAGACATCTCTTCAGCTCTTCCTGATCACCTAAGTCCCAGTGGTCCGGGACCTCAAGGGCTTCTCTCGAGGGGGTTCTCGGACTTCCAGGGTAATTCCCTTGATCGCCTAAGTCCCAGCAGTCCGGGACCTCAAGGGCTCCTCCCGGGGGGTCCTCAGACTTCCAGGGTGAAGTCTTCAGTTCTATGTTCAACTTGGCACCGCCTCCCAGCCTACATCTCTTCAGCGGAGTGTACTTCTTCTCACACCATTTCACTCCGTTAGGCCGGCCAAAGGGTCCACTGCTATGCTCGCAACAAACTGGTCTGTAGTTTTCCAGATCGCCCCTGGAGCCCTTTTTAAATATTGGGGTTATATTAGCCACCCTCCAGTCTTCAGGTACAATGGATGATTTTAATGATAGGTTACAAATTTTTACTAATAGGTCTGAAATTTCATTTTTTAGTTCCTTCAGAACCCTGAGATGTATACCATCTGGTCCAGGTAATTTACTACTCTTCAGTTTGTCAATCAGGCCTATCACATCGTCTAGGTTCAGCATGATTTGCTTCAGTCCATCTGAATCATTACCCATGAAAACCTTCTCTGGTACGGGTACCTCCCCAACATCCTCTTCAGTAAACATCGAAACAAAGAAATTATATAATCTTTCCTCGATGGCCTTTTCTTCTCTAAGTGCCCTTTAACCCCTCGATCATCTAATGGTCCAACCGACTCCCTCACAGGCTTTCTGCTTCGGATATATTTTTAAAAGTTTTTACTGTGAATTTTTGCCTCTATGGCCAACTTCTTTTCAAATTCTCTCTTAGCCTGTCTTATCAGTGTCTTACATTTAACTTGGCAACGCTTATGCATTATCCTATTTTCTTCTGTTGGATCCTTCTTCCAATTTTTTAATGAAGATCTTTTGGCTAAAATAGCTTCTTTCACCTCCCCTTTTAACCATGCCGGTAATCGTTTTGCCTTATTTCCACCTTTCTTAATGTGTGGAGTACATCTGGACTATGTTTCTAGGAAGGTATTTTTTAACAATGACCATGCCTCTTGCACACCTTTTACTTTTGTAGCTGCTCCTTTCAGTTTTTTTCTAACTATTTTTCTCATTTTATCAAAGTTTCCCTTTTGAAAGTTTAGGACAAGAGCCATGGATTTGCTTACTGACTCCTTCCAGTCATTAATTCAAATTTGATCATATTATGATCACTAATGCCAAGCAGCCCCATCACCATTACCTCTCTCACCAAATCCTGTGCTCCTCTTCCACAACTGCTGGAGCTATAGGACACACCTTTTTTCTCTATGACCCCCACATATGGGTATAAGGGCAGTGTAGCCTGATACATTTGCCAGTGTTCTTCTATCAGAGCAGTAAGACAACAATAACACTTTAATCAAAAACAAAATTTCAGTTAGCAAAATAGTCTCTTATTTTGTTCCACTCAGCACCTGCCTGCTTATGTATCCCCCCCCCCTTTTTTTTTTTTTTTTTTAAGATGCCAGAGGACATTTGAAATGCTAATTCTCCTCACAGGAATAGCAAAGAGAAAAAGGAAAAGGAGGAGAAAAGAAAGATATCATCTACCTTGTCAAAATTGTAACTTGATGCCCACTGTCTTCCAAGTGGGTCCTGGACTGACCTAGCAGGACTTAAGGAAATAAACTTATCAAGTAAAACCAAATTTCACATTCCTTTTCTTCCTGCTAGACCAGTCCACACTAGTGGGAGATACCCAAACTGCTTCTAGATTGAGCGGGAGAAAACAGGGCTACCTTAAGGACTCCTGTGCCAAAGGCTGAATCTGTCTTGGCTCTCACATCCAAAATATTAAAGCTGGTAAAGGAATGTAAGGATGATCAGGTGACTGCCTTGCAGATTTCATCTGGGAGCATTGAGGATGCCTCCACCCATGAGGTGACCTGCACTCCTGTGGACTGTGAGTAGGCAAGCTGATAAGATTGCTTCCTAGCCATGAGTGGCTTTGGAGGCTTTTTCTCCTATTTGGATGACTCCATGCAGCACGAACAGTCTTTCAGTCTTCTGAAACAAGTTAGTGACCTTTAGGTCTTTTAGAAGTATGTGTCACACATCTAGGAGGTGAAGCTTTCTATCCTCTTTGGGGTCCTCGCTACATCTAAAGGGCAGGAGACAAATGAACTGATTCAAGCAGAAGGGAGACATCAGCTTTGACAAAAAGGATGGTACTGGTCACAGAAGTAACCATATCTGGTGAAAAGATCAGATATGAATATTTATATATTAGAGCCTATAGTTCTGCTATGCACCTAATAGAACAAAAAGCCACAAGAAAGACAGTCTTCAAGGAGAAGTCTTTCAAACATGCATCCTTCAAAGGTTCGAAGGGTGGGCCCACTATAGTATTAAAACTAAATTAAGATCTCACTGTGGATCTAGCAGCCTAAATGGGGGCTGAATGCATTTCATCCTTCTTAGAAATTTGCAGACCTTGATAGTACACCTGTAGCAGGATATAGTTGCTACCTCTACTTTCAAAAATTGAAGACCAGGCCCTGTTTAGACCCTTTTGAAAAGCTCAAAATATCTGTAATGTCTGCTTTCCAGGGCGAAGTCTTGTGCTCTTAGCAGAATTCCTTGAAAAGGCACCAAATGTGAAAATGGGCTAGGGAGGTGGACCTCATTCACACTCTTTACATAGGCATTATGACTATCAAAGAGTAGCCTTTTCCATGTAGGTGCAACCTTTCAAGGGTCATGCTGTAAGCAAAGGGCTCTCCATCCAAATATACTGGCATTTTAGCTTATAATAACCCAATCAGGGAACTCCCTTTAGAAGATTTGATGGGCTCAACCACCAGTGTGAGCTTTCTTTCACCTAGTAGGGTACAGGGAGGTGGGTTTTGTAGTTCTGTGAGACAGGTGACCATTGAGAAAGAAGAGACTGTTGTAATGGGTGTAAGTATGTCCCAGCCCATGGCATTAAGTCCAGGATAGATGTCATGAGCCTCAAGAGCTAAAGATAATCCCATATTTTGGGTGCTCTCTCTTCTTGAAAGGTTCGCACATGGGTAATAAGTTTGATGATTCTCTTGCAAGGAAATCCATCCATCTTTGGTATCGAAGAGGGCTACCAAAAATTATAAGGAATGAGAGAGTGGTAGGTAGGGATGTGCATTCGTTTAGAATGAATTAGGCAATTTCAACAAAATTGCCTAATTCGTCCTGGTTTGGGAGACCCGAATCCTGAAACAGAGTTTTCCCAAAATTCGGGGAAAAATTTGTTTTCGGGTTAGCGCGGGGAGGAGAGGCACATTTATTTAAAAAAACAAACAAACCCACCCCTTCAAATTTACTTAATTACACCCCCCCCCCACCATTCCGATCCCCCCCAAGACTTACTGAAAGCCCTGGTAGTACAGCGGGGGTCCCGGGAGTGATCTTCCACTCTTGGGCCATCGGGCCTGCCAGGAATCAAAATGGCACCGGTGACCCTTTGTCCTTACCATGTGACAGGGACTACCGGTGCCATTGGTCAGCCCCTGTCACATGGTAGGAGGAATGGACGGCAGGCACCATCTTAGAACATGGTGTGGGCCATCCATTGCTTTACAAACAGAGTTTAGTCAAAACAGTGTACAATATCATTGAAAAAAAAACATAGAAATATAAGTATAAAATAATAAATAAAAAACAATATTAAAAATAAAAAAAATATATAATATAAAGTAAATAGGCTTCTGCCAATAGGCTTCTGCCAAGACCAGGGAGATGAGAAATTCCCCTTTTCTAACTGCCAACATGATGGACCTGAGGGTTTCCATTTGAAAGTGGGGTAACTGGGGACATTTATTGACTCCTTTTCAGTCCAGGATGGGCTGGAAGACCTGTCCTTCTTTGGAACCACAAAATAAATTGAATATGTCCCCTGGCTTTGTTCCAGTGAAGGCACCAGAATGATAGCCTGTAATTCTTCTAATCTAACCAGGGTGGAACTTAAAGCTTGTCTTTTGGCCTGTGAGAAGGAAGGGAAAATCATGAAGGCAGGGTATGAAGAGCTCCAAATAGTATCCTTTTGACACAATCTCCAGTACTCACTGATCTGTATTAATTTGGGCCCATTCCAGGTGAAAACATAAGAGTTGGCCACCCACAGATGTTAACACTAGAGGGAGGCCTTTGAGCCTCACTGGGAGGGGGAAGGATGGCTACAGCTACTGATGGGGAAGCATTACCTTTAGTCTTCTTAGTCCTCCAAAAGGAATGGATCTTAGATCTGGAAGTCTGCAGGGGGATCTTTTGACTGGTCTAAATCTACAAAAGTCTTTAGCTTGGTATCTCTTCCAGCCTCATGACCTCCCACACAAGCTTTACCTTCCAGAAGCCTCTGAAGCTTGGTCTCCCCCAAATCTTTGATCAGTTTATCTAGTTCCTCTCCAAACAACAAACCCCTTTTAAAGGGGAGCCTGCAGATATGAATAGCCATGGTATTAGTGGTGAAGGCTTGATTCAAGACAGTGTCAGTCTTCTTATCTTGAGTTTTCCTAAGGACCACCCTTCCTTCCACAGGGATAGTCATTTTATGAGTGCCCTGGGAATTTGTAAGAGATTATTCTTTTCCCCCAATAGCAAGGGAAATAGCCTGCTTAGGGACTTCCCATTCTTGATGTCTCTCTACGGAGTGTTTCACTCTGTTAAAATTATACTTTTAAGAGCCTAGTGGAGGGAAAAAGGCTGTTTGAGGGAGGGGGCTTACAGACCTCCAGAAGAATAGGATTTCCCTCAGAATGATTCTTGTACATCCATTTTAGAACCTGAATTCATAAGGGAGGCTAGAACCTCTGAGATGAAGGCTGAAAGCTCCTCCTTCCTAAATAACTTCACTACTGAGTTCTCTTCCTCCCGGGAATTCCTACTATGGTTGGAATAATTTCCTGACCAGGAACCTTCCCTTGACTCTGGAATAGCTGAAAAGGCCTTCCCTTGACTCTGAAGTAGCCAAAAAAGCCAAGGAGCCTGAAGTCTTCAGGCCAGCCCTTAGTCTCTAAGATCAGCTTCTTGAGATCCTAAGGATGTCTTAGACCAGCAGCCATTGGGAGAACCCTCAACTCTGGGTTCTGCATTGCACCACAACATCAGGGGAAAACCCATGGGGGACTGTGGGGAGCTTGGTCCTTGGTTCCTGAGCCATAGCAGGAAGGATAGGTGTTAGCCCTTGTCTCCCTGGGGGAGAGTCCAAGGGAGGGACTGTGGGGCTAAGGTCACAAAGTTGAACCAGTGCTAGTTCCCCTGTATTTGACAAGGGTTCAGCAGGTCCTCCCCTCTATTCTGAATGCTTTGGGAGGGTGGAGATGCCTGTGTTGACTAGGAGGGCTGGCTCAGGATCTCAGTCACATGTAGGACACAATGAACTTGCGACACTAGGGAGGTGTTTAGAGCCACAGGCTGCACACTGCAGCCCCACATCAGAGGGCTTCTCTTTCTGCTTCTTTCTGCACTGCTGTGCTGTTATGTAGGTCCCCTGTGGCTCTGCTCCCTTCCCCATTCAATCTCCTGATACCATCTCTTAACCTGTCAAAAAGCTGCTTGATTCTGTCACTAAGCTGCAGACTTCCTCTCTCATCTTTTTTTAAAACTTTATTCTGGACAGAAGACATAGAGACTAAAAGAATATGATAGGGAGTGGGGGTAGGAAGAGATAGCAGCGAAGCGTTCAAATATCCCCTAAGGCAAAACACTAGTACAACCTGACTGGCTCCCTGAGGCACTCAGCCTGGGAATCCCTTTCCTCTCAGGGTGATCAACCAAACCCCTTGGAGTACTGAGATAATTCCCTGAGGATGTACTCCACCAGGTATTCCGTGGGAGACCAGCTTGACTAAGGAAATCTGCCCCACAAGACTGTCGCTCCAGGAGCCAAAACTTCTCAGCCAGGCAGGTGCCTAACCCTGGCTCTGAAAGTAAAAATAAGTCCTTTCTTCCCTGCAACTGCTGGAGACAGACTACTGGCAATTACCTTCGACCACATCTCTCTTATACCCATAGAAGGGTTCATAGGGGAAAAAGAAGTTGTTTCCAGTAGCTGTGACCACTACTGCAGAACACTAGTGCAGACGTCTAACAGGAAGAAATGTAATGGATAATTTAGGTCTATATCTGCCATCATTTACTATTGTAGCAAGCTGTTATAAACCAGGCTCCTGCTTCCACAAGCTTATCATGTGTTGGAGCCTTACAATGTGAACCAAGCCGTGTCTGGATCTGAGTGATGTGTTTTGGATCTGCCAAAAAGGGTTTTTCAACCTTGCAGAAGCTGCAAGCCACCGCAGCGAAGGTGAAGGAATATAAAAATACACAAAATCCCTGTGAATATCTGTGAATGACAAATGTACTGAAAAAAACAGCATCCAGCAGTCACAGTGTTAACAAGCTGGGAAAGGGCTGTACTGTTTAGTCTGCCCAGAGAATGGCATTACATAGTAAGCAGAGGAGGAAGCCAAAGGAATGCTGGGAGACCATTTAAGGAAGAAAAGGCACACATTGGATGGATGTGTCTGTATGTGAGGGGCAGGGATGGCCAGGAGTTGCAGCCAGGAAGAGAAAAGTATATCTGGCAGTCTTGCAATCAGTTCTTCTCCTGAAGAACTAATTATTGAGAGGGAGAGGGGAGATACAGAATCTGTCCGCTGAGGAAATAGAGAGACAGACAGCTGTTCTTGCTTCATAGCCAAGCTACATGTAAAATCCCAACAAGGGACAGAGAAGCCAGGAGCTGAGAGACTATGAGACTTCCTTTCAAGAGATATACAGGTCTAGGAGCACATGGCTGGATTACCCTCCTAAGAGACTGAGTTAAGTATTCTAAACTTTGCACGGAGAGTATCCTAGCAGAGGACAGAGAAGCTTTATTTCCTTGCCTTTTGTCACAAATTCAACATCTTATCTGATTCTTAACTGCTTCAGTCTCTCAGCCAAACTCAAGCACAAACCCTAGCTGGCTGGTACAGCCACATGAGATAGCCCTGGGAAAGAGAAGCTGATGGACTGTGGTCTTTCTGTAAGAGACTGAAACCAGGCCAGCTTTAGGTTTAGTACCAAGTAAAACATTTGGGGAAGTTCCCCAGAAGTGAGAGACCTTTCATATATGCAATGTACATCTATTTGGTTTGTTATCTAGCCAGCTCCACCATCAAAAGGGACTTCTTCATTTTCTTGATTGTTTTTTTCCCCACACAATTTTGTATTTGGGACAGGATGCACCCTTTACAAACTGGTGACATTGGGGTGGATCTATTCCCCCCCCCCCCTCCTTTTTTTTTTTTTTTTTGAGTACTCAGAGATAAAGACTTTTTTTTTAATCTGTGTGTTTCACTGCAATTCCGCCCAACCTCTATCTATTAGTTTTCCTTATTTTCTTTTACTATCCATATGAGTATGTTGGTTGCACCGCCTAACAGGCTATATCCAGTGTTATTTTTGCTTTACTTGATTTAAAAAAAAAGAAAACTGCAAATTTATATTAAACTTCACTACTGTACTTTTCTTATTTAATGTTCTGATTGGATTTACTGTCTACTTACACAATACTAGTAAAAGGGTTAATTACTGTTTAATTCTGGCGTGATGATTTTATCTGGTCTGTGGTGCTACAAGTGAGAGTTTGTTTTGGAAGGGCACAGAAATGTGATATCGGGGTGACCGGATCCCTGTCTCATCGCACACTCAGGCTACGAACCTGAAGATAAATCATATTAGTAAATATAAATTCTTATGTGGTACTCCCCACCGCAAGCATTGGGGTAATTCATAGTCCGGACCAAGGGGGGACCATACTATGTTACTATATTTTTCCATAATAATTAAGGCTACTAGATGACTCCAGGTTGTCAGGAATATATTAAAGGTAGGGACTGCTAATCTGTTCAGGTTACCTTTATGCTTTCTGTTAAGGTTAATAGTAACTGCCATTCTGTTCAGATTACCCTCTGCCTTTTGTTAAGAGTAGTAGCAACTGCTGCTCTATGCAGGTTAATCGCATGCAGACGAGCTACACCAAATTTAACATAGGTTACCCCATTTCTTCATTCTTACCCTCTACCTGCAGTGTTTATCCCATGCCCTTTTGAATTCCTTCATGGTGCTCATGTTCACCACCTATTCCAAGACAGCATTGCCAGGGACAACACCAGGAATAGCTCATGCTGTCCCCGATGACCTGGACCCAAATGGTAAAACCCTAATAATTCTTCTTCCTTATCTACCAAAGTCATGAAGGGGTTTGAACTGAAAAGGGAGCCTCAAATCAGACAGCAAAGTGCATCCTGCTGGGTCTGGTGACAGTAATTCTAGATCCCCCTCAGATGTGGCGTCTTGTAGAGCAGCAGCTCAGGTACAATGCAAAGAATATACTGGAAGCCACACTAAGAAAGTCAAGACTCGGCAGATACTGGTCCCTTGAATATTGATAATGACTAATTACAATGAACCTGAGTTAAAAGGGTACAGTGAGGACTGTGTGACAAATTAGACTAAATAAACCACACTCTTCGTTCTTTAAATCTGTTTGTATATGAGTATTTAGTAGGCTAAGACTCAGGTGCACTGGCAGGGTTTCATAGGAAACCTACAAGCCAGCTGTCCATATGCAGGACCACATCAGTCACCTTCATTAGCACTACCATCTTCAATTAAAAAAATTTTTAGAAAAACAAACAAAATAAAAAAACACAAAAGGGAACATAAGCGGAAGCCAGGCAGATGCTCACAAACAGCTGGCAGTGAACTGCTTTATCCACAAGGTACTCGTCAATACTGAGCACAGGAACTTGCAACATCTGTGCCAGAGCCTGCAATCTGCAATTGTATTTAATACTGTAGTTTATGGAATGAGGATGTTTGCATTGGTAAAATAAACTGCAAGTAGAAATAAGTTCACAAACTGCAGGCCCTTTGACCTTACAGTACTGGCTAATAAGGTAAGCAGACATGCAGAATATTGTTTATTATTGCTATATGATGGATACAAAATGAGGCAACTCAGCTCACAGCTCAAAGATCACTAATTTGTCTAATAATGAGCGAGATAGAAAGGGATTAAATAGGAAAGAGGTCACTCATAGAGATGCTCAACATTGCTACCTTGACCTTAACCTATTTCAGATGGGCATGAAGAGCAGATTTATTTATTTATTTCATTTATATTCTACTTTTTCAGGCTCTTCAAAGTGGGTTACGTTCAGGTGCATTCATATCTATTGCAAAAGTCTGAACATAAAGCGTACACCCCAGGCATGCCAACAAGCACTGGAGAATGAGAGGTGAGAGACTTTCCCTGGAATCAAGAGACTATGCCTGTAAGTACTGACCCTGAGAAAGCAAACGTTAGGTAGAAACATAGAAACATAGAAATGATGGCAGAAAAGGACCAAACGGTCCATCCAGTCTGCCCAGCAAGCTTATGGTAGTATCTGCTGCACCGTATAGGTCACCCTCATACTTATTGTTACAGTTTTGGCTGCAGTGCTACCGCCTCACCACCAGGGGTCCCTCTAGTGCTGGCTCTCCTGACAGGCTCAGTCCATCTCCTATGTCCACTCTATGCTCTGGGTGTGCCCTTATAACCCTGCCTGACAGTTGCCTCGGTGCTTCGGCATCGAGCTCACCTGGGCTCCCTGCTCTAGCCTTGCGCGGCCTTCGGGCCTTTCCTTGCCTTGCGCGGCCTTCGGGCCTCCTTCCTCGTTGTTCTCACCTGGCCTACGGGCCTTCTGACCTGCTTGCTCTGCTTACGGTGTGTGGCCTACGGGCCTTCTGTGTGTGTGTGGCCTACGGGCCTTCTGACCTGCCCTGCTCTGCTTATGGTGTGTGGCCTACGGGCCTTCTGTCTGTGTGTGTGGAGCCTACGGGCCTTCTGACCTGCCTTGCCCCGCTTATGGTGTGTGGCCTACGGGCCTTCTGTGTGTGTGTGGCCTACGGGCCTTCTGACCTGCCCTGCTCTGCTTATGGTGTGTGGCCTACGGGCCTTCTGTCTGTGTGTGTGGAGCCTACGGGCCTTCTGACCTGCCCTGCTCTGCTTATGGTGTGTGGCCTACGGGCCTTCTGTCTGTGTGTGTGTGGCCTACGGGCCTTCTGACCTGCCTTGCCCCGCTTATGGTGTGTGGCCTACGGGCCTTCTGTGTGTGTGTGGCCTACGGGCCTTCTGACCTGCCTTGCCCTGCTTACTGTGCCCTGACCCAGCCTGAACTTAGACTCTGCTCATTGCCGCCTGCCCTGACCCAGCCTGAACTTAGACTCTGCTCATTGCCGCCTGCCCTGACCCAGCCTGAACTTAGACTCTGCTCATTGCCGCCTGCCCTGACCCAGCCTGAACTTAGACTCTGCTCATTGCCGCCTGCCCTGACCCAGCCTGAACTTAGACTCTGCTCCTTGCCACCTGCTCTGACCCAGCCTGAACTAGACACTGCTTATTGCTGCCTGCCTTGACCCAGCCTGGAACCAGACACAGTTTCTAGCTTCCTGTCTCTCTCCACCTGGAGCCACTCTGCTGGGTGGTGTTCACGCCTCCTGACCGGAGCCCAAGCGTAACACTTATTCTTATCAGTTTCTCATACTGTAAAATTCAAGGCCCTTGTTTATTGCTGTCTGAGTCCAACTCCCCCTTATCTCTTGCTGTTGAAGCAGTGAGCAATGTTGGAGTTGCATCAAAAGTACCAGGCTTATTGGTTAAGGGTAGTAATAGCCACATCAGTAAGTTACCCCCATGCTTATTTGTTTCCCCAGACCCTAAAAGTCAGGGTCCTTGTTGGTTGCTGTCTGAATCCAATTCCCCTTTTCCTCTTTTCCCTCTGCCATTGAAGCAGAGAGCAATGATGGAGTTGCATCAACAGCATGAAGGCCTATTGGTTAAGGGTAGTAACCACCGCACCAGCAAGTTACCCCCATGCGCTCTTTTCTTCATTCCCATCCTCTACCCTTTAGGGATCCACAGTGTGTGTCTTGTCTGTGTGTGTGTGTATGCCTGGATTGGGGAGTAGATCCTCAGATAGAGAACAAATCCCAAAGGGCTTAGAAAAGTAAATCTTCCCCTTACCACCACCGCGTGTAGCAAACCCAAAAGATCATGTGGTCTTGCGTGGTCCATGACCCTCCCCGCGTGCCCCAGGCCAAAGAGCTGATTGGAATAGGAGCCTCACATACATTATTTTGTTTGATTGTTGGGGGGAGGGGGGAGGGTTCCATGCACTTTGCTAATCAGTAAATCAATACAGTATACCAATTATTTCAATATGAGGATTTCATGTGATCATGAGTAAGAGTTCCTCAGATGTCTTTGAAGATAATTTGTAGAAGAATGGTTCATGTGCAATCATAAAGGTCATATGACAGATCCCAGAGGCCTCTACTTCAGCTAAACATAGCCTGAAGCTACCACTGAAAGATCCACTTTTGTAAGAATAATCCTGTATTAATATATTTGTATTAGGAGGCACTCTCAAATTGCTATTTTAATTAAACTCCCCATGTCTCCTAAATTAAAAAAAAAAATCAGGACATACAAAATAACAAGGGAGCAGTTTTCAGGAAACCATGTCCGCATTTATACAAATCTGACCTAGTAAAGAATTTTCCCCTAGGCACAGAATATGAATAGGATAAAGCCCCTGCTGAATAGGACCAAACATATTGTAATAATGAAGACAGTCAACGTGATCATTCTTTTACTTGGTTTGGTATGCAAGGTTTTCTTAGGCACAAATCTCATAGGTATGACAGTTTCCCATACAGAGTACGGTACCACAATGGGCAATGTAACAAGCACTGTAGCTGAGCCTTTCTATCTTAAAACACCACAAGTACACTAACAGGAGGGCCAGATTGTTTAGCTGATCTGTACAACGATTATGCTGCCAGTTCAAATCCAGCTCAACTCATTAGTGACTCATTACCAGTTTAGTCTATATGAAATGTCAGAAGCTGAAATCTAGCTTCCAAAAGGCAGGCAAGTATGTTTTATGTATAAGCCCTCACAAATATTACACTGTACTCTATCAATGATATTTACAAATTCTGTGAGGAATTATTTTTAGGAGGGAGATGGAAAAATCCTAGGCGCCAGTTTGCTTCAAATTCAGGGCCTGCCTGGCTCCTAATGGAAGAGACACCAGTGGAACCCAGGCCAAGGAGTGGGAATCACAATGGCTGTTACCGACAGGACCAGGGAGATTTATAGTTATGTCAACTGCCACTGGCAGAGCCAGGAGGCTGGAGTCTCAATTGCTGCTAGAGATGGAGCCGGGGAGCTGGACCATAGTGGCTGCTACTGACGAGACCCAAACTAAGGAGAGGAAGTCACAAGGTGGCTGCCACCAGTGGGCCCTACTGCTAGGCCATGCAGCATACCTGAAGGAAGGAGAAGAAGCTGGGAGGCAGGAGGAAGGAAGGAGGCTGGGCTGAAGGTGGGGCTATGGAGAGAGTGGGAAAGGGAGAGAAAATGTAAAGGGAAAAAGCAAAAACAGGGAAAAAATCAAGAGCAAAATTGCCAAAGGAAAATTAAGAGTGAAAAAGCCAAACTACCAATCATTTTCCTAAGTTTTCTAAATATTTTTTCACCCCTGTTTACGAGTATTTCCACAGGTACCATAAAGACTGTTCTAGGTCCTCAGGCATAGATTTCTCTTTTAAAAGTTAAGACATCACATCCAAATGTGTGCAATAGGGAAAGAATTTTAAACTAGGACTGGCTCAGGATGGCTTTAGGAAGATGATCTGAGGCTATCAGTTATGCATGATCTCAGAAATGATTAGGGTTTCAGAACTACTCAGTTTTACTTTACAGTCCTCTGACCCCGAAAATGTGCAAGAACCATCACTCAACAAACCAGGAACCACTAAGGTGATCTTTTTCACTTTGTATTAATTCAGAGTGCAAATGTGCTGCTATTTGAATGAGCTGATTGTTTGAGCATACCAAAATACTTTTTGATATTAAAAGAATCCGACTTGTATGATGAAGCATTCCTGATAATACAAGAACCATAGATTTCCCGATTTTCCAGCTATAAGCCACTAGTAGTAGAACATTTCTAGGAAGAGCCAAAAAAAAAAATTAACACTGACATCCAGCTTCTCATGAATTAGCGGACACACAGCCACACAGTCGCATTCATGCTAGGGATGCACACAGAACATTTTTTCTGTCATTATTTGGTTTTGTTTGCCTTTTTTTTTCACAAGTTACAATATGTCTGGCTTTTTTTTTTTCTTTAGCAATGTATCCTATGTTTGACTAACATCGGGGGTTTTCCAGCCTGGTTTTAGGAAACATGCAGGCAGCCATTGGCAGCAGAGGCACCAATTTCCCAAGGCACAGCAAGAGGAGCAAAACAGCATCGACGCCCCGAGGCGAGGAAGAGAGGTGCAAAGCAGCATGAACGGTGGCAGCAGCTCCTCAGGACACTGAGTGAAGAGCAAAGCAACGCGCAAGCAGAGGCACGAGGAGCCCAAAGCACCAAAAGAGAGGCAAAGGGCAGCAGCAATATCACCATGAGAATGTAACTCCCCCTCTTCTGTTCAGAGCCAGAATGTAGGGGGCCACACACAGTCCCCCAGGGCCAATCCCAATGCCCCGTTCCTCCCACTCAAATCACGCACAGTTATTGCCAGGGCTCAACCAGTGGGGAGGAGGCCAAGCCCCCAGGGCTCCAGCTGCACAGATGGGAGTCCTCTCCACACAGTCTCTCAGATTGAAGCAGTGCATTCACGCCTTAATCGTCCTGGAAAACAGACAAGCAGGGCACTGGAGCTGGTGATCGAACTTAAAAAAAAATGGGATCCAAGCCAAAATACCAAAAATCATAAGAACAGAAGGAAGGACTGAAACCCCACATGCCACAAACACCTTCTCCGGTCTCTGAGTGACTGTCCCTTCCCAGGAATGGGGAAAAAAGCCCTCCCAGCCAAGGTAAGGAGAAATCTTTTCCAAAAACACAATTCTCAAACTGTGAGAATTGTGTACCCAGAGCCCCTGCTGTTCACTGGATGTAGGGAAAAGTAGTACCTGGGCAACTGGTTGACTCTACTTTAACAGGTCACAGCGCACGGAAGCCCAATCCTTTTTCCCCTCAGGCAGGGGGTGTCAGCCCTCCTGAGCTGGGAGCAGGTCAAAAACAACCAATGTTCTCAAAACGTCAAAAATCCCTCGTCTTCTCGTCTCAAACTGGGCAGTCCCTCTTCCAGGCCTGTGAAAGCAACTAGACAGCAGGGCAAAGTCCCTCCTGTCTGGCACAGGTTGCAGGCCCCAAATTTGGAGAGGCACCGAAAAACATTCCTCTTCTCACAAAACAAACTCGCCAACCATGCCCTGAGCATGCTCAACCCAGAATATACAGGGGAGATAGGCCCATCCCTGCACCCTGGGTGGGAAAACAAAATCTTAGGGCTGAACAGGGAAAAAGCAAAACAATTAGTGAATTAGTGAAGCACTCCTTACAAGAAGGAGAAGGCAACACAAGCCGTGGCATTAACACCCCAAGTTAGCATGAGAGGAGTAAAGCATCATGAATACCCCAAGACCGCATGAGAGGAACAAAACAGCATGAATCATGGCATAAACACCACAAGGCAACACAAACTGTGGCATGAACAGGCCGAGGCTCCAAAAGAGGGGACAAAGGGCACCAACAGCAGTGGCGTGAGTACCCTAAGGCACCGTGAGAGAGGCAAAACAGCACAAACATTGACGTAAACATCTCAGGGCACATTCCTGCAGGCTAGCCATCAGCTTCTCCTTCCAGCAAGTCAGAGTGTGGGACCAGAGGGCAACGCATCCGTGGGTCTGGCAGGGTGGCCAGCGTGTAAGAATCCAGCTGGGTGAGGGTTCTGAGCTGATTTTGCAGCTGCAATCGTGCGCTCTGCAGGAATATACCAGCTGCCATTCCCTGCTCCAGTCAGAAACTCTGTGGCTTCTCATCCAGGAAGATGACCTCGCCTAGGGTGGCTATTGTTGAATTCAGGGCCTCAATGGCATCCTTAAAGGGCTTCAGGACATGCACCTCCTGCATCATGTATAATCAATCCTGACATCACAGGGGGGGGGGGGGCAAACTAAACCTATGGCAGTGTCCACAGAAAACTCATGTTGCTCCACTAACCTCTGCATCATGAGGAATTACAGCTGATGCCCACATCTTGAATAAGATGGTTCAGAGGCACCTCCACTGCTTCTTGCCTCCATGCCTGAAAGCATTGCTTACTGCCAAGTGCAGCAAATGAGCAAAACATTGGATCCTTCTTTAACCCCCATTGATGACCACTGCCATGATAATGTTGCTGCCAAGGTCTGTAACAAAAAGAAGAGTCTCTCCAGCCTAGCCAGCTCTCCATCATCTTCTTGATAATTTCTAAGATATAGGCCGAGGTATGGCTATGGTTCATCACCTTGTGCAGCACAGCCCACCTGTACCCCATTGCTGCATTCATGCTAGAGCTCCTGCCTGCCCCTGCCTTACCCAGCTGCCACTGGTGTGCCATCAGGAAGAGGTAGGCATTTGTAGAATTCTGGCTGGTATAGATGTCACTGATGAAAGGGATGCTTTACCCCTCCATCTTGGCCAGCTCTGCCTGCATCTGAGAAAGGCAGTGAATGTACATCTACTACAAAGTACCCCTGGAGAGAAACTTGTAATTAGAGACTACTAGTTGGAGCAGCTGCTTAAATCCCACAATCTCAACTATTTGCAGGTCATCCAGGGCAATCATTCCCCCAGTGCGCCATGTCACCACCTTTAACACCTCCTGCTTCGTGCCCAGGAACAATAATGTGTAACACTACTCCATTTGGTCCATGATAGCTTTCAGCCAAAATGAGGTGAGGGCAGCTGGTCTTCAGCCTCACTGGGGACGGGCCTGGGGGCATCAGCTTGGGCGAGGATTTCCCCTTTCCTATGACCTTCTTGCTGCTGCTGCTAATTTGAGTAGAGGAGGGGAACCCAGCCTACCTTGAACCAGTACTATCTACTAACCAATTAAACTGCATAGCACTGTTTGAAAGATGTCCTACTGCTGGCCTTACGGCAGTGAAGACATTCAGCAGAACACTGTTGCTCTATATCACTATGGTGCCTCTGTGTCTGATTTATTGTGGGTCTCCTTCTCTGGATCCTTGGGCCCTGTTTCTGGGGCAGGGATTGAGGGCAGATGAGGAGGGAAAAGACCAAGAGCATCTCTCATGCTGTTCCTGGGGATATTCTTGACCCTTCTAGTATCAACTTACAAGTAGTACTGTCATTATGGCTATGCTGCCTGACTGTGGCTGCTTCCTGGATTTCACACTATTAAACCGCTTTTCCAAACTCTCCGCAGCTACCAGACTTTCAATATCCCCTTCCTTCAAATATTGAAATCTGAAGCACGATTCATCCAAATCAGTAGGCTCTTGAAAGACATGGATTTAGACACAGGTGAGAACAAAATAGAGATCACTTTGCTGGCTTCAACTAACGTCCTCCCAGTAAACCTCCCTGCTGCTGCCACCCTCCACTGATTCTGCCTCCTTCACACCAGGCATGGAGATGGGAGCAGGTGGCTGCTTCTTACCCAACCCTGCATCTCTACCTCGTTTCCCCCACTATCAAAAAATCGTATCTCTCACTCTGCATGTAAAACTGGTCCCTAAACCCTAAACCCTAAACCAACACCTCACCTTGAGCTATTAGGTGGCCTTCCTATAGTGATATAAATAGTTGACTACTGTGAAGTTATAATAAAGAGGCTATCTCGTGCTCTCTCTCTTCCCCTCCCTTCCCCCCTCCCCCCAAATACACTGCCTATGCAAAGTACTATGTTAGCACATGATGCAGTAATTCTAAAATTACCATAAACACACCCCTTTTTCTTACCGCGGGCATTATCCATGAGATATTATAGCATTTTGATGAATCTAGGGGTTAATGCCATTGACATGATGGGCTTTCTTAAGAAACAGATCACCAGAGGGTAGGGTGCTTTATGGTGTCACAATGTGCATGCGGTTGAGTGAACACAGTCACTTTTCTCAGAAACAGCAGTGTGCTGCTATGTATTTATTAATGCAGACTGTCTGCTGCTGTTGTATGTGTCACTCAGTGCACCATCACCTTTAGAGAGAGACAGAGAGAGAGCCAGCTGTCACAGTAACTGCACACAGCATGTGCTGAAAACAAGGAGACAACCTCTGTGAGATGGGGTGCCTTTCTTAAAGGCACACACTGTTTCTGCTGTCAGCCCTGCTGATATATTATATCACTCTAAAAGCAGGAGCTTACAGCTTCCTTCCACCACCAACACTGCAGTGAACGGTGCACACTATGCACAAGCAGGAGCTCAGCAGTGGACTGAAACAGTGACTGACAGCACAATTTCTTTCTTTCAATTCTTTTTTAAAACTTTTCCTAGAACTGACTAAAAATGGTGTCTATTCAAACTTAACTTTTTCTTTCACTTTCAACTAAAAAAAAAAAAAAAAAGAAGACAGAGACAAGCCAGGGTAGGCTGCTGGAAAAACTGCTTGCTTCTAGCCTCGTCCCTCACTGTCTCCAGGCTGTCTGAGGCTAACTAAAAAAAAAAATATGCATTGCTTAACACTTCCCCCATTGATTTTAATGGCAACAAAACAAAATAAATGGAAATGAAACAAGCATTTTATTAGCAGCACTATTTTGTTTTGTTGTCAAGAAAACAAAACAAAAAAAAATGTTGTCACAATTTTTTCATTTCCTTTTGAAACAACTGCACATCCCTAAGACATGCCGCTGCCGTGATTGAACAGGCTTGCGATTGTTTTCTCTTAAGGATGCCTTACGTAAACATAGTTCATGATACAGCAAATATTTTTTCAAACAGGTGAGCAGCTGAATCACACTCACAAAAGCCAAATAATGTATCCTAGTGGAAACACCAAGAGCACCCATCCCATGCCAGTCAAAAGGAGCCCAGGGCTGATAAGATTTTCCATGCCGCCGCCATCGCTGCTACCACCATCCTGTGTGTAGAGAGTAGACTGGACTAGAGGAACTCACCATCCAATCTGCCTTCTTTTCCCCCCAGCCCAGCAAGGAGTACAGAGGTGAAAGGTCAACAGAGGGTAAAAAGAGATTCTGTGAAGGGAGAATGGAGTAAAGGGAGCAGAGAGGTTGAAAGGGAAAGGGGACAAGAGGAGCAAAAGATTTAAGCAAGCAGAAGAACTGAGGATGAGAAAGAGGGAGCAGAGGAGATGAGCTGGGAGAGAGAAGATATATGTGTGGATAACAATTATTCATTGCTTTCTCCTTTTTTATCAACAAAAAAGTGACTGAATTAGCCCAAGTTTGTGATCAGTAGCAGCAGTCTTCAAGGCTTCGACATTATCTGCTGTTTTAAAAAATAAATCCTATATTCACTTGCCTTCTGCTTAAAATGGAGCCTTCAGCTGGTAAAAGAGGTCAGGGAATGCCAGCTATGGACTTTAAGTGGTACACATTCAAAGGCTTAGTCACAACTTGCATGGGTCAAACAGGGAGTTATGCACGTAGATTGGCTGAATCTCCTAAAATTACGTATGCACTTTCACAAACCACATACCTCCTTTCGCCTTATTAGAAAGAGCTGTTCCGAGGCATGGTTGAAAGCTATGTGCAAAAATTTAATTTTCAGAATTTATACATGAAACTAATGCAGGTACTTTATGCCTTCATTCGAGATGCCAGGCATTTATAAACTACTCTGAGTGGTTCTACAGGACTGAAAGGGCAGTGCACATGTATGATATAGCTACATAAAAAAAAAATCAATCTTCAAACAAAAATTATGCGGGCGCTTCATGTTTGACTCTCAGGTTGGTGTGTGCGGGCCGAAAAGCCCATGCGTACTTTGTCAGTTAGGAGACTTATTGAAAGTCTACTACTAGACTACTAAAGGAAATTTTATATATATTAATTGTGGAAATCCCAAAAACTCAACTGACTGTCTCGTCCCCAGGGAAGCCCTGGTTTAGTTAATTCCATTTAGGGTTTATACATTAACTAAATTGGGCAAAGGACATTTCAGAATACTCACAGCAAAATGGTGAAAGAGGAGATCCGTTTCCTATTATCTGCAACGGGAGTATTCTTAGGTGTTAATCTAAACAAAATGCTCAGTGCTTCACTTAGGTTCCAGAATCCTTAATTTCAATAGATTTTCAGTTGAATTTAGGGGCCTAAATTTTAGCTGAAAGTTTCCTAGGTTTTTAGGGAACTAAAAACTTACATTTACTACCTGTTGCTGAAAATCTGTGCTAAATGCTTAACTATTTTGTTCTCCCTAACCTCCCTATTGCCATCCACTTTTTATGATCCTAAATTTATGCACTCAGCCCTAGTGAGTTTTCAAAGGGGCCAATTTAGGTGCTTGACTCCCAAAGTTAGGCCTCATGACCCTTTGAAAATTGATCCTTTAATATATATGCAGAATACACCTAATTGTAATTACATAGTAATGTATATGCTCATAAAGCAAAATGTTTGAATTAACACAAGTTTGATTCTTGCAAACAGTAGTGCCAATTGTCAAGGCTTCAGCATTAGCCATAGTAAATAAATAAGGTTAAAAACTTAATGACTGGCACCATTGCTGGCACATTTCACATTCTGCTAATTCAACCCCTTTTCTCCATATTAACATTATATATCTGATAAGCATATACATTTTTCTCTCACTTTATACAATACATTCAGCTTCTTACAGCTTTCTACTTATGGCTTTTAGCGTTAATTCAGACATTTTGTATCCAATATTTTTATGTGGATGATATCCAGTTGTTTGTTACCTTGAACTCGTAGTTTAAAGAAGCACTAAATTTATGATTAGAGGCAATTAGGAATTGACTGCTATTTAAGAGATTAAAATTTAATCCAGATAAATCAGAGGTATTAAGGATCTATAAAAGTGGTAAATCTAAAGGCTGTGGTTTAAATATTCTGTCACTGATTGATGATGTGTTCCCTCCTTTAAAGATTATATTCACAGTCTAGGGGAAATTCTAGATTCTGGCTCAATAATTGGAACACACCACCAAAGCTATCTGTAAGGACACATACCTCATGCACAATTTCCATACTACTATAGAAAATGAGGTGAACCAATATAAAAAATGTTATGTGTGCTTGATCAATATAAATCCAAGGAGGGATTGTGTCAGACTTCAATGCTATTGCTGAGTATAATCTACAGTTTTTTGCCCAAAATGGGCTTTAAACTGTAGAGACAAATCACATTGGAATTTCCATCACTTTCTCTGTTGATGACATTTTCTTACTTACAATAGCACATGAAAGGGAGATATTAAGCTTTGAATGAAGGTTTGAATTTAATGATATTGTTTTACTTTTTGTGAAAGGAGGGAGTGGTGCCATTTGGTGTGAAGTATGTGTTTTATGTTTTCCTGTGTGATGTTCCCCTGAGGAAGGCACAGTAGTGCCGAAACATTGGTGGTGTCAGGGTTATATGAGATTTGAATAGCTGGCGTTGTCTGAAGATAAATTTGATTTGATCATTAAAGCTTTGGAATTTTTAGATAAAATAGAGAGATAATGAAAAAAGGTGATTGATAATGATGGAAATTCCAATGCAATTTATGACTACAGTTAAAAGCCTATTGTGGGCAAAAGACTGCAGATTATACTCATCATTGAAGACTGACACAATTCCTCTTTAGATTTAGATTGATCAAATGTAGGGATGTGAATCGGGCTTCGGATGATTGAAAATATCATCGATATTTTCAAAATCGTCAGAAATCAGGGGCTCCCCCGAAACAATAGGAAAACCCCACGATATTGTTCATGGGGGTTCTCTTATTGTTTTGGGGGAGGGCGGGAAAAAACGGCAAAAAAAAATAACCCCTAAACCCACCCGACCCTTTAAAACTAATCCCTTTGCTTCCCCCCCCCCCCCCGACCCTCCCAAAAACATTTTACAGGTACCTGGTGGTCCAGTGGGGGTCCCGGGAGCAATCTCCCTCTCCCGGGCCGTCGGCTGCCACTAATAAAAATGGTGCCGATGGCCTTTGCCCTTACCATGTGACAGGGTATTCATGCCATTGGCCGGCCCCTGTCACATGGTAGGAGCACTGGATGGCCCACGCCATTTTTAAAGACGGCGCCGGCCATCCAGTGCTCCCTCCATGTGACAGGGGCCGGCCAATAGCATGGATACCCTGTCACATGGTAAGGGCAAAGGCCATCGGCGTCATTTTTATTAGTGGCAGCCGACGGCCTGAGAGTGGGAGATTGCTCCAGGGACCCCCACTGGACCACCAGGTACCTGTAAAATGTTTTTGGGGGGTCAGGAGGGTGGGGGAAGCAAAGGGATTAGTTTTAAAGGGTCAGGGTGGGTTTTTTGTTTATCGGCTCGGGTGCAGCCGATAAACAAAACCGCGATCGGGCCCGATGAAAAAAAAACACATGTGAATCGAAACCGGAATCCGAACCGATTCTGGTTCCGATTCTCATCTCTAATCAAACGCACATAACGTTTTTTTAAGAATTGGAACCCCTTTGTGCGCCCCTTCGTGTGCTTCTCAAGTTGTGCCTGAAGTAAATAAATATTAATCTCAGCCCTAACCATACATCGAGCCAGTCCACTTTATTGAAATCATCACAGGACATGGAAAACATGGGAAGCAGCAGAGAACTTCAAAACACAAGCAAAGAGAGAACGAAACCCCGATCTATCCAAAGTTAAGTAACAACTCCTCTGCAATTTCTCCCTGCCTAATGTTTACTCTCTTATTACTAAATGCACAATCGCTATAAAAAAAAATCCTACTAATAAATGATCTATTAGAGGAACTAAATCCCTCTATCCTTTGCATTACCGAAACATGGCTGAAAGATAGTTATAATGTCCTTCTAAACCAAATCAATCACCCCAACTATGATATCTTTTATTTCTCCAGACATAAACAAAATGGTTGGGGTCTATTAATTGTCTATAAAAAAGAACTCAAACTTAAACCCTACAAAGCTGAGATAAACCCTCCCTATGAGGTTGCAATACTAAAGTCACCACTGCTAATATTAATTTGATCTATTGCCCACCTGGAACACTCCAAAAAGACTGCTCACCTCTAATTGAAATCTTCACTAAAGAGTTTCCAGCTCCTGAATCAATTCTAATTGTAGGAGACTTTAATTTATATGTACACAGCACAGCTAAATCTACAGCATGTGAAATCTTTCTATATACAATGGAAGCCATGGGCTGCTCACAATTTATAACCTAACCTGTTGCACCAGGAGGTGGACCCTTGGCTGGAGCACGATTGCTAGGCTCCCTGGTCGGACCCTGTGCTCCGCCTGCCACCAGGAGGTGGAGCACAGGAGGAGACAGAGGCTAGCTGGAGCTTCACCAATAGCAACCCAGGTTTCCCTCAGGTTGAACCCTTGGTTACCCAGGCCTCCTGGGCTTAGGTGGGCCTCCCAGGATCTCTGAGAGATAAAGTTCAGAGGTGTGCCCACCACGAACAAGGATGCGTGGTCGATGTTCAGGTCAGGGAGTCCAGGAGCCAGAGAAGGCCAGAATAGAGTTTGTGAATGAAGAGCGAGGATCAAGGCCAGAGTCAAGAATAGCGTGATTAGCCAAAGCAGGGGACAATACCAGTGGTCAGTCCATGGATGGTCAATCAGGCAAAGGTCAGTTCCAGACAGCATGCAGACATGGTCAATAGACAAGCAGAGGTCAGTTCCAGGCAGTGTTCAGACGTGATCAAGGAAACAGGCAAAGGTCAAATCCAGGCAGCAATCAAATGTAGTCAAAGAAACAGGCAGAGGTCAGTACTGAGAAGACAGTCCGAATGGTACTACCTGGGGAGATGAAGGAACAGGAGGACGCTGGAACAGGTGGACCCTGGAACAGGAGGATGCTGGAACAGGTGGACGCTGGAACAGGAGGACGCTGGAACAGGACACTCGAACAGAAGACTGGAACAAGACACTAGAACAGGAAGGCAAACTTGTTATCACAACGTGATCGACCCCATTGCCAAGGCAGGGATCATGGATCTGAGCCCTGCCTTATATACTGTGAAATGGATTCATCATCGGGGGGGCATCAGGTCCTGGTTTCCTGTGCTTGGCCCTTTAAATGTCGTGATGCTGGCTGCGGGAGCGCCTAGGGATGGGGCCTCGGAGACGCTGGACACGGAGCCCCGGCGGGAGCTCCGCTGTGGGCCCTGTGATGCTGCCGGAGCTGCTGCGGGTAGAGGAGAGCGACGGGGATGGCCGGGACTGACAGCAGAAGGGAGGCCTGTGCTCATGAATGGCCGAGAGAGATTAGCAGGGCCGGCCACGGAGCATACGAGGCTGGGAAGTGCAACAGTACCCCCCCTTCTAGGCCTCCCCCTTACCGGCCTTGGTTTGTCAGGGTGGTCACGGTGGAGCACCAAACATAGGTTGTGATTACCCTCTCAGCGCCAGGCACCTAAATTAATTAGGCCATTCCCAGTTCTCCGCCATGTTGGAGCAGTAACTTACCAACTCCAGCTATCAAGATCCATGGGTATCCACAATACCTTTTATGTTTCTTTATTGAAACCTCTCGTACTTTCATGGCCATCTCGTAAGGCTCCTCCTCCTCCTCAAGTCTCCGCAGAACCAGAAGAAACTTTACAGGTACGAGAGGTCCTAGATGTTCAGAAGAGACATGGCCATTGAGAATATCTCCTGTCGTGGGAGGGCTTTGGGCCTGAGGAGCTCTCGTGGGAGCCTTCCCACCACATCTATGACAAACAACTCCTCCAGGACTTCCACTGCGACCTTGGGTAGGCCATGCGAGTGCAAGACATGTTTCAGGAATAACTCCCGTTAGCGTGCACTAACAAGAAACTGTTTATTTTTGTTGTGTTTTGTTACTTTTTGTTACTTTTTGTTAGTGCGCACTAACTTTTGACACAGTAAACCACAATATACTGTTAGAATGACTGACTCATATCGTCTTAACTGACACCACCCTACAATGGTTCTCTTCCTATTTATCTGACAGAACCTAACAAGTTTTAATCAATAACAACCCATCCAAAAAGATCAACCTCAACACTGGAGTTTCCCAGGGATCAGCGTTATCCGCCACCCTATTTAACATATACCTTCTCCTCATCTGCCAATTACTAAAAGATAATGGAATCACCCACTTCCTCTACGCTGACAACATTCAACTTCTAATTCCCATCCAAAATTCGATCGAAGACACCTAAAAGAAAATCTCGACTCTACTTATCTCAAACATCTCCTAAATTCTCTGAAGCTCATAATCAACATAGACAAAACTGAAATAATACTCATGGACAAAAAACCCAATCCAACTCCACCACCCCTGCCTTTACTTGACAAACAATGAACTCTATACTCCCCACCACCCACACCAGGAACCTTGGAATTATCATCGATAAAGAACTTTCATTTAAGAACCACATATCAAATAAAACTAAAGAAGGATATCACAGACTTCTAACCCTAAGACACTTAAAACCATTTTCTTAATTCTTATGATTTCAGAACGGTCTTACAACTACTCATTTTCTCCACCTTCGACAACTGCAACTCCTTACTAATTGGAATACCTTATTCAAACCTCAAACAGCTCCAGATTCTGCAGAACTCAGCAGCCAGAGTTCTGACAGGAACAAAAAGAAATACACATAATGCTCATATTGATCTCACTTCATTGGCTCCCAATTAAAGCACGCATCGAACACAAATCAATGACCATCATTCATAAAATTCTAAACAATGATCATCAAGGACTAAATGGCTTACACATAACCCCCCAGAATCCTTAAAGAAACCTACGTTCAAACAACTCAGGATGCTTAAGCATCCCCCCCCCCCCCCATCAGAGATGCGCATCTAACAACAACAAGAGAAAGAGCCTTTTCCATTGCCTCCCCTAAATTTTGGAACTCCCTATCTAAAGATCTGAGAAGCCAACCCAACCTCAAAACGTTAAAAAAAGACCTAAAAACATTGATGTTTTGCAAATTCTACACTGACCTTCATACTTCTGAACATCCTAACTCCCAATCGAACTTTCAACCAAAAACCTCAAAATAACTTTGCTCCAACCAGAACAAACAATCCCTCCTCCTCCCACATAATGATACTTTCTGGACTTGAAATGTTTAACCTCTGTTTAATATGCACATTGTTATACGTTTTCCACAATTGTTAAGAGAGTTACAATTTAAATTTTGTAAACTGTTATGATGGCTTTACCGAATGACAGTATATAAAACTCAACAAATAAATAAATAAATAAATAAATAAATAACTCCTGTTAGTGCACACTAAGCCAAAAAATGATTTTTTACTAAAAAAAAAAAAAAAAAATGACGATCCGGGGAAAATGAGATTTTCCCACGGCCACACAAACCCGAAAGCACAAACGATCGGGCACCCGATGCACATTGTAATACAACTACAAATGAATAAAGTAGGTCTCAGAGGATCTCATTCATCAGGCATTGGAAGACCACAAGGGCATTACAAAGGCCAAAAAGCATCACTATGTACTTGTAGTGGCCATCCCTGTTGTTGAAAGTGGTCTTCCAAATGTCCTCAGACTGGATGCGCACAAGATTGTACACCCCTCGCAGATCCAGCTTCGTGAAGATCTGGGCCTCTTGCAGGCAATCAAACAATTCACTGATGAGGGGCAATGGATAACAATCCTTGCGGGTGATGAAATTAAGCCCACGATAGTCAATATATGGGCTTAATCCTCCATCCTTCTTTTTGACGAAGAAGAAGCCCGTTCCTGCTGGAGAATCAGAAGGTCTGATAAACCCTTTCTCTAGATTCTCTTTGATATACTCGGACATTGCTTGAGTCTCAGGACGTTTGAGTGGCTATTTCCTGCCTTTGGCTATCGGCGCCATTTTGATTATTGGCAGCCGACAACGACATCGCTCCAGGACCCCCGCTGGACCCCCAGGGATTATTGGCAAGCTTTTTGGCCAGCTTGGGGGGGCCTCCTGACCCCCCCCCCCCAAGGCTTGCCAATAATCCCTGGGGGTCCAGCGGGGGTCCTGGAGCGATGTCGTCGTCGGCTGCCAATAATCAAAATGGCGCCGATAGCCTTTGCCCATACTATGTCACAGGGGCTTTCGGCGCCATTGGTCGGTTCTCCTACCATGTGACAGGGGCTGACCAATGGCGCCGGTAGCCCCTGTGATATAGTAGTTCAGAGGCTATTCGGCACCATTTTGAGTGTGGCTAGCACTAGCACACTGGGCACGGCATGGAGGGACAAATGGCACCCGGGACCCCGCTGGACCACCAGGGATGTTGGTAAGTCTTGGGGAGGGATCGGGATGGGGGGGGGGTGTATGTAATGTATTAAAATTAATTTAAATGCGTGGGGTGGGGGTTTTTTTAGCTTTGTTTTCCCACGTCGTTTTTTGGCCCGGTTTCGGTTTTCCCCGTTTAGTTTTGTTTTTTTTTTCAAAAAAACTAAACGATAAAAACCGAACTTTACCACGAAGTATCCGAGTCAAAAAACGACCCGGTAGCAAAACACGAAGCACATCTCTAATATGCACATTACTAGCAAATCTAGGAATCAACTTCTTCCTATATGCAGACGACATACAATTCTATATCCCTTTTGACAAAACATTTGAAAAAACTGTGTCGTGTCTGTCAACATACATGAAGAAAATACAACAAAAACTTTCTCAACTGAAACTAACTCCAAACCCAAACCCCCCCCCCCCCCTGAAATTATGTGGTTAAGGATTGATACAATGATAACACTTGCTCAGGCAAGCCCCAGCTCGGCTGTAATATTCCAACAAATGTTTCCACGCATAAATGACACCAAGATAAAAGAAGGTGTTTTCATTGGCCCACAAATCCAAGCTGTGATGAAGGTCAGCCACTTTGATGGTCTTCTGCAAGGTACAGAACGTGTTGTGTGGACAGCCTTCAAGAATGTCGTTTATAAATTTCTAGGCAACTATAAGGCAGCAGACTATGTAAAAAATCTGCTTCAGGCATACAAATTGATGAAGTGCAACATGTCATTGAAGATACATTTTCTTCATTCCCACTTGGACTTCTTCCTAGACAACCTTGGGGCTGTGAGTGACGAAAATGGTGAAAGGTTTCATCAAGACATTGTCAAAATGGAGAAACGGTATCAAGGCAAGTAGAACTCTTCCATGCTGGGTAACTATTGTTGTACTCTCATCCGCAAAGCGTCGGACAGTGATTACAAACTAAAATCTGCGGCAAAACATTTTTAGTTTTGTTTTCTGGTGCCAACATTGCCATTACAGCTTATGCCACTATAGACACGTAACAATGCTTAATGTATATCACACTTTTCTGGCAAACGGTACGTGATACAGACATAATAAATGCATATTTGTGTTCAGCTTGTTAAAATCTACTTGTTTCACCGAAGGTTGTGGAGGAAACAAAATGTTCCCAGAAATGTGTTTACCAGTGTAATCAAACAACCAACACTAGAACTAGGAATTATTAAAATTACTTCCTCAGATCAAGTACAAGACCTAAGAATACAGATTGATGAGAACTTCAATATGAAAAAGCATTTAAGCAAATTAATAAAAACTGGATACTCCAAGCTGAGAATATTACACCGGCTGAAACCTCAACTAACAATACAGGATTCTTACAAACAATAATATTTAGACTACTGCAACATCCTATTACTAGGCCTACCTTCAGACCTACTAAAACCACTACAGTTACTCCAAAATGCCTCTGCTAGACTACTACTAGGGGCAAGGAAATCTGACCACATCACCCCCTCGCTGATGGCACTGCACCGGCTTCCTATACAATCCAGAATTCATTATAAAGTATTAACTCTAATTTTCAATATCAGGATTCTTACAAACAATTCATTTTCAACAATAGGACCCTCCATCTGGAACACCATGCCACCGGACCTCAGGCAGGAAACCTGTCTCATAACTTTTAAAGAGATACTCAAGACTTGGCTTTTCTGTCGAGCCTTTCCCTGTTCCTAAGCCAATAGTTTGACTTAGAACTGTTCCCAACTCTTTTGTGATTAAAGAAACACTAAGTACTCATACGTTATAATGTGATGGGCTCCTTGCCTCCCTCCCACACCCTCTTCTGTAAAAAGTTATTTATCTTTGTTCTCCCCCCTATTTTCCTATCCCCAGTTTTGGCGCCCCTGTTACAATGTAACTTTTGCTTCTTCAATCTGTGTCTCTTGTTATTTGGTTACGGTTAACCGCTTTGTTCGATGTAAACCGAGTTGATTTGATTTATATCAAGAAAGTCGGTATCTAAAAGCCTTACATAAATAAATAAATAAATAAATAAATAAATATCATCAACAATACTAACCCATGCTTATTAGGAGTGACACTTCAACATTACTCACCACAGAGAAACCTAAGATCACAAAACAAAGGACTTCTAATTATGCCTTCGACTCGGAAAACACACACAACGCAAATAAGAGACCAAATGTTTTCCATAGCAGGCCCCAAGTTGTGGAACTCCCTTCCAGAGTCATTACGCCAGATAACAGAAAGAAAGAATTTGCAAGTAAAAATATGCAAGTAAATTTTAAAAGCCCGCCATGCATAAAAAACAGGGGTTACGCACGTGGCTGGGCCTTGTACGCACCACACACATTTGACAAAGGGCCCAGCCACACACATAACCCCTGTTATGCACTGAAGTGCCGGTCTAAAAGAAAGGGGCAGGCCATGGGGAAGCGCACGCCGGTAGCAGAAATTACTTCTGCTCCAGAGGAGCAGTAAGTAGTAAAATAAAAATTTGGGGTTAGTTAGGTTAGGTTTAGGGGGCTCCTTAATTGGAGCGGACTGGGAGGAAACTGGGGGAGGTCTGATTGCATCACCACGCAGTTTATAAAACCCCCCCCCCCCCCCGCGGCATGCAAGTCACGGGCCGCCCGCACATGCGCATATGGATTTTAAAATCCGGTGCGCATGTGCAAGCAGCCATCGGATTTTATAACATGTGCACCATGGTGTGTGCATGCCTTAAAATTGGCGCATCCATTTGCACGCATGGACGTGCGCATGGTCTTTTTAAAATTGACCCCATGGCTCTTTAGAAAAGCATATGATTTAACATAAAACACTAACATACTATAAACGTCAGTGTCAGTACCAGTGATAATGGTAGTGAAGTGAGCAATAAGTAATGAACAATGTAAAGTGTATAGTTAGTAGAACTAGAATCTGCATTTGCTGTTACGTTGACTTAGAAAATATATGAATATGAACTAGAACATATATTTGCTGTGGTGCTGACCTAGATTATGAATACTTGCTCAGAATGTGATTGTTGACCAAGAATATGAACGCTGATTTTATAAACCATTGTGATCTTATTTTGGAACAATGGTATATAAAATGCCTAAATAAATAAATAGATCTAAGCGGATCAATAAGTACATTTCTACATTTGAAATACTACATCCATTCTAAGAGTGAGATATCTTTTATAGGACTTCCAAAGGGGGTTATTCATAAATTACAGCTGGTACTCAACATGGCCAAACACCTCCTTACTAGATCTCCTATTAAAGACAATATTGCCCCAATTGCTAAGGAGCTACATGAACTACCATTCACATTCTAGATAAAATACATATTAATGTCCTTGATCTTAAAGGCCCTTCATGACCTGAATCCCAGCCATTTGAAAGATAGACTTCAATCATATATTCCCACCCATGCCTTGAGGTGATTGCATGATCTTCTGTTGAAGATCACATCCCCTAATGAAGTAAGACTTGTGTTGACTCATGATCAAACTTTCTCATATGCTGCCTCTCCCTACCGCCTGCTTTTATTTTTTAAAGGAAATTAATGTAATTCAATCTTTTATAAGAGCATAAGAACATGCCATACTGGGTCAGATCAAGGGTCCATCAAGCCCAGCATCCTGTTTCCAAGTGACCAATCCAGGCCATACGAATCTGGCAAGTACCCAATAACTAAGTCTATTCCATGTTGCTGTTGCTAGTAATAGCAGTGGCTATTTTAATAGATATTAGCAGGTAATGGACTTCTCCAAGAACGTAT
Source organism: Rhinatrema bivittatum (assembly GCF_901001135.1). Taxonomy (NCBI): domain Eukaryota; kingdom Metazoa; phylum Chordata; class Amphibia; order Gymnophiona; family Rhinatrematidae; genus Rhinatrema; species Rhinatrema bivittatum. Next base: position 115,046,485 of record NC_042621.1, read on the forward strand.
CCAATCCTTTTTTAAACACACTTACACTAACTGCACTAACCACATCCTCTGGCAACAAATTCCAGAGTTTAATTGTGGTTTGAGTCTCACCTAAGACACCCCCTCATCTCACCTAAGACAGAAATGCACACATCTCACCTTAAACAGAAATGCACACCTTCTAGACCACCCAACCACTACACTCCCCTCCCTCCCTAGAACCTTCTACCCCTCCATCTTACCCCATATGTCACCCATATCTCCCCCTATTCACCCTCTAATCCCCTTGAACCACCCCCATTCCCTCCATCATACCTCTACATGTCACCCATGACTCCCCCATCCTAGCATCATTCCCCTCGACCCTCCCCTATAACTATGCATCCCATGACACTACTAACCAGTGAAACACCAATATGACCTAATCAAGCTATGAAACAATAAGCATTTAAAATGTTAAATACAAAATATTATCAATGTTAAACATTCTATTGCTATTAGTAAAATACAATCATTATCTGTTAACAAATGTACAAAATTATCTGTTATGATAAGAGACTATTAGCACTTAAAAATGTTAAATAAAAAATGTTATCAGATGTACAAAATTATCTGTTGTGATAAGAGACTATTACCACTGAAATTGTTAAATAGAAAATGTTATCAATGCTAAACATTATAGTGCTGTTAACTAAACACAATCTTTATCTGTTACCACTGTACAAAAATGTCTGTTATGGTTCAATGTAATACGTTGTTATATATGTAAACTGGAGTGAAGGATTGTTCCAAACTTCATTATATAAAAGCACACAAACAAACAAACAAATAAATAAATAAATAAATAAATAAAAAGAACTTTCTCCAATTAGTTTTAAATGTGCCACATGCTAACTTCATGGAGTGCCCCCTAGTCTTTCTATTATCCGAAAGAGTAAATAACCGATTCACATTTACCCATTCTAGACCTCTCATGATTTTAAACACCTGTATCATATTCCCCCCTCAGCCGTCTCTTCTCCAAGCTGAAAAGTCCTAACCTCTTTAGTCTTTCCTCATAGGGGAGCTGTTCCATTCCCTTTATCATTTTGGTTGCCCTTCTCTGTACCTTCTCCATCGCAACTATATCTTTTTTGAGATGCGGCGACCAGAATTGTACACTGTATTCAAGGTGTGGTCTAACCATGGAGCGATACAGAGGCATTATGACATTTTTTGTTTTATTCAACATTCCCTTTCTAATAATTCCCAACATTCTGTTTACTTTTTTGACTGTCGCAGCACACTGAACTGATGATTTCAATGTGTTATCCACTATGACGCCTATATCTCTTTCTTGGGTGGTAGCTCCTAATATGGAACCTAACATTGTGTAACTATAGCATGGGTTATTTTTCCCTATATGCATCACCTTGCACTTATCCACATTAAATTAAATCTGCCATTTCGATGCCCAATTTTCCAGTCTCACAAGGTCTTCCTGCAATTTATCACAATCTGCTTGTGATTTAACTACTCTGAATAATTTTGTATCATCTGCAAATTTGATTTAGATTATCTGGAAAGACAAGCTTTTCCAAATTCATTAAATCTGGAGCTGCTGCTGAATGCTTATAATAGGCTAACTGAACTTAAATGCTTTCATATTATTTATAGATTTTATGTTGTTATATTATTTGTACCTTTCATGTGCTATAATACATATTTATTTTTAATTCATTGTATTTTATATTTTTGCTGTCTCACCTTGAGCACACATGGGAAAAGGAAGAGATAAAATGTAATAAATTATTATATATTTCAGCTCGATAATTACTCTTCTCGATATGTCTCAAGCAGGGTACAATAAAAATACACATAATGCATCATCACTAGCAATTATATTTAAAACACAAACTAACAAATAAATCACAACTTAACAATTTCAAACAGCTAAGTAAAAAGACAAATAGATAAATTCAAAGCCAGTGATGTCTAGACAAAAGACATAAGCTTAACTCAACACATTGTCATATGACGCTGTCTCTTGTAAATAAATTACTTTCACTTTCAACTCATTTGGAACCTTATGATACCTTTTTCCATCGACATTTTATTTGCATACTTGGTCCCTCACATCACAATCTGTGAACCAGGATGAGAGGTCTCTAATTTTATGCTGGTAATCTGATTTGACAACGATAAGTAAGAGAGAGAGATGTCACTGTTTGTTGTAGCCAGGACCTCACCCTCCAGCACCTTGGTCCACTGAATGTGAAGGCAAGCACTGACATTAGAGGCCAATCCCAGGAGATTTACAACTCTGGAAAATGAAAATGGCATTCCACTACTTTCTTTTATTATTATAAATTGAGATTAAATGAAAAGCTGAAAGGGAGAGTGAGAACAAGGTACAATTCTATCTCACACTTGAATGTCTGTACAGCACACCCTTTGCTCTGCTCCCGCTTGCCTGCAGGCAATGATAAAGTTACTGATTAAATTTTTAAAATGACTGTCTTTGAAGCATAGGAGAACTGTAGCAGGCGTGGATATATTATTAAACTGAGGGACTGTGCTTTGCACACAGCATCAGCCTGGGGACTAGGCTATTGTACATAGTGAAGAAAGGATGGTGCTTATGTGGAAGGAAGGAAAAGTGACACACGGATCCAGGTACGGCAGCTTTTCAAGAGAGTGTTGACATCTAATACAGCACTAAGTAACACATTGCTCCCTCTGACTATTTTTATAGGCTTTAACAGTTTCTTGTATTTATTTATATATTATTGTCTAGACTATTCATACAATCATAAAGCCTCAGGTCATCTATAAATATTATTAGTATAATAAAACATCTATGTGTGCATGGAAGTAGAGAAAGAGAGAGAAAGAGATATCTAGACAGATATGTTCCTGTTCATAAAGGTTAGATTTTGGTTACATCTAGCAGGGCTAAAGAACTGATAAGTAGTAACAGTCATGGAGTTTGCTCTGTATTATATAAACTGGATATGAACTGTAGCCTAGAATTCTGTATCCATGGGCCCTCTACTAGTATACTCCTGGAGCTCAAGTCATACATGTTAGTTTATACCTATAGAAAATAAAGCACAGGAGATCAAAATCAGGCAAAATAAAGAAACCCTATTAACAAATGAAATTAAAAATCAAAGTTTTAATTCCTGGCTGCTTCTGGGGCAGACGGTGAAAACCTGGAGTCGTTTTCTGGGAATCTGGTGACTGAAATGGAGTATAGTAGTGCCCTCAGTGGAGAGAGGAAGACAGAAAACACATTGCAATAGAAAGAGAATAGAAGCAGAAAATGTATCAAGTGTGAAGAAACAAAATTCCCTGAAGAGAAAAGAAATACAACATAACCAAATGTAGGAGCCGTTGCAGCCACCTCAGAAAACAGTCTGAAGGAAAGACGAATACAATGCCCTGAAGCCAGTGGGTTACAGGATTGAATGCAGCTTGGTTTCACAAGAGTAAAACCTTGCCAAACAAACTTGATTGATTTCTTTGATGAAGTGAGCAGAGTAGTACATTGGAGGGTGGAGAGGAGAAATAGATATGACATTTCAGGATTTCAGTAAAGCCTTTGACCCTGCTCCACATACAAGATTGTTGAGTAATTAGCCAGTCTGTGAAATGGAAGAAAAATAATAAAGCAGGTGAGAAGCTGTTTGATGAAGAATGGTAGACAATGAGGGCTCAATCTGGTGATGGAAAAAAGACCAGCAGGATGCCATAAGGACTAATGATAAACCTAGTTCTCTTCAATCTTGTCAATATGTTTATTTAATTTACATTCTGGCTTTCAGACACTTCAAAGTGGATTATATTCAGGTACGGAAGATATCTTCATGATCTGGAAACACAACCATTTAGGAATAAATATAACGATCTATGTTACCGTAATAGATTGGTACATGTTTCGTGATAGAATTTATTATCTGTTTCCAATATTGATATTTGTGCCTTAGTGTAAACCGTTATGATGGTACCTAACTTAATGACGGTATAGAAAAAAAATCTTAAATAAATAAATAAATAAATCTTTCGGTTTTTATTAGTGGAAGTGAGGTGTCTAATTTTAGGTTATGGCCAGGCATATTTGCTGTCTAGGTGGAGCAGAGTGATATCTAATATAATGGATATTTGTTGTTTTATTTTTGTAGTATATTGCACATTGTATTTTATGAGGTCCATATTTAAAGGAGGTTGTCTGCTAAGCCCTAGATTCATCAAAAAGCTATAAATATAGCAAAAATGGTGCCCTTGATAAAAAGGGGGCATAGTTAGGCTGGGTGGGAGTATTCAGTAGAAAATATCCCATTGAATATCTCAGCCAAAATTACCAGGTTACCTGCCAGTCACTCCCCCCCCCCCCCCCCCCCCACTATTTACCTCTATATGTATTAGCTGTGCATTATATTACATGTAACACTTCAATGCACCATTGTAAACAATCTCAGATGTTCTATCAAGGAACAGGGAGGCAATATGGAAGTTTTATAAATAAATGAGTGATATTTGGGAAGAGCTAGAAAAAGACTGCCTGTTTGTAAATGATATGAAAATTTGCAACAGAATAGAAGGGGTAAACATAATGAAAGATAACTTTAAAAAATGGAAAAATTGTCAAAATTAAGATAAGTTTGCTTTAATTTAAAAAAAATAGAAAAATCATGGATTCAAAAATCCAAGGGACAAATACTTTTTGGAGGTGAAGAGCTAGTAGTCAATTTGGATGCATAAAGACAGCTATCACATGTACCAATGAAGTATTACAGGTACCAGAAACTCCTAACCGCTGAAGGATGGCCATAACATTTGCTATTGTTACTGTTTCTGCTGCATGATACTTTTATCCACAGTGAGGAATTTATTTATTTATTTAAATACTTTTCTATACCGTCGTTAAGTTAGATGACCATCACAACGGTTTACATAAGGGCACAACAATGAAACATATGGGTGGTATAGATTACAAATTGGTTATGTGCCATCATTTTACGGTAACAATTCATAATTATAAACTAAGTATGTATGTTAAGCTTGTTTGTTGGGAACATTTAGGCAGTTTGGTTTTACCATTACAATGCATTGTTTCAGTGTGAAAGTTGCCTGAAGGTTGACTCCCTCAGACAGGTGCCAGAGGTGGAGAGCATGAGAAGCATCCAAGAGAATGAGGACTATATCGATGAAATGCTTATTGAAGTATCAAAGATGGAAAACTGAAGCAGATAGAAAGATAAAACTGGACCACAACATGACAACTAGACCCAGATTACTACAGCCATTAGACCCTACAACCTGACTTCAATTTCCATCAAGCTGAAGAACCAGTTTGAATCCTTGGAAATGGAGGAGGAGAAACCATCCCAGGATGAAGAGGACCTAAAACTTGTAAACCCCAAAGCTGCAAGCTTCTACAACCATTGCACCTAGGAAGCAGAGAGTAGTAGTGGTTAGTAATTCACTTCTGAGAGGCATGGAGGCATCCATTTGCTGACCGGCCATGTTGTCCTAGGAAGGGTGCCATAAAGCCTAATGAATACTATCAAATGCTGCTCATTCATATTGGTACAAATGATACTGACAGAACATATCAAAAACAACTTAATGGCTCTAATAGAGAGGACAAAACAGGTGTACAGGTGGTATTCTCTGCAGGCCTCCTAGTCAAGGATAAAGGCCTAGGCAGGGAAGGTCCTAATCTGGAAATTAATGAGTCGGAGTGACGCGGCGTCACGTGATTCCCCTCGGGTTCGCTCCCGGACCCCTCGATGGGCTCAAAAGGCACTTTTGGCCAGCTTGGGGGGGCCTCCTGACGCTGGCCAAAAGTTCCTTTTGAGCCCAACGAGGGGTCCGGGAGCGAACCCGAGGGGAATCACGTGACGCCGCGTCACTCTGACGTGGCGCCGACGTCATGTGATTCCCCACGCGTCCGCTCCCAGACCCTCACGGAACTTTTGGCCAGCTTTGGTAAGTCTTGGGGGGGGGGATTAAGGAGGGTGAGGGGTTTCAATTTTTATTTAGATCAACAATCGCGATTTCCAACGTATTCAACATAGCTATGTTGAATAAGTTGGAAATCCGATCGTTTAAGCCTCATCTTTTTTTTAAGTTAAAAAAAAAAAAAAGTTGCGTTTTCCATTTAAGTTCAAAACGAATGCACACCCCTAGTGGAGGGTGTGAGAGAGGGAATGGTCTGGGAAGGTGAGAGGAGCTGTTGGATATAAGAGGGAATCAACTGGAGAGGCAGAGATTGAAAGAGGAGATTCTCTGGAGGGAATGGAGGTTGAGACAAGAGATCAGCTGGAGTGTGGGGGGGGGGGGGGGGGGAATGGAGTTATTGTTGGAGGGGAACCACACCCCTACTGATTTCTTTTGGTCATCTTGGGGGTCATATAAATTTTCAAGTGCTAAAATGGGGTCAAATTGGCTAAAGGTTTGGGAAGTCCTGGCCTAGGGCATCTAATATTCTTGCACCAGTCCTGGGATGGCAGCGGAGGGTAAAGTGGTGTGATGGCTGCTACTGCCATCGGGGAAAGCCTGCGCGTTCGGCGCCGAGCCCCGCCGGGGGAAGGTAAGGAAATAAACTCTCTCCCCCCAGGCAGTCCCTGCGCCGACAGCGCGGCTCATTCAGCAGCAAGGCAGATAAAAAACAGCTGCCCACATTTAAAAAAACGCGCCGAGAACGCCGCGATCGGAAGCCCCGCCCGCCCTCCAATAGGAGCCAGCCCAGAGGGGATTTAAAAAGTCTTCAGCCAGGCGCCGCGCGCCGTGCGTCGCGCGCCGAAGGAGCGCGACAAAGGGGCCTGCCCCTTTGTCTCGCCCCTTCGTAGAGCTCCGAGAAGGCTCGAGCCATACCTGCGGAACAACCTAAACCCCCAAACCTCCAACATAGGCAACAGCCAGCAAAGTTATGGAACAAACCGTTTCAGCAGTATGGAATACAAGTCTACCTCTCCAACAACTCTCCAGCCACCTCTGAGACCCCATGCAAAGGGCATCACCCCCTACCCTCCCGAAGCGCACAACGCTCAGCCCTCCTATCCAGACAGACTCAAACAGCTCGCTCAAACATCCAGCTCTTCAGCAGACAGACCCATGCTTCACTCTCAAGTTGACCTAAGCTCTTATATCATTCCTCCCACTGTCAGACTAGCCTTCCACCACGACCCACTTCCTTCCTAGAGAAGTCAACATGCAAATCTTCCCTATTCCTATCATATACCACCGCCACCTCCATCACACAAAAGCCTTCCAACAACCATCAAGACACACTAACAGATCTCTCATTCCAATCATGACGTCTCCGCTCACACAGATGCTAGGTCTCACCATGTTCTCACTTACCCTTCTCAACGCACAATCGCTAACAAAGAAAACACACGTCCTCAATGACTTCCTCTCAGACTCAAAGCCAGATATCTGTGCCATCACAGAAACCTGGCTAAAAAGCTCAGACACAGCCCTAATAAACCAGTTACCGACTCACCTCTACGACATCATCTCGATCCCCAGGAAAAAGAAACGAGGAGGTGGTATTCTTCTAGCCTCCAAAAAGGAATTTAAACTTAATTCACTTCCAATCAAAATCATCACACCTACAAAACTCGAATTAGGACTTTTCAAATCTAAACTCCTACAAATTCTTCTAATATATGCTCCGCCAGGACTTCTGGACTCAGATATTTCCCCCCTAATAGAAACAATAGCCAAATACATCAATATGGACTCGCCAGCCATAATAATGGGGGACTTCAACCTCCATGTAGACGCCTCTCCCCTCACCCCTAACTGTGAAGCACTCCTTTCCACCCTGGGTGCAATGGGCTTTAAACAAATCATAGAAAAACCAACCCATAAAGCAGGACACACTCTGGACCTCATCTTCATCAATTCTAATATATCTTATAAAAATGATCCTATCTGTACCACAATTCCCTGGTCAGACCATTCAATAATTACAACCACACTCATGACTCAAGAAAGCCCTAAACCTCCTCAACCACCTTCCACCATCCAATTTAGGAAAACCTGCACTTCTGACACACTCAGTGATCAACTCACCAAAGAACTCCCCAACCTGGACACCACGAGCCCAGATGCAGCCTTCCTCTCTTGGCACAATATCACCGAGGCAATAGCAAATAAATTATGTCCTAAAACGGTGAAAATAATCAACTCAATACAGAAGAAGAAACAACCCTGGTTCTCCCCAGAACTCAAGCAGATGAAACAAATCCTCAGACACAAAGAATACGAATGGCGTAAGATCCCCAACTCCACTAATTTAGCTGATTACAAACGCACCCTCCACAACTACAGGATCACCATCTTAAAGACAAAAAGAGACTTCTATGCCCACAGAATACACGACCTTCAATTTGATGCCAGGACCCTATTCTCCTACGTCTCCCAACTCACAAAATCCCCTACACCCACCATTCCAGACGACCAAGCACAAACCAAAGCAGACGAATTAGCACTCTACTTTCAGAAAAAAACTGCAGACACATTAGCACGCCTACCGAACAATGCAACTCCACCCTCCATAATTTTCAATTCCAGGACTTATATTGGGGCCATCCTTGATTCCTTTGAACCTACAACACCACTGGAAATCGAATCTATACTTAAGAAACTAAAACCATCAAACCACCCAACAGATCACATTCCAACTAAACTACTGCTTCTCATCCCGAATACTATTTCCAGAGCATTGGCCAACATTATAAATTGCTCACTCTCCCAAGGAATCTACCCGGACAGGCTGAAAACCGCATCCCTCAAACCTCTCCTGAAGAAACCTAACCTCGACACAAGTGAACCTTCTAACTTCCGCCCCATATCCAACCTCCCTTTTTTAGCAAAAATCATGGAGAAAGTTGTTAATACACAACTTTCCGTATACCTGGAAGAACACAATATCTTTCACCCATCCCAATATGGCTTTCGTAAAGCAGCGAGTACAGAAACCCTTCTTATCTCCCTTGCCGACCACATCCTCATGGGCCTAGACAAAGGTCAATCTTTTATCCTAGTCCTTCTGGACATTTCATCCGCATTTGACACCGTGAACCACTCCATCCTACTAAATCGCCTAGCAGAAATCGGATTAACAGGATCTGCACACAGCTGGTTTAACTCCTTTCTAAGTAACAGAAGCTTCAAAGTAAAAATCAATAACAACGAATCCCCAGATATCAAATCAACATTAGGAGTACCACAAGGCTCTTCCTTATCACCCACACTATTCAATATATACCTCCTGCCCCTCTGTCAACTGCTCACGGACCTAAAATTAAAATTCTATCTATATGCAGATGACGTACAGATTCTGATTCCCATTACAGAATCTCTCCCTAAATCTCTCGCCTTTTGGGAAATCTGCCTCAAATCTATAAACAGTCTGCTCACCAACTTGAATCTAGTTCTGAACGCAAATAAGACTGAACTCCTAATCATCTCCTCGGACCACTCGGCCGTAATCAATCCACCAGCAGGCAACACCCAGATCACGCAAGTAAGGGACCTTGGAGTAATCATTGATAACCGTCTGAATCTTAAGAAAGCCATCAATAACACTACCAAGGACTGCTTTTATAAATTACAAGTCATGAAAAGGCTCAAACCCCTCCTCCACTTCCAAGATTTCAGGACAGTGCTCCAAGTCACACTCTTTTCCAAAACAGATTACTGTAACTCTCTTCTCCTCGGGCTCCCTACTTCATCTATCAAACCACTACAGATGCTCCAAAATGCTGCGGCAAGAATCCTGACTAATACCAACAGAGGAACACACATCACCCCCATACTACAGAACCTGCACTGGCTGCCAATCAAATATAGAATATTACACAAGGCTATCACTATAATTCACAAAGTCATTCACAACCAACAACAACTAGACCTCCAGATTCCCCTCAAATTATACACATCAGACAGACCGATTCGAGAAGCATATAAAGGCACCCTGCAACCCCCTACAACGAAATCTACCCGCCTATCATCTACCAAAGAACGAACCTTCTCTACAGCTGGCCCAGCCATCTGGAACAAGATGCCCACAGAACTCAGATTAGAACCATGCCCGTCTACCTTCCGCAAAAAACTTAAGACATGGCTCTTCATCCAGGCCTTCACTTAACCAACAGTTCCAGCAATTCCTCACTAATTCAGACACTGACTCCTAGCTAAACTCTATGACAAGTGTAGCCTATACACTTACGCCTCTTCTCATCATATTATTGTATCATCTAATTATCTAATTTGTTCAGTTATGCCTTCTATCGCTCCGGCTATCCTAGCCATCCAGGTTAATACCCCCTGTTATATGTAACTTTCATTTCTTGTTATATGATTGACTTTGTTATTCCCCTCATGTTATTTGTAAACCGATCTGATATGAATTTCTTTCATGAAGGTCGGTATATAAAAATGTTAAATAAATAAATAAATAATATAAGCTTAAAAAAAACAAAAGGTTATCCTAATGGTGGGAGAGGCAGTTGTTAAGTAATTGTAATTTTCCTGACTATTCTAATGAGATGTTGGTATTTTTATATTTGGGATCATTTGGTTGCACATCACTTTGTGCACACTTTTCTAGAAATATGGCAAGTAATACAATAGTTGTGTGGAAGGACATAGGTGAAAATTTTACTCCGTTTGGAATTTTCATAGTTGGAAGTTGGCAACCCTGGTTTAAGGCGGGAGTGGGGGGGGGGGGGGTCACAATACTATCTTTTACAAGTAGAGTCTCAACAGATGCTGAGTGCGAGGCCAGAGAGTAGAAGGGGTACAGTTGTTGACACTCCCCATTGGGATTAGTGTTTTAGGTCCTGGTGCAATATTTACAGTGTTGTCTTTTCATAGGTAGGGTTGCTACTGAGAGTGCTGTTTTGGTATGGGAGAGCCAAGTTTAACAAAACTACTAAGCCCTCTCAGTTCAGAGATTTCTTTCTAATGAAGAGGTTCTTCTTCTGTCCTTTTTCCTGACCTAGGAAGGTGACTGGGCCCAAGGTCGAGGTGCCCAAGCCTTCAGGACTTGGGAGATTGTGCTGTCTTTGGGTCCAAAGGAGACACTGAGACTTGTTCAAGAACCAGAGGTAGGGCGAGTGCTAGGTTATTAGGTGCACTAAGTAAACCTTCCAGCCTGGCACCTCCCCCCCCCCCCCCCCCCCCCAACCGAGCTCACCACACACAATTTAAAATTATGCATTTATAACAACAGATTTTAAATGAATAAGGACATTCTGAGCTTAAAATATAATATACATATTGTTGTGATAGTTACATGCACTGATGTGGTGCCAAACACAAAACTCCGCAAAAAGGACACTTGAAATCCATATGGTTTTAGGTCTATTGTAAAATGTTGGGTGTGAGCTTGGCTCTCCCATACCAAAACAGCACTCTCAGTAGCAACCTTAGCTATGAAAAGACAACACTGTAAATATTGCACCAGGACCTAAAACACTAATACACCTCCTGTCAGGAAAACTGAACAAGCCAACAGAATGTGTCACCTCATTCATACATACAGAATGCAGACTTTCACCAAATACAGAATAAAGAGACCATAAAGTATAAATAGAAATGTGAAGACAAAAACTGAACTGTAAACCACAAGCCAGACTATACAGAATGCAACAATGGGAAAACAGAAACAACATCACCATTCCTCATAAAACATCAAACAATACAATAAGAAATATAAATCCTTAATCATAATAGTAAAATCATACTAATAAAATAATTTTTCTAAATAGCTAACAAATAGAATATCCAATATTTAAAGACTCATACAAATTTTGAAAGCTTTTCCAAACATCAATAAAATATTTCAGAATAACAGACACGTTAAATAACACCCAATAATTAAACATAAGGATTAAAAAAATCCCCTGCTTTCCATACCTGGGAGACTCCAATTTCCAGTTTGACTTTGTCATGGATTAGTAGAGGGAAATGTGGGCAATGTACAAGCTTTCTCTTCTTTCTCTCTCTTACATACACACTCTCCAACACATATACACTCTGTTACTTACATATGTTCATATATGCACTCTCTCTTCCTCCACATGATCTCACACACAAATGCTCTCTTTCTCCCCCACATGAGCCCACACACACACATGCTTTCTTTCTTTCTCATATGATCTCATACACACACACACATGCTCTCTCCCTCACATGCTCTCTCTCACACATACACGCATGCTCTCTCTCTCCCCACCACATGTTCTCACACAAATACACTCTCTGTCTCTCTCACAATGTCACTCACAAATGCTTTCTCTGCCTCACATACTATATATGCTCATATACACTCATACATGCAATCTCACATACACATACACACACTCATACATATTCTTCATATGCTCACACACACAGTCATACATGAACTCTCATAAACACACACGCTTTTTCCTCTTTACAGAATGTGTAGGTAACAGAAGCAGCTTTCCTTTTGGAGCAGACAGAGCTTCTATATTTCATCGCATAGCCTAGCCCCTATTCCTCCTCTTCAGCCATGAGGCTCGGCCCCTGTTCCTCCTCTTTTTGGCCAGGCCACGCAGCTTGGCCTGCAGGTGCTCTGATGCTTTTCAGGTATGCAGCCAGGCTTGCTGCTGCTCCTTGGCAGGGGGGGCCTACCAATAGCACTTCTGCTTCTGAAATCCAGGTGGGCCCAGTCAAAACCTTGAAATCTTTTCTTCCAGCCCTGTGGAGCCCATATGTATTACTCCTTCCAGCTACAGCAATCAGGCTTTCTTCCATCCCGTGCAGGCCCACATTTCTTCTTCCAGCTCCCATGGACAGGAAGAAAGAGGGCCAATTGCCACGGTCCTGAGAGGGCCATCAGTGTCACTTCCACAATTCTGAGCAAGGTCAGTAGAAGCAGTAGGCCACCGGCCCCACACCTGTGATGCTTTATGCAATTGTCTAGCTCTCCAAGTTCTTCCATTGGCCCTAACCAGAGGTATCCTCAAGGAAGAGAAGAGCATTTCCCTGCTTCTCAGCTGTCAGGGAAATTACTTCAAGTATATAAAGGGAATGGAGTTCCAAAGCTGGAGTAAGAAGAAATAATGCCAAGCTTGGAGAAAGCCATCCTAGCGTTGACGAAAGCATCAGTCAGAGGTTTATTTGTCTCTGTCTAAAGAGAAACATTCTATTCCAGTCTACTGGATTCCAGAGTCTGCATCCAGATTTTGCAGGTACCACTAAGGGAAGTGACCAGGGAGGGTTCCTTGGATAAAGTACCTACTGCCAGCGTATGCAGATTGCTTTCTGAGAATGTAATTTCACGGAACTTTATTTTTCTGTACTGAATGTGCCCAAAGCACACTGATTTTTTTCACCTGCAATCAAATATACTAGTAAGAAGGATTTATTTTTTAACAACATTTACAGTGATGGTGCGTTTATTTTACTGGACAGTTGCACACGAGCTCCAGAAAAACCCTGAGGGCCCTTGAAAGAGCTGTCCTTTCCCAGCTTGTGTGGGAAGAACCTGGGAGCAAGGGAGCTGAAATGCCCCATGAACTCCCATGGGAGCCTCTGGCACTGAGGAGTTGAGGGCAGGCACTGCAATTAGATGTGTAAACCTCCTTGAGGGATCATGAAAGGTGGAAATCAAGTTTAAGTAAATAAATAATATTTGTTGCATCTCCTGTTGAAGACTGTCATAAATATAGGCCTTATGCTTTAGAATGTCTTGTAATACTGCTTCAGGAAAAACAAGCCATCACATGCATTGCTCTCTTCATTATTACAATATGTTCAGTCCTGTACAGCAGAGGTTTTATCATAGTCTCTGCCTAGGGGGAAAATTCCTTAGCAGGTCGGTTTTGTATAAATAAGATGAGGTTTCTTGATAACTGCTCTCTTGTTACTCTGCATGTCCCAATTTTTTTTTTAATTTAGAAGATATGGGGAGTTTAATTAAAAATAGCAATATGAGAGTTCTTCATAGCACAAATATATTAATGTAGGATTATTCTCACTAAAGTGTTCTTTTCAGTGGTGGCTTCAGGCAGAGTTTAGCTGAAACAGAAACACCGGGGATCCGACTCATGACCTTTACATCAACACATGACTGTTCTTTTTGAATTATCTGCAAATATTTCTGATGAACTCTTGTTCATAATCACATGAAACTCATTTTAAAAACCATGATATAAACTTAATAAAGGTATGACAGTTACATTGGATATATGTTCCATCAATGGTTCTCTTCCTTTAGCAGATTTTCTGGTAAGATATGTCTGTAATGATTAGTATTACTTTGCAGAGGTGATATGCTGGCACCAAGCTTTTCCCAGTTACTCTTCAGAGGATTACTCTGCGATGACAGAACTGAATAGCAGCTGGATCTACCTGGCAGGATGCAAGTACAGTAACAGGTAGAAGTCTTAGGTAAAACACAGACACACAGCCAGATCTATGTGGCAAGCTGCACTCCTTGTATCAACCAAGTCCTGTGAAGCAAGTTGGTGATGCTGGTTTCAGTCCATAAAGACCAAGGGGACCTGGAAGGCTGGATGTTTGGGCCATGGCCATGTTAGTGTTGGCGACTGTTTGGATTATAGTCAGGGCTGGTGCAAGAGTATTTGGTAGGGATGTGTAGAGGGACGCCATACGTTGCATTCGTGATTCGGATTCGTCGGGGAGCAGATACGTTGCATTCGGCCGTATGGCGCCCCGATGCGTTAATACGGTGATTTCTATTCGTGTCCCAGCTAAAATTAACTACAATCCCCCACCCTCCTGACCCCCCCCCCCCAAGACTTACCAAAACTCCCTGGTGGTCTAGCGGGGAGTCCGGGAACCATCCCCTGCACTCTCACATCCTCGGTACCGGTTTCATCATGGCGCCGATAGCCTTTGTCACAGGGGCTACTGGTGCCATTGGTCAGCCCCTGTCACATGGTCATCGGCGCCATCTTGTGCTCCTACCATGTGACAGGGGCTGACCAATGGCAACGGTAGCCCCTGTGACATAGTATGGGCAAAGGCTATCGGCACCATTTTGAGTACTGGCATCAGACGGCCGGTGTGCAGGAGGTCGCTCCCGGACCCCGCTGGACTTTTGGCAAGTCTTGTGGGGGTCAGGAGGCCCCCCCAAGCTGGCCAAAAGTCCCTGGGGGTCCAACGGGGGTCCCGGAGCAACCTCCTGCACTCCGGCCGTCCGATGCCAGTACTCAAAATGGCGCCGATAGCCTTTGCCCATACTATGTCACAGGGGCTACCGGTGCCATTGGTCAGCCCCTGTCACATGGTAGGAGCACAAGATGGCGCCGATGGCCATGTGACAGGGGCTGACCAATGGCACCGGTAGCCCCTGTGACAAAGGCTATCGGCACCATGATGAAACCAGCACCGAGGGTGTGAGTGCAGGAAATGGCTCCCGGACTCCCGGCTGGACCACCAGGGAATTTTGGTAAGTCTTGGGGGGGGGGGGGTTCTGGAGGGTAGGGGGTTTGTTTAAATTTTTATTTAGGTGGCCGTATAATTCGGGGAAGATTTGTGTATTCGTGGGGAATCGCGATACGTTTCGCTTCCCCACGAATACTACAAATAGTGTAATATACATTGCGGATCGCCAATACGGTGAAAATGAATGCACACCCCTAGTATTTGGCACTGTAGGCAAACCTTTGGTCATGTACCCCTCTCCCATACTACCTCCAGCATAACATTCCCTCCTACAAGCAGCAGTGGCTCTAGATCAGTGATCCCTTCTTTAGCAGTATTAGCACTGGCACAGCACCCCTCCAAGTCTCCTACTGGCAGGATTTTGCCACCTCCAAAGCTTTGGCGCTCTAGGCGACTGCCTAGTTTGCCTAATGGAAGCACCAGTCCTGATTTATTGTGGGGCCTTCTGGTTAGACATGGGAGGGGAAGATCTTGTATGCTAATCTACCCAGGATTGTGATATATACAGGAATAAGATGACAAAATTTCCTTAGATAAGGAGTAATATATTATACGTGGTCACTCTTTGTGACTGGCAACTAGGATACATCCTTGGTAGTGTGGACAGGAATAATGGCAATGGCAATTTTATTTTTCTATACCAATTTTCAAATAATATCAGAATGGTGTACAGCATAAAATTATTCAAAACCAGCAATAAAAACAATATAAAATAAACATTCACAATAACAAATAAAAATACCTTTAAAAACAAAACAATAAAACTTTAAAATACCAATAAAACCTATTTACCCAAAAATCAAAACATGCAAATCTCCTAACAGACTGGATGGACTAAGTAATCTTTTTCTGCCATCATTTACTAGGTTGCTATATATGGTCTATACATTAATAAGACAGGACTTACAAGACAACACTCATTCAAAACTTAGTGGTTGCTGATTGATTGACACAAACATTTCCCTCATGTTTATGTAAATAAATGGAACAATATATTTTTTTAATTTACCTACATTTGTGGCCAGAGAGGGTGATATGGCCTTTTCAGAGGGCGCCTGTACTATTTTAGCACCTGGGGGCTGGGGTGTGAACAATCCATGGCTTTCTTTTAAAGGAGGAAGCAGATAAAACAGTGGGAGCATTTCAGCTCCGCTCCTGCTTTTTCTGCTGACTGGACATTGCAGGAGAGTGGTGCTTCTGCAAAGGACTTGACAGAAACAGGGAGAAAAGAGTCTGGTTCCTCTCAAGTGTAAGGGGGGGACGGGACGTTTTGAACTGCACACCTGCAGCATGAGCCAGAGGAAAAAAGGATGTCCATGTGAAAAGGGGAAAAAAAAGCCTAAGAAAGGGAACTCATGCAAGGTGGAGAGGAGCAAGAAAAGAAAAAGAGCAGAAATTCAGAGATAGGGATGGATAAACTACTTTCTATTTTCCACTTTCCAACTTGGCATAACTGGCAAACCACATCTCAATTAATCTTTCTCTGTCTATCCTCTGCCAAGAAATGGTTGACTCACAATAAACTTTTTTAAAATCTTTCAAAAACCGAAATAATGATCCTTGGAAATCCTGCATTCAATGATATTCCAAACACCATCTCCACTGACAATACCACCATCCACATATCTCAACACGTCCAAAATCTTGGTGTCATCTTTGACACCAAGCTGGATATGAAAACTCACATTAAATCAGTTGTCAAATCCTCTTTCTACAATTTATGCCTCCTTAAACATATCAAGCCTTTACTCAAACTAAGTGCTTTCAGAACTATTCTCCAGTCACTAATACTTACAGAGATCGATTATTGTAATTCCCTCTATGTGGGTCTACCTCAGTCTACCATCAGACCTCTCCAATTGGTACAAAATGCAGCTGCTCGCCTACTAACTGGCAAAAAAACTACATGAATATATCATGCCAGTTTTGGGGGGGGGGGGGGGGGTTTGCACTGGTTTCTTCAACAATGGAGAATACAATATAAAATATTATCCACAATACACAGCCTCATACAAAATGTTAAAAGTCCATGGTTATTAGCCACCCTACATTTCCATATACATCCACGTAATCTCAGAACTAAAAGATCAATTCCTTCTCCTAGAACCACCAGTCTTGAAGTGACCTATGAACGGGCTTTCTCCATCGCAGGTCCAATCCTATGGAACATCCATTCCTCTCACCTTGAGATTTTTACTTAACACCAAGGACTTCAGGAAAGCTTTCAAGAACTATCTGTTTAACTTAGCATTTAAAGATCAAGTGAATCCTAAATTTTCTCACCATTAATCCACCCCTTCTACTCCATCCTCTTTCATCTTGATTCTACCCAGGCTTTAACACCCAGGCTTTGTTTTGGGGTTTTTTTTTATTATACGTAAATATTTTATATGTTTTACCTTTTTGTTGCTTTATTATGATTGTACTATCTGTAACCCGCCCTGAATGTTGGGGGGCACGAGGAATAAGTTCATTTAAATAAATAAATAAATAAATAAATAAATAAATAAATAAATAAATAAATGAATAGGTAGGTAGATAGATAGATAGATAGATAAATAAATAAATAAATAAATAGGAGAATGGCTGCTTGGAGTCTGAAGCTGTAAGAGAAAAACTGATTATTCTAACAGAGTGATAAGGCAGCACTGAGGGGAAAGAGAAAAAGTAGCAGAGAGAGACTGATGGGAATCTTTCCTGAAGTTCAGTGAGTGTGAGTTTTGAAAGAGGATGAGAGCCAAAAAGGAAAAAAATAAGACATTGATTACTGGAGAGTTTTGTGGGCTGGGATGCAGAGAGATAGGAGTGGGTCTGCATGTGTGAACTGTATCTGTTTTAAGTGAAAGGGTGAGATGAAATCTCTGTTTCCAGCGTGGCAGTGACTGAGTGCTGTATTTCTCTGTTTCTCTGCACCAGATATTAATTAGAGACGTGTTTTGTGAATTATTTTTGTATAGTCACACTATCATGATTTCAGTAACATATCCATGCAGTGAGGGAACACTTATGCACTTAGGCTGGGAAAGATTTCTTGGTATCAGAGAGGTTGCATTTTCTAAATTAAGTTGTTTAAGGTTAGAAAGAGCAAGTGCCAATGAGAGAGACGGATCTGCTTGGACAAGAGGCCTCAGAAAAGGTACCAGGTGGGAGCACCATCTCCACTGCAGCCTTAGACTGGGATGGATCTGGAGGCTACATCCAAAGGGCCCACCATGGACAATCATGAGTTCACTCCTTTACACATGTGGCCTAGCCCCTCATCAGGTAGCAATTTGCATTTTACTTCATCATAAAGATTTTGTCACTTAACCTCTATTTTTGGTTCTATATGATTTCCCCTTTTATAAAAGAGAATGACAGTGGTTCTTAGCTGCCTCTTTAGTTAATGGTATGAGAGAGAACCTTTAGAGGAGTGACCACTAATTCAATATAAGGTTGTGCTCAAAGTGGGAGCGTGGGATTTTGCCTGGGGAGTACTCTCACTGGGTCTGCTGGTTCAATCAGCCCAGAAGGGCATGCCACCATGGAAGAGAGGGTATCATCTTTAGACTCCTAGGTTGTGCCATGAGACACCTAGGGGGACCTATGGATCACAATATTCTTGTGGGACTTGTGAAGACATTGTTGAGTGGTACTGCTGATAAAATGCTGAGAAGAACTGTGTGAAGAACTATGAGCATGGGTAATATCTTGCTTGAAGAGGGCTCAAGGTACTTAGGATGTTTGAACATCTGATTAACCTCTTGGAGCTGTAATGAAAATGCATATTTATTTTTTTCTGCTGCCATCTCTGTTGTGTGGTTCTTGTAACTCATCATTGATGTGATTTATTTTATTGTTGTGCAAGTCACCGCTAGTAACCTCAAAAAAGTAAGAGATGTTTTTCTGGTTTTGAAAATACCTTTCAAATAAAATTTCATTGCTGATTCCCAGGGTGTGGGTTCAAAGTGTGAGTTTGCCAGTCACGGCAAGAAAAGATTGAGGGATTGTTGCCGTCAGATGATCCCAGAGGGGAAAGGGAAATACTGGCACTTTTCCCTGACTAGTATGGGAAAAATACAGCCCTTGCCTCAAGGCCAGGTTCACTACACCATCTGCTAGACCATTTTTTTTTTTTGTCAATTTTGAAACCAGAAAGACAGGTGTGAGGCTCAGAAACCCAGCATCGGTGACTTTTATATACCACAGCAAGAGGGTCCATACACAATTAACATACACATACACATATATATGTATAAATATACATATAGGGGTAGATTTTCAAAGGGTATCTGTGTAGAGCCCCATGGTGATATTTAATGCGCAAAGTTCACCTAGCAGGAAGGGGGCAGGGGCGTGTGCATGTTATAAAATTGGGTGTACATTTGTGCGCACCGGGTAGCGCGCACAAATGTACCCCACGAGTTTAAAATTTAAAATTGGCCCCATAGTGTGGCAACCCCCTCTCCCCAGGTTTGGCCACTAGATGTCACTAAGTCCCTGTATAGAATACTCTAACATGAGCCTTCCATCCCCTATCAGCTCCTCACACATGGAGGGTTGTGATTGGATGCCTCCATTCTACTTAGCCCAGCTAACTGATTCATTGGGATCAATTTGAGGAAGCCTTTGAACAGTAAAAATGTTTTATACTCTGGTGAGACCTCCTAGCTTCACCAAGATGGAGTTTCAGTTAGAAGTGACACATCATCATGCACTCCCTGCCAGAGGGTCCCTCTTCTACTAATTTACAGAAGAGATAGATTTTTACACCTGATACCCTTTTGGAGTAAAAGGGCTCTCACCAGAGGACCAAAGACCTGTGAGCCCGCTCTAAATCCTAGGGGGCAGATTTTAAACTCCCCTATGAGGAAAGACTAAAGAGGTTAGGACTTTTCAGCTTGGAGAAGAGACGACTGAGGGGGGATATGACAGAGATGTTTAAAATCATGAGAGGTCTAGAACAGGTTAATGTGAATCGGTTATTTACTCTTTCGGATAGTAGAAAGACTAGGGGGCACTCCATGAAGTTAGCATGGGGCACATTTAAAACTAATCGGAGAAAGTTCTTTTTTACTCAACGCACAATTAAACTCTGGAATTTGTTGCCAGAGGATGTGGTTAGTGCGGTTAGTATAGCTGTGTTTAAAAAAGGATTGGATAAGTTCTTGGAGAAGTCCATTACCTGTTATTAAGTTCTTTTAGAGAATAACTGCCATTATCAATGGTAACATGGAATAGACTTAGTTTTTGGGTACTTGCCAGGTTCTTATGGCCTGGATTGGCCACTGTTGGAAACAGGATGCTAGGCTTGATGGACCCTTGGTCTGACCCAGTATGGCATTTTCTTATGTTCTTATGCTACCCGGCGCACACAAATGTACACCCGATTTTATAACATGCGCGCGCTGCCGGGGCCGGCACGAGCAAGGGTGTGCACACTTGTGCACCTTGCATGTGTCGAGCCTAGGGGAGCCCCATTGGCTTTCCCCGTTCCCTCCTTGGAGGGAACGTTTCTTCCGGTCCCCCCCCCCCATCTTCCCCTCCCTTCCCCTATCTAACCCACCCCCCAGCCCTACCTAAATCCCCCTACCTTATTTGCAGTATTTACGCCTGCCTCGGTCCCACCCCTGGACCACCCCCAGACCTGCACCATGCCCCCTTTCTGCCCCTTTTTCAAAGCCCCGTGACATACGTGCGTCCCGGGGCTTGCGTGCGCCGCCGAGCCTATGCAAAATAGGCTCAGCGCAGGCAGGAGGGTTTTTAAAGGGTTACGCACGTATAATACGCACGCAACCCTTTGAAAATCTACCCCTAGGTGGGCAAGCTTCAGTGACAGATCCTGCTGCAAGAGACAGCAGTGAGGGCAGAAGTATTTTTTGGATTTGAACAGAATGGGGAAGTTTATGGATCCCCCTTTCCCACTGGGATTGCAGTGCTGAGACACCCTGATCCCACTTTACTTTTCCCCATGAGAAGTCCCCCTAGAAATATAAACTAAGGATGGAAGAACAAAATTGGGAGACACCAATCAGATCACCAACCATAGGACCAGAATGGGCTGGGTGTCCGTGGAGAAGACTAAGGTAGGACATTTTGCTGTGAAGTTGGAGTCCCCTCCACTAAGATTTCCAGATAACCACTAGGTGAACTTTGCACATTAAATATCATCATGGGGCTCTGCACAGATGCCTGAATAAAAGGACACCTACTTACATACGGGCCAATACAGTGAAGTCCGCGGGAGAGCGGACGAACGCCCGCTCTCCTGGTGCGTGCACCGGCCCTTCGCCGGTGCGCGCGAAGGGCCGAAGGGTCATTCAGCGGCGGTCCGGAACCCCCACTGAACGACCTCCTGCAATCGATCTCCTGCCGGCGCCATTTTCCGTACGGAAAACGATTCGCGGCAAGAAATCGCTTCCTGAACCCCGCTGGACTCCCAGAAACTTTTGGCCAGCTTGGGGGGGCCTCCTGACCCCCACAAGACTTGCCAAAAGTCCAGTGGGGGTCCGGAACGACCTCCTGCATCGAATCGTTTTTGTCTATGGCCGCCGCCATTTTGCGGCAGCCATTTTGCAAAATGGCGCCGGCTGAAGACAACAGGATTCAATTGAGGGGGCCGTTCCGGACCGCCGCCGTTCTGGACCACCGCTGGATCCCCAGGTAATTTAAAGCATTTGGGGGGGGGGGTTCGGGAGGGTGGGGGATTTAATTTAAAGGGTCGGGGGTGGGTTTTGGGGGGTTTTAGTGTGCCGGTTTTCCTGCCCTCCCCCTTCCCCCGATTTACGATTTTTTAACGATAAATCGGGGGAATTGGTATTGTATCGTGGCCCTAATGATTTTTGACGATTTAAAATATATCGGACGATATTTTAAATCGTCAAAAAACGATTCACATCTTTAGTTTTTACTGCTTTTCTGTGCACTTTCCCAGCGCCAGAAGAAATTAGTGCCTACCTTTGGGGCGGCACTAATTTCTGAAAGTAAAATGTGCGGCTTGCCTGCACATTTTACTTTCTGTATCCCGCGCGCATTCCTAATAGGGCCATCAACATGCATTTGCATGTTGAGGGCGCTATTAGGTGCCGCGGGTTAGACGCGCGTTTTTCTCCCCTTACTGAATAAGGGGTAAGGGAAAACGCGTGCGTCCAAGAGCAGGCTAACAGTGTGCTCCGTTGGAGCGCACTGTACTGTATCGGCCTGATAGAGATACACTTGTACCAGCAGTCAGGTGTAACTTCAACATTATTGACAAATGGACTTTGATTTCATGATTACCAATCAGTAAACTTTTATTTAACACCCAGACCCTGGTCCTGTCTAATTTCTCATAGCCTCTCACCTCATGAGATGCATCTACAGTCTACACACACACTGGGAGTAGCACAACATCATCTGGGCCACAAGTGAGAGCTTACCCCCATAAAAGGAATTCCCCCAGGGATTAAGATTCAAGCATGGGAGTAATTTGCTAGCCGGAGCAGCCCCCGAAGAAAAATAAATGTTAGTGTGCCCTTGGGGTTAAAATCCCGCTAAGGATTACAATATTATCAGGAATAATTTAGTATAAATTAACTTTACTGCAATTATAAAAGGGTTAAACCAGTATACTTGCCTGTCCTTGCACAAGGAGAACCTGTAAAAGAACTCAAATGAGAAAATTCAGAAAAGAATCATGAGCTTTGAAGTACCAAAAGGCAGAATATTAAAAAAATAAAATAAAATAAACATTTTGGCATAGCCCTGATGTTTTGATGGGCCATATAGAGCAAACCGGTACCTATCTTAAAATAAATAAATATCTGAAATGGTGGTAATTGTAGAATTTTGCAAGTAATAGAGAGTAGAAAAGAGGAAATACACTCCTAGCTCCAATCTGACGAATTATATATTTATCAGAGCAATGATAACCTGTAAAGAAAGATAAAATATTGTTAGCAACTGAATTTTTTTTTTTTTTTTTTTTTGCTAGAGGGAAAAAGTGTTTGTGCTAATAGTCAGATACTTGCTTATCTACAATCACAAGGATTTTTTTTTCTTTTTTGAGACAAGTAGCCTGAAAAAATGAAAAGCTATACAGATGTAGGAAAACAAGCATCTGAAATTCTTGAACTTTTTCTGTAATACCTGAAAAGTTAAAAACTTCATTATCTGTTCTGTTTTGATGGCAACAATCTTTTGAATCCTAAAGGAGGAAAGAGGGTTCAATAAAAGTCTGGTTATCAGATTCATTGTCTGTTTCTTCCAACTGTTTGACAAACTACTGATCCTCCAACCTACCAGGAATCAAATCACTTTTTTTTATTTTTCAGTCTTAACCTCCTCCTCCCAACCTCCTGGAGAAACACTGACAGGGTGGGCCTTCCCCAAATTTATAAAGAGTAGGACTGTGGGGACCCAATGTACAGACCCCTGAGGAAGGGCATCAGGCTCCCTGCTATGTCCATCCAGTATCACCCCCACATGAAATCCCAGTGCCACCGTGAACTCTACAGCAGAGAGAAGGAACCTGAAGAGGGCATAAGTGTTGCTCACCTCAAGAGGTTTACCCTTACACAGGCCTGCCCCTCCCAGCATGCTCTGGGCTCTTACAAAAGAATGGCCTCCTATCTGACCACAAACCCCCATCTCTCTCCAAAACACACAAAATGGAGGCCTCCTTCTACCACAGGACAGTGATGATCCTAGGTAGTGCCCTTAGTAGGTCCTGGGTCTTGGTAAAATGGAATAAAAGGAATTGAGACCTGCAGGTTTTTGAAGTGGTCCAGGTTCCACAATCAATTAGCAGAGAGGCTGAAAAGCATTCCAAAAATCACATCAAGTAAACTGTGAAAATGTGATAATAAGGGGCTAATTTTCAAAACTACGTGGCCAGGTGAAATGTACACAGGTACATTTATCCACGGATTGTGCAACAATTAGTAAAGGGAAAGTATGCATGTACTTCCCTTTAAAAATTGCCCAAAGAAAAAGTGTCCACAATGATTTGTGCCTCTTTTTCTACAAATAATGTTTACTGACTCAAAGAATGTTGTAGTTGTGAGAACTATCAAAATTATGTGCGTTATTGCCTCCCTTGACCTAAGCCCACCCTGGAAACACCTCCAATAAAATGATGGTAATAGCCGTGGAGCAACATACTTTTACCCAGATACATGGTTGAACATTTTCAAATAATCCTTTTACCCCAGTAAATAGCCATCGATACAGGTAAACTGCTCTTGATAATTTAGTTGATGCGACTAGGAATCTTGCAGTTGGGAGCACCTTTCAGGTTAACTTTTCCTTGCAAATATATTATTAAACAGATCAAATATATCTTCTTTGAAACATCCCAGCTTGCAAAATTTCTAAGTGATAGAAGTTCCTAGGATGTAGGATCCTTCCCCTGGCCTTATGTCTTCCCTCTCTGTGTCTGTATCTTCCCCTTGAACCTGAATTTACTTATTCATCAGGGAATGCTTCTAGCTGTGTGTGTTTTGGCTTATTTTTGTAATGCATTTGGTTGTGCTTCATTTCTACCGAATAGTAACCAAGTTTCTTTTTTCTACTGTGGACTGATAGAATGCTATCTTTAAATTATTTTTGCCTCTATAATGACTCTATTTTGATTTTTTCAATGATGTTTTTTGGTTGTTCTCACCATGGTTTTGCTTGGATGTTCATTTAAATGCCAATAAACATAAAATTAAAAAACCACAAAAACAAAATGTAAAACAGACCATGGACTGCGCCTCCCCTGAACTATAAACACTCTGTACTAATTTTAATTTTCAATCTCATGCAACACGCAATGACCAATTTAGGTTTCTGCCACCCCCTAGGCACTTTCCACTCCTGCCTCCACCCCGAGAAGGTTGGACAACAGGGATTAGGTCTAAGGCACGATCCCACAGTTTCCTACAGAAGCTCTGGAGTAGATTCTATGGCAAGAATTAGAAAATTCTGAAGCAAATCGGCAAACATTTCCATGATAAAATGTAGGTTATTTTCCAACCTTGCTTGTTTATTTTGTTTTTATTGGTTGAGAAAAAGGGATCTCAAGCATTAGCCTAGAAAGGATATCTTTGGGATGGGTGGAGGAGAATGAGAGGACTAGGGATGGGGAAAGGAGGGAGGACGCAGACCAGAAATCGGGTGAAGGACTAGGGATGGAAGGGGGATGAGAGTGAAAAGGAGTGAGGACTGGGGAAAGGTAGGATGGAAGATGGGGAAGATCAAGGAAGAGGGGGAAGGTGAAAGGGAGGTGGAGAAGGTAAAAGGGAGAGGGAAGGAGGTTCTGGATTCAGGAAGGGCAGGAACAAGTAGGAAGGGATCAGAGGAGAAGGATCTGGGATCAGGGATTGAGGTGGGATGGAAGATCTGTGGGTAAAAAGGATAGGTAGGAAGAAAGGGGGGGTGCCAGGAACTGGGAATAGAATTCAAGATCAAGGGAGGCAGGATTTCAATTGTGGTGGGAGAAGAGAGGTGTCCCTGCCCTGCTCTGGTCCATTTTCCCCTTGCATTCCCAACCTCCCTAACCTCCCACCCAATCTGACATACAAACACGTGCAGCTTCAATCCCTTCTCTGCCACATAGACACTATTGTTCACCCTCCTTCATTCTCTTCTCTCTCATACACAGACACATCCCCCAGCTGATTCCCTCTCATCCCCCAGCCTTTTTCCTCTCTCAAATGATCCCCTTTTCAGTTCCTCCTTATTGGCAGCTGATCCCCCCCCCCCTCCGTGATTTCTCAGCCATTCTACTTCACTCCACTCATCCCCTACCCCACCACCACCCCTAACCCCATGATCCCCCTCTCATCCCCTACTCATAACTTTTTTGCTACTGCTGATCCAGGCTAGCAAGAGGAGGAGGAGGAGAATAAAAGCAATGACAGGAAAGGAGAGGAGGAATTAAAGAGAAAAACATATTTTCTTTGCTTTGCTCTAGCCCCTCCAGTTTCACCCCTCCCCTCCTATTTCCTACACACTGCCGCAGAGGGACCAGAGCAGGAAGCAGAAAGCTGATCTCTGCTGAATGAGAGGCAAATCTCATTCAGCAAATCTCCCGCTAAACACCCCCTCTCCCCCTCCGCCAAGAGATTTACCATCCTAGGCACAGACCTAGGGACCAATGCAATATTTTTCACTGAAACTGGTGGAG
Organism: Rhinatrema bivittatum; assembly: GCF_901001135.1. Taxonomy (NCBI): domain Eukaryota; kingdom Metazoa; phylum Chordata; class Amphibia; order Gymnophiona; family Rhinatrematidae; genus Rhinatrema; species Rhinatrema bivittatum. The sequence continues at coordinate 115,073,033 of NC_042621.1, forward strand.
GTATCAGTAAAATGGTGATTTCAAGTAAGCGTGCAAGTATTTTCAAAAAGGCATACTCATATGCTTTATAAAATATCTGCCTCTGTGTATAAATCAAGGCTATTATGTATCCATATTATAATTTTTGGGCCTAAAATAAACGCACACACTTTCAGAGTAGAACTACCTGATATTTTATAAACCGTTCAGCTCCTACTGTACAATTTATAAAATACTCTGCGCAACCACTTATGCACACAAATGCTGGATCACAAATAGGTTTGCAAGTTAGGCTCATAGACTATCAAGTAAAATTTTAAAATCCTACGCGTGCCAAAGCCATGAGATACGCACACAAGTCAGGCCAGTGCATGTCGCGTGGATTTTAAGAAGCGCGTGAGTACGCGTGTATCTCCCGGTATGCACACAAATCGAAAAGTTTAAAAAAGGGGCGGAGTGAGGGTGTGGTCTGGGCAGGACGTGGGCATTCTGGGAAGTTGCCTTGAAATGTGTGCGTACGGTAAGTATTTATACACACGAGCGCGTGCCGGGATCCCCTACAGCGTAACTTTACTTCTGCTATGGTCGGCGTGGAAGTATTGAAATAAAAAACACTAGGCAAGTCAGCAGGGTTTTAAGGGTCGGGGTAGAAGGGAGGCTAAATAACGGAGGAGTAATTGCCAGGTTCTTGTGGCCTGGTTTGGCCTCTGTTGGAAACAGGATGCTGGGCTTGATGGACCCTTGGTCTGACCCAGCATGGCAATTTCTTAAAGTGGGCGCTAACTTTTCAATGCCCGCTTTCTTAACACATGCATGGCGCCCGCAAGCGGGGGGTGCCATACAATAGGAAAATTAGCGGGTCGTGCTCGCAAGGAAGCACTAGGGTCGCTTGCGTGACCTTAACGCCTCCTTGCTAACGTGACCCTGTGGCGGCTGCCGGTTATGAAGTTTCCGAGTTTATCGGCAGCTGTTTTCATTACTGGCAATCGGCCGATTATAAAAACCGACGCCAAGTTTACCTGCATTGGTCTTCATAACTTGGCGGTCTGCCGAGGTTTTTTTTGTTTGTTTGTTTTTTTACTGACAAAGTACAGAAAAGCATTTTTTTCTGCTTTTCTGTACTTCTTTTACATGCGCTCAGCTATTAATGCCTGCTCCGGGCAGGCGTTAATATCTGAGCAATAAATGTGCGTCTGAGATGCACATTTATTTCTTTGCATTTGGAGTGAATGAGTATAATAGCCTCATTCACATGCATTTGCATGTGATGAGCGCTATCTCATTCACTCCGCGTGGGATGCGCGTTAAATAGGCACTAATCCCCCTAATGCATTAGGGGTGGATTAACACCTATTTAACCCGCGTCCAACTGCGGGTTTTACAATGCGATTGGCTGAGCGCACTGTATTGCATTGGCCCCCTATTAGCAAATTCAGACCTAGACACATAAACAGGGAAAGGAAAATTCCTTAATCTGTGATTTACTCCCGATGGAAAATATTACCAGGGGCAAAAAAAGAAGTGTTGGATGCACAGTTTGTAAAAGAGAAAGTGGAACAGAGAGCAGAAGAATCACATTCTACTGGAAACAGAGAAAATCTCCACGAACAATAAGGAGAGAAAGAACAAAGCTAAACAAAAAAAGTCAAGAACTGAGCCCTTCCTTTCATAGCATTTTATTATCCTGGGACAGACGGAAGGCAGCACTGCATACTACATTTTGTCACTTTACATTATGCCGCTATGGTTTGTTATGGAAGACCTGATCAAAAAAACAGGTATTCAGTGAAAAAGTCCTTTCTTTCAGAGTGTCATATACTGAGCCTCCAATATATGCAAATTTATCTTTTGCATATTAATTGGGAAGCTCTGCTCTGTTCCATCCTAATGATTAAGACATCACCCTGCTCTCGCAGTCAATCACAGGTTTATTGGAAGCTCGCAGGCTAATCAGAAAGTCAAAAATTTCACGCAAGGTATCAGACAAGTCACCATCATGGATTTCTCAGTGTCTGAGTCTGATCCGTGGATTTGGCCCCAGGTTTCTGTCTGTACACTCCCGGGTCCTCCAAAGGAAAGGCAATGATGTGGAAAAAAGAAAAGCAATTAATTTAACTGGAGCACTAGGAGTTTCTGCTTCACGAGCATCTTCTAATAGGACACCTACACATTTAACTTTGAGCAAACGAGGCATTTCTTTCTTTTACTGAAAAAAAATATGGTGTTACAGCTATCATGACAAAATGGGTCTCATGAAAATCATGTCAAAAGTACAATTCCTTCTCAACCCCATGCCATCAGCACTCTGAGTCCCATCATTCCTTGTTCTTGTCGCTCCAGTTACAAGGACAGGCAATGATGGAAAAAGCTGTTCAAAATTTAAAGTAATCTTCTGCTTGAGCTGAAGTTGCTCATATGACAGCTATCAGCCCTGTCGCTCAGGCTGGAACTCCCATGGATGGAGTCAATGAAATTTTAGATTCTTTTCCCTCTGCTATGCCAGAGATATCAAACTCAGGAGCATCTTTGCAAGACTGCTGTTAATTAAATCAATAAACCACAAGACTGGCTGCACGCCATGTTTTTACAGGCATGTGTTCTGCAGAAGTGTTGAGTTAACAGTTGTTATAGTGCCTGAGGAGCTATAGCATAGAGGAACTATACACAGACTATGTCTTAACCAATTCTACCAGCAAAAAAAAAAAAAAGAATGAATACTATGAAAAGCTAGAATTATATGTTTTCAAAAGGATTTTTTAAATATTATTATTTAAGGTTTTAGAAGGTTCCTTATGGGATTTTCTTCTATTGTTTAAAAATCAATGTTAGTGCTCATTAAAGACTGACAGTTCTGGGTTTATCCATGTAGCAGATCAGCCTAGGCAGTAGCAATGCATGCTTTTACTGTCCCATCAGTATGTCTCAACTCTGCTCTCCTCTCTAGCAGTAAAGGAGAATCGAGTGAAACAGCAATAATCCAATTGTGTGGTGGCTATATTTATGCCCAGGGCTTCTGCACACAAACCCTTAGAAACCATGAGAATTAATTTCATAGAGACTGCTGCTGCATAATCTGCCTGCTGAGTTTGTGCAACATCATTTTAAAGAAAGCCCCTCCAACTTCCCATTCCTCTTGCTGAACCGTTGTAAGCCCTGTCCTCCACATCACAATGGGTCCAACATAATAAGGTGCACGCGACAAAGCGCACAGTTTAAACTGTAGTTGTGCACATATTTTTTGTGCATAAACCAAACTGCCATGCAGCAAAGATTTTTGTGCACAAAAAGGAGGTAATTTTCAACAGGATTTACATGAATAAAACTGGGTTTTACACGCATAAATGGACTTCATCCGTGTAAAAAGGCTTTTGAAAACTGCTATTTGTACTGTTAGGAATCTGGTAGGAAACTCTGTGATAGAGCTTGTAGTAGCAATCTGATAGGTTCCGCTATCTGATGGGAGGAGCAATTAGATAGGAGTAGCAATCTGTAATAAATCTGTTGTTAGTTAGACTGCGGAGTAGCAATCTGTTCTTATTGGCTCCTAAGAAGGAGGAGTCAGCAATCTGTAATAGTTGTAGGTGGATCCCTGGGCTGGTGGCAGATGACCACACCCCCGGGAGGATATCCTGAGAGGGACCAACGGCTAGGCTGGAGTATGGAGACAGCACACATTAGTTCTTTTATTAAACAGGTTTTTGAAACCATCAGAGGTGGCAGTAGTGAGCTGATATGCCCGGCAGGGCTGTAGTCCCTCAGGTACTGGAACAGCGAACCAGGATGGCTGAGCTGTTGAGAAACTGTAGAAAAGTGAGTAGGCAGAGTTCATGAACAGAACTAGATGACAAAACTCACATAAGGTCTCAAGGAAGCTCAGGAGCTGGAAAGGTTTAGGCCCTCGAGGAGCGAGTATCTGGTTCCAGGGAAAGCTCTGAGAGAGCAGTGGTAACTCACAATTGTTTGTAGCAGTGATAGCTTCCAAGCAGTAGAGAATCTTCAGAGTGTCCAGGAACATGGGCCCTCAAGGAGAGAGTACCGGTTCCTATCTGTAATCTGAAAGTAAAGAAAAAGAGCAAGGCCCCCGAGGAGCGGGTACCTCTGGTAAGTCCGAGGAGGCAGAGTAGCTTGGGAGGTGTAGCTGAAGCAAACCCCTTCCCTTGCTAACTCAGTTAGATAGTGAAATAGAGATCTTTAAATATTGAAAGCGGATGACGTCATCTCAGGGGACGCCCCAGAGATTCGCACTCTTGCTGGTATTTCAATCAGAGTGCGTGCGCGCTCGCGCCCTAGGTCTTCAGGCAACATGGCGGGCCGGTCCGGGGACGCCGGAGAAAGACAGCATGGAGACGCCGCGGCAGCAAGCCGTCCATCATACCCGGAGGGAGTCGCCACAGAGGTAAAGAGGGCAGAGTGAGGACGTCGAGCAGCGACGGTCGCAACATGTACATGCTTAACTCCTTTGAAAATTCACTCCATATGGCTGAATTTTCAAAAAAGGTTGACACGCATAAATGGACTTTACGTGCGTAAATGGGCTTTTGGAAACCACTATAGTATATGAGACTTTTAAGCACGTAACTCCTTGGAAAATTCACTTCATAATGCGGGCACAGCAATGTGAGTACAGATTGGCACCTTCTCGTGCAAATCCTCTGCTAATGATGGCATTAGCTAATAGCTATTACCTCCCATTGCAGATGGAGCGCTGACTTACCTCGTGTTTTCTTAACCTGGAAACTTAAGTCCTAGTCTAGGGTAGCGCAGAGTTTCCAGGGCTTAATGTAAGTCTGCAGGTAGAAGCTAGAGCACTGGTGCTGGGACCTGTTGTCAGTATTTAATCTGCAGAAAAAGTGCCTTATGCACACAAAACACCATTTTCTGTGCATAAAATATGATTTATGTGCACAAAAAATTGCTTTCTGTCCTAAAACATTTATTGTGCACATAAATCATATTTTATGCGCAGAAAACATGGCTTATTTGCACAAATCATGTTTTCTGCACTTAAAATATGATTTAGGTACACAAAAAATTCTTACTGTGTGAAGCATTTTTGTGTACATAAGCCATTTTATGTGCAAAAAATATGATTTGTGCATATAAGCCATGTTTTCTACACATAAATCATGTTTTTATTCACATGATTTTATTGTTGTTGGTTGAACTTTTTCTACCCCCCTTTCCTCTCTTTCTTACCTCGATTGCTTTAAGTTCCATTTCTCAGATTATTGTTTATTGTAAAGCCTGTTGCTAATTTATATTTTCATGTAAACCGATGGGATGTTCCCAACGACCGTCGGTATATAAAAATGTTTAAATAAATAAATAAATAAATGAATGAATGAATGAATGAATGAATGAAGCCTTTTCTTTTTGCACATTTTCAGGTCTGTGTGCATTCTTCAACGCTCAAAGTATTAGCATACAATTAGCTTACTGGATCGGGGTTAAAAAATTTTTACTGTGTACTTTATTCAGCTATGTGCTGAATTTCAGCATTACGGTTCTAACCCTCAGCTTATTACATCGGCCCCCAAATTAGCAATATGAGATGTTAAGACAACTAAGCTCCATGTGATATGCAAATATGCTGGCAACTAAAGTGGTACATAACATTTTGCCATGTAACTAGAGGGAAAAGGTGCCTTGATTGCTAGGGGTGTGCATTCGTTTTGAACTTATATGTAAAACGCTACTTTTTTTTTTTTTTAACTTAAAAAAGTGATGAGGCGAAAACGATCGGATTTCCAACTTATTCAACAGAGCTATGTTGAATACGTTGGAAATCGCGATCGTTGATCCTAAATAAAAATTTAAACCCCTCACCCTCCTTAATCCCCCCCAAGACTTACCAAAACTCCCTGGTGGTCCAGCGGGGAGTCAGGAAGCCATTATTCTATTCCTTTGCGAGGAGCACGTGACATCCGCGTCATGTCGGAGTGACGCGGCCGTCACGTGGTCCACCGCGGTTCCGCTCCCGGACCCCTCCTTGGACACAAACGGAACTTTTGGCCAGCTTGGGGAGGTCAGGAACATGGCGGATCCGTGGTGTCAGGCCAGCCCGGGGGAACCGGGACCAAGAGGCAGAGAGAAGATGCGGCTGTACTGTCCATCAGAGCCGAAGGGAGTCGCATCCCAGGTAGAGAGGGTGGAGCGAGGGGCGAGAAGAGGCACGAATGCAACAATTCCAGAGAGAGCTAGTGTGTAGGTGTGTATGTATGGTGATTGGGGCAGACTGAAGTATACTGGGAGAGGGGGTATATGAATGAGTGTGACTGGAGCATACTAGGGGGGTGAGTGTCAGGAGAAAAAAATTCTAAAATGACAATAATAAGCTTATGGATACTCACTCATGACACAATGGTTGAGGAGGGAGAAAGAGGAGAGGGGGTAGAAAAGAAGGTACCCCTTACAGAGAGTATACAGGTCCAGGGCACAGTGTTTGTCTGAGGAGCAAGTCATGTGCAGGTTCAGGTTCAACAAGGAATCCATATTATATTTATGCTAGCAGTTAGAGCAGGACCTGCACCCTTCCACCCGAAGAGTCCACGCCTTGCCAGTATACCACGCCTTGCCAGAATGGCCCTAGCCTTTTTGGCCACCAGCACCTTCCAGACACCTTTAGAACTGGGTCATGCCTGGAATAAGCCAGTCAGCTACCTCTTTATGTATTGATCAGTTTCGGAGTTCTTTTCTCAGGCAAACACATCACTATATATATTTTCCTCAGAGAAGGCAGCAACACCAGCAAATTATGACTGAGTTCTATCAAATAGCACACTTCCCCTCAGAACCATGCCAAAACCAGAGGCCTGCCTCCTCTCTTCCCCTCAGTTCTGCGGACTATTGATTGCACTAACATTCCTATAACAGCACCAGTGGCTGATGAAGTCACGACCATAGCCGAAAGGACTTCCTCTTCCTCAGTATGCAGGTGATCTGTGATGCCAGAGGGATCTTCATGAATATACTGCCCAGGTTTCTGGGATCCTATAATGATGCCTTCATCCTTTCATAGTCAGGAATTCATGACCACTTCCAGGAAGATCACATCATGGAGGTGGATTCTATGCAAGTATGCTGCTCTCACTACAACCACAAGGCTACCAAACTCTGCCCTTTGTTTTACCCTGATATCTAGGTGGATTTTTCACTTAGGCCCAGGAGGCCCACTTTAGCCTATACCTGGGAACAGCCCACTACCTACCATCATGGGATACTCACTCAGCTCTTCTCTGCCTTCTCTCTTACAGGTGATTGAGGAAATACACTAAAAAGCTGGCTCATGATCCCGTTAGTATACCCACAGACTGCAGCAATTGTGTCCTACAACAGGGCCCACTAGCAGACCAGGGAAGCCATTGAGGGGAGAACCTTTGGCCTATCAAAAACACATTTCTGCTGCCTGGAAAGATCTGGGGGATGTCTTCTCTATAACCTTCAAGGTCTGTGAGATCTTTCTAGCCTGCTGCATGCTTCATAACCATGCCAAAACCAGAGGCCTGCCTCCTCTTCCAGAGATATTAAATGATCATCTTAAGGAGGAGTAGGAGAAGAAGGCATACAGTCTTAGCGCTGAGGAATTGATAGACTCCCCAGCAAGCTGTGGAAAAATGAACACTAAGTCAAAGATATTTGGGCCCCGCCCAAAAGTTAATCTTGTTCCGCTGTTATATGTAAGGGCTCCGCCCAAAAGTTTTTGTTTTTTGTAAACCGATGCGATGTGTCAACGGATGTCGGTATAAAAGAGACCTTAAATAAATAAATATTTTCAAATGTGAAGGTGCATTTATTTACTGTTGCAAATGCTGAGGGAGGGAGAATTCAGGGGCCCAATGGCTGCCAAGTAGCATTCCATACAGGCTGTGATTGGCAGGGTAGCATCCAGCTATCAACTTAGCTGAATAAGACATTTATCTCGCTAAGTGTCAGTCACTGAACATAACTGGATATTCAATGGTTGCCATTTATTCGGCTAAGTAGGATTTCAATATTGGTCTCAGCATATATGAGAGACTCTGTGATGATCCCCTTGGATCTTGCAACTTTTTTCATTGCCCCACACTGGAGAATCCTGATCCAGGGTTGCGGCCAGTTTTTCCCTACTCTATAGCATCTGAAGGCCACCCGTAGCCTGTTTTATGCAGTGCCCTGAGAAAGGGGGGTATATTAATATTTAAAGGAGAACTCTGGTTATGTATAGACAACAGGATAACCTTAATAACACAGCAGACTACATCTACATTTCTAAAGCTTCTGGGGTCCTTAGCAGTTTAATTGACTGTTTGTTTGTTTTTTTTACCTCTGGGGGATAAAATTCAAATTTAGATTCAACTGAAAAACAGCAATACATTTTTTTTTATTTTAACCTAGATGCTAGGTAAGATTTCAGAATGATTTTCATACACTTACATTACTTAAACTGTATATTGGCTAAGCAACAATTGTTCTTTATAGGAAGAGTTTGATTTGTTGGTGCAGATTTATTTATGTATTTAAAACATTCTATATCCAAAGTCCTTGAGTTTCAGAGGCAGCCTAAGGAAAGATTTTGTGATGAGACCAGCAGAATTCTGAGGCCAAACTTTTGCAATACTCAATGGGCCAGATTTTAGTACCTATGCGCAGGCGTAGATGTGTGCGCACAACCCGGCATGCAAAAATCTACGCCCGATTTTATAACATGCGCGCACAGCCGCGCGCATGTTATAAAATCCGGGGTCGGCGTGTGCAAGGGGGTGCACATGTGCACCTTGAGCACACCAAGCCCTAGGGGAGCCCCGATGGCTTTCCCTGTTCCCTCCGAGACCGCTCCAAAATCGGAGCAGCCTCGGAGGTAACTTTCCTTCCACCCCCCCCCCCACCTTCCCCTCCCTTCCCCTACCTAACCCGCCCCCCAGCCCTACCTAACCACCCCCCATACCTTTGTTACGCAAGTTGCGCCTGCCTCTGGGCAGGCATAGGTTGCACGCGCCGGCCAAGTGCCTGCGTGCGATCCCCTGGCCTAGAGGCCCTTCGGAGGCCTCTGGCCACGCCCCTGCCTCGGACCACCCACACCCCACCCCTTTTTTTAAGCCCCGTGACATACGCACGTCTCGGGGCTTGTGCGTGTCGCTGGGCGTCTGCAAAATAGGGCTTTTAAAATCTGCCCCAATACATCCATGTATTACTATTCAAAAAAATAAAAAGCTATTCCACATGGAGGGAAAATGTTTCTTTTCCATAGTAACATATGTAGCGGGGTACTACAATACAAGTTCCTGCCCCCATGAGCATGAATTTGTGTGAGGCTTGGGCATGTACAATGAGTGCTATTGATGTCCAGTTGCAGATTAAAAGGGAGGCCCTCACAATCTTTAGCAGTCCACTTAGGAGGATCGAGCAGGCGGCTCAGACTGGGCAAGCAGCCTAACAGATCCGTCACAGTCCCTCGAAGCTTCAACGGCCAAGAGGGAGGATGAAGGGAATGCTGAGGCGCTTAGACCAAACGAAACCCCGACTTCTACGGTCGGGTCGCCGGCAATGACGCTATGGCTTTAAGGGCCAGGTGTAAGTGGCAGCTGCCCGGCTTCTTCAGCCGGGTGGGGGGGGGGGGGGGGTGTGCGCGCGCCTCAGTGGACTTACATGCTTGGCACCTAGAAGCGGGGGGTGTTCGCTGGTCACAAAATGTTAGTTAATAAATTGTTATGTTATTTTACTATTTATGTTAATGTTAATGTTGTTGTTGTGTTATTTATTGCTGGTTAATCGTACTGATGGGCTGCGGCCATTTATTGTTCCAACAATAAACTGTTATCGGAAGAAGTTGTGTGAGTCTGCAATAAATTGGGAAGGGTGGGTTGGGGTTAGACGCAGCCTTTCCACTGCCCACATTGTAACATCTACACATCCACAGAAACTGTCAGACAGATTCATCAGTTAAGTTTCCAGAAACTCACTACTGATTGTCCCAGACTGAGTATAAACCAATTCAGGTGTACAAGGAACCACTACAGGGCTGGTGGGGTTCCAGCTTATCTGGACAAGTTGAGTATTTAGGGAACTGGAGTTTTTCCATGAGGAAATTCAACCCATACCAAAATACAGCAGCACTCTTGAGATGATGGTTTACCAACATCTTGCGGCAAAATACATGGGCCCCAACTTTCATATATTTCATATATTTTTTATACTTTTATAATACTTTTTGTGTGCAAGTGTGCAAAGTTATCCTAAGGGTTTGGGGGTATAATTTGGTATCCTTCACAAAGTATAGCCCAAGCAGGCATTTTTATTATTGTTCTTAGTGATCTGTATTTTTTATTGCCATTGCTAACCTAGCATCAAGTAAGTACCACACCATTACCAGATAAATTCTACCTAACTGCATTTTATTGTTTTTCCTACCTCTGTTAGAATATGTTTGCCACTATTCCTGCCTTTTCAGTACTGTATTTATGTTTCAACCGTTTTTATTGAGCAAAAAAGATAACATAATTCCCTGGGTGCATGGACACTTATGCACTCCAGGGACATATAAAATGCAACCGGCATAGACAAACTCATTTTCTTTTTAACATCTTCCGCACAGACTCAGCTTACCCTCCTCCCCCCCCCCCCCCCCCCCCCCCCCCCCCCCCCCCCCCCCGTATTTACTCTCAAGTTGATAGTAAAAGTATTATGTGTTTATAGTGGAATGGTGATTTTCTTTGCGGTACCCTGTTCCCAGGACTGGGGTGCAAATCACAGGGATCCAGAGAAGATTATCAGGGGCACTTAGATTATCTATCCCAGAGTTGCTAACACAACCTGCAATCCCCCACTCTATCTCCTCATACCCCGTGTGCAAGTGCTGTGCAGCCCTCTCCCCCGCACTAAGAAACATACATTGAGAGGGGCGTTACACATCGTAGATGATGGCAGGTGGTATAGAAACCTTAGTTACACTGCCCCCTATGCACTTTATTATCTTTTCTCCTCCTCTGGCCACCTCTATGTCATGGTTTTGCTACCTTTAAATCATCAGATATCATTACCCTGAGATCTTGTTCCTGCTCTGTAAGCTTCAGTGTGTCACCCCTTGGATTTCTGCATCCCAAATGCGTAACTGTATTTTTTATTATTGAAACACAACTGCCATGCCGTCAAGCACTCCTCAAACTTTCTTAGATTGCTTTTCATACCATTTAATTCCTCAGAGATTTGCAGATCTTAATGTCATCTGCCAAAATGAATACTTTCCTTCTAGCCCCTGTATAATATGGCTCACAAAAGTATTGAACACACAGAACCAGCCCCAGGACCAGTCATTGAGGTATTCCACTTTTCACCTTTCTTCCATGTCGACTGCATTTTTCACCACCCTCTGTCATCTATCCCTCAATGCTGCGGTGAACAATTACACTAATAGTGTATACCTCCAGCACTATTACTAGAGTAATGCTGGAAGCGCCCAGGAGAAAAATGTACTGATATATTGGGTATAAAAAGGAGGCCCTGATTCAGGTACTGGGTGGGTGATAGGGCTTCAGGGGGAGAGTGGCAGCATGGGGGGATTGTGTGTGTGTGGGGGGGGGGCAAAGAGGCATTTAGCGGGGAGGGAGGAGAAAAGGCTGAAGGGTCCAGCCAGAACCAATATTTGCTTTATTTTTACATTTGGAGGAATTGGTGGTTGGATTTTTGGTATCTGATTAAGTAGCTGGCTATCTGCCACACAAAACCAAATATAATTTTAGGCCTTCTCTGAAGCAGGTCTAAAGTTATCCAGCGAAGAGCTAGATTGAGAGAGAGAGAGAGAGAGAGAGAGAGAGACTCTTTAAGGTTCACATATAAGTTAACTATTTTTACCACTGTAAGAGGGGGCATTATGCACTTGGGGTGAGGTTTGGGGGAGTGGGGTAGGCTTTGAGGGGAAGTTTTACATGCACAGATAGAGAAAACATTGTACAAATCTACTCTTCTTTTACTTTTTTTCACTCCAAAGGACAGTAAATCTTCACTGATGGCAACTGTGCTGTTCGTATGTATGACTGTGCATGCAAAACTGCCCCCAAAACCTACCCCACCACCCCCAGTTCATAATGCCCCCTCTTACATTGGTCTAAAAAGTGAACTTATATGTGGGCTTACACAGATGCTCTCTCCCTCTCTCCTCTCTCCCCCCTCTCCCGAACCAGCATTTGCAATAAAAACCGTTTCGGCTGGTAATGCACAGCTAACGCAGGCAAAACACACAGGAAAAAGGTATAGTTATTTCCTTCACCTCTATCACACGCCACATTAACCAACCCTCATTTCCATTAGCTCCTCCCACTCGAATACTAATTTTCAATTTGCATACACTTTTTGCGATATGGTATTTATCGTGCATGTTATGGCGTTATCGCAGGCATTAAGGCCCTAATGTGTGTGATAAGGCCCTAACACAATTTGATAAATGACCCTGTAAGTTAGCTGGATCCTGGGCACTTCCAGCATTAGTCTAGTAATAGCGCTGGAATACACTATCAGTGCATAACTGAAATTCGACTAAGTCAGCTGAAGAATTTTGGCATACCCTGGAACGCATCATTTTTATTTGGATAAATTATAGTGATTTATTTGGCTATAATTTAGCTGGCAAAGTGACTAAATATTTAATTATTTTTTTAATAAAATTTATGAATCCCTTTGCAGATTTCACAGTAAAATCTTCCAAAGCAATGTACAGTAAAATGAAAAAAACAGAAATAATACAAAAATAAAATAGGATACTCTAATTATACAATAAAATAGCTAAAAACATAACCCTAACAAAGAAACATACTTCTATCATTAACTTAAAATTAAAATAAAGCAATTTATTGCTAGGCCAATCTATCCCTTTATTAATTATAACTCAGAGATCATCAGCCAGGTTTTTAAGTTATGGCAAAACCGTAATAGATTAGATTCTTCTCTGATCGAAAAAGGTTGATCATAGGATTCCATAACTTTGGTATAGTCATAGAAAATGATCTAGTCTGAATTGTTAAATGACGAAAAATCTTTGGAGATGGAATTTGGAACTCATAGCAATATTGTGAATGCAGGCTTCTGTCTGATGATTTTAAATGAAGCCTCTGAGACATGTGAGGAGGGCCAATCCCATGAAAGATTGTAAATGCAAGTACGAGCACTTTAAATTTGCATCGAAACCTTATGGGTAATCAATGTAGTTTTGTTAAAAAAGGAACTGCAGATTCATGTCTAGAATGACCCATAACAATCTTTGCTGCCATGTTTTGGACCGTTAGGAGCCCTCTAGTTAAAATATCTGAAAGGCCCCCAATATATGGCATTTCAGTAATCGAGCATACACCACCAATTTCAAAGCAGTAAAGTCAAGAATGGTTTTAATTGCTGCACCAGTCTTAGAAGTCCATATGCTATTTTTAAAACTTGCTAGTCCTGATTTTACAAAGTCCAGCTAGACCTGACCTCTTCCAAAGTAGTCACTGGATTTCCATCAATAGAGATCTGCATTTTTTCTAAATTATTACCAATCTGTAAAATTTCTGTTTTAACGTGTAAGTTTTGTGTCTAAATGGCTTTTACTATTGACTTCTCTTTCTTTTTGCAGAAGGGACTGGCCATGATTGTGATGGTTCCAGACCTAGTGGCCTTGGGAGGGCTAGGCAGCATGCACGAGGGATGACAGAAATCCCAGAGGAAGACAGTGAGGATGAAGAGGAGGGGACAGCAGAATCCAGTGCTGGTAGGGAGGAACATGAAAGGGATGTGGCAACAGATGCAGTGCGCCGCCAGGCTTTGTTGGAAAAGGAGGGACCAAGGGTTATCTACACCCAGCCACTACTCCAGAAGTCTAGTGGTATCCTGTAGATGAGGGGGAAGCCAGGCAATTTGAAGAGGGCAGCTTCTCTGGTAGAGAAGATTACGTGCCTGAAGGAAGTGGTGCAGGAGGAAATGCAGGGTGTTCATCAAGAGATGTAGAGCCTTGGTTGAATGCTACAGGAGGAACTAGAGGGCATGACTGCTGTCTGGAAGGAGATACTGCAGCACATGCCATCCTGCTAGCCACAGCCTGCATGAAGTGCTCCATGGCAGCCTCTTGGTCCCTGGATGATGCCTCCCCTAGCATTTTCAGCAACAGCATCACTACCACCCTGGATAGTTCCACCACCTGCTGTCCTGCCAGCTTGATGAGAGGCTTCACCAGTCGGTCTTCCACCACCCATGATGGGGCCTCATCCACCACTGGATACACCACCTGCCCCAATGCCACCTCCAACAACATCTCCACCTCTGCATGAGGGCACAAGTGGGAACCTCCCCTTTTGCTAACATGGGGATGAACTCTTCTTGCTCTGCTGCTGAAGAGGAGAGGCACATGAAATAAGAGCATGTCCAGAAGTCCCTATTGTTACAAAGAGGATTAGCTGTAGCAGCATTTGACAAGAACAGTTTCAAGGATGAACAACCCCATCCATTACAGCCAACATTTACTATAAGAACATAAGAACAAGAAATTGCCATGCTGGGTCAGACCAAGGGTCCATCAAGCCCAGCATCCTGTTTCCAACAGAGGCCAAACCAGGCCACAAGAACCTGGAAATTACCCAAACACCAAGAAGATCCCATGCTACTGATGCCAGTAATAGCAGAGGCCATTAGGGATGTGAATCGTTTTCCATATCGTCTTAACGATAGAAATCGTGTGGCAGGGCAAGAAAATCGTCTTAGGCACGATTTTTTAGTTAAAAAATCGTTAAAAATCGTTTTTTCCGATTAGTGCGCACTAACTCGAGCACTAACGGGAGTTAGTGCGCACTAACTGGGAGTTAGTGCGCACTAACTGAAAATGATACAATTTGACACTTTTCAGGTCAGTTAAGGTCAGTTTAGGAATGAATATGTATTCCTATTGGCTGCCCTCTTATTTATTCATGTTACCAAGTTTCCTACTGACAGTATATGGGGGATGGGAAATGGAAACAGTTGGTAGCTTGACAAAACAAGTAATGTGATCAGTCAATGTGACTAGAACTTGTGCCCTAACCCTGATACCAGGGGTATTGTGATCTTCCTGCACACAGTGACCTATCCCTATTAATACCAGGAGTGTTGTGATCTTCCTGCACACAGTGCCCTATCCCTAATACCAGGGGTGTTGTGATCTTCCTGCACACAGTGCCCTATTCCTGATACTGGGGGTGTTGTGATCTTCCTGCACGCAGTGCCCTATTCCTGATACCGGGGGTGTTGTGATCTTCTTGCACACATCCCGATATCAGGGATAGGGCACTGCATGCAGGAAGATCACAACACTCCTGGTATTAATAGGGATAGGGCACTGCATGCAGGAAGATCACAACACTCCTGGTATTAATAGGGATAGGGCACTGCATGCAGGAAGATCACAACACCCCTGGTATCAGGGATAGGGCACTGTGTGCAGGAAGATCACAATACCCCGGAGGAGTGAGGGTCAGGCAGCTCCCCCCTGTCTGTGAAGCCAGCCTCTCACTAGTAATGCAGGGAGGGAGCTGTCTCAGACTTCACCATCCTCCCCCCCCCCCCTTACCCACACACCATTCACTAGCTGGGACATGGGGGAAGTCAGGAGTGAGGGTCAGGCAGCTCCCCCCTGTCTGTGAAGCCAGCCTCTCACTAGTAATGCAGGGAGGGAGCTGTCTCAGACTTCACCATCCACCCCCCCCCCTCACCCACACACCATTCACTAGCTGGGACATGGGGGAAGTCAGGAGTGAGGGACAGGCAGCTCCCCCCTGTCTGTGAAGCCAGCCTCTCACTAGTAATGCAGGGAGGGAGTTGTCTCAGACTTCACCATCCTCCCCCCCCCCCTCACCCACACACCATTCACTAGCTGGGACATGGGGGAAGTCAGGAGTGAGGGTCAGGCAGCTCCCCCCCTGCCTGTGAAGCCGGCCTCTCACTAGTAATGCAGGGAGGGAGCTGTCTCAGACTTCACCATCCTCCCCCCCCCCCCCCTCACCCACACACCATTCACTAGCTGGGACATGGGGGAAGTCAAGAGTGAGGGTCAGGCAGCTCCCCCCTGTCTGCGAAGCCAGCCTCTCACTAGTAATGCAGGGAGGGAGCTGTCTCAGACTTCACCATCCTCCCCCCCCCCCCCCTCACCCACACACCATTCACTAGCTGGGACATGGGGGAAGTCAGGAGTGAGGGTCAGGCAGCTCCCCCCTGTCTGTGAAGCCAGCCTCTCACTAGTAATGCAGGGAGGGAGCTGTCTCAGACTTCACCATCCACCCCCCCCCCCCTCACCCACACACCATTCACTAGCTGGGACATGGGGGAAGTCAGGAGTGAGGGACAGGCAGCTCCCCCCTGTCTGCGAAGCCAGCCTCTCACTAGTAATGCAGGGAGGGAGCTGTCTCAGACTTCACCATCCTCCCCCCCCCCCCTCACCCACACACCATTCACTAGCTGGGACATGGGGGAAGTCAGGAGTGAGGGTCAGGCAGCTCCCCCCTGTCTGTGAAGCCAGCCTCTCACTAGTAATGCAGGGAGGGAGCTGTCTCAGACTTCACCATCCACCCCCCCGCCCCCCTCACCCACACACCATTCACTAGCTGGGACATGGGGGAAGTCAGGAGTGAGGGACAGGCAGCTCCCCCCTGTCTGTGAAGCCAGCCTCTCACTAGTAATGCAGGGAGGGAGCTGTCTCAGACTTCACCATCCTCCCCCCCCCCCCCCTCACCCACACACCATTCACTAGCTGGGACATGGGGGAAGTCAGGAGTGAGGGTCAGGCAGCTCCCCCCTGTCTGTGAAGCCAGCCTCTCACTAGTAATGCAGGGAGGGAGCTGTCTCAGACTTCACCATCCTCACCCCCCCCCCCCCTCACCCACACACCATTCACTAGCTGGGACATGGGGGAAGTCAGGAGTGAGGGTCAGGCAGCTCCCCCCTGTCTGCGAAGCCAGCCTCTCACTAGTAATGCAGGGAGGGAGCTGTCTCAGACTTCACCATCCTCCCCCCCCCCCTCACCCACACACCATTCACTAGCTGGGACATGGGGGAAGTCAGGAGTGAGGGTCAGGCAGCTCCCCCCTGTCTGTGAAGCCAGCCTCTCACTAGTAATGCAGGGACGGAGCTGTCTCAGACTTCACCATCCTCCCCCCCCCCCCTCACCCACACACCATTCACTAGCTGGGACATGGGGGAAGTCAGGAGTGAGGGTCAGGCAGCTCCCCCCTGTCTGTGAAGCCAGCCTCTCACTAGTAATGCAGGGAGGGAGCTGTCTCAGACTTCACCATCCTCCCCCCCCCCCTCACCCACACCACCATTCACTAGCTGGGACATGGGGGAAGTCAGGAGTGAGGGTCAGGCAGCTCCCCCCTGTCTGTGAAGCCAGCCTCTCACTAGTAATGCAGGGAGGGAGCTGTCTCAGACTCCACCATCCACCCCCCCCCCCCTCACCCACACACCATTCACTAGCTGGGACATGGGGGAAGTCAGGAGTGAGGGACAGGCAGCTCCCCCCTGTCTGTGAAGCCAGCCTCTCACTAGTAATGCAGGGAGGGAGCTGTCTCAGACTTCACCATCCTCCCCCCCCCCCTCACCCACACACCATTCACTAGCTGGGACATGGGGGAAGTCAGGAGTGAGGGTCAGGCAGCTCCCCCCTGTCTGTGAAGCCAGCCTCTCACTAGTAATGCAGGGAGGGAGCTGTCTCAGACTTCACCATCCTCCCCCCCCCCCTCACCCACACACCATTCACTAGCTGGGACATGGGGGAAGTCAGGAGTGAGGGTCAGGCAGCTCCCCCCTGTCTGCGAAGCCAGCCTCTCACTAGTAATGCAGGGAGGGAGCTGTCTCAGACTTCACCATCCTCCCCCCCCCCTCACCCACACACCATTCACTAGCTGGGACATGGGGAAGTCAGGAGTGAGGGTCAGGCAGCTCCCCCCTGTCTGTGAAGCCAGCCTCTCACTAGTAATGCAGGGAGGGAGCTGTCTCAGACTTCACCATCCTCCCCCCCCCCCTCACCCACACACCATTCACTAGCTGGGACATGGGGGAAGTCAGGAGTGAGGGTCAGGCAGCTCCCCCCTGTCTGTGAAGCCAGCCTCTCACTAGTAATGCAGGGAGGGAGCTGTCTCAGACTTCACCATCCTCCCCCCCCCCCCCCTCACCCACACACCATTCACTAGCTGGGACATGGGGGAAGTCAGGAGTGAGGGTCAGGCAGCTCCCCCCTGTCTGTGAAGCCAGCCTCTCACTAGTAATGCAGGGAGGGAGCTGTCTCAGACTGGTATCAGGGTTAGGGCACTGTGTGCAGGAAGATCACAACACTCCTGGTATTAATAGGGATAGGGCACTGTAAGAGATGACTGTAGTAGATTGAATAAAGATCTGATGTTTCTTGCTCTCCTCACACCAAACAAAAACAACACACAAGCAGAGAAGCCCTTCTTACAAAGCTGAGCTAGTGAGTTAAGTAGGAGGAAAAGTAAACATACTGGTGCCAGTGTGGCTACTTAAAAAATACATTTACCAACAATCAATTACATATATTTGAACTGTGTACAGTTCCAGCCAGGACCACCTTTCTAAAATGCACAGTGATTGGCAAATTCAACATGCACTAGCATTTCAGGTGCCTGCTAACAAAAATAATAAACAAACAAGTTCTAGTCACGTGAGTGCTGATCATTACATTACTTTTTTTGTCAAGCTTCCAACTGTTTCCATTTCACATCCCCCCAACCATATTGGTAACATCAATAGATAAGAGCACAGCCAGCCAATAGGAATACATACATACATATTCATTCCTAAGTGACCTTTACTGACCTGGGAAGTGTGAACACTTTGTTTCATTTTCTGTTGGTGTTCGTTAGTTTCCAGTTCCATTTCCCATCCCCCCAACCATCACCTCAGTGGTAACCTTGGTAATATCAATAGATAAGAGGGCAGCCAGCCAATAGGAACTCATATTCATTCCTAACTGACCTTCAGTGACCTGGAAAGTGTTTATTTGTATCATTTTCAGTTAGTGCGCACTAAATCGAGTTAGTGCGCACTAACACGATTTAACGATTTTTAACGATAAATCGTTAGAATTTCTATTGTATCGTGTTCTATAACGATTTAAGACGATATAAACATTATCGGACGATAATTTTAATCGTTGAAAAACGATTCACATCCCTAGAGGCCATTCCCTAAGTCAACTTGATTAATAGCAGTCTTATTATATAAGAGAATACTTGTACACAATTAGATCTGTAAGCCCTGTGGGGATAGGGAAATACCTATAGTACCTGAATGTAATCCACTTTGATGTATACTTTGAAGTGCCGAAAAGCGGATTATAAAAATCTAAATAAATAAATAAAATAAATAAATCCTAAACGTGATGTATTCCCTGCCTAAACTACATCCTAAGCGATCAGTGTAAAAAATATTCTTTGTCATAAGGTCATACACATCTACCGCCTCTATTCTCCAGTTAACAACTACCTCCTGCTTCACCTAAGCTAACAAATCCATTATGACACAGAACTACATGGAGGTCTCCTTTGCTTGTTATGAATGACTACATCACTGATAGGTGACTTTGCCAGGTGCGAATTAAAACGTTTCCTAAGCGACGTAATAAAACCGTGTAAACTGCTGAAATGATGCACTGTCTAGCACCTATAAATATACACAGAAAAAATATGTGAAACATAGTTTATTCTGATAAAGTTATTTTCAAAAGAAAGGCCCAAGAGATGGAAAGTGATTCTATAGAGAAAGCCTAGAGTGCCCTCTATGGGCTAAAAGCAAACATGACCTCAGTACAGTGAAACAATGATTCCTTACTCCACAGTGTTAGGTCAGTCTGAAAAGGGATAGTAAAAACATATTGGCCTAAATTTTCAGTAAATGCAGTTACACATGTGCTGTGAAGCATGTACACAACCCCCTTACTTTTCAAACACAAATTGACTTTAAAAATTGGTTTATGTGTCTAAGATATATACCAAAGGCAGCCAACTCCAATGTTCAAGAGCCTCAAAAAGGATATGCAGAATGAATATGCATGAGAAAGGTTTGCATGCACTGCCTTTATCTCTTATATATTCATTGTGGATATCCTGAAAACCAGACAGCTTTGGGGGCTTTTGAGGACCAGAGTTAGCCACCTACAATTTCTTTACCCATTTCAAAATATGGTACAAAGTTACACACGTAAATGACATGATAACAAAAACCTTGAAAATTTCTGTTACACTCAAGTAAGTCAGAAATACCCTCCAAAATGCCCCTTTCTGTGCATGCAAAGTTATTTGTATATTGAAATTACGTACGTATTTTTCAGGTTACTGAAAATCTTTATTGTGTACATAACACCCAAATTAAGTTTCTGAAAATTTAGCTCATTCAGGGTCTTTGCACTAAACCTTACCAAACATGTTTAGGCAGTTTAGTATGCATAAAAAATACCATGCTATGAATGAAGACTCTAGTAATGCAAGCTAAAGTGGTCCAATAAGATGTTAACAAATGCATGCTACAATTAGCATGCACATACATGTAAACAGAAGAACATCTGATGCCAATGAGGTTTTTCTGCAGGTGACACCATTTCCAGTCCTGAAGAGCCACAAACAAGTCTGGTTTTCAGGATATCCACAATGAATATACATGAGACAGATTTGCATTCAAAGGAGGCATTATGAATATTCTGAAAACCAGGCCTGTTTTTGGCTTTAGTGGATGCATGCTAAATTGCATGGTATGCTATTTTTCATGAGATATTTAGCACACACTCACTTTGGTCTAAAATTAAACACCTGCCTCAGACCAGATATTAACTTTTTAATGTTCATTCTATTTCAGAAATTCAATTAACAGGATGCATCAGGAGTTGCTGATGGAGGAGATGGGATTAGTGTGGCATAGAGGACAGGGGACAGACAGAGGAAAGGGAGAGAGGAGAGACATCAACACACTCTTGACCACATTAAAAAAAATATATATACATTTATTTGGAAAAAAATATATAGTTTACTCCTAAGGTAAACTGATAATTGTACATTGGATTTAATTATTTGCCTCATGCTCTAGGTATGTTACAGTTCAGGTACAGTAGCTAGTCTCTGTCCCAGAGAGGGCTTACAATCATTTACTAAGCATTTTTCCCATAGACACAGAATGGGAGAAAATCCTTAGCAAATCAGGCCCTAAATTAGTACCTGGGGTAATGGAGAGAAAAGTGATCTGCCAAAGGTTACAAGAAGCATACAACTCTAACCACTAGGCTACTCCTCCCCTCTACTACACAGCATCTAAGGCAAATAATTGTAACTGTTTTGAATAAGTTCCAATGGAATGTTGTGATTGTGCTAAAACATTGGACTGTATGTTTTTTGTGTTCTGCATGGTTTCAGATGGGACCAGTAGTCTACAGAACACCAGCTGTTTCAGTGCAGACAAGGTTGCATCAGTTGTGATATAAATCCTTCACAGAAGGCTTCTAGTCTCAACGAGAAGGGATGCTCATGACTCTTCCCACCCAAGGTTGCTTGTCCCTCTCCAGCATTTTGAACTCTGGTCCATGGCTCGCTGATCCAGTTGCTCTTACATGACAAGGACAGAGTGGATGCTACAAAAGGAATAGAGTAACTTCAGAGGATGGGTACACAGTGATGATATTAGTCACCTGAACTTCCTTTGCTGGCATATCGCAATGGCCATTGCTATCATTGCTATGGTTAGTCTATATCCAAAGACCATTGTAGGCAGTGCACTGAGGTTTCTCATGTGCCATGTCTGCCCTAACGGTGCAGGTGTTGCGGTCCCGACCGCCCCCCTCCTGATCAGGCTCAGACCCGCCTACCTCCGCTCCGGCAGCCGCGGGATTCCGCCCAGCCCAGGTCCCGGGAGGCCCTCCGTCCGCGCGGTTCCCACGTGGCAGACGCCATTGCAGGCCTGTTCTCCTCCGGCCTCGCGTATCCAGCTCCCGGAAGCCGGGCACCGCCTCCTCGGCTGACGTCACCCTCTGCTCCCAATATAACCGGCGTTCAGTCGTTCACTAAACGCTACAGCCTGCTGCCTGCCTAGACTCCGGTTTGCTTCTGACTTCGCTACAGCCTGCTGCCTGCCTCGACTCCAGTTTGCTTCTGACTTCGCCACAGCCTGCAGCCTGCCTTGACTCCAGTTTGCTTCTGACTTTGCTACAGCCCGCCGCCTGCCCTGATCCGGGTTGCCACGGACTTCTTACCACTGCCCGCCTGCGCTGGCCCTGAGCGTTCCCTCTGGTCAGCTTCCTGACCCGGCCAGTCTCTCTGACTCTCTGGCAAGCCTCTAGCCGGCTCAACTCCTAGTGGGCCTCCTGCCTTCCCTGTGCACTAGCTCTCCAGGACATTCTCAGCAGTGCCCAAGTCCCAAGGGCCCGGGTCCCTAGGGGCTCCTCCTGGTGGGACCCCGGGCTCCGGGTGAAACCTTGCCAGTTCGTGCCTCCGCCTCCCGGCCTGCCTTGTGGTCACCGGTAGGCCGGCCCAAGGGTCCACCATCTACCCTCACAGCAGTCTAGCCGTAACAGCAGGATACACGAAGAGGAAAAGGTCAGAAGCCAGTGTCCTCCTGACTCAGGGCTAGCAGATTTCACTCATGGGCATCGATGGGATGAATTTGTCAAGGCTGGGGGTCAAGGCACCTTCTGATGTCAGTCATTCTCCTCCTTAGCAAACCTCTGAGGTATATGTTTTAGGTCTGCTTATTACTCTCCTGAAAGTTTCTGTTCTTCTCGCACCTTCTTTCCTCAGATCCTCATGCTTATTCTGGCTCTGTCCCAAGTGCCAAATATACTTTTATACAATTTTCAACAAGGGGACAGATACATGAGGGAAAAAGTTCTGCTTATGCTCATTATAATGTGTGTGCACTGCTTTGCACATAGGCACTATTACTATATAGAAACTACAGTCTCATGGGATAGCATGCATGCTATAGGTTCACACCCTATGGAGGCTAATTTTGGGCTAAAATTTAGTGCATCGCCCAGTAAGTGAAATTTTGTGTGTCCATGAAATTTTTACCAGTGTTCATGCTGAAACCTTTTGTAGTGTGAATTTTAGAGCACAAGTCCCTAGGTTTTACTCTTGTACTATCTCATAATGATGCAATGATAGCTTTTTTTAATCCCCATTTCTGTATCCATCATGTTCTGTTTTTTGATGCTATAGAAATAAGCACAATACACCTGAGGGGTGAAAAAAAACAAACCTCACCCCAACCAGTAAAATATTCACTCAAACCCAAACCATCCATTTTACATATTTACTTCATGCCACAATTTTATATTTAAAAATAAATATAGTTTTAAGCAGCTTTCCCACTCCTACAATGCAGTGAATCTGTGTATTACACTGCTTCACCTTCAGGGCTAATGAGTAACTTCTTTATGTTTGGTCATTATACCCTTCCCTATGTACTCCAGTATTCCACTGGTTTTCTCCATAGCCTTGTCATGCCATTTTGGTCACTTCAAGTTCATCAGCTACAGTCAATTTCAGATAGGGATGTGAATCGTTTTCCATATCGTCTTAACGATAGAAATCGTGTGGCAGGGCAAGAAAATCGTCTTAGGCACGATTTTTTAGTTAAAAAATCGTTAAAAATCGTTTTTTCCGATTAGTGCGCACTAACTCGAGTTAGTGCGCACTAACGGGAGTTAGTGCGCACTACTGAAAATGATACAATTTGACACTTTTCAGGTCAGTTAAGGTCAGTTTAGGAATGAATATGTATTCCTATTGGCTGCCCTCTTATTTATTCATGTTACCAAGTTTCCTACTGACAGTATATGGGGGATGGGAAATGGAAACAGTTGGTAGCTTGACAAAACAAGTAATGTGATCAGTCAATGTGACTAGAACTTGTGCCCTAACCCTGATACCAGGGGTATTGTGATCTTCCTGCACACAGTGCCCTATCCCTATTAATACCAGGAGTGTTGTGATCTTCCTGCACACAGTGCCCTATCCCTAATACCAGGGGTGTTGTGATCTTCCTGCACACAGTGCCCTATTCCTGATACTGGGGGTGTTGTGATCTTCCTGCACACAGTGCCCTATTCCTGATACCGGGGGTGTTGTGATCTTCTTGCACACATCCCGATATCAGGGATAGGGCACTGCATGCAGGAAGATCACAACACTCCTGGTATTAATAGGGATAGGGCACTGCATGCAGGAAGATCACAACACTCCTGGTATTAATAGGGATAGGGCACTGCATGCAGGAAGATCACAACACCCCTGGTATCAGGGATAGGGCACTGTGTGCCGGAAGATCACAATACCCCGGAGGAGTGAGGGTCAGGCAGCTCCCCCCTGTCTGTGAAGCCAGCCTCTCACTAGTAATGCAGGGAGGGAGCTGTCTCAGACTTCACCATCCTCCCCCCCCCCTCACCCACACACCATTCACTAGCTGGGACATGGGGAAGTCAGGAGTGAGGGTCAGGCAGCTCCCCCCTGTCTGTGAAGCCAGCCTCTCACTAGTAATGCAGGGAGGGAGCTGTCTCAGACTTCACCATCCACCCCCCCCCCCCCCTCACCCACACACCATTCACTAGCTGGGACATGGGGGGAAGTCAGGAGTGAGGGACAGGCAGCTCCCCCCTGTCTGTGAAGCCAGCCTCTCACTAGTAATGCAGGGAGGGAGCTGTCTCAGACTTCACCATCCTCCCCCCCCCCCCCTCACCCACACACCATTCACTAGCTGGGACATGGGGGAAGTCAGGAGTGAGGGTCAGGCAGCTCCCCCCTGTCTGTGAAGCCAGCCTCTCACTAGTAATGCAGGGAGGGAGCTGTCTCAGACTTCACCATCCTCCCCCTCCCCCTCACCCACACACCATTCACTAGCTGGGACATGGGGGAAGTCAGGAGTGAGGGTCAGGCAGCTCCCCCCTGTCTGTGAAGCCAGCCTCTCACTAGTAATGCAGGGAGGGAGCTGTCTCAGACTGGTATCAGGGTTAGGGCACTGTGTGCAGGAAGATCACAACACTCCTGGTATTAATAGGGATAGGGCACTGTAAGAGATGACTGTAGTAGATTGAATAAAGATCTGATGTTTCTGCTCTCCTCACACCAAACAAAAACAACACACAAGCAGAGAAGCCCTTCTTACAAAGCTGAGCTAGTGAGTTAAGTAGGAGGAAAAGTAAACATACTTGTGCCAGTGTGGCTACTTAAAAAATACACTTACCAACAATCAATTACATATATTTGAACTGTGTACAGTTCCAGCCAGGACCATCTTTCTAAAATGCACAGTGATTGGCAAATTCAACATGCACTAGCATTTCAGGTGCCTGCTAACAAAAATAATAAACAAACAAGTTCTAGTCACGTGAGTGCTGATCATTACATTACTTTTTTTGTCAAGCTTCCAACTGTTTCCATTTCACATCCCCCCAACCATATTGGTAACATCAATAGATAAGAGCACAGCCAGCCAATAGGAATACATACATACATATTCATTCCTAAGTGACCTTTTCTGACCTGGGAAGTGTGAACACTTTGTTTCATTTTCTGTTGGTGTTCGTTAGTTTCCAGTTCCATTTCCCATCCCCCCAACCATCACCTCAGTGGTAACCTTGGTAACATCAATAGATAAGAGGGCAGCCAGCCAATAGGAACACATATTCATTCCTAACTGACCTTCAGTGACCTGGAAAGTGTTTATTTGTATCATTTTCAGTTAGTGCGCACTAAATCGAGTTAGTGCGCACTAACGGGGAGTTAGTGCGCACTAACTCGAGTTAGTGCGCACTAACACGATTTAACGATTTTTAACGATAAATCGTTAGAATTTCTATTGTATCGTGTTCTATAACGATTTAAGACGATATAAACATTATCGGATGATAATTTTAATCGTTGAAAAACGATTCACATCCCTAATTTCAGATCCCTCTTCTTCTGGTGATCATCAGCCCCTCACCCCATGATGTATTACAATCCTGAGTTTCTGTGCCCCAAACACAGGACTCTGCACATTTTAGCTACTACAATTTAAACTCCTATCAAGCTTTCTTCAATCCCTCCTCATATTTCCAGTTCCCCAGAAACATCAGCCTTGTAGCGCGCCTTTGTGCCATGTGCAAAATAAAATACCCCACCTTCTATATGCAATGTCACTTATAAAAACATAGAATTTGACAAGCTCAAACATGCCCCGTGACTTTGTAATTTCATGAGCCTTGAATGACTAGACTCAGCTATTTCAGGAAAAATTCTTACCTTGTCCTCTGAAGAACACAACAGCACAAATACATCTTCCTTGTTGTCCCCACTCTATGGTCTGATCAGCAGAGTTTCAAGTCACGGAGATTCACTAAGCTTTTATCTCACATTTATAGCTTATTGCATTCATTTTCTCGAGGTGAAAACAGTTGGAATATTTTTTTTCCTTTAGTTACTTAGGCAAGACGCAGCATCTGCCAGTATTTGAAAACTTTTAAGTGAAAATTTTGACAGGAGATAAAAAGGGAGTGATATATATGGTGGCATTGAAAAGCACCAGAATAATAGATAATATTGATACACCATAGAAATATAGAAACATGATGGCAGAAAAGAACCATATGGCCATCCAGTCTGCCCATCCATCCAATTAATAAAGCATTATAATTTTCTTCATTTCATTAGAGATCCCCTGTTTTTATCCCATGCTTTCTTGAATTCAGATACTATTTTGGTCTCCACTACTTCCACTGAGAGGCTGTTCCACGCATCCAACACCCTCTCTGTAAAGAAATATTTCCTAAGATTACTCCTGAGTCTACCCCTTTCAACCTAATTGCATGACTTCTTGTTCTAGAGGCTCCTTTCCATTGAAAAGTCTCTCCTCCTGTGCATGGAAACCTTTGAGATATTTGAATGTCTCTATCATATCTCCCCTATCTCACCTTTCCTCTAGGGCAGTGATCCCGAACCCTGTCCTGGTAGCCCAGCAGCCAGTCAGGTTTTCAGGATATCCACAATGAATATGCATGAGAGAAAATTTGCATGCACTGCCTCCATAACATGCACATTTTGTCTCATGCATATTCATTGTGGATATCCTGAAAACTCGACTGGCTACAGTGGCTGGTGGGCCCCCAGGACAGGGTTGGGGACCACTGCTCTAGGGCATACACATTTAGATCTTTAAGTCTATCCCTATATGCTTTAGAACAAAGACCACTGACCATTTTAGTAGCCACCCTCTGGACCGACTCCATCCTGTTTATATCTTTTTGAAGATGTGGTCTCCAGAACTGTATACAGTATTCCAAGTCAGGTCTCACCAGGAACCTATACAGGGGCAATATCATCTCCATTTTTCTGCTGACCATTCCTCTCCCTGTGCAGCCAAGCAACTTTCTGGCTTTTATGATCGCCTTGGCCATCTTAAGATCATCAGATGCAAATGCCCCCAGATCCTGCTCTTCCTTTGTGTAAGAAGAATTTCTCCTCCAATATTGTTCCTTTCCCTTGGGTTTCTGCATCCTCAATGCATTACTCTGCATTTTTTAGCATTAAATCTTAGCTACCAGTCCTTATATCTTTCCTCAAGCTTCACTAGATCCCTTCTCATGTTTTCCACACCTTCATGGCTGTCCATCCTATTAGAGATTTTGCTATCATCAAGACAAACCTTTCCCGATAATCCTTCTATTATGTCGCACACAAAAATTTGGAAAAGAACTGGTCCAAGCTTCGATCCCTGAGGCACACCATTAGTAACATCCTCCTTCTCAGAGAAAACTCCATTTACCACTACCCTTTATTGCCTCCCACTCAGCTAGTTTCTAACCCAGTCAGTAACTCTAGGTTCCATACCAAGAGCACACAATTTATTTATAAATCTTCGGTGCAGAACCGTGTCAAAGATCTTGCTGAAATCCAAGTACACTAAGGCTAACACTTTCCCTTGATCCAACTCTCTGGTCACCCAATCAAAGAACTTGATCAGATTTGTCTGACAAGATTTACCCCTGGTAAAAAACAAACAAACATGCTGCTTCGAATCTTGGAATCCATTGGATTTCAAAATTGTACTATCCTCTGATTTAGCAGTGATTCCATTAATTTGCTCACCAGAGATCAGACTAACTGGCCTGTAGTTCCCAACCACCTCCTTACTTTCACTTTTATGAATAGGAACCACATCTGCCCTTTTCCAGCCCTCCAGAACTACTTCAGATTCTAAAGAAGCATTGAAAAGGTCTGTCAGTGAAGCTGCCTGGAGATTTTTGTACCCTCGGATGTATCCCATTCGGCCCCATCACCTTATCTACTTTAAGTTTAGTTAGCTTCTCACAAACATAGTGTTCTAAAAATAAATTGAGGTTTATTTCACTTTCAGTCTTATTTGTGTTTGTTTTCTGTGGTTCTTCTCCAGGTCTTTCCACAGTGAACACGAAACAGAAATATTTGTTAAGCAATTTTGCTTTGTCCTCCTCAGCCTCTACATCAGAAATAGTGTCCCTGTTGGTAAGCACCAGGTCCAGTATCACCCCCTCCCATGTGGGCTCCATTACCACTTGACAGAACAGTTTTTCTCGCAGAGAATCCAGAATCTTCCTGCTTCTAGAAGATACTGCAGTTGGGGTTTCCAAATCAACATCTGGAAGATTGCAATCCCCTAGCAGCAGCACCTCTCCTTTCACAGCAATCCACTGAAGATCTTCATTAAATCTCTGTCCACCTCCTCTGTCTGTGATGGAGGACCTTATACTACACTAATATAAGTAGATGTTACATTCCCTCTTTCTAAATAAACCCGCAGTTCTGCCTCCATACCTCATAAGCCCTGAAATGCTGTTGCTTTAATACTGTTCTTTATATTTAATGCTACACCTACCTGATCCTGAATAGACTGTAGCTGGCTATAACTATATCCCAGTCATGGTTTTCCATGCACCAGGTCTCCATGACAGCTACTGAATCTAAATCTGCTTCTTCCATGACTACCTCTAGATATGGGTTCCATATGGGTTCCATATTAGGTGCTACAACCCAAGAAAGAGATCTAGGTGTCATAGTGGACAACACATTGAAATCGTCGGTGCAGTGTGCTGCGGCAGTCAAAAAAGCAAACAGAATGTTGGGAATTATTAGAAAAGGAATGATGAATAAAACGGAAAATGTCATAATGCCTCTTTATCGCTCCATGGTGAGACCGCACCTTGAATACTGTGTACGATTCTGGTCGCCGCATCTCAAAAAAGATATAATTGCGATGGAGAAGGTACAGAGAAGGGCTACCAAAATGATAAAGGGAATGGAACAACTCCCCTATGAGGAAAGACTAAAGAGGTTAGGACTTTTCAGCTTGGAGAAGAGACGACTGAGGGGGGATATGCTAGAGATGTTTAAAATCATGAGAGGTCTAGAACGGGTAGATGTGAATCGGTTATTTACTCTTTCGGATAGTAGAAAGACTAGGGGGCACTCCATGAAGTTAGCATGGGGCACATTTAAAACTAATCGGAGAAAGTTCTTTTTTACTCAACGCACAATTAAACTCTGGAATTTGTTGCCAGAGAATGTGGTTCGTGCAGTTAGTATAGCTGTGTTTAAAAAAGGATTGGATAAGTTCTTGGAGGAGAAGTCCATTACCTGCTATTAAGTTCACTTAGAGAATAGCCACTGCCATTAGCAATGGTTACATGGAATAGACTTAGTTTTTGGGTACTTGCCAGGTTCTTGTGGCCTGGATTGGCCACTGTTGGAAACAGGATGCTGGGCTTGATGGACCCTTGGTCTGACCCAGTATGGCATTTTCTTATGTTCTTATGTTCTTATGGGACTTTATTACCCATACTATGGGCATTAGTGTACATAGCTTTCCTTTGTTTAACATCTTTCCCATTTCTATATGAGTATTTCATATTTTACTTACCTTAGGGTTTTGTTCACCCATCATCAATGATTCTTGTTTAAAGTAATTTTCAGTAGGTTTGCCATTCTGTGCTGAAGTGCTGTGCCTCTTCTTCAACAAGTGGATCCCATCTCTGATCAGCAATCCTTGAAATATCATCACATGATCCAGGAGGCCAAAATGCTCACATCGACACCATCTATGCAGCCATTCATTTATCTACAGAATGTGAGCTTCCCTGCCTGGGCCTTTATCCTTAACTGGGAGAATATCACCTGCATACCTATCTGCTTTACCCTCTCTCCCAGAGCCGTGAAGTCACTTTTTATACAATCTGTGTGGTACCTAGCAGTATCATTTGTGCAAACATGGATGAGCAGCATTGAATAGTGGTCAATAGGCTTGAGGATTTTCGGCAATCTCTCTGTAATGTATTGGATTTTGCCATCCGGCAGACAGCACACTTCCTAGGACAACAAGTTTGGTTGGCAGATGGATGTCTTTGTGCCCTTCAGAAGTGAGTCACCAACAACCACTACCCTCTGCCTCCTAGGTTCAATGGTTGCTGTGTCTGCAGCTTTAGGGTTTGCATGGCCTGGTTTCTTCTCTTCATGAGATTACATCCCCTCCTCCACTTCCAGGGCTGCATACCAGTTCTTCAGTTCAAGAGAAATTGGAGCTGTGGTATAGGGTCTAATAGCCATAGTAATCTGGGTCCAGCTATCATCTCACAGACCACTTTCCACTCTACTTGAGTTCTCTATCTTAGATGCCTTCATTGATGTAGTCCTCATTCTCCCAGATGCTTTTCAGTCTTGCCAACTCCTCTTTGAATTCTGCCACCTCTTTTCTGAAGGAGTTGATTTACAGACATCTTTCACACTGAACCAGTTCCTCACTGTGAATCAGGACATCTGTCTGGACAGCAATAGAACAGGTTTGGCGATATGATGTTTCCTGGCTATCCTTCAGTTGCTGGTACCTTCTGGTACCTGTTGAAAGAAATTAGAAAGACCTGCCAAAGAACCTACCTTTTCCTCAACTGTCCTAGAAGTAAAATCAGCTAGTCTGCGGTATCTAACTTACACCTTTACTTTCAGAGACCCTACTTGTGGTACCATTTGCATGTTCACTTGATGATTGGAAGTATTACGTATCTTATCTTATTTTTTTAAACTGCAATATATATTTATACATTTATGAAGTATGCAGTTTTGGGTTGTTTCGTTTATAGACTATTGTTGCTGACAGTATAAAAGTAAACCAGAGCAATTAGAAATTATTATTACCACAAGATCTCATATGATGCTACCAATCAGCTCACAATAAATTTACTTAATGTGTTCTATTTGCAGAAAATACAAAAAGGTTAATTTTAAAAGCCTTACTCACATCAAAGCCGAGAGATACATGCATGTCTCGAGCCAGCGCATGCCATGTGGATTTCAAAAAGCACCCGAGTAGGCATGTATCTCTCTGTACATAAACAAATCAAAAAGGCAAAAAAGGGGCAGAGCATGGGCAGGATCTTGGCAGGACATGGGCAGTCCGGGTCTGTAACATGAAGTCTGCGCATATTAACGCATACAAGCACGAGCTGTGGTCCCCTACCATGTAACTTTTCCTTCTGCTATAGATGGCATGTAAGTTTGAAAATAAAAAAAGTCAGGGCTAGTCAGTGGAATTAGAAGAGTTGGAGCTAATAGGGTAAAAGGGAGGCTATCAAGCTAGGGGGGGTTAGGAAGTCCTATCCTTTATCAGGCAAACAGGAAACAAACTAGGCAAATGGGTATTTGCCTTGGCATGCGTGCCTAGCAAAATCCCCCCACTTACGCAGTAGAGGGGGCATTTGTGCACACCCATATAAAATTGCACACACATGTACACACGTACTGCTAATTTTATAACATATGCACATATACGCATGTACAGTGTAAAATGGCTACGTTCGTTAGTGTGAGTCGGTATACATGCATACATGTATGCCAGTGCAGCTGTTTAAAAGTTACACATGAAATGAGCTAATTCACTTGCTCTTACTTCTGTTTCTGATATCAAGCAATATTTTTCTTTTTTATGCTTATTGAACATGACCGACCTAAGATAATCTTGGCAGCCATATTCTAGGCTAACTGAAGCCTATATAGTTGTTTTGCTATTATATAGAGAGCATTACAATACAGATAATACCAAAGAGACTACCACCTTTTTAAGCACATCTATTTATTTATTTATTTATTTTTATTTAAATCTTTTCTATATCATCGTTAAGAAGGGTACCGTCACAACGGTTTACAGTAAGGCACATAAAATAATGATGTTGAAATATATTAATTTACACAGGTGCCATAATGGTTCGGTACATAGTTTTTAAACAATAATAATTGGTAGGGATGTGAATCGTTTTTTGACGATTTAAAATATCATCCGATATATTTTAAATCGTCAAAAATCGTTAGAAGCGCGATACAATAGGAATTCCCCCGATTTATCGTCAAAAATCGTAAATCGGGGGAAGGGGGAGGGGAAGGGGGAGGGCAGAAAAACCGGCACACTAAAACAACCCTAAAACCCACCCCGACCCTTTAAAATAAATCCCCCACCCTCCCGAACCCCCCCAAAATGCCTTAAATTACCTGGGGTCCAGAGCGGGGGTCCCGGTGTGATCTTTTACTCTCGGGCCTGCGGTGCGTTGTAGTAATGGCGCCGGCGCCATTTTGTTTTTTGTCCCCCGATGTCAGGAGCGTAGGAGATCGCTTCCGGACCCCCGCTGAACCCCCAGGGACTTTTGGCCAGCTTGGGGGGGCCTCCTTACCCCCAGAAGACTTGCCAAAAGTCCAGCGGGAGTCCGGGAGCGACCTCCTGCACTCGAATCGTTTTGTACGGCAAAACGACTTCAGGAGTGTAGGAGATCGCTCCCGGACCCCCGCTGGACCTCCAGGGACTTTTGGCCAGCTTGGGGGGTCCTCCTGACCCCCACAAGACTTGCCAAAAGTCCAGCGGATGTCCGGAACGACCTCCTGCAGTCGAATCGTGTTGCCATACGGCCGGCGCCATTTTGCGCAAAATGGTGCCGGCCGTACGGCAAAACATCCCTAAAACCCACCCCGACCCTTTAAAATAAATCCCCCACCCTCCCGAACCCCCCCAAAATGTCTTAAATTACCTGGGGTCCAGAGTGGGGGTCCCGGTGTGATCTTTTACTCTGGGGCCTGCGGTGCATTGTAGAAATGGTGCCGGCGCTACCTTTGCCCTGTCATCAGGACAAAGGTAGCACCGGCGCCATTTTGTTTTTTGTCCCCCGACGTCAGGAGAGTAGGAGATCGCTCCCGGACCTCCGCTAGACCCCCAGGGACTTTTGGCCAGCTTGGGGGGGGCCTTCTGACCCCCACAAGACT